>NC_064923.1:29579506-30243158 GCF_023897955.1 Schistocerca gregaria | reverse complement strand
TAAGGAACGGTCTTTCACAGTTCACTTCGGTTGCGGCTTCCTACTTATAGTTCCCGGGAATGGGAAACGGTCGGTCTCATACCCGCAGCGGCACATCTGCCGGTCTCGCTCCGTCGTTCCAGCCTCGGTCCCGTTCCCATCTGTCTCGGTCTCGTCCTCCTTCGCGCAGCCACTCGTAACAGTTCCACTGCCGACTGCTCATAGCTAGATCAGTACAGAGTTGTTCGTTTAGTCCGCTGCGCATGCCCATTCTAGATCTGCTTCAAACGTTTCTGAACTCTGAATTTCTGGTTCTTTTTGTATTCTATTTAGCGTCCATGACTGGTAATTAAAACGTATTTTATGATTATGTAAATTACATGAAATTACGTGGTATGTAATACATACATCTTTTCAGGTAACAGAACAGCATATGGGCTTACTTTACTATTTCGAGAAACAGCAGAAGAAATACATGTAAAAAGGCAATATTTTTTTGTTATTACACATGCAAAGAAAGTCGGCACAAGACACAAGAGTGACCGTTTTCCGTATTTTTTTTTTAATCAAGGTAAAAGAGCATGTTCATTGTTATGGAAGGCAGACCGACTTAAAACCAGGTCAAATCCGCGTTCCATAATCGAGTGTCTGGTGTCACATTTTGTACAGAGAGTATGATAACACCTACGATATTATTCCAGTGGTACAGGGCGGCGCACGAAAAATCGGCCCCGAGTACTAGACTGTTCATCGTCGCCTACCGATCGTTGTTGTTTCCATTAGCTTATGTGTTGTTTATTCACTGCCTAATTATTACATGTTTATCTATCCTGCTCGTAGCGGTCAACAAATCCTTCGTAATTGGCGAGCACTCTGTACTCGGGGCCTGTTGTTCGTGCGCCACCTCATATTATTTCACTGCGATCAGCCACATAACGCTACTATTGGCTAAACGAGAGATTTTGCAGAATCAAGAAAATTACAAGCGTGTGGGGATTCTGTTATGCGTAAAAACTCTGTAGTCCAGGGCGGAGGAAAGTGCCCCTCTTGGCGCCTTCCAGCTTCGGTCCACTTTGCTAATAATTTTCAATTTTTCATAAGAACCGTATACCAAGCACAAATGAACGGTGAACGAGTAAAAATGAAGGGTTCCCAAAAAAGAGCGATCACCAGTGAACTAGTTCCCAACAATGAACGAGTTTGCTCATCTCTAGTGCCCTGGTACGCGCATCCCACCCAAATTCTCCACATTTCGTGGTACTTTTTCTCTCATTTTATGTATTCTCGTTCAAATTGGGTAATTTTGCAAGTTTTCCGCGACTTGATATATTTCATCGTGTTTCCCTCAATTATACGAATTGTCCATCAAGTTGCTATAATTCTACCAGGTTTCCCTCGATTTTTACAGATTTTATGTCATTTTCACACTTTTTTCGATACTTTTCCGAAAGTATATGGTCACAGTGCTGACATACCCATGCGTTTTTTTAAATTTTATACGAGGATATTTTCGTGTCCTATACACCAGCCTACTAAAAAATCCCAAGTATTCTCCTCTTCCCGATGATCTACATGCATGCATTGTGGATAGCAAGGTCGTGAACACATAGTAACGCTCGCTTTTTACCTCGGTGAAGCTCAACAAGTGGTACAGATTGGAAACTCGAAGTCTAGAAACAAATCCTTGTACTGCTATGATACATCAGAGAGCTTGTATGCAGATTCATACAGCAACGCATTTGATGGAAACTCAATATCGGGCGCACTTTTACATGTGCATTTGACTTCCACTCTACCATGTAGGGGTTGAAATGTGTCCATTGTTGATTTCTGCTGCTGCTCTGATATTTTTCCCATAAGTATACGCTCTCATTGCTTTCCAGATGAGCTTCGCTACTTTTGTTTCTTCTTCCAACCCTGATACGTTCCCACAACTCTGTCTGGAGGTCTAGAAACTGTAGATCTCAGGTATTTCTTTATGCTAGTAATAACTGATTCGTTAGTTGACAGTATGTCGACTGCACTTAGCCACCTGGAACGTGAGAGTTTCCGTTCTCCGCACCTGCAGAGGTACAGACGTACAGTTAGTATGTTATGCACCTGTGCGCCAGTGGCGGCTCTACACATATACCTAGAGAGACTATGCCTGCGTATTACCATTCGCTAAGTCACGATTTCAACCACTTGTACGCTATTTTCGACAGTGGTACAACCCTGTAAATAGCGAAAACACGTCGCGAAACGATTCTTTAGGAGATGTAAGCACATTTCAGTTCATCCTGCGAAAAAGCGTAACATCTTCGTTGTAATTTATATTACCGATATTTCGTAACAACATTGTCTAGATTCTTCAGTAATAACAAGAAACCACGGCATTCTGCAGCTCCTCCACACCGTCTTTTATACTCTTAAAGATCCACTATGACTGCACATGATCGTCCCCGTGCCATAATTTTGTGTGGCAAATGTCCATTGGATGGAGGGAGACAGCCCCACGTGAGTCTTATTCTTATGTACAAGATAGAACAGTACGTTAGTCGGACAGTATATTACAGCACTGTAGTAGTGCTTGAAATCGGGACAATGTAAATGGTAAAATAAGTGCGTAGTCTCCATTTGTATGTCTCAGCGGCTGACGGTTGCGGTTCGAATCCATAACTTGCTAGCTGCTCGATTACGCTGCCGGCGAGGCGCACCCTATAGGTGTGGAGGAGGGAGAGTCTCACACGTTCCTGGTGGACGCAGTCTCAACTACCGAATAACTTACTACTAGCGTCAAAAATGCCCAAATCTACGCTGTAGTTCTTAGCGTAAGTTAGTTTAAGTTAGATTAAGTAATGCTTAAGCTCAGGGACCGATGACTTCAGCAGTTTGGTCCCACAAGACGTTACCGTAAATTTCCAAAACTTCGCGAAATCTAAAATTTGTAGATGTCCTGACAGTGTTGCGGGAACGTATCAGAGTTGGAAGGTATAAACAAAATTAGCGAAGCTCATCTGGTAAGCAATAAGAGTATATACGTATTGGATAAAATCTCAGAGAATCAGCAGCAGGAATCAACACCGCACCCATTTGAGCCCCCTACGCGGTCGAGTGGAAGTCAGGTGAACATGCAGAACTGTGTCAGACCTTGAGTTACCATCAAGTGCATCGCTAAATGAGTCTGCAGACAAGGTCTTTGATATGTCGGAATTGTTTCCAGACTTCCAGTTTCCGATATGCACCACTTGTTGAGCGTCGTTATTGTACTTTTCCTGATCATCCTACTCACAATGCATGCATGTAGATCAACGGGAAGAGCGGAATTCTTAGGATTTTTTAGTAGTCTGATGTGTAAGACACGTAAATATTCACATATAAAATCAAACAACGCTTGGATATGCCAGCAATATGGCCATATACGTCCGGGAAAGTATCGAAAAAAATGAAAAAAAAATTACATACAACAGGTGAAAGTCGAGAAGAACCTGGTATAACTATGACAAAGTAATGGGAAATACGTAAAACGGAGGCAATATGACGAAATACGTTAATTGACGAAAAACTGGCAAAATTACAAAAAAATGACTCTGAGCACTATGGGACTTAACATCTGAGGTCATCAGTACCCTAGAACTTAGAACTTCGTAAACCTAACCTAAGAACATCACACACATCCATGCCCGAGGCAGGATTCCAACCTGCGACCGTAGTGGTCGCGCGGTTCCAGACTGTAGCGCCTAGAACCGCTTGGCTAACTCCGGCCGGCGCGGCAGAATTACATAATTTGACTGAGGACACATAAAATCAGAGAAAAAGTACAATGAAATATGGGGAGTTGGAGTGGGTTGGGGCTACCTGGATACTCAAGACAGAGAAAAGCCTAGAAATTACGCTGTGTCTGCATTGCGTTTCAACCGTCCCCCTCCTCCCGTAAACTTCATGAGTTTTCGTAACACATACTTCAACAAACACGATGCAAGTATTACACAGAGGCGCTATATTAAGGCAGAACTGTGTTCTCTCATATGCAGTCGAGATATTACTGAATTACGGTTGGTTCAGTAATAATAAGAAGAAACAATGTGTTTATCAGATTTAAGCCATTCCCTAGAGTGTTCTGTAGGAGAATGGACTGATGCCACATTTCTCAGCCTTAACAGTGTGAGGAGGGTATATTCTAGAGACGTGATGACTGTATTATCCTACACATGAGCAAAACCACCGAACATCAGGTGAGGACTGCTGTGTGGAAGAGAAACGCTACCAGGCGGTAATGTTGCTAGTGTTAACAGCATAAGACCGTTACATCTCATTTGGCCACTGACCGTGGTGCTTTCTGCTTCCTGAGAAGTTCCTGTTTCTTCGTGCTCGTTTTCGTGCAGTAGGGCGTGGGTGGTAACACAGTGTATCAACTATCGAAAATATTCATGTCGTTTCTTCCTTGCTCTATTTACTAATGGAGCATAGCCGCATCCATCAGAAACGCTAATAATAATAATAATATGCATGACTGGAGCTGGAAGTGTGATTGACGGTACGATGTTCCCAACTTAAAAAGACGTATAAAATCCAACAGACAGAACAGCAGCCTCCGCCTTCATCCTCGTTGGATTATAAGCAGTTCGAGCAGTGGATATACACCGATGATACCTTCACAGGGAGGAACAGCTCGCTCACTTCCTAGGACACCTGAATTGCGTAGAAGGATGTAGTTTTATCATCTTGAAGCCTGTCATCGTAGTGACTGTAGTAAAAAATTTCCAGGGTAGTCGCACGTCAGATGTTGTACATATGTGTCCTGCATTAGAACGTTGCATTCCACACGATAAGCAGTTCGGAAACCATACGGCTTTAACAATATACCATTTTAGATACAGAAACGTTAGTCGTAAGAGTGTGTCTATATTCTAAATGATCATTTCTCTTGTGCCAATACCTTCTTCCTACTGACTCCAGACACTGGAATAGTACTCCAGGATTGATAGCACAGTTTATTTAGATTAACAGTTTCAAACTCAATCCGTCTGGAATTGCATCATGTATAAACCTCACATTCTTCTTAACCATCTGGTATACCATCACAACAATTCTCACGTCCGATAAGAGATGCTAACCTTCACGACATGCACGCATCTGGTGACATCCTGTGCACTTGGATGGGTGCTGTGGTTAAGATTGCTGAGAAACAGTCTTCATAAACATAGCTTGCTCTGTTCTTTCATGAGACGTGGAATGTAGCGTGTCTAGTACACTCCTGCTTCTAGGCAGTTTCAGATTAAGTCAGTAACTGTGTAGCATGGAGGGATGGTCAGGACACTGCGTGGGTGTCTGTAAATCCTATGAATACCAGAATACTCTGTGACTCCCATCCACACAACGAAAGATCGCCAGTTGCAATCGTAAATTTCACAGTACGACTAATGTGCTAGAAGTATGCAGATAATCTAACTGCATCGGCATAGGGTCCTGTCTGGTATACTTTGGTGTATATGAGCAAATAGACTTACTGCACAGCCATATACTGCATTTGTAGTCCAGCATATTCTACTTGGAGAGCAGTGAAGAGGTTGTTTAGCGATGATACAGAAATAGGAAACATTCTGCTGTGCCATTTCTAACGTTTAAATTACGGAACAAGTGGTAAAATTGCTAAAACTGATCGCACTATCAACTGCAGTGCCTATTACAGTACCTTGCCCTATATCAACGATGTGTTTTTCATCGCATCTGACCACTGGTACTCTGTTGATTACCTCACAATGATTGACTGACACCACTTGTTTAAGATGGAGAGAGTCCTGGCGGAACACTAGACTTCCGCTACTTGTCACTGTGGAGCGTTGGATTAAATGTTGAGGTTCAGACAGTTGTTTGGATGTATTCCTCAACGCTGCAGGCTCGCCCTCTTTCCAGAGACTGTAATTCCCTCAACATATTTTCACCAGTGGGATATCAGTACCTGTTTTTATTTCTACTATCCTGTGTGTTCCGAACAGCACCTTCTGGCGACGGTCGACAGTGGAACAGTTATCACTTACGTGGCTGCAAAAGGAGGGAACGATGCTCAGTGAAACAGAACACTGCGACACCTGCTACTCCAGCAGTGCGCGGTCGCTTTTCGACAGCTGTTTGGTAATGCTCCACAATGTCGCAAACTCCTTCAGCTTCCATATGTTGCAATGTCATCCACATTTTTATCAGTTAGAAACCTTGCCTCTGTGTTTTATTTCTACCATCGTGTGTATTGTGGGAGCGGCATAGTTTACACCATGTGAAGTCCAGCTTTCTGTGAGAGCCAGTGGATAAAAATGGGTTAATGTTGGTTTAGCACCTGATACAGACCTCGAAGTCATGGTAGATAAAAAGGAAACATATGGCGGTGTACGAACCTGTAAACATGTTCTGTTTAGATGTGTTACAGCTGAAAAAGCATGTATTGAACTCCTTATGAAAAAACAACACAGGAGCCATCTCTTGTCATTGATAATGTATCGGATGTGATATTCATCCAGTACAAGCGACAAAAGTTTACACAGGTTTGTGCAAGCAACTTCAATCACTGACCACCTGCTCCAACGCAGCAATACATGTGTACGTAATATGCTCATTGTCAACACACAGATTTTATTTATTTTTCGATACATCGGAAGAGAGAGAGAGAAGTGATGTAATCCTATAAGAGGTTCTATTACAGGGGGTGGTATGACTGGTCTACGTGTGAATGCAGACAGTCGGTAGTTTTATCTTATTTTGTATTGCATTGTATTGTATGACACTTGGGACCTAGAAACGACAGAGAGGCTTCGTCCCAGCCGCAGCCCTCAGTAGTACACAACCCCACAACAGACTACAGCGGTCCACTCACCCCACCGCCGTCCTCCACCGAAGCCAGGGTTACTGTGCGATTTGGACTCCAGTGAACCCCGCCCTTGGGAACGTCTCACGTCTCACATCAGACTAATGTAACCCCAGTGTTTGCGTGGTAGAGTAATGATGATGTACACGTACGTGGAGAACTGAGGCATAGTGTAAGTGAGGCGGAATACGGGGAACCAGCCCGAATTCGCCGAGGCAGATGGAAAACCACCTTAAAAACCATCCACAGACTGGCCGGCTCACTGCACCTCGACGATAATACGCCGGGCGCACTCGTGCTGGGGACCGGGACGCCTTCCCGCCCGGAAGACGGCATGACCAAGGGGGCAGGCAGTTTTTTGTTTTTTTTCTCTGTATTTAAGAAATTAATGATAAATTGTACACTAAAACACACTAAATGACTGCTTAGATGCTGATATGTATTGGTGTTTCATACATCTGAAATTAATGTAACGCCCTCGTGCACGAGAATTTATAATTTGTACACACAAAATGCTATGAATACATCGATTTTGCTCATAAGAGTATATAATAGAATTCGACTGTATCTATTCTCGTGGAATTATGATTGTTTTTATTACTATCGTCACGATTGTCCTGTCCTGTGTTATTTCATACTTCATAACCTCTAATTACAAGGTAGACCTTGAATTATAGCCGGCCAGTGTGACCGAGCGGTTCTAGGCGCTTCAGTCCAGAACCGCGCTGCTGCTACGGTCGCAGATTCGAATCCTGCCTCGGGCATGGATGTGCGTGGTGCCCTTAGGTTAGTTAGGTTTAAGTAGTTCTAAGTCTAGGGGACTGATGACCTCGGATGTTAAGTCCCATAGTGCTTTGAGCCATTTGAACCATTTTTGAACCTTGAATTATAGGTCATTGTGGAGCCTAGAAATGATAGTGTTTTTCCCAATATGTGACTAGATTGCGTGAAACAGGCTGTCCTCTGATAATGTTTGGTTTGTGGGGCGCTCAGCTGGGCGGTTATGAGTGCCCATACACAGTCCCACTTTTTACACCAATTTTTTTCACAGTCCAATTTAGTCACTATTACGAATGATGATGATGATGATGATGAAATGATGAGGACAACACAAACACCCAGGAATCGAACCCGGGACCACGTGATCCAGAGGCAGCAACGCTAGCCACCAGACGACGAGTTGCGGACCTGTCCTCTGACGATCAAATTGCTCACAAAACGGCAACGCAAGAATCTGCTGGTATTGCGCATGATAGTCTGCTGTATTTAGACTTCTTCTTCAAGTAAGGGTTGCTGGCCAGTAGAGGGGAGGTATGGAGCAAAAGTATCAGATGTCGGCACACAGACGGTATTTCTTTTCGATCCATAGGAATGATCTTACAGGCTACTTTACAAGGTGGCATTAAGAGGTTCTATTACAAGAAAAGCTCTCACGATTTTTTTACGGTTGTTAAATGCCAGTGTGATTAAACATCACATTGGTAAAATATGACATGCCATAATGTACAAAAAAACATCATCCACTTGAATTATAACTTGTTGCAGTCGAAAGTGAAATGAATGTTTTTTTCTGACGTGTTTGTTGTTCCAATGGAATGAGGGTAATGTTGAATTATGACTCATTTCATTGCTTGTGTTGTCGTGCGACGAACGTCGCTGCTCTACTAACATCAAGCACGTAGCATTAGCTTTTCACCTTTAATTGCGGACTCTTTTGGTGGTACAGCGCAATGGTAGTGCAGTCAAATGCAGAGTTGGGAGATACCCATTTTCTGCACGTGGCACTCAACGCTTGTATCGGGAGAGATTTCCAGGATGGTGAAGCACGCGATTGTCGTCTTAGTGACGGTGGGACGTTTAAGCGTTGTAGTCGGGCCTTGGGATCGCCTAGAAGGACGAGCATACCTCAACTGGAGGAGAAACTTGTTCGTGCAGTTGACGACAACCCTAGCGTTAGGGAAAGGCAGTCAGGTGCAACAAGTAACGTTCACTACACGACTGTCTCGAGATTGCTGTATGAGAACCTGCCGCGTCCATACCGTGTAAAGGTGTGCACACACTGTATTCCTGCGTGGGTACACCTTTTTGAACGGTTGGTGCCAGCCCTCACTTCACTGCAAATGTGGTGTTTCAAAGTACGTGATCAATTTAGCCTACTGATGAATTGTAGAAACGGAGCTCTAACATGGAACTACAGCGTTCCCGGAACGATGTCTGTATGACATATTTTGTTCTTGTACGAATGAGGCAGCTAGAACATACCTTTTTGTTGGAGCCTATATTTGACTCGACGAGAGACATCAAACCAGTGTAAGACTCATACCGTCGATAGTGATGCAGATATTTCTTTGTCCGTTGCGAGGTACTGATTGGTGACGGATGTGGTATTCAATTTGAGGAAAGTGTTTTTGTATGCTGTGCATATGGGATTCAGTATTATCAGTAGTTCTTCCTAACAAAAGGAGAACAGTATCATTATCAGCGTGCCGTAAGTCTACAATGCAGCAAAAAATGCTATAGTCGCTGCTTTCAGGCGGTTAACATTAAACAGTTTAAGATACGTGACTTGTGTGACAGGGAGCAATAGCTGGTGTTTTCAATCCCTACCCGCAACCGTCACAGTCAGACCTAATAGAAAATACGTTGTCGAATACGGTTCGAGAGCAAGAGCTGGTAGTGGCCGTCGGTCTTACAGTTAAAACTGGTCTCAGCCGCGTTGTGCAGACACCGCCGGCACACGGCTTGCGGCCTGCAGCCCGCAGATCGGCAGACGGCGCTGTCTGTGGCGTGGGCGTCGGCGGTGAGCAGGGGGTCGGGGCCGTGTGAGCTCGCTGGGTGGGCAGGTACTGCAAATAGGACCGGCCGCTCCACGCTCCCACAGCGGGAAACAGAGGTGAAACTTCAGTACAGTAATACGATCTGTGCAAAGCAATGTGCTAAGCAGACAAGCTAATTTTCTCTTCGATGATGCGTGGCTACAGTAACGTACAAATTACTGTAGGCACGTCAGTGAAACGATCCAACGATGGTGTTGCATTACTGGCCTGGAGACCACGCCTGGTACTGTTCCGCTGCCTGGTGCACGTCTGTCTATTTGACGCCACTTCGGCGATTTCTGTGCCTTCGTGACGAGCGGAGAAAATCGAGCTGCCCGGGAATCGAACACGGTACCGTGCACGCTACAGGCAGCTACGTCAACCCGTAGACCAGGGACTGCGGACTGCACGTCAGCCTCTTATATCTGTACGTATTTTGTGACAAATTTGTTATTTCATCTTAAATATATATGTATATTTCTCCTTTTTTTTACTCATTTCATATCCACGCTTAGGATATGTGCGAGGGACATTAGCATACCACTTTCCGTTAATGCACTGATACAAAACAAGTCGCAGCGCAGAGAGGGAGTTGTGCCACCACGAGATTGCAAATGACGTTTCCTTTAAATGCACGCTGTAACGGTCGTGAAAGTTAGTTACCTTTGAGATCGGACGTATTGATACTAGTCAAGAACGCCTTTTACGCAACAAAGATGCCGTTAACGATACCTCACTCACTCAGAAGGAGGTCGTGTAACAGGGCTGCGAGAAGCTGTTGCTCCTTGTGCGATGTTGCAGAAAGACTTGGCAGGAACGTGGCCTCTGTACCTGACTGCTGGCAGCGGCGGTCGCGCGAGTATACAGTCGCAAGGAGACCGAGCTCCGGACGGCCACGTGGCACTACCGACAGGGAAGACAGTCGTGATGCTGTGACGCCTCGTATTGCATCTACAGCAGTAATTTTAGCACCACAGTAACACAACGAGCTGTTATAAATCGGACATCTACGACCCAGACGCTCTGACCCTAACGACCGCCTTTTGTGACTTGAGTGTTGTCAAGTGACATCTCATAGGACGTCAGGGTGGAGGTCTGTTACGTTTCCCGATGAAAGCTGGTTCTGGGTCGGTGGAGTGATGGCCGTGTGTCGATTAGCAGGAGGCCAATAGAGGGCCTGCTACCAAACTGCCTGCATGCTGGACACCTGGAGTTACGGTCTGGTCTGCGGCTTTGTATGCCACCAAGAGCACACACGTGGTTATCCCAAACATCCTGATTGCAAACCTGTACGTCAGTCAGGTGATTCGAGCTGTTGCGCTGCCAGACATGTTATGTACAGCATTGCTGGGGGTGTGGGGGTGTTCTTCACTCGTAGCGCTGTCTAAAGCCAGCACGGTCCACTGTGTGTCGGCATGCTGTGCTGAGCTGTATGGTCACCAGCTGTCTCTCCAGTGGAGCACATATCGGACTTCATCGGATGACGACTCCAGCGCCATCTACCGTCCCTGTACCGACCGACCCAGTGCAACAGGCACGGAACTCTACCGACCAACTGATGTCGCCACCTGCACGACAGATTGCATGCACGTTTCTTTGCTTGCTTTCAACATTCTGATGGTTACACCGGTTATTAATGTCCCGGTATTACACACCTGCAATAGGTTATAGAGCTCACATTAATTTGTGATGCTGCAGTGTTAATAACTTTAATATGTTACCTAGATAGATATATTCGCGGAATTTCGTTACTTTACGTTACATGTTTTTCGGTGTTGCAATTTTTTCCCGACATTGCACGTATGTGCAGTATCGTTTTGTGAAATATTCTATATTTTGACGATCTCATCATTGTGTATCTAACGAACAAGAAGTGTATCTCAGCTCGGTAGATTCTCATCTTTTGGCGTTCGCTCACAGCCAACACTCACATCTGTCCAATGCTGAGTCCCAGACGTACTTTCCCAGAAATTGGTGCCTACGTTTGTTCGTTGCTAGTATATTTTCTTCAGCGGATACTGCACTGTTTGTCTGCCTGTGCTGCTCTGCTGCTTATATTCTGCTTGCTTCGTCCATCGTGTGTCATTTTATTTCCAAGATAGCAGAATTCCTCCAGTTCGTCTGTTACGTGCTTCTAGTTTCGAGGTGTGGTTTATCGATGGCTAGATTCTTGCTCGCGGTCTCGTCCGCGTAGGTACATGTCTCGTATATTCAATACACACACATATACACTGAAGCGTCAAAGAAACTGAACAGGCATGCATACTCAAGTACAGAGATACGTAAACAGGCAGAAAACGGCGTTGCGGTAGGCGAAGCCTACGTAACACAACAAGACTCTGGATCAGTTGCTACATGGGTTACTGCTGCTACATGTGCAGGTTATCAAGATTTAACAAAGTCTGAACGTGGAGCTATAGTCGGTGCACGAGCGATGGGGCACAGCGCCTCCGATCTAGCGATGAAGTGGGGATTTTCCCGTACGACCATTTCACGAGTGTACCGTGAATATCAGGAATCGGTTAAAACATCAGACCTCTGACATAGCTGCGGGCGCAAAAAATCCTGCAAGAATGTGACCAACGACGACTGAGGAGAATCGTTCAAAGTGACAGATCCCTTCCGCAAACTGATGCAGATTCCAGTGATGGGCCATAAACAAGTGTCAGTGTGCGAACCATTAAACGAAACATCATTGGTAAGGGCTTAATGACTGCATGACGTTAAAGCTTTAGCCTCGCCTGGGCAGGTCAACACTGTCAATGGTCCGTTGAAGACTGGAAACATGTTCCCTGGTCGGACGAGTCTCGTTTCAAATTGTATCGAGCAGATGGACGTGTACGGGTATGGAGACAACCTCATGAACCCATTCACCATGCATGTCAGTAGTGCACTGTTCAAGCTGGTGGCTCTGTAATGGTATAGGGCGTGTACAGTTGGAGTGATGTGAGACCCCGGACACGTCTAGATGCTACTCTGACAGGTGACACGTATGTAAGCATCCTGTCTGATCGCCTGCATCCATTCATGTCCATTGTGCAATCTGACGGACTTGGGCAATTCCAGCAAGAGAATGCTTCACGCCGCACGTCTAGAATTGCTACACAGTGGCTCCGGGAACACACTCCTCAGTTTAAATACTTCCGCTGGTGACCAAACTCCCCACGCATGGACATTATTGAGCATGTTTGGGCTGCCTTGCAACTTCTTGTTCAGAAGAGATCTTCACCCCTCGTACTTTTATGGATTTATGGACAGCCCTGGAGGATTTATGGTGTCAGTTCCCTCCAGCACTGCTTCACACATTAGTCGAATACATGCTATGTCGTGTTGCGGCACTTATGCGTCCTCGCGGGAGCGCTACACGAAATTAGGCAGTTGTACCAGTTGCTTTGGCTTTTCAATGTACATTTCACATATATTTGACGTATTTCCCATATATTTATTCAAATACTTCAGTACCTACAGCGCATTTCGGTCTGCAGTTTCATCTGAATTCCGAGGAATTTTTAATTCTGCCTGAGTAAGAACTATGAAGGTGTGACAATGGAAGGGACAGATTTTTACATTTCGTATAGGTACCGGTATTCCCTCCATTTCTTAACATTCTGCCTTTTCTACATGTCATTCTATCCCACCCACTTACCGACCACTCTTTTGAACAATGCTGGTATTCTGCTGCCACAGTACTTTTTCCAAATAATGAGTCATCTGTGTATCACTTTTGTTTTAAATTTCTCCAGCCGTTCCTGTCTTAAGTTTCTATTTCACTCACTTTTCATCCCCTCCCGTACTACCAAAGATGGGTGATTCGTAACTCTACAGTGCTTTGTTCCAGGCCTATGCCTGCGATATTTTTGTTAAAATCGATACAGTGGTTTAGGATGAGGTGCGAACGTGCACAAATTCACACATACATCGATTTTTATAAGTAAATATAGATGTTATCTCTGCTTGTCCTCAATACTTTCATCTGTCTATAGTTTGCTCTCAGTCTATATTCTCTGGGCATTACATTCTTCATTCCGTTCAAGAGGTCCGATAATATCTTTTCACTATGAGTTACGATAGCAAAATCATCAACGTAAGTTATTACTAATATATTTTCACCTGGCATCTGATTCCTTCTTCGAATTATGTCTTCGATATACAAGTTGAACACTAGATGACAAAGATTGCTCCCTGCATTACACACTCTTGAATCCGATGAACACACTGCTGGTTTTCCAATCTTAACGTTCTGTTATAATAATATTCTTTGTTACGGGTCTTTCGCTAAAGCCTACACTTATTTTTCGAGAATTTCAATTTACCTCACATTTGTCTCTAGGACAACAAATGCTTCGACGTCGTCCAGATATCTCTAGTCTTGCAGCTATTATCAAGCGTGACGTGAGACTGCCTCTCTAGCACCTTCACGTCTTCTGATACCAAATTGATCGTTATGTAACGGGTCTTCAATTTTCTTTTCCTTTCTCCCATCTAGTATCCTTATAAGGATCCTGAAAACATGAGCTGTCCAGCTTATTCATCTACATGCACATAGATACTCTGCAAATCACACTTAAGTGCCTGGCAGCGTATTCATCGAACCAGCTTCACAATAATTCTATATTATTCCACTTTCGAAGAGCGCGTGGAAGAAACGAACATCCTTGCCTTTCCGTGAGAGTTCTGACTTCCCTTATTTTATTGTGATGATCTTTCCTCCCTGCGTAGGTCGCTGTCAGCATAATATGTCTGTATTCAGAGGAGAAAGTTGGTGATTGAAATTTCGTGAGAAGATGACGCCTCAATGAGAAACCTCTGTTTCCACACCGCTCAGCAGTCTCCAAAAGAGGATGGACGAGTGCAGTATATGCAGTCCTTATAGTAGAAATGTTGCTAAGTGGTCTGCTGATAAAATGCAGTCTTCAGCTCACCTTCTCCACAACATTTTCTATTTGTTCCTCTCTATTTAAGTTGTTTGTAATTGTAATTCCTAGGTATTTAATTGAATTTACGCTATTTTAGTTTGACTGATCTATCGTGTAACCGAAATTTAATGTATATATTTTAGAACGCATGCGGTTAACCTCACACTTTTCGTTATTTAGGGTCAATTACCAATTTTTGCACTAAAGAGATGTCTAAACCGATTTTATAATTTGTTTTGATCTTCTTATGATTTTAATAGACGATAATCGACGGCATCATATGCAAACAACCTAAGACAGCTGCTCAGATTGTCTCCTAAATCGTTTATCTAGATTACGTTCAGCAGAGGGCCTATAACACTAACTTGTGGAACGCAAGAAATCAGTTCTGTTTTACTCGGCGATTTTCCGTCAATTACTGCGAACTGTTACCTCTATGGAAGGAATTCTCGAATCCAGTCGCAAAACTGAGGCGAAATTCAATAAGCACGCAATTTGATTGCAAGCCGTTTGTGAGAGATACAGTGTCAAAAGCCTGGAAATTCAGAACTACGGAATCACTTGTCGATAGCACCCAACATTTCGTGAGTAAGCTGCTAGTTGTGTTTCACAAGAATCATGTTTCCTAAATCCGTGTTGATTGTGCGTCAATAGATCGTTTTCTTCAAGGTAATTCGTAATGTTCGAAAACAATATAGACTATGTGATCAAAAGTATCCGGACATCCCCAAAAACGTACCTGTATAAGCGATCTCAGTAGTCATTAGATATCGTGAGAGAGCAGAATAGAGCGCTCCGCGGAACTCACGGACTTCGAATGTGGTCAGGTAATTGGGTGTCACTTGTGTCATACGTCTATACGCGAGATTTCTACACTTCTAAACATCCCTAGCACCACAGTTGCCGATGTGATAGTGAAGTCGAAACGTGAAGGGACACTTACAGCACAAAAGTGTACAGGCCGTCATCGTCTGTTGACTGACAGAGACCGCCGACAGTTGAAGAGAGTCATAATGTGTAATAGGCAGACCATCAAACAGGAATTCCAAATTACGTATGGAGCTACTGCATCAGGGAACTCTAAAAGGAGTCTGTTGGGTATACCGTCTGTGCTAGAAGACCTGCTTTTGTTAAGCGATTTAAGTTACTTCACTACACCGAGGATATCTAATTCTAAGTTCAAAATGGTTAACGCTTTCGTGGCCACTTGTTGACAAACTGCATATTGGCTTTTGTCTCGGGTTCTTCGGCCGACGTTCATCTAATGATTTTACTGACGTTTCGCCAGCACGAGTGGCTGGCATTGTCAAAGCTTCACCCTCCATTGCCGGTGGTGAACTGGAGCCGAGCTCGCGGCCGCAGACTATATGTACCGACAAGGAAGATCAAAGAGAGATCGGCAAAGGAGAAAAGGGACCCACTTGCAATGTCGGGAATATACCATATACCACGCACATGCGAAAAAGTTTATGTTGGAATGACTGGGCGATCGATAAACACCACGATCAAAGAACATAAGCGACATTGCAGGTTGGGGCAGGTGGAGAATTCGGCCGTGGCAGAGCAGGCATTGAATGGAACCGACCACGTAATAAAATTCGCCGACACGGAAGTTCTGGCTGTAGAGATGCACTATCACACGCTCTTGTTCAGAGAAGGTGTAGAAATACAAAAAACACGCGAACAGTTTGAACAAGAAAGAGGAAAGCATTAAGGTAAATGGATCCTGGCTTCCCGAACTGCAGTGAACGACCGTCGCAGGCAGCAAGAGGAGAACCGCACCGGAAATAACCGCGTAGAAGCCCTCGGGCGTTGGTGCACCAGGTACATATAATTCTATGTTGATGGCAACTTTTACTGATTCGAATTCTCGATTATTTATTTCTTCTTCTTTGGTGAAGGAATTGAAGAACGCTGTGTTTAGTATCTCTGATTTAGCAGCACTGTCATCGATAGTATTTACATTGTTGTGGCAGAGAGAAGGCATTGATTGTATCTTGCCGCTGGCATACTTTACATACGATAAGAATCTCTTTGGATTTTCTGCCAGATTTCTAGACATAGCTTCGTTGTGGAGATTATTATAAGATCTCGCATTGAAGTCAGCGCTAACTTTCGAGCTTCTGTAAAAGACTTCCAGTCTCGGGGATATGGCGTTCCTTTTAATGTGACATGCTTTTTTCGTTGTTCTAATCTGATTCGTGTATCGTGGAGTATCAGCTCCGTTGTGATTGTTGTCGAATTCATCTGCCTTTGTGCATAATCATCGCGCTCAGGATGGTGGTTCAAGTCCGCGGTACCGCTTGCGAATTTTCCCAAACGGCATTTTCAGCAAATACTGATTTCACACACTGACAATCATCCTCTGCCGAGCCTTTGGACATTGAAAACCTACCCTGAGTAGCGATGTTGTCGTGGTAAACACTGTGCTCTACTTGGGTACCAAATATATTACTAATACTACTAACATAGCAGGTATTTTACTATTTTTAATGTTACGATATTTTTATAAAAATGTATATTTTTCTGAATATTTTTAGGAGTCCACCCCTGGTAGCTGAGTGGTCAGCGCACGGGAATGTCATGCCTCACGGCCCGGGTTCGATTCTCGACTGTGTGTTGTGTTGTCCTTATCATCATCATTTCATCCCCATCGACGCCCAAGTCGCCGAAGTGGCGTCAACTCGAGAGACTTGCATCAGGCGAACGGTCTACCCGACGGGAGGTCCTAGTCACACGGCATTTCCATTTCCAATATTTTTAGGAGGTTTCCACATTAGATGAAAGGCAGTTTTCTGTTTGTTTCCGTAGTTGGCACTGAACCGAAACCATCAATCACGTAGCTGTTATTGCAACAGTATTGCGATCAAGACCGTAAAGATTAAGGGCAAAATTGTGATAGAAAGTTAGGAAGAGCACCTTGCGCCATTTCAGAGACGAGTGAGTGAGATGGGTGGCACGGGCCTCCCCCTTCTCGCGTCCGTCGGCCGTCGTAATTTAATATATTATTATTGTTATTATTTTTTATTGTTGCCGACTTCCGTGGTGGGACTTAATAAAATGATATTTCATTTAATTTTGATTTACGATTAAATGCTTTTCTGAAGTTCTTCTTTTTAACAATATTAATCTCAAATAGTTTGTTACGTTAATGAATGTTAGACTCGCTGAATCTTAAAACATGAGTATATAAGCTGAACAATGTAATGAACTTTTCATATTAATTTCCTCTTTGTCTTCAGTAATAAATTCTTTACAATACGCCTGTCTTGTACTTAAGTCAGAATATAAATTCATTACCTACCTGTATTCCTTCGAATCTAGACAAAGTTCCGGCAATATTTACCGTGCACTTCCGTGACCTCAACAATGTCAAAATTACACGTCTACTCTCATTCATAAGGCTTACCTCCCCGCACAAGACGTCGATTTTTGCGTCCCTCTGGCGTAAAAATTCCATCCCCAGGATGCAAGCAACACCTAATCCCTTAACTACTAGGAACGAGCTTTTCATTGCTTCATTTCCTACAGTAAACTCGATTTGCACCTGGTGCTTTATGATATGAGATTGTGCATCTATTGCACCTGTTACACGACAATTCTTCACTGGCAATACTGGTATTCTATTATTTTGACTCAAGTACTTGTAAAAATTTGCACTCATGACATTGTTTGACGCACCGGTATCGACTATTATCTCTACTGGTGGTCCGTACATATCTACTTGCAATATAGCCTGCACAACACTTTTGATGGTTCGGTTACATTTCTGCGGTATGTCTACAAGCTCCTTCTCTATTTTTATTCCCTCATACAAAGTTTATGGCTGTCACTACACCATCCTGCAGCCAACAACGGAGAGCGTATTGTGGCTGTCTTTAGTTTAACGGATGAGCATTAGTGGGTTGACAGTTGTTTGTCACTTCCACTAACCTCACATTGTGGTTCTGGTTGTTGTTGTTGCTACTGTTGGGTTGGCCGCGCTGCCTCCCCGATGGCGTATTTTGTTACTGTGTATGGCTCTGGTTTTGCGGTGGTCGGTTCTAACTTCCTGACATGTTCTGTGAAGGATCTGGGTTGGGGTCCCATTGCGGTGCTGTGTTTTGTTGCCACTGTGGTGTTGGTTCATTACTACCACGCCACTGGTTTCGGTTGTTCCGCCATTGCGGATTGCCGTTACCATTATATCCATTACTCATACGTCCATCATGATGTCTCTTTCGATTTTGACGATTATAACCGTTGCCGTTATAACCATTGCCATTGTTTGTGCCTCGATTCTGTTGCCGGTGCTCTTGCCTATTCCCGTTACCATTTGGTACTAAGTTACTATCGTTACTGTGGCTGCCATTGTAATCGGCTTTTTGTTGATTACAGCCTGCATGGTTCCACTTGTTTTCGGTTTTCATATCTTCGATCAATAAGTCAACAGAATCCACTATTTCCATGAACTGTTCTATATCGTATTCCGGCACATTGATGAAATACCTTTTAATTTCACTGGGCAACTTTATTTTTATTAATCTGATTATGTCACGATCGGACATGGGCTCGTCCCAGTACCTGGTTTTGTTTATATACTTTTCAAAATATTTGCGTAACGTTCCCACCTTAGGATTGTACATTTCTGGACTGTACAACTCCTTTCGTAGTCTTTCTTGGACGCTATCGGATCAGAATTTTTGCAAGAATGCACCTTCAAACTGTTGCATCGTTAGACATTTTTCGGACACGTCGGTGGCCCACAGTGCCGCGTCACCTTGAATAAAGGAGACCACGAACTGTATTCTTTGTCTTTCCGTCCATGTCCTGGTAAACACACTCCTGAAGCTCTTAATAAATACCACAGGGTAGACATTATGTTTTTCGCTATTGAAGGGTTGGAATGTCCTGTGTTTTATCACATTGTCCTCCTTTTTGCACATCTGATTGCTACATTCTGTGACATTCATTACTTCGTGATGTGCGCTGCACGGTATCGCATGTTGTTCGTGCCCGTAATTCACATTAGGTTGCGGTCGCACACTCACACCCTGCATACAGTCTGCGTTATAGTAATCAGTGCGCGGAGTCGGATTCATCTGTCCGCCACTGTTTAAATTGCTTTCCAACGCAGACAGTCTCCGCGCGACCTCCTGTTGCCAATTTGGCAACTCCGCAGTCACACGGGATTTGGTCTGTAATTCGGCTTGTATTGCGGCAGCGCTAGCGTCAATATTTACACTCGCGGCCGCAGTCGCTTGTTCTACAGCTTTTTTTACGTCGCTTTCAATCTTTGCAGATATCTCGCGATCCTTTACTTCTAGCCATTCATTTAATTCTTTTTCAATTTTTTGAGCTTCCACTTCCATATATGCGTCAATACTTTTCAGTGCATCTATCTCCGCATTATCCACGCGCGTGGTTAAAGTTTGGACATTGTCTTCAAGCCTAGCCTGCGATATCTGTAGTTTTTGCATCTCGCCGGCTAAGCTTTGCACAAGATCGGGTATTTCTTTGCACGCGTCCCGCATCTCGGCAAGTTCGCTTTGTATACGGTCTACTTTCGCTTCACTGCGCTGCTCTTGCTCACGAAGATTTTGCGTAAATTCTTTCCTTTGGTCATGTAGTATTTGCGTTAATTTTTTCTCCTGCTCATGTAGCATCTGAGCCAGTTTTTCGTCTCTTTGTTTTTCCCTCTTTTCTGACATTCTTTCTTTTTCCCTTTCTTTCTGTTCCCTTTATTGCTCTTGCTCATAGAGCATCTGAGCCAGTTTTTCGTCTGTTTGTTTTTCCCTCTTTTCTGACATTCTTTCTTTTGCCCTTTCTTTCTGTTCCCTTTGTTGCTCTTGCTCATAGAGCATCTGAGCCAGTTTCTGATCTCTTTCTTCTAACCTGCGCAGAAATTATTCAAATGGGTCTGCAATCGGTGAGCATACTGGTGCCCCGCTTAATCTAACACTCGATTGGCCCCCCTGCCCAGGCAGTGGAGTTGTTGTTATTCTATTTCCATTCTGTTGTGTAGCGTCATTCACCGTCCACAGATCCTCGCCCGCCGCTCCGGAAATTAAGTTATCCGAGGCGCTGGCTTGGGATTCGTTTGCGTATTGCAAATGACCCTCACTTTCCATATTAACAAAATTTTGTTTGTGTGGTACGGATGCTTTAGCTTGTCCTATCTTACCCATAATAAACTCACTTTAAGCCACTGACGAATCTGTAACACTGAAACACACACGAATAATTATCCCCTCCAAAAATAAACACATAAATACACAGAACAAATAATTACCCCTGCAAAAATAAACACATAAATACACAAAAGACCGAAGGTATCTCATGTGCACATGGTTTCGATATTGCGCACAGAGATACACAGCATGCTTGCACAATAGGCCTTACCTTAGTTATTTCTGTTTATCCAAATCGTTTCTGTTTTCTACACTTTTTCTTCTCCAGATCTCCTCAGGGTGTGGTTTGTTGTTGTACATGTAAAAGAATTCATATAGGCATTAATATTTTACAACAATTATACACATACATAATTACATTCATTACAGTAGAATCATATTGATCGGGCCCCAGAGTTGCGGCGCCAATCTCGCGTCCGTCGGCCGTCGTAATTTAATATATTATTATTGTTATTATTAATTTTTGATTGTTGCCGACTTACGCGGTGGGCCTTAATAAACACGATATTTCATTTCATTTTGATTTACGATTAAATGCTTTCCTAAAGTTCTCCTTTTTAACAATATTAATCTCAAATTATTTGTTACGTTAATGAATGATAGACTCGCTGAATCTTAAAACAAGAGTATATAAGCTGAACAATGTAATCAACTTCTCATATTAATTTCCGCGGCTAGTCAGCTCACTTTAAAGCAAAATATCTTTAGTTATTAATTACAATTGCGGCCCACACACGCGCGAGATTATTTTTTCTTACCTCCGTTAACCATTGCATTATAGTCGGAGTCCTGGCTCTGGCTGTCGGCTATGGTACTGAAAATAAGAATCTTAAAGCTACGTATTTCTGCAACGTCGGGCGGCTGTGGAGAAAAAATAATATTATGTTAATATCGGACGAGTATTTCGCTCCCGCTAATTTTTCATAAGTTAATATCGCCACGTAATGGCGTCGTTGGCTGCATCGGCCGCTGCTATTGTTGAACTGTAAATTATTTGAATGCAGGTTAATTCAAGGAAGGCGGACATGAAATCGGGATCACCTTTTACAAATTAAAAGTGCACAGTAATATGAAATCAATATATAATATGTTTAACTCATACAAATATGCTTACTTCTGCCACCAATCGCAAGATGTCCATCTATACACAATCAAGACAAGAGAAGAAGTGAAGACGACTAAAAAATTGACAAAAGAGCGTATCTTGTCACCTCTTTAGATCATTTTGTCATAAATTATTTCTTTGCAATCGAAACTTACATAGAGAAATTATTATTTTATGGCTACATGATAAAAATATATTATTCAATTTTTTAATGTCTCTTCTTTATAAATACTGTTTTTTAAGTCTTTTCGTAATATAGCACTCTTTCTCTCTGTCTCTCTCTCTCTCCCGGCCTGGTGACTTTCGCCCGTCTCGGACCTAAATAACTGCGAGCAATTAAAAGCGCTTTTCCGGGCGACCGACTGGAGCGTCTGCGGCGCTAATAGGCGTCCCTCTTCAAAAACTAATTTGTCTGTCGCACAGGCGTCGGCCACTAACAACTCCAATTAGTGGAGCCTCCCTCTCCATTTCCTTCCTACTACCCCCACTCCCTTCCCTCCTCCAACACCCCTCCGTGGTGCGACGACTCTCGATTCTCCTGATTCTCGCCACTCTCAGCTTTCTTTGAACATTGCGATCCAAACGAATGTTTCCTTACCTTCAGGCAGGAAAAATAATGATCTTCCTACAGAATGAAAATAATACATTTTTACATCGCTGGACTGTGTCTTACTTTTCAATATCTGTGAATTCTGTGCTCAGTTACCTTTGGCACTGATAATAACGTATACTAATAAGCCAAAACATAACAACCACTGCCCACTGCAAGGTTCGATGTTTTCCAGTGGCGTTGCGGGCATATGGCCCAGTAAGGAAAGTATGTAAGCCGAGCAGAGACGGATGGGGGTTCACACTGCCGAAGATATGCGCTGTAAACTGAGTAATAAACTGACATGAGTGATTTTGCCAAAGGACAAGCTATTACTACACGGAGCCTGTGAACGAGTATTTCTAAAACGGCTAAGCTAGTCGAATGTTCGTGTGCGACCTTGGTGAGCATACACGGAAAGAGTGAAACTAGGCGCTAAGTGGTTGGACGTCCACGACTCTTCACAGAACGTGGAGTTTGGAAGCTTGTCTGGTGTGTAAAGTAGGATAAGATGGTGATGTGTGCACCTCTGGCGAAAGAGCACAATCCCGGTGGACGCACAACTGCTTCGGAGCACACCGTTCAGCGCATGTTGAACATGAATCTTCGTGCCAGACGGCACCTGCGTGTTCACGATTTGATCCAGCGGCATCGTCAGTTACGGTTTTAGTGGTCTCGGGACCATCGGGAGTGGGTTGTGCATCACTGGGAACACGTCGGCTCGTCGGACGAATCCCGTGCTCGGTAGAGCAGCCAGCTCTCTACAGACGCCATCATCCAGGCGAACGGACGGTCTAAAGATGCAGCGCGCCACGGCCGCAGGCTGCTGGCAGCAGTGTTATGCTGTGATAGGTATTCCACTGCGCTTGCACGGGACGTGTGGCAATAATCGAAAACACCAGGTCAGCTGCGGACCACCTGATTACTGTGTCATCTGTCGGCAGTATAACTACGCGTGTCTCGAGGCGAGAATCTTGCTTCACTGGTTGGAGGAGCTCCATAGTTCTTCGCCACCAAATTCGCCTGAAGTGAATCCGTCGGTTCCCATCCGGGTCGCTATCGGATACTATCACTCCGTACACAAATCAGTGTCCAATTATTTACGGGAATTACTTTCTTGTGTGTAGGCACGTGGTGCCACATAGCTCCACAAATATACCAACGAACTGTAGAATTGAAGTTACGCAAAATTGGTGATGTACTACGTCACAAAGATGACCCAACAAGCTATTAAGCAAGTGGTCGTAATGTTTTGACTCGTCAGTTTAAAAAATCCTATATCCTTCGGCAACTATCATTGTATTTTCCCCAAAGTTGACGCGATGCAACAAAAAATAAATAAGGTAGGCCTACGAAATGTAGTGTTTCATTGGGGAACTCAACCTCAAACTGTAAAAACATTACAAACATACAGAGAAACAAATAGGTGCTTAATGCACTCCCACTGTGGTCGTTTAGCAGTCTCTCAGGTGGTCCAGGACTGCAAGGCAGCATGCGAAAGTCACTCGCGGATGCCGGCCGCGGTGGTCTAGTGGTTCTAGGCGCGCAGTCCGGAACCGCGGGACTGCTACGGTCGCAGGTTCGAATCCTGCCTCGGGCATGGATGTGTGTGAAGTGCTTAGGTTAGTTAGGTTTAAGTAGTTCTAAGTTCTAGGGGACTGATGACCACAGAAGTTTAGTCCCATAGTCCTCAGAGCCATTTTCACTCGCGGACGTACGATACAAAATTTGCAGCAGAGGTGCGAAGTACGACTAAGGTAGTTTGTTTTCTCTGTGGCTTGTCAGTTATTCATCGAATTACGCAGATGGAAACCCGAAGTGACGGAAGAGTTCGTTATGTAGCTAAAAAATGCTGTGGATTGTGAGGGATCACCTCTATTGCAAGTGATGAAGGGCGGCAGACAGACGCAGGCCTTCAGCTCTGCTGGGCACGAAGGCTCGCGAGGGTCCGCGTTTCACAGGAAAGAAACATCGAAAGACTACAGAAATGTTGTGTACTTCGAATGGAATGCATTTTCTGCCCGTTTCGACTGTTTCGGTTGCAGGATGAAATTATATATGTCGGTTGCTCTAGTCATCAACGCAAATCGCCTTTGTTTCATAACGAACTGAAACAGAGGTAAGTCGTAGCATCCCCCGCCACACACCTCCAGAGGCCACAGGCTGGCGCCACGTGGTTAGTTTCTGACTTACAAAGACGATAAATTGGTCGATGCCTAAGATGCATTAATTCTAATAAACCGATTCTTTCCAGAATGAGATTTTGACTCTGCAGCGGAGTGTGCGCTGAGATACTGGCAGAAGTAAAGCTGTGAGTACCGGGCGTGAGTCGTGCTTCGGTAGCTCAGATGGTAGAGCACTTGCCCGCGAAAGGCAAAGGTCCCGAGTTCGAGTCTCGGTCGGGCACACAGTTTTAATCTGCCAGGAAGTTTCAAACCGATACTTACCAAAAGTAACGTCACACAGGCTAACCAAAACACTCTAACCAAACCTTGCATTTTACGTAGAGGATGAAGACCGTGTTGTCTCAGATGATGATTATTTCAAGGAAGTAAAGCGAACTTCCTGCTAAAATAATAGAAGATGGACTGTGCCTTCCTTTGGAGGTCATAGGGTGAACCATTATTGGAGTCATAGTTTCACACAGCTCTGGAAGGCTTGCCATTAAATAAGGCATAATCGATACATAATATTCCGTCGGAATCTCAGAAATGATTGGAGGAAGTGATAGCCAAACAATTATTCAGTATGTTGTGTCGAATCTGCGAGACATGTCATCGGACTTTCGCTGGTACATGACTCACAAAAACCCCAAGACAGCAAGGGGAAATAATGGCAAGAATTATTGCGTAATCAGCTTAACTGCTCATCCATGATTGACAAGAATGATATACATAAGAATGGAAAGGAAAAATGATGAACAGTTTGGCTTCAAGAAAGTTAAAGAAGCCAGAGAGGTCGTGCTCACGTTTGCTTGATAATGCAAGCAAGACTTAACCAAATTCTTTCATAGGATTTGTCAACCTAAAAAACAAGCCCTCGATAACATGAAACTGTGGAAGAATTCTCAGAGTAACAGGCATAGAACATGGCCAAAGATGGGTAATACAGAACATCTACAAAAGCCTCTCGAGTGTAGGCATGTCTGGAAATGAAACATGGACGGTACGCAGTTTAGATAATAAGAGAATAGAGGCTTTTGTAATGTGGTGCGACAGAAGAATGCTGAAGATTAGATGGGTAGATCGTGTAACTAATGAGCAGGTACTGAATAGAACTAGAGAGACAAGATATTTGTGGTAGAACTTGACTACAAGAAAGAATCAGTTGATAGGGAACGTAGTGCAACATCAAGGGATCATCAATTTAGTAGTGGAGGGAAGTGTGGGCAGTAAAATTCGTAGATGGAGACAGATTCAGAAGGGTACAGATTGCAGTGGTTAGTTGCAGACGGAGAGGCTCGCACAGAGTAGAGCAGCGTGGAGGCCCCTACAGGTCGACTTGTGTGTCTAACAATCATCCAGGGAAATAAATGAAATTTTCACGAGTGGGATTGAAGTTAAGGGTAAAGGGATATCAATGCTACTATCCGCTGACGACATTGCTATCGTCAGTCAAAGTGAAGAATTATAGGAGCAGTTGAATTGAATGGACACTCTTCTGACCAGGGAATGGATATTGTAAGGAATTGTTACGTTGGAAGAAAAATTACACATGACGGAAAAGGTAAAGGTAGAAGCAGCAGACTAACACTCGTTGAAAAAGCCTTCTTCATCAAAATATGTTTACTAGTATCAGACATGAGCCTCAGTTTGAGAAAGAAACATACGAGCATCAGAGTTTACAGCCTTCAGTTTTGTACAGAAGAGGCTCATGACGTATGGGAAAACCAGAAAAGAAGAGAATCTAAGCGTTTTTAATGTGGTGTTAAAGGAGGACCCTGTTCCTCTACAGAACCGGCGAGCAATGCAATATGATGAAAACAGTGACCAGAAGAAGGGACAATTTTGGGATGAAGTGTTTGTTTCAGACCCCAACGTTCAAATGCATTACCTTATCTCGTGTAATGGCCCGCCGTTCCTGCACAGACGTTCAGACACGTCACTGAAAGTGGCCCCAGCAGAGTGCAAGCAGGAAAAGGGCCTCCTCCCTTCAACGTCCACCAATAGATCGCCCGATACATATGATCATATATATAGCACAAACTAGTTGCTCCGAAACAAGTAATGTGCCTACAGGTAAACTTGACACGTATTAGGTTAATTCTGTGTATTAGATTTATTTTCATCGCCAATTTTTATGTATCATTATTTTTTTAAATACACTGACGAAAGAAAAAATCGCATCACCAAGGAGGAGTTGCGCGACATAAAGCAAAGTTGGTAGCCGTGTTTCTACTTCTGAAAGATGATGTCTGCCCATTCCGAGCCAGTGAAGTGGTAGTGGCGCTAGAGGCTTCGCTATGAGGATGCAATCGAGTTCCCTGTAGCGGTCGTGAACGTTAGTATCTACATCTACATCCATACTCCGCAAGCCACCTGAAGGTGTGGGCGGAGGGTACCTTGAGTACTTCTATCGGTTCTCCCTTCTATTCTAGTTTCTTATTGTTCGTGGAAAGGAGGATTGTCGGTATTCCTCTGTGTGGGCTCTAATCTCTCTGATTTTATCCTCACGGTCTCTTCGTGAGATATACGTAGGAGGGAGCAATATACTGCTTGACTCCTCGGTGGAGGTATGTTTAAACTTCAACAAAAGCCCGTACCGAGCTACTGAGCGTCTCTCCTGCAGAGTCTTCGACTGGAGTTTATCTATCATCTCCGTAACGCTTTCGCAATTACTAAATGATCCTGTAACGAAGCGCGCTGCTCTCCGTTGGATCAGTCTTCCAGATTGGATGTGGTGTGTTGAGGCTGATAGACAATGCCTTTAAGGTAACAAATATGCCATTATCAGTACCTCATCGAGTCCGTATGGGATCGTGAAATAAGGCTACGAGAAGCTAATTGTTCCTTCTCTGATATTGCAGCAAGACCTGTCAGGAATGTAGACACTGTACACGATTACTGGCAGCGGCGGTCGCAAGAAGATGTATGCCTCAAGAAGACAGGCGTCTGAACAGTCACGTGGCACTACCGAGAGGGAAGACCACCGTTCCCGCTTATGATACTGGCGCACTGTACTGCGTATGAAGCAGCAGTTTGAGCAGCAATTAGCACGACAATGGCACAACGATCTGTTACAAATCGGTTAGTTCGAGGACAGGATGGACGTAGGCGGCCTATAGCGTGCATTCTGCTGACCCCAAACCATCCCCCTTGGCGACTTGAGTGGTACCGAGCGACAGCTGCGTGGAGAAGGCGGCTGTGTTTTCTGATGAAAGCTGGTTCCGCCGGGTGTTGGTTAGGAGGGGGCCAGCCGAGAGCCTGCGACCAGCCTGCCTGCGTGCCGGCCGTGCTGGACCTCGCCTGGAGCTACAGTACAGGACAGCAGGAGCGCTCTCGCCGCTACCCCACACACCCTGACTGCAAAACAGTGTTTCGAGCTGTTGTGCCGTCATTGATGAATGGCATTCCAGGGGGTGTTTTCTATCACAACGTGGTCTGCAGAGTGTCGACATGTTGCGGTGGTCTACTCGATCACCAGATCTGTCTCCAGTGGAGCACCTGACAACTTCAGCGCCACCCAAGCCAGCATTAACCGTTCCATTATTGACCGACAACGTGCAACAGGCATGGAACGCCATCCCATCCGGACATTGCATCCAACTTTCTTGCCGTTACGCCGGTTATTAATGCACCACTGCTTCACATTTGCAATGTCTTCCGTCGCGCTCACATTTACCAGTGATCTTGCAATGTTAATCACTTAAATATGTTACTTAAAGATATGTATTCCCAAAATGTCATTATTCTACATTAATTATTTTTTGGTATTGCGATTTTTTCCGTCATTGTAATTGAAATATTATGTACTGGGCCCGAGCGGTTCTAGGCGCCACAGTCTGGAACAGCGCGACCGCTACGGTCGCAAGTTCGAATCGTGCCTTGGGCATGGATGTGTGTGATGTCCTTAGGTTAGTTAGGTTTAAGTAGTTCTAAGTTCTAGGGGACTGATGACCTCAGCACTTAAGTCCCATAGTGCTCAGAGCCATTTGCGCCATTTTTTTTGTATTGTTGTGGAGTATATATGAAATTGTGAGCCCACATACATACGTCGGTCTTTTCGGTTATATTAATCACTCACATTTGCTGGTACCGATTATTCATGTACACATTTTAGTTCCTCATCTTTTATTATGACACAAGAACCTGATGAGGCTCCACTTGAAGACTGAAACACTTTGTTTATCAACAGTGCTATGGGATACATTTCAGTAATTAAACCAATACCTTCAGAAACCTCTCAACGCAGTCGATCATCATATGTCAAAGTTGTTATAGATCACGGGGCTTCGCAGTTGCCCCACGGGTACGTCACGCGAAGGGAGGGGGAAAAGGGGAACTGCGAACGCCCCGCATTTGACTGGCAGTACACTCGCACCGCACGCTGCTTTTTTGTATTTTACATTTCTGAACAACGTAGATCACAAACAAAACAAATCTTCAACATTATTTAATTATTTGGTGGTGGTTAGTGTTTAACGTCCCATCGACAACGAGATCGTTAGAGACGGAGCGCAAGCTCGGGTGAGGGAAGGATTGGGAAGGAACTCGGCCGTGCCCTTTCAAAGGAACCATCCCGGCATTTGCCTGAAACGATTTAGGGAAATCACGGAAAACCTAAATCAGGATGGCCTGAGACAGGATTGAACCGTCGTCCTCCCGAATGCAAGTCCAGTGTGCTAACCACAGCGCCGCCTCGCTCGGTATTTAATTATTTCTGGCACGCTGAAGTCATAATACAGTTTTTATCCGGTACGAAGTATCGGCATACAGACAGACGCAGACAGCTTCAGAAAGCTTGGAACTTAAGGTGCCACTTAATCGTGAATTATTTAATTTTATAATCGAAAAAAAGGTTTTTGACACCAATGTGTCGTTCGAAATGTTGTAGCACTTTTGCAACCCCACTATGGATACTTAAAAAAAGTACCTGCGGAAAGAAATGTAGACGTTCGGGACAGTTTTAATGTAAAAAGATTTGTCGTTGGGACTGGGTTCACCTTGCAGTTCTGTCAGGAACATCTGCACATGCATAGTGGTACTTACAACCGAAAGAGCTAACGGTCTCAATAACAGCTCGGAAACAGATGTAAAATTGACAGTGTCCTCAAAATTTTTATAAAACTCTCTTTTAATTCTTTCAAGGTAACAATAAATTCTTCACTTCTCGCGTTTTCTTTAACGCCAGTGAGCTTACGGGACTGGACTGTCTTTGTCGGAATGCGTCTCTCGTACAACGCGAGTTCTTTTGAAATGCATCAGAAAGAAGCTCCCTAGCAATTTCTTACTGTGGGCAGTGAGCAATCAAGCCCACTTAAAATGCAGAGTCTACGTTCCATTCCGAATGTTCGAATTTTCATTCTTGCACTCCTTTGTTTTTCGTGAAGTCAACAGTAGTGACTTTTAGACAAAAAAATTGTTCCAGACACGCTTGACGTAACCAGCATACTTCGTTAAAGTATCCGTACCCTTCGTTCATTTCCACTGAAAACGGTTGCAGCTGACAATGGAGCAATGGCCGCAACTTCAGAAATTTTACTCTCTACGTTCTATAGGCCTGCAAATTTAGCACCAAGTGCTTTTTTATCTGCAGAACAAGAATGCGGTCTGTCAATCGTTGTCATTTTTTGCTGTTTCATTCTCAACTAATTCTTTACATTCTTTCTTCACGGTATTGTAATGTCGTTTCATAGCAAATCTGCTGTACCTGTCGGTTACGCCAAGTGAGAATTTTCATCTCTCTCTCTTCTGACATTCCCACACACTTTAAATAATTGTGAAGACAGATCAATGATTTCCTCCTTTTTGAGCAAATAGTCACTCGACCTGTGAATGTCCTTCACGACATGAACAAGGCTAGACAGCTCGGCTGAATGGAGTGGGAGGCAGTGCTGTGCCGGACGGTGTGAGGGGCGGAGCCTCGGCCCACACACGCTGGCCCGGCAGACGGTTCAGAAACATACGTGGCCATCAGTAGCTGATGGGTTGAATTAGGGCCGACTGATTAAGTGAAATGTGAAAAAACTTCTGTGTGCAGAGAACCGCAAGCAATTATCGACTTTGAGACAAACAGCAGTGAAGATTCTTATGCCTTCTACAGCAACATACCTGCGAGGGACAGACATGCTTTTCTGGTTTGGCTGCTATGAAATCAAAATTTTACTGAGTACAGAGAATGAACTAGCTGTGAGTATATAGTTTTGCAAAAATCAGTTATGTGAAAGCACGTACATCACTCTAACTTAAGTTTGGGCATGGTTTCACAGTGAAATAATGTCTTTAATGTTTCATTGTGAAATATATAATTACGGTAACAATAATTATTATTATTTTAAGCTCATCTAAGAAGTGAAACCTTAATGAAATATTTTAGCATTGTTATTACTTTTCTCATAAATGTTAAACCGCTTAAACATTATTCATAGACAAGACATATAGGAAACATTAAGACAGCAGTTTTAAAAATAAAAATAAAAATTAATATTTTTATAAATAAAAGCCATTTCTAAGTTCTTATGGTTACAAATTGTTGGTTTTAGTTTCTAAAAACAGTCAGGTATCGATCAATGGTGTGCTGTCGGTTGTTGACCCGAGCTGGTTGAAATACTGTGCGAAACAACTCGGCTGAACAACGGGAAACAGAGAATTGGTCGGTGACGCTAAAAAAACTTGAGAATCCACAATTCGATATCAATTTTCAATAAAACTGAACATTAACTCTCAGCCACAATTTGGGAGCAGCTTTCTTAATTTTCTGACCCATGGAAGGTATCATATTGTTGTGCCATTAGTTTCGATTGGGCAAAAAAAAAAAAAAAAAAAAAAAAAAAAAAAAAAAAAAAAAAAATCAAAAAAAATCGCTGTACTCAAATATCTGGTTTTAAATGGAATAAATGATAACTAAACATCACAGTCGACAAATATACACTGATGAGCCAAACCATTATGTCCACTGCCGGCCGCGAGGTCGAATTCCTCCTGGTGGGCTTGCAGGCACGTGACGCAGTGAGGAAAGAATGTACACGGAAGAGAGACGAATGGGCAGCTATCACAGCGAAGATACGGGCTGGGAATGCGAAAATCCTCTGATATAAGTAATTTTGACGAAGTGGGCGTTGTTGTGAGGCTGCGACTGGAGACGAGAATCTCTGAAACGGCGAAGCCTTTTGGCGTACTGCTGTCGTGGGCACCTGTGGAAAGTGGTCGAAGGGTCCTGGAGTAGCGAGTAGGCTGTACAGTTTTGGATGACCGTGTCTCATAACAAATCTCTGAAGTCAGAGGCTCCCGTCACTTCATAGTCCAGGGCAGGCAGCCCCCTGTACCAGATATGACGGCAGAGTACAGTGCTGGCGCACGCACAGGTGTTCCGAAGCACACCGTTCGGAGGCCATCGTCGAACACGGAGCTCCACATCACACGACCCGTACGTGTTCCTGTCATGGCCCAACGATATCATCAGTTATGACTGCAGCGGGCACAGCATCACAGAGTTTTCATCGTGGATCGATAGAAAAGTGTCGCCTTTAGAATGAATCGACTGCAGGTGGATGGTTTGGTCCTTGCACGCCGCCATCCAGCAAATGGCTGCACGAAACGTGCACCGCCCCCCAGATGCAGGCCAGCGAGGACAGAATTATGCAGCGGTGTACATTAAGTTGGGCTTCCGTGGGATCTGTGGCGGTAATCGAAGGCATCGTGACACCAGCGAACTCCCTGAACGTTCTGGCGTACGAACTGCATCGCTTAATGTCTGAAGTCTCCGCCTAGGGCGACGACATCTTCCAGCAGGTTAACTGTCCGCTTTGCAAGGTCAGAATAGTGCTACAGTTATCTGTAGTGAACTCGTGCTGAAGTCTTCCACAGCAAGTGTGCCCGACACGTTCCAGCTGGAACTCAGACCCAGTGAGAGCTGCGTGCCCGTCAACTACCGTAACGTAATTTGCGGCAACTGCTTGACCTGTGCGTACAGATCTTGTGCCAAATATTTCTGCAATCCTGTCAGAGACTTGTTGAATCCAAGCCAATCAGAATCTCTGAAAAGTGGAACAACACGCTATTAAACAGGCGGTCATAATGCTTCGGCTCATCGGTGTTTACTGGCAAGCTGGCGAATTTAGTAAAAGCTTGTAAGGAAAGTCAGTTGGCTCTGAGATTTCAGTCGGTTCGACGTCTTCGTGGATAATTCAGAATTTAGAGTGTCGCCCACTAGCGAAGCTAATGAAATTCATCCCACCCCTCCCCCCCCCCCCCCAAAAAAAAAAAATCCCTCTGTTTGACGATCAGAAGCATTAAGTTGCATCGATAGCTACTTATGGTGATGTAATCGCAGCTGCCACTGAGTTAACTTCAAAGGAACACCCCTATTATCAGTGGCACACAGAGTGCTAACGGAAACAGCCCACGGCGCAGGGAAGAGTCGGGCTGTAATGGCATGGCGTATGCGTTAAGCGGAGCAGGTGGCGTGCGTTCGCGAGGTCCCGAGCCGCTACCATCACACAGCTCCGACGCTTCCCTCCGCGCGGCTCTGCAGGGGGCCACAGCCGCCTTTCAGAGCGCCCACAACATCTAATGGAATGCGTGAAAATGTTCTTGTAGGACGTATGAATTTTAACGCGTCGCAGAGAGTTGGCACCAGTATCGCTATCAGTGAAGTGCGTACTGCCGTTGCTGCTTGTACGGGACGGCGTATTTACAAGAAAGAGTGTTCCGTATCGTTACTGGGGATAGTAACAACCATAATATCCTGTTGAGATATGAACTATTTTACCCCTTTGAAGGGCGGTCACTTAGTAGAGCAGTATATTTTCTGTTTGACGTCCATTGCTGTCTTCCTATTGATTGCGTTTCTCCTCGCACGGCGACACTGCTGTCAGAGATGGCACGAAAATACGGTTGTCTCCTACTGTAGACATCCCGACGGTACCGTTTCGAGGCTGCTTTCGGTTCAGGACGAGGCTACTGATTACGTCGTGTGCGAACAACTTAAACAGTGGATTCGAGTCCTTTTCTTCCACCTGCAAATGGCAGACGTGTGCGTTTTAGAAAGCTACTCATCCTGACACCATTTACCCTGAATTTAATTAAAGGTAAATGAAGTCATACGTTTTATGAAGTAAAAATAATCGAATGAAATAAGTTACTGTATGAATTTCGTGGGTTCCTTTGTAATACACAGAGAATATTTATTTCCATTTAAATATTGAAATATATATCTTTAATGTAACGTTACCTTTGAACAAGTGATCGCGCCAAAATGACGTATTTGTAACCCAGTTATCTCTCGTATTTGGAATTGCTTTTCTGTGATTTAAAGGGTCATACGTATTTAACTGAGACCGTTCAGAGTTATAGTCAAAAGTTTTTAAGAATTAGGTCTGTTTTCGAGATTCTTGTGTTTGTGTGGAAGTCCTTATTTTTGCAATTGTCTGAGTTGAAGTCAACACAAAAAATAGGTGACATAAAAGTGAAAAAAGTGTTTTTGATACAGTTTACTGAAAAATTCGAGTTGTCTTATGAGAATGTATCGATTCGTTGTTCCAGCATATCGTCTATTGTAACCCTTCACAAGATTTTCTCAGTTCGAATATAATAAACTTTCTTGAGACTGAGAAGCTTATGTCCACGAATCAGCATGGTTTTAGAAGGCATCGTTCGTGCGAATCTCAGCTTGCCCTTTTCTCGCATAATATACTGAGAACTACGGACGAAGGGCAACAGGCACATTTCATGTTTGTTGATTTCCGGAAAGCATTTAACATGGTGCCCAACTCCAGGCTGTTAACGAAGGTATGAGCATATGGAGTAAGTTAGCAGATTTGGCTCGAAGACTTCTTAAATAATAGACCCCAGAAGGTGCTCATCAGCGACAAGGGTATCGTCAGGAGTACCCCAGGGAAGAGTGTGTGTGTGTGTGTGTGTGTGTGTGTGTGTGTGTGTGTGTGTGTGTGTGTGTGTGTGTGTGGTAGGACCGCTGTTGTTCTCTAGATACACAAATGATTTGGCTGACAGGTTGGGCAGTAATCGGCGGCTGTCTGCTCATGATGCCGTGGTGTACAGTACGGTGTGGAAGCTGAGTGACTGTAGCAAGATACAAGATGACTTGGACGGGATTTCCAGTTGGCGTGATGAATGTCAGCTAGCCCTGAACGTAGAAAAATTTAATGCGGACGAGTAGGAAGATCGAATCTGTAATGTTCCTGCTTGACACAGTCAAGTTGTTTAAATATCTGGGCATAACACTGCAAAGCGATATGAGGTGGAACGAGCATGTGAGAACTGTGGTAGGGAAGGAGAACGGTCGACTTCGGTTTAATGGGAGACTTTTAGGAAAAAGGAAATGTAAATGTCGTGTGAGTAGGCCTCCAGTCGGGTAGACCGTTTGCCGGGTGCAAGTCTCGATTTGTCGCCACTTCGGTGACTTGCGCGTCGATGGGGATGGAATGATGATGGTTAGGACAACACAACACCCAGTCCCTGAGCGTAGAAAATCTCCGACCCTCGGCGGGAATCGAACCCTGGCCCTTAGAATTGACAATCTGTCGCGCTGACCACTCAGCTACCGGTGGCGGACAGAACTTTAGTAGAGAGTGCTTAACTGTAAAGAAGACCGCATATAAGACGCTGGTGCGACCTATTCTTGAGTACTGCTAGAGTGTTTGGGATCCGTACCAGATCGGATTGAGGGAAGAGATCGAAGCAATTCAGAAGCGGGCTGCTAGGTTTGTTGCCGGTAGTTTCGAACAACACGCTAAGTGTTACGGAGTTGCTCCGGAAATTCAAATGGGAATCCCTGGAGGGAAACACTGTTGAGAAAATTTACAGAAACGGACTGCCGAACTAGTCTGCTGCTGCCAACATACAATGAGTATAAGGACCACGAAGGTAAGATACGTGAAATTAGGGCTCATATGGAGATACACACACAGTCGTTTTGCCCTCAGTGTGTTTGCGAGTGGGACACGTAGTGGTACAGAGAACACTCTACCACGCACCGTACGGTGACTTGCGGACTATCTATGTAGATGTAGATTTAGATAACTACAGACTGACTTTTTATATAACTGCCACTTAGTGGAATATTTTTGTGCTGCGATACAGTGTTGATATACTAAAGTTGCACGATGCAAATTTTGTCGGTTGTTGTCACCAGTACCATTGTGCGGGATTGTTACCGTGACCAGCCAAAACATTATGACCGCCTACGTAATAGCCGGTACGCCCACCTTCGAAACGAATAAGAGCGGCGACGTGTCTCGGAATGGTAGCAATGATGCCTCGGTAGGTCGCCGGAGGGTGTCGGCACCACATACGCGCACACACAACACACGAAATTCACGTAAATTCCGGGAAGTGAGGCGATGATTTCTGGCGCCACATCCAATCATCACATCCCAGATGTGTTCGGTCGGGTTCAGATCACGCGAGTTTCGGGGGGCGGGCGGTTGCGGTACATCAATTGGAACTCTCCTCTGTGCTCGTGGAACCACTCGATCGCAGACTTCATTGTGACACGTCGCATTATCTTGCTGAAAAATGCGACTGCGTTTTGGAGACAGGAAGGGGTGTATGTCGTCAGTAACCAGTGTACGATACTCCCTGGCCATCTCGGGGCTTTCCACGAGCTCCACTGGATCCACGAGCACGAGGGAGCCGCCGCCACTTTCTGCGTTCGGCAGTACACGTGTGGAGGAGCTGTTGCCCTGGAAGACGACGGATTCGCACCCTCCTGTCGGCATGGTGAACAAACTATCGGGATTCGTCAGACCAGGCAATGCTCTGCCACTACAGCAACGTCCAGTGCCGATGGTGACGTGTGCGTGTCAGTGGTAGTTGCCGATGCCGTGGTGTTAACACCGGCACGTGCAAGGGTCGTCGGCTGCGGAGGCCCGGTGCACGGCGCACAGTGTATTCAGACACACCTGCACTCTGCCCAGCGTTCAAGTCTGGCTTTAGTCCCGCCACAGCTCGCCGCCCGTCCTGCTTCACCAGTCTGCCCAGCCTACGACGTCCGACACCTGTATTGAGGGACGGCTGCCCAACCCCACGACGTCTGGACGTGGTTTCACCACGTGCTGAAGATATTCTCCACAGCACCCATGGAACACCTGACAAACCGTGCAGTTACCGAAATGCTCGTGCTGAGTCTTCCAACCGTCACAGTCTGCCCTCGGTCAAAGGCAGACTGCTCGCCTTCCCCATTCCACACACGGACTGGACGTTCACTGGTACTTCGTGTCTGACTGGCCGTCTCTCCTCGCCCGAACGGGTTTATAGCCTTTCCAAAATAGGTCGGTGGTCGTAATGTTCTGGCTGATGAGTTACACGCTGAAGACGCAAAGTAAGCGCTAGATTGTCAGTTACTTTTTGGACACCACTTACAGTTTGCACAAGCTGTCATGCCGGATGTCAATTTTACCCGTGGCTTGCATGGCACAAAATTGACAAAGGAATATGTTCAATGTCAGCCGTCTCAACGAGGTCATCAGAGACGGAACACAGACTTGATTGTGGTCGGCTGTGCCCTTTCACAGGAACCGCTCTGGCCTTCGCCTTAAACGATTTCAGGAAATCGCAGAACAGCTAGTGTCCAGGGCGCCCCAGATAGCTCGGCCGGTCCCGAGACTTTGCGCCGAAGAGGAACCGCATTCTCTCAGTTTGCATTCTATATACATATGCATTATGCATGCGACCGAATCTCAGGGAAGCCAGGTTTGTTTGTACAAGTTCCTGACTCTCTGAGGAGGAATAGGAGCAGGAGGAGGGGGAGGGGGAAGGGGAAGGAGGAGGAGGAAGAAGATGTGTGACAGCGAGTGGCAACCACCCCCTGCAGAGTCAGCAAACGCATCGCCGCCATAGGGCACGAGGACCCAAATCTAAACAATTTTTTTTTCCATACGTATAATAATAAGATTCATTCTGGTTATGATCAGCGCTTTGCTCTCTAAGAACTCAAAGAAAGCGTACTGCATAAAAGACAAAGCTCCAAGCAGAAGTTGCTCTCTCCGCGTGTGTAGGGTCCGGCCCATTCAAAACATAAATTAGTCGCTCGAATATTCCTTGATGCCCGCGAATCAATGCTGCGTAGCGTATTTCGTATTAGTTGTTTTGGACATACAGTTGGCGCACGTGTCGGACAGAACTTGCAGAATATCGTTAGTTATCTTCATCAAGGCAGCAACCGTTACGAAATTGTCTCGAATGAAAAGCAGCCCATAGTTGCACTAAATTACGTTTATTTTAAAAATTGACCATGGTTTCTCCTATAATAATATACCCTTGTACACAACTCCTACCAAATGATCAAAATAACATATAGACAAGTGATACAATCTACACATAAACTTCAAAATCAGGTAAGCGATAACATATTACTTACACGTTGTTGTTGTTGTGGTGGTCTTCAGTCCTGAGAATGGTTTGATGCAGCTCTAAATGCTACTCTGAGCAAACTTCTTCATCTCCCAGTACATACTGCAACATACATCCTTCTGAATTTGCTTAGTGTATTCATCTCTTGGTCTCCCTCTACGATTTCTAGCCCCCACACTGCCCTCCAATACTAAATTGGTGATCCCTTGATGCCTCAGAATGTGTCCTAGCACCCGATCCCTCCTTCTAGTCACGTTGTGCCACAAACTCCTCTTCTCCCCAATCCTGTTCAGTACCTCCTCATTAGTTATGTGATCTACCCATCTAATCTTCGCCATTCTTCTGTTGCACCACATTTCGAAAGCTTCTATTCTCTTCGTGTCCAAACTATTTGTCGTCCATATTTCACTTCCATACATGGCTACACTCCAACCAAATACTTTCAGAAACGACTTTCTCACACTGAAATCTATACTCGATGTTAACAAATTTCTCTTCTTCAGAAACGCTTTCCTTGCCATTGCCAGTCTACATTTTATATCCTCTCTACTTTGACCAGCATCAGTTATTTTGGTCCCCAAATAGCAAAATTCCTTTACTACTTTAAGTGTCTCATTTCCTAATCTAATTCCCTCAGCATCACCCAACTTAATTCGACTACATTCCATTATCCTCGTTTTGCTTTTGTTGATGTTCATCTTATATACCCCTTTCAAGACCCTATCCATTCCGTTCAACTGCTCTTCCAAATCCTTGCTGTCTCTGACAGAATTACAATGTCACCGGCGAACCTCAAAGTTTTTATTTCTTTTCCATGGATTTTAATATCTGCTCCGAATTTTTCCTTTTGTTTCGTTCACTGCTTGCTAAATATACAGATTGAATAACGTCGAGGACAGGCTACAACCCTGTCTCACTCCCTTCCCAACCACTGCTTCCCATTCATGACCATCGACTCTTATACTGCCATCTGGTTTCTGTACAAATTGTAAATAACCTTTCGCTCCCTGTATTTTATCCCTGCCGCCTACAGAATTTGAAAGAAAGTATTCCAGTCAACATTGTCAAAAGCTTTCTCATAGTCTACAAATGCTTGAAACGTAGGTTTGCCTTTCCTTAATCGTAGGGTCAGTATTGCCTCACGTCTTCCAATATTTCTAGAGAATCCAAACTGATCTTCCTCGAGCTGGCTTCTACTAGTTTTTCCTTTCGTCTGTAAGGAATTCGCGTTAGTATTTTGCAGCTGTGACTTATTAAACTGATAGTTCGGTAATTTTCAAATCTGTCAACACCTGCTTTGTGTGGGATTGGAATTATTATATTTTTCTAGAAGTCTGAGGGTATTTCACCCGTCCCGTACATTTTGCTCACCAGATGGTAGAGTTTTCTCAGGACTGGCTCTCCCAAGGCCGTCAGTAGTTCTAATGGAATGCTGTCTTCTCTCGGAGCCTTGTTTCGACTCAGATCTTTCAGTGCTCTATCAAACTCTTCACGCTGTATCATATCTCCCGTTCCATCTGCATCTACATCCTCTTCCATTTCCATAAAATTGAAAATTGTCCTCAAGTGCATCGCCATTGTATAGGCCCTCTATGTACTCTATGTACAAGGATTTCTGGTCAGATGAGTATCGGGTAATATCAACAGCAGCAGAAAATGGTATAATAGGTGTAGGATACGTTATGAATAGGAAGGTAGGGCAGAGTGTGTGTTACTGTGAACAGTTCAGTGACCGGGTTGTTCTAATCAGAATCGACAGCAGACCAACACCGACAACGATAGTTCAGGTATAAATGCCGACGTCGCAAGCTGAAGATGAACAGATAGAGAAAGTGTATGAGGATATTGAAAGGGTAATGCAGTATGTAAAGGGGGACGAAAATCTAATAGTCATGCGCGACTGGAATGCAGTTGTAGGGGAAGGAGTAGAAGAAAAGGTTACAGGAGAATATGGGCTTGGGACAAGGAATGAAAGAGGAGAAAGACTAATTGAGTTCTGTAACAAGTTTCAGCTAGTAATAGCGAATACCCTGTTCAAGAATCACAAGAGGAGAAGGTATACTTGGAAAAGGCCATCACAGAAGTTGGGAAGGAAAACATAGGTACAAAGAAGGCAGCTGCGAAGAAACCATGGGTAACAGAAGAAATACTTCAGTTGATTGATGAAAGGAGGAAGTACAAACATGTTCCGGGAAAATCAGGAATACAGAAATACAAGTCGCTGAGGAATGAAATAAAAAGGAAGTGCAGGGAAGCTAAGATGAAATGGCTGCAGGAAAAATGTGAAGACATGCAAAAAATATGATTGTCGGAAGGACAGACTCAGCATACAGGAAAGTCAAAACAACCTTTGGTGACATTAAAAGCAACGGTGGTAACATTAAGAGTGCAACGAGAATTCCACTGTTAAATGCAGAGGAGAGAGCAGATAGGTGGAAAGAATACATTGAAAGGCTCTGCCGGCCGCGGTGGTCTCGCTGTTAAGGCGCTCAGTCCGGAACCGCGTGACTGCTACGGTCGCAGGTTCGAATCCTGCCTCGGGCATGGATGTGTGTGATGTCCTTAGGTTAGTTAGGTTTAAGTAGTTCTAAGTTCGAGGGGAATGATGACCACAGATGTTAAGTCCCATAGTGCTCAGAGCCATTTGAACCATTTTGAAAGGCTCTATGAGGGTGAAGATTTGTCTGATGTGATAGAAGAGGAAACAGGAGTCGATTTAGAAGAGATTGGGGATCCAGTATTAGAATCGGAATTTAAAAGAGCTTTGGAGGACTCACGGTCAAATAAGGCAGAAGGGATAGATAACATTCCATCAGAATTTCTAAAATCATTAGGGGAAGTGGCAACAAAACGACTATTCACGTTGGTGTGTAGAATATATGAGTCCGGCGACATGCCATCTGACTTTCGGAAAAGCATCATCCACACAATTCCGAAGAGGGCAAATGCTTACAAGTGCGAGAATTATCGCAAAATCAGCTTAACATCTCATGCATCGTAGCTGCTTACAAGAATAATATACAGAAGAATGGAAAAGAAAATTGAGAATGCGCTAGGTGACGATCAGTTTGGCTTTAGGAAAAGTGAAGGCACGAGAGAGGCAATCCTGACGTTACGGCTAATAATGGAAGCTAGGCTAAAGAAAAATCAAGACACGTTTATAGGATTTGTCGACCTGGAAAAAGCGTTCGACAATATAAAATGGTGCAAGCTGTTCAAGATTCTGAAAAAAGTAGGGGTAATCTGTAGGGAGAGACGGGTAATATACAATATGTACAACAACCAAGAGAGCATAATAAGAGTGGACGATCAAGAACGAAGTGCTCGTATTAAGAAGGGTGTAAGACAAGGCTGTAGCCTTTCACCCCTTCTTCCTTCCACTTCACTTCACTGACCTCTGCTATACCTAGATTGAGCGTTTGCATTTCCCTTTTCAGATTTTCTAGTTTCCCTACTATGTTCAAGCTTCTGACATTCCACGCCCGGACTCGTAGAACATTATCCTTTCGTTGATTATTCAATCTTTTTCTCATGGTAACCTGCCCCTTGGCAGTCCCCTCCCGTAGATCCGAATGGGGGACTATTCCGGAATCTTTTGCCAATGGAGAGATCATCATGACACTTCTTCAACTACAGGCCACATGTCCTGTGGATACACGTTACGTGTCTTTAATGCAGTGGTTTCCAGTGCCTTCTGCATCCTCATGTCGTTGATCATTGCTGATTCTTCCGCCTTTAGGGGCAATTTCCCACCCCTAGGACAAGACAGTGCCCTGAACCTCTATCCGCTCCTCCGCCCTCTTTGACAAGGCCGTTGGCAGAATGAGGCTGACTTCTTATGCCGGAAGTCTTCGGCCGCCAATGCTGATTATTTATCAAAATTTTTGTAGTGGTAGGGATCGAACCCGGGACCGAAGACGTTTTGATTATGAATCAAAGACGCTACCCCCTTTATTTTTTTTTTAAAAAAAAATCTCATTTTGTTCGCTTTTGTTCGTTGTATGTGCTCGGGGCGGACGTCGTAAGACATCCGATGAAGTTCGTTGGTGATCGATTAACTCAGTTTCTTTATTACAGAGGGTACGTAACCCTCTGACCGAACACGCTGAGCTACCGTGCCGGCGAACGATTTAATTTAGGCAGTGGCGGGGATCGAACCCGGGACCGAAGACGTTTTGATTATGAATCAAAGACGCTACCCCCCTTTTTTTTACTCATTTTGTTCGTTGCATCTGATCGGGGCGGACGTCGTAAGACATCGGTTTAAGTTCGTTGTTGATCGAGTAACTCAGTTTTTTATTACAGAGGGAGCTAACCCTCTGACCGAACACGCTGAGCTACCGTGCTGGCGCCCTAGACCACGGGTACAACGTGTACGACAATGAATTAGTAACAAGCCTACATGCGCAAATGAGGGACCATATACTGTTAATACGAATGTCCAACAGATGAAATAATGTTGGATACGATCATTAGAGTGGTAGAACATTAACAATTTCATGTAACAAAGTTTGCCGTATCACTAGATGATGCACGAGACTCTTGCAGTAACCACAACCTACCGTGGGAACGCCTTGGGCTGCGGACCGGAGCCGCCAGGCTGTGGAGCACGCGCCACCGGGTAAACACAGGACGAGTCGGACGAAAGACTAACGACAACTGACAACGACCCACCACGACCGACCATGAGCGACATAACAAGGAAGAGATAAACAACGGAGGCTTGTGGAAACCACAACACCAAACACCAAACGTAAATCCACTCGGAACCAGAGCCAGGCCAATGTCAACAACGAGCAACGAGCAGAACGCAGTACCGCCGAGATAGAAACGAAATCCAGAGCGAGTACCCGACTGGCTGGACTAGGTTTTTTTTCTTTATTGTATTTCAGATCCCCATCGGGGCGGGCTGGCAGCATATGCGCTGGTCTGGAGCCGAAAGACACAGAAACAAACAATAGAAGACATTTAAAAATAACAAAGGAGAGAATATGGTGAACATAGATATAAAAAAGGGGAAACATCATGGAAGGGAATAGGCAAAAATCGGGGTGAATGTAAAATGGAGATAAAAAAACTGTTTAAAAGTAGCACACACAAAAAGCCACACACAGCGACAATTAAAAGAACACAAGGCACAGTATGACTGGAGCATAAAATTTATCGACGGATGGCGTAGCATATAACAAACACTGACAACGAACCTCAAGGCAGTACACAATTAAAATCACATCTCTTGAGGCACAGGAGAAACAGCGCTAAACACAACACTAACGTGGCCCACTGACGATGATCAAAACGGAGCATCTGCCAGGTGCAAGGAGATGAGGGAGATGGGAAGAAGGGAGGGATTGAGGGATGGAGGGGAAGAGAGGGGGGAGATGGGCGGGGAGCGCGCTGGAGAGGGCCAGGTAGGGAGGGATGTGGGAAGGAAAGAGGCAAGGATGGGGTGCTGGGTCTCAGGGGGGAGAGGAGGAGGAAGATCCTCTCCTGAAGAATGAGGGGAGAGGAAAAATGGGGTCCTGGAGAGGGGGGGGGGGAGAACAAAAAAAATGGCTCTGAGCACTATGGGACTCAACTGCTGTGATCATTAGTCCCCTAGAACTACTTAAACCTAACTAACCTAAGGACTTCACACACATCCATGCCCGAGGCAGGATTCGAACCTGCGACCGTAGCAGTCGCACGGTTCCGGCCTGCGGGGGGGGGGGGGGGGGGGGGGACAAGGCCAAGGCCAGGTTATAGTTGGAAGGAAGGGTAGATGTCACAGCGAAGTTCGTCATCCGGGAGGGGGAGCGTTAGAAATTGTCCTGATGAAGGAGATGGAGGGTGTGGAGGTGGAGAGAGGGAGGGATACAGCGATAGAGGAGCGGCAATGGGCGGGGGGTGCAGAGGAAGGAGGAAACCAGAGGGTGGGGGGGATCAAGCCTGCGGACAATGTGAAGGGTGCGGAGATGTTGGAGGAACAGGAGGAGGTGGGGGAAGGGGATCAGTTCATACAGGAGCCGTGTGGGGGAAGGGAGGCAGATACGGAAGGCAAGGTGGAGCGCACGGCGTTCAAGGATTTGCAGGGCCTTGTAAAAGCGGGTGGGGACGGAGATCCAGGCAACGCTGGCATAACAGAGGATAGGACGGATGAGAGATTTGTAGGTGTGGAGGATGGTAGAAGGATGCAATCCCCATGTCCGGCTGGCTGGACTACAGAAGAGCGGGTCCCTATATACGAAACCGGAGGTTCGGCTTTTGGCCGCTGTCTGCACGTGGCTTAGCGGTGGCGCCCTCGGAGCCCTCCATGGGCTGACCACGTCCATTTGTCCTGCCGTGTGTTCGTCTTCCGCGGCGGAAGGTACTGGAACTCTCATATCCAAACTTAGTACTTCTGAAGAAGGCTTTATTATTATAGCAGGAACCATGGTCAAAAATAATTATGTTTAAAATAAATATAATTTAGTGCAACTGTGGGCTGTTTTTCATTCGAGACAATATCGTTAGTAATTTTCCTGATGGTGCCGTTGGAACAGGGGGTGACTTGAACCTGCCAGGCACAGATTGGGAATGTCGTGCTATCAGAACTGGTGCCAGAGACAGAATGTTCTGGATGTCTCGTCAGAAAATTCCTTTGAGCAGAAAGCTAGGGGACCAACTTGTGGCCGGCAGGAGTGGCTGAGCGGTTCTAGGCGCTACAGTCTGGAGCCGCGCGACTGCTGCGTCGCAGGTTTGAATCCTGCCTCGGCCATGGATGTGTGTGATGTGCTTAGGTTAGTTAAGTTTAAGTAGTGCTAAGTTCTAGGGGACTGATGACATCAGATGTTAAGTCCCATAGTGCTCAGAGCTATTTGAACCAATCAACTCGTGAGAGTAACAGACCTGTCAACAAAGAGACCTGAACTTATCGCATCAGTTAACGTAGAGGAAGGTATTAGTGATCATAAGGCTGTGATAACATTTATGGCAACGGGTCTGACAAAGAATTTTTAGAAGGGTAGGAAGATATTTTTGTTAGCAAGAGTGGCAGGAACAAGTTTCAGAGTATCAGCAGTCAACATCAAATATTTGGTAATGAGGATGTAACTGTGGGTATAATAAAATTTAAGCAATTTATCACATATTTTCCAACTTTATAAAATTTAATTTAATTTATAAATCATGTTCTAAACTACATTTCCAGTACACTTCCATTGTTTTTTAAGTTCATAAGCCCATATAATAACGTTTTCGCTTTCTGTCTAAGCTTCTTTTATTGCTTTTCCAGCTGTGGGCTCGTTGAGGATCATCTCTTTTTATCACCCAGCAGCAGTCCACTATGATGTTGACGTTGCATCTTCCTTGATATCTTCTTTCCATTTCTTTGATGACTTGGTGGAATCTTTCCCCCTGCTCACCAAGGTTTGCAGGGAAGTAGTCAATATGTGAGTGGAGAAAATAAACTTTAATGCTCATGTTACAGCCCAGCTTCTTAAAGTTGTCGAGCATGTCTGCGACGATTGTCTTGTAGTTTGGAGTACTTTGGATCTCTTGTTTCCTAGGACTGGTAACAACTAATTTAAAAGATGTCCATACTGCCTTTTCTTTTGTTTCCATTTTGCTCACAAAACGTTGAGATCTGTCATTACTTTTCAAATGTCTGGTCCGACAAAGATTCCTTCCTTTAGCTTTGCCTCCGATAAACCAGGAAACTGTCCACAAAGATATCTGAAACACTCCCCTTCTTTTGGCAATGCCTGAACAAGTTGTTTCATCATAGTTCATCCTTTTTCGGATATACAAGGCTTTTCCTCTCAGCATTTTTAACCCCTACCTGTAAAATTTTCCCAAGGGTCAAGCTTTTTTATGTAGTGTTGCTTTTTGTCTCTACTGCCCATTCACAGAGAAAGCAAGGGAACTTTGTATAGACACTTTGTTGAGCAAGCAACAATTGAAATCACTTTTAAATCAGCACATAGTGTTCATTTGTGGTCTGAATAGCAGAGTTTGCTTAAACCAGTTCAATGTTCTCGTAACATTCTTTTAAGTGAACCGAGTGCCCACTAGTGTAGAAGGACACTTACTGCCACTGTGTAGGAGCGCTGCTTGAAGGCTTCCTTGTGGAGAATCAACAGAAAGTCCCCTCTCCTCAGGAGCACACTCTGTGTTCAGACGCGCCGTGAGTCCAGCAACATCACTGCAAAACACCGGGCTACCTTCTTGAGAGAACAAAGATACAAATTTCTTTTCCTTCGATCGATACCAAGAAAAGGATGTACCCAGAGCCAACATATGTTTATCATTCAATCTAGATTCTAAAAACCTCTGCCGATCCTTTAGAAAGGCGTAGGTCTTAATCGTTCATTTCGAATTGTGAGAATGGAATGCGATCGGTTGTGCCAGGATTGTAGCAATCTCTGTCTTGTTCATTTTCACCTTGCTGAGCCAAAAGCTCGTGATCATCTATATCACCCGAAGCATCTGGAACATAGGGTATTGGTACTTCAGGTCCATGAGGAACACGGCGAATGGCTGATTAAATGTTAGGGTAAGAAATATCCTTTTTATTTTTCAAATTGAAACCTCGTAGTTTGCAAGAACGTAAATGGCAGTCATCACTATGATTTTTGGGCTCCCTCCAAACCATTGGTATTCCAAACCGTACGGGGTGCTTTTTAAGTTGAAACCATTGCCTCATTTCTTCAACACACACTGAACAAACTTTGTGAAAGGCCCAAAACTTATCTTCATCGCCTAACTTTACACCAGAATAGGCGAAATACACTTTTTCGACAATATCGGGAATGTTTCTTTGTTGCTTTTTAACGGTATAGTTACCACAAACGTAGCAGAGAAGCAATATGGCGAGTTTATACATCCTCTGGTAGCCATTGTCCATAAAACAACTTCACAACACATGAAAATAGTCACTATTTTAAAGCTCTATTTACAACAACACGTGAACGGCACAGAGTGAAGAGGTACTGTGTTCTGAAGGACAATAGCAGACAAGCACTGACATGAAAATAGTGCTGGTTTCTCCTAATTACTCTGTATTTTACGTATACCTAGCATAAAAACGGCTAAATAACAGTTTATGGAGATCCTAAAAATCAAAATTCAAACTCACTAGAGTGCTGAAATATCGAAAATAGCTAAAACTAGATAAGCAGTTTGTGAAATAACTGTACATGATGGATTTTTCTCACTATTTTTCCCGAAATCAGCGTTGAAAACACTATAAAAATCACATCATAAATTTGAAACAATTTTTATGTCGCAGACCTGTGTCAAACTCGGTGGTAATGTGAGCTCGCAGAGTAATCGTGGGGCCCTTGCAATGCGCCGATGTGGCTGCCCAAATCGTTATCAGACGCAAGTATGTATCACTCGTGGGGAATAGACTCAGCGAGAAGTTGCAAATAGTACGAAACAAGACTTACCCAAGAAACGACATTCTTCCACTGTTCGACAGTCCAGCTTTTACGGCTTCGGCACCACGTTTTCCTGTTACAGGCGTTTGCGTCACTAGTGTTTCGAGAGGCACCGATCGAACATTTATACCGCAGCTGGGATTTTAAAATCGACCACTCGGGCTACCACCCACCATACGAGCACCGACGATCTGCCCACGTCCGAGATGACGCACTTACGACCACACAGAATGCTGCTCTGACGCGACTGGCGCTTGCAATGCGACTATGCCACGCAGCGTGCAGGCTTGTCCAGGCTTGTCCAGCGTCTGCATTTATGTTCGAGAATGCATTTCTCGCGATTCCTTCGTATTTTTGTTCTTCTCCTGTACATATAAACATCTTTACGGTTCAGAGAAGTTATAAATTATCTTGACTACAATTGTTACGAGTGAGCGTAATGTAGCAGTAGCGCTCTTAATGGTTCAAATGGTTCTGAGCACTATGGGACTTAACATCTGAGGTCACAAGTCCCCTAGAACTTAGAACTACTTAAACCTAACTAACCTAAGGACATCACACACCTCCATGCCCGGGGCAGGATTCGAACCTGCGACCGTAGTGGTCGCGGTTCCAGACTGAAGCGCCTAGAACCGCTCGGCCATTCCTGCCGGCCGTTCTTAATATACGTGTACACATCAGACAGCGTGAGAAACGGTATCGAATTTTTTTGTCGATGCTGTTCTCTTTAGAATTATGTCGCCGTAAGGAAATGCAAAAATCCGCGAACAAAAAGTCCACTTGATGGAATGAATGGGTGGGTAAATGCGAGATACTTCCTATAATAAAGTGTTTGTGACAATAATATCCGATTACAAAACTAATAGCTGCAACACGTCACATCACACTAGCTTTCAAAACCTCGTTTACGATAGAGGACTGCAGCATCATTCGCCCTTTCAGTTATCGAACAAACGAAAGGATGGCTGACATAGTGTTTAGTGTTTCTGGGATTGTAAAACAGTTAAGATCCTTAGACACCAGAAAGGCGTCTTGCCCAGACGGCATCCCCGTAAGATTTTATGCTGACTATGCTACAAATAACGCTCCATTCTTATCCGTCATCTATCAGAGATCATTGGAACGGCGGGAAGTTCCACAGGGCTTGAAGGACGCCCAAGTCATAGCAATCTATAAAAATGGTAGAAGGTCGGATGCATATAATTAGCGGCCAATTTCACTGACATCGATTTGTTGTACTATCATGGAACATATTTTTTGTTCAGACATAAAGACCTTTCTAGACTCTGACAAGCTCATCTGCAGAAACCACCACGGTTTTAGGAAACAGCGGTCATGCGAGACACAGCTGGCCCTCTTTGAGCATGATACACAACAGGCTCCTCCCAGGTTGATGCCATATTTCTCGACTTTCGAAAGTCCGCACTGTCGCTTGCTTACGGTCTATCCGATGACATAAGCGGTTGGATAGAAAGTTTTCTGACAGACAGTGAGCAGTATGTCGTCCTGAACGGGGTAACTTCAACAGAAACAAGAGTAACATCAGGTGTGCCCCAGGGCAGAGTAATAGGTCCGCTGCTTTTTACGATTTACATAAGCGATCCGGTTGATGGTACTGACAGCGGCATTAGACTTTTTTCCGATGATGCTGTAGTTTACACGGTAGTAGTATCACACGAAAGTTGTGAACAAATCAATGAGTATCTGCAGAAAATAAGTGGATGGTGTAATGACTGGCAGTTATCTCTCAATATTAGTAACTGTAGCCTACTGCGGATAACAAGGCAAAATCCCCATTAATGTACGAGTACAAAATAAATGCCCAGTCTTTGGATGCGGTAACGTCCGTCAAGTATCTGGATGTGACTATTCGAAATGAGCTCAAATGGAATGATCAGATTACACAAGTAACGGGTAAGGCGAACTGTAGATTGCGGTTTATTGGTAGATTCCTGAAGCGATGCAGTCCTTCAACAAAGGAAATAGCTTACAACATGTTAGTTCGTCCAGTCTTAAAGTATTGTTCGTCTGTATGGGATCCTTACCAGTTGGATCTGATTCAAAAGATTGAAAAGGTCCAAAGAAGAGCGGCAAGATTCGTGATTGGTACATTTAGCCATCGCGAGAGCGTTACAAATGTCATAGCAAGTTTGAAGTGGGACACACTTGCACATAGACAACGAGCTAAACAGAAGGGACTGCTCATTAAATACCGAAATCCAATCTTCACCGTGGATGTAGAGCATATATTATTACCACCAACTTTCAAATCGCGTAATGATCATCATTCAAAGATAAGGGAAATAAAAGCTCGTACTGAGGCGTCCAGACAGTCGTTTTTCCCTCGCGCGATCCGCGAGTGGAACAGAGGTGGGGAAATATGACTTTGGCGCGAATTGTGCCCTCCGCCACACACCGCTTGGTGGGTAGCGGTGTATAGATGTATATGTAGTTGTAGATATGGGTAACAGTAAGATGAGGTAAGATCACGTGAAGTCAGTGGAAGGGAAGACTAACTGAAGAGTCGGACTTATTGGACGTGCCCTGGGAAAGTACAGTGGATGTGTAAAGGAAATCGCAAAGAGAGTAACAGTGCGATTTTTTCTAAAGCACCGTTCCGCCGTTTGAAGTCCTTATCAAGCAGGTACTACTGTGCAAACGGAACGAATTCGGAGGCGCGGTGCGGCGACCGAAACACGTCGATACAGGCCGTAAGGCAGCGCGCCAGCGGCGCTCGCGGAAGTTAAACGGGAGCGCTCGGGAGGCAGCCGACTGGGTCCTCGCCGAGTCGCGGCGGAGTAGCACTGCGGCCTCCGACGTGATGGCTCGGCGTCGCGTGGGAGGGACGGGCCTGCTAGGCGGCCATTCGTCCTGCCCCCGCTGGGCGCGTGAGTGATGTGGGACAGGAAATACATGATGTCATACGGAATACCCACTGCCACGCACAGCACAGGCACTTCCGGAGTGAATTACGTGATTGTGAGCCATTTAGAAAAAGTTTCTTTCTTTCTCTTTTTTTGTTGGAAATCACTCTCGTATCTTAATGTTTTTCAATAAGTAGTTCGAGCAAATCATAGAACGGCTACTCCCGCACAGTGTCTACACTTTCATGAGACTATCGTCTCTTTTTTTACTGTTCGTCATATATATTAAGACCATCCATGTACACCTTTACTTCGTGAAGGTCCGTACAGTCCGTCGCACGAATTAACGTTAGTTCCTTATGAAAATTCTGTTTTGAACTACAAGTACATTTATTTTTAAATACACGTTACCAACGCAGAACTGTAACCCTGGATTACGTAAGTGCCTCCCGCGTCCTCGACAGTTGCAGAATTTCGCCCAAGGATGATATCCTAGTAAAAGTCGGAAAGGTTTCCTTTATCCGAAACTGTTGACACTTGACGTTTGTCGTGTGTCACGTAACTGTTTCGCGTGGCTGGTGAACATCACAGGCCGTGGGAGTCCTCGGGTCTGCTCCTCTCACGTGATGAGCCCGCCGTGCAAAGCGTGCCACGAGGGTCCGGTCGGAGGATAGTCTGTCCTCACCTCGCGAATCACTGACGAAGTGTTGCACCCACGTGTAGTACGGAATACAGTTGTATTCGCAACCACATGCCGTCCATCTTTCCCGCCGAAGAGTGAGGGCGAGAATGTCTTCCGCTGTCACAATTTGAACCAGCTGCCTACGAGTCGAACCGTACATAGGTTAGCCGTCTCGCCTTAGGGACATTTACGTCTAAGAATGTAGGATGTTAAGAAGTCGCCCTATTTCACGTGACTGTATCTTCTACACGAATGAAGAACATCTTCAAATTTACGATTCACTGACCAGTAAGCCATGCACTAAACAGGTACGGCGTTTTAAGTGGAACAAATTCCGGATCGACGTTCAGCGTAATGATGTGACGCTTTTCATTTGTCTCCAGATGTCCTTCGACTCTTACAACCGCAGTCTGGTTCCTCTATTAGTGGTAAATAACCTTTCGCTCCGTGTACTTTATCGCTGCTACCGTCAACATTTCGAATACTGTACGCCAGCCAATATTTCCAACAGCTTTCTCTAGATCTACGAATGCAATAAATGTACTGAGACGCCTTCTAAACCCGCTGTGCAGAACAGGTGATTAGGATTGTGGAAATGTCAAATAAGGTTGGGGTCAGTTTCACTTTAAAATGGTAAAATAATAACACATTTGCAACCAAGCGGCACATAGCCGAACCCTTACAACAACGAATTTGAAAATGCAATTCTTTCACGGCCGAAGGCCTCCAAACAAGAAATCTTAAAAATCAACAAGATAAAAATGCAGTTAAAAGAGCAGATGAAATAATTAAAATACATATGGTATCACAGCTGCCTCAAGGCAAGGATGGATAGACAAACAAACAAGATGCACTACCAACGGATGAAGGCCCTCAATAAACTTTTCAAAATTTAAAGAAAAAAAAACAATAACCAAAAGTCTTAAGTTTTAGGTGGCTGAAACGCACTAAAAGAAAACACAACGAGAATAACCTTTCAGCAAATATACAACTGCCGGAATTCAAACTTACTTATACGCAGCTGAAGGCCGTCAATTTACATAAAATATAGTAAAACCAAGAATTTTTTTAAGTCATTAGCTATGATAGATTATAAACAGACAGCTAAAAATCGGTGAGAAAGAGAATACAGACAAGGCCACTGAGAAGCCTCTAGGAGGTCGGTGCGCCCTCGTTCACTTAGGTGAAGCTGGTGGTGGCGCCAGTTACACCGTCGGCAGCCCAACCAGGGGACAGCCACGGACCGGCCGACACGACGACTTGCTTGCCATCAGTCAGTGCACGAGAACTCAAACACAAAAGGTTACGAACGTGATAATCCACAATGGAGTATGTATTAGTATTAATCTTTCAAAACTAGTCAACCAATATGGTTAATTCCACCACATGGCGGATAAATTTCAACCATATAAAACACCACTCAGTTTTGACGTCCTGAGTTGGTGAATCACAAAGGTCGTGGCGACCGGACAGCTCCACACACGGTCAGAACTGCGCAGAGACCGCCAGCGGACCCAGCCGACTGCACCCTGGTCCGCAGCAACCGACCCACCGCCCGCAGAATGCCGAAAACATCTAAAATAGTCGTCAGTGTAAATAACGCCAACTACACACGCAACCTGACGAACACATGCACAAAGACCTGACGATACCCAACAGTAACTAAGCACACACGAAGACAAATCGGGAGCCCATGTACACACACACACAGCCGACTCATGAACGATCGGAGATCCAAAACGCGTTGTCCGGTAGGAAAACCGTCCGACGATCCACCGATACCGTGGCCCATCTCAAGTAACAGCAGTGAAGCAAAGATAGTGCGAGAGGGGACAAACCGATGCGCGGCACTGACGCCGCTCACGGTCAGCAGCCACTCAGTGACAGGCCTGGCGTGGCGGCAGTGGTCGGGACAGCCACGTCCACGCTAACCCCACTGCTGCTCCGACCCGACTGCGCTACTGCCGCGTTGCAGTACCCCGCTGGCAAGTCGGGACTGCGCCAAAGACGCGTTCCAACAGACTGGCAGCCCGAACTCGCGATCCAACTGTCTTACGACAGACAAAAAAAAAAAAAAGGCTCTGAGCACTATGGGACTTAACTTCTGAGGCCATCGGTCCCCTAGACTTAGGAGTACTTAAACCTAACCAACTTAAGGACATAACACACATCCGTGCCCGAGGCAGGATTCAAACCTCCGACCGTAGCGGTCTCGCGGTTCCAGACTGTAGCGCCTACAACCGCTCGGCCACCCCGTCCGGCTACAACAGACAACGAGCGGTGAGTAACAGCAGTCGAGCAAAGATACTACGAGCTGCTAACGCCGCTCACGGTCAGCCAAAGCAGCAACTCAGTGACAGTAGTAATGTAAATTAGCGTAGTGAGGGGGAAGTACGTTAAAAACAGGGTGTAGGATACATGATGGCGGCAACACGAGCCACACACGGATGATGTACGTTTCCTATTCTTTAGCCCATCTCGTAATGGACAGAGCTGTACACACAGCAGACGTCCGCTGGCAAAGTGGCCTCTCCGGGTGGCGCGTTTCTTGCGACGCCTGGCAATTCTCCCAGCACACAAGCACGGCTCTTTCCCAGACGCGTCACGTCAGTCTATAATACTTTCTCCTTCCAGGCAGCAGCAATTATAGGACACTGGATGGCATGGACCGAATTCAGATCTCCTCCAGAGGGGCGCCACCTTTCACGGTATTACGTCAGAGACAGACGGTATTCGAAAAATCTTAACGCGATTCCACACGAGTGACGTGTCTCAGTGGACTACTCGCGGCGATTTAGTGAACTGACAAGCCAAAACATTATACGCACTGTCGACCGCGACTCTCGATGCCGCCTGGGGAGTTGTGGGTAAGTGACGCGGTAGCAAAAGTATGTCAGCGGGGCAGACACGGACGGGGTATCACCCAAGACAAGATATGGGCTGCAAATCGGGAAATCCATTGAGATAACAGACTTTGACAAATGGCAGATTATTATTACGCAGAATCTATGAACGATTATTTCGAGCCGGCTGCGGTGGTCTCCCGGTTCTAGGCGCGCAGTCCGGAACCGTGCGAGTGCTACGGTCGCAGGTTCGAATCCTGCCTCGGGCATGGATGTGTGTGATGTCCTTCGGTTAGTTAGGTTTAAGTAGTTCTAAGTTCTAGGGGACTGATGACCACAGCAGTTGAGTGCCATAGTGCTCAGAGCCATTTGAACCATTTTGATTATTTCGAAAATTGCTGGTCGAATGTTGACGTGCTACTGTTGGTGAGCATCTGCTAAGAGAAGTAGAAGGTCAATGAAATTATCACGAGGCGCTATATCGTTAGACGTTCACAAATTTTCACAGAACGTTGCGTTTGGAGATTTGTCTGCTCTGTAAAGTAGGATACATGGTGATCTGTGGCATCTCTGCCGAAAGAGGACAATACTTCTGCACGCACAAGTGTTTCGGAGCACACTGTTCATCGTACATTGTTGGACATAGAGTTTCACAGCAGACCACACCTACGTGTTCATATGGTACCCAAAGACATCGTCAGTTTCGACCGCAGTGGAGACGCGGCCATCGGTATTCGACAGTCGATCAGTAGAAACGTGTCGGCTCTTTGGGTGAATCAAATTTTTGCTACAGTAGATTATTGGTCGTCTTCAGAAACGCCATCAGCAAGGTGAACGGCGGCTCTTAGCTGTAGCGCGCCTGGGACACAGGCTATAGGAGCAGTATCATGCGAACGGTTCTCGTGCGCTTGCACGGGACCTGTGGTAGTAACCGAAGACACGCTGACAGCTGCTAACCGCCTGCATCGCTTCATGCTCAACGTCTTCTCCGACGGCCATGTCACCTTTCTTGTCCTTGTCTCGGAGCTAGATCCTTGGTACTCTCGGGTTGATGAGCATTTATACTATAGTGAACTGACGCTGATGTCTCGGCTACCAAAATCGCCTGGTGTAAATCCTATGGAATCTATCTGGGTCGCTATCGGGCACCATCACTGCTTACGCAAATCAGCGTGTCGCTAGTTACTGCGCACACACACTAATGCCACATACTATCTCCACAAACCTATCGACAAACTGTCGGATTTCTGATACGCAGAATGAGTGGTGCACTTCATTCCAAAGACGGACTAACGTAGTATTAACCAGGAAAGAAAGCAAACGAGAACATAGATACGACAAGAGGAGCGGCCGGAGAGGCCGCAGCGGAGAAGTGGTGGCCGGCGGCCCGTGTCGACACCACACTTGCGAGCCACTTCGTATTAATAGAACCACTACTCTATTGGCGTAAAACGCCAGTAAGCAATAATAATTGTAGACGACTAATGACAATCAGCCACACAGAGATTCAGTGCAGTAGGTATAGCATATAACATACGTCACACTATGGAAATAAACAAATTACTTTTGAAAGTTGTAATCTTCGCCCAAAATTTCCAATACAGTTTTTGCCTATTTGAGGTTCCGACTAAGCCTTAGATTCTAATCCGCAGAGTCCGAACTTTACCCTATTACGATATCTTCATTCTCAGGCTGCAGCAAACTCACACTTTCTTGGACTGATGTCGTCAGTTTCTTACGCTCCATGTTTCGTGTGTCTATCGATTCGACCGAAGAGAACAAAATGATTTGCATTTCAGTGATTGTCGGCCGAAGTCTGTACGTTGGGGGGATAAGATCGGCTATAGCGTGACCGCTCACTGATTTCAAAAGATCGGCGCTCTCCGACCGATGTCGGTCGTCTGCGACATCCACCGATATGGGAGAGGGGCCGCGACTCGCGTGGGCCGGTGTGGGCAGCGGCGCATCCAACAGAACCTGCGACTGGCGTCAGGAAATTCTGTTTATGACACGGAATGCTACATCGGGTGGAGAGTCACGGACATAATTATGCAAAAGTAACTCGGGGCGATCCCCAAACAGGTGCGTCGGCACTGCGGCCGTTCACTGTGTGTACACTGGGGGGACCGCGGGGCTGGCGGCAGCACCGCGAGCACGTGGCGACAGGGCGGCAGGGTGGGGGGGGGGGGGGGGGGGGGTTGGCGGCGCCTCGTCCCAGCTGTCAGCTGTCGCGCGTCGTCAAGTGGTCCGTGTGCAGAGGCTCCCGACGTCTTTAAAACCGGCTCCCAAAGCGGAATGGCTGTTGCAGCTACACGCGTGAGACATTCCATTTCGGAAATTGTTAGCCTATGTAATATTCAGAGACAGATTTTGCCGAGAGCCTGAGCTCAGTTCGTGGAGAAAATCCTGCGCCTGTAACGTCACATTTATGGCCCGCTACACCGGCATCACAGCTCAGTTCGCCCCCAGGGGACTCCCGTCCTACGGCCAGCTGCTGCACTGTGCGCCGCCCCACAAACGTCCAGTCGGATTTCGATAAGATTCTAAACAGTGCCGTGATTGGCAAATTGCAATTTTGCCGGCCGCTGTGGCCGAGCGGTTCTAGGCGCTTCAGTCTGGAACCGCGCGACCGCTACGGCCGCAGGTTCGAATCCTGGCTCGGACATGGATGTGTGTGGTGTCCTTAGATTAGTTAGTTTTAAGTAGCTCTAAGTTCTAGGGGACTGATGACCTCAGAAGCTAAGTCCCATAGTGCTCAGAACCATTTGAACCATTTTTGACTCAATTTTCAATTATTCAAATCTTACAAATATATAAACATCCGGCAGAGAGAATTGGTGAGAATATGAACTGGGACGTCAACATAAGTGCAGACCTAAGTAAAGCAAGTGGCGCCCTAATTAATATTCTGGGATATGCAGTCAATCTGCAAACGACAATCCCTACAAAACAGTGGTATCGTGCGTCCTAGAACGTTATTGAAGTGTGTCAGAGCCATAAGATATAAGACTCACACGTAATGTCGCAAGCAGCAAACAGAATGGACGATACGGACGGTGGCGCGTGTTTGAGCCGCAGGATTTCAGAACTTGGCGGAGGTGCTGAAAAACCTGAAGTAGCGGATGCTTCAGGCTTGACAACACATCCGCGAAAGGATACTTCCAGAGTTTCGAGAACCAGTATTACGACAGGACGGGAAAAATCAAACAGCCGCACAGTATTTCGAGCACCTCGCGCCAGGCAGCACAACGTAATAAATGCGCCCGATATCCGGGTAAGTGTAACGTGGCCTACCAGTGTCAGGTTGCGTGAAATATTTTGGGAGCTGTTTTCGTTCCGTCCAGACTGTACGGACGGGGTTTCCGCACTTAGCGCCCCCCCCCCCCCCCTCCCTTACCCCACCCAGTTAGCCGGCTGCCGCGGCTTTACATCGCCAGCGGACTTAACGCTGAAGAGAGCAGAGAGACAGGCAGCCAGGCAGGCCGTGCCTCCGCGCTGCGACAGCTGCCGTCAGGTTCACTGACTGAGGCGCCAACTTCCTCCTTTCTTTTGCGCGGAAACAGTTTGTTCTACAGTGTCGTTACGTTGTGTGTCGTTCCTGTTACTCCGCGAGAATAACAGAAATATTATGTATTTCATTAAGGCATCAACTAGTTCTGTGTAATACTGCACAATTTTGAACAATTTTTCTTTAGTTGTCTGACGCTGAAGAAAAGCACCAGAGGGGTCATGTACTGACATACCATTCAATACTGTTTCCGCTTTGGTATGTGACTTACTTATTTCTATTTTGATCTCCGCAATTAGAAGTGTCGAGAACTAAATTGTACGCCAACAAATATATTTATTTCACACGCGTTGGAACAACATTGTGAATGAAAGACACGCAACACTGGTGTAATATTCTTTGTGCCTAATTATGGTGTAACAGCCGAAAACCGGTTCATGTAACAAATAATAAATATTGTAGAATATTACACCAGTGTTTTTTGTGTTTCATTGTAATGTATAAAATATTCTATCAGGAAACGAAGGAACAGTCAGTCGATGCATTAGAACAAGCGCACACTATATTTTTCTGTCGCTTTGTAATACAATCGTAGGACGTTGCGTTTAAAATTCGTGTAAGTAAAATGATTTTCACACTAAATAATAATCACTCTATCTACGTCAGGAAATGAAAACACGAAGCATTCTTCCTTAAGGTCTGCAATTAAGCCCCGTTGGTTCCTTGCAAACCATATATTTCATTTTATGTTGTCACAATTTCGTGTTATCTTCTGCTTTTTTGCAAGTGACCTGCTCAGAACTGGGAAAATGCAGGTCAAGAAAAGGAAGAGGTTTGGCTTTAGTATCCCGTTTGGCGATAGTGAAGAACTGCAGAAAGACTTGGACAAGATTTCCCCATCGTGTAACGAAAGGGAGCTCTTTTAAAGTGTGGATAAATGCGAGATAATGGGCAAAACAGAGGTATCCTACAGTAACCGATTACCAGGTCACAGGTTAACGTCTTGAGAAAGCCGTATTGTGTAAATATTTAAGGCTAACTACTGATAGGAAATGAGACGACGGCGTAGAATTGTTATCAGATGGCAGATAAAAATCTGTCGGGAGGGTGCAGAAACAGAGCAGCGCACTTATAAAAGAAGTCGCAAGCAAGGCGCCACGTTTGCAGCCACCGCGGAAGGCGTGACAAGAGAAAGGCAGCAGGTACAGGGACCCGCTGCCACGCCTCTCAGCAAAGCGTAACACGTGGCCTGTGAGAAGAACAAACAACCCGTCTCTGTTGTGTGTACCACACGCTCTCCCGTACGTTTACATGAGGCTATTGTTTTACTAACGCATTTAGCGATTCCATTGCAGTCATATTTAAACAGTATGCTGAGTGAGCCGGGAAAGCGGTGTCCTCTGCTACATTCAGCTACTATCGCTCGTTTTCGAGTCTCCTCTTCTTTCACGAATGGGTCGTGTAGTGTCACGCGGAATCAGCGCTTGACGTTCTGGCGCAGTATTGTTTCGAGCGAGTGTGGTCCCGTGGCCCCCTCTATACCTGTTTTCTGGTCGTCCTTTCCTCTTGGTGCTTCTGGTTTGATCGCCGTTGCATTATGTCGAATCTTTTAGTTGTAAGGGAAACGTTTTTGATATTAATATTCTTCGATTTTATTGCCGTTCTCGTTATAATTTTCAACAATTCATTCGCTTAAGGACTAAAATACTTCAACATCGAGTACTTTGCTACTTTGAGTTCGTTCAGAGCTGTTTTGATGCAAGTCATTATTCTTTTTTTCTCAAATACAATTGATAGCCCAGTTTTCGAGTTGTGTATCAGTGACTTCTTTGGCGATTAGTATTATCTCAGATGCAAAGACGAAGCCGTGATTACATGGGCGGAATCTTATGAACTGTCTCTAATACAAAAAACCAAACCACCTGTATTTTTCAACAGCGGCCGATGGAGACGCGGATACAATCCGGATTTAATCTTTGTCACTGCGGCTATACCACAGCAGTGTGTGAATAATGTTAAAATCATTCAAATGGCTCTGAGCACTATGAAACTTAACTTCTGAGGTCATCAGTCCCCTAGAACTTAAGAACTTAAAACTATTTAAACCTAACTAACCTAACGACATTACACATCCATGCCCGAGGCAGGATTCTAACCTGCGACCGTTGCAACTGAAACCGCTCGGCCCTTCGGCCGACGTGTGAACATTGTCTGTGAATCTTTACCCAATACACAGCACAGACCCATATGTGCCATGTTGTATCAGCAGTACGCCCATACTCTGTCCCATTTAGGAGGAGATATAACTTCAAAAAACCGGATTAGACGAAATTGCTTAGATAAATATGTTTTTGCTACTGCTGTGCTAGAGTGCTCTAGTAAGTCAATTTTAAGAGGCTGTAGGTCTCAGTATATACAAGTTAAAAGAATGTATCTCCCACTATGAAGACAACCCATTTCTCCAGGACACTATTAAAACTGGCCGACGACTAATTTTGTCTATGGGCGAAATAAAGAGAGAACACTGGGTTAAGCTGATGGAAGAACTGGACATGGCAGAAACCAGCAGAGGGGCCTGGAAGTTAAATAAGATATCTGAACAATAACCCCCACGAAAGGCCCTTCGCACCCCAAACATTACACCCAACCAGATTGCTCATCAACTCTTGATAAATGGCCCAACAAATAAAACAAGAAGACCGCCCAAGCTTCCAAGAAATGTCGAACAAGAAACATCTAACTTGTTCAACCCATTCACTACCAAAGATATGGAAGACGCCACAAAAAAGAGTAAGACAGGAAAGGCGGCCAGGCCAGATGATATGCGTATGGAGCAGATTCATCACTTTGAAAACCTTACCAAGCAATGGATTCTACATCTCTTCAATAACTGCCTGGAACGATGCCAAATCCCTAAAATCTGAAGGAAGACTAACGTTGTTGCTGTTCTGAAACCTGGAGAGCACCCATCAGATCCAAAGAACTTCAGGCCAATATCACCTCTGTGCCATCTTTACAAGGTTTTTGAAAGACTGTTATTGAATCGCATAACACTACTGGTCGAACCTCTTCTCATCCCAGAGCAAGCTGGATTCAGACCAGGAAAGAACTGCTGTACACAGACCCTTAACCTGACACAGCAGATAGAAGATGGTTTTCAGCTCGGAAATATCACTGGAGTGGGCCAATGTCGAACTCCCTTCAGCCTATGGCACTGTACAACATCAAATCATCGTTATTTACGACCTTACCACTGACTTCAGTTTTACGCGAATCGTTGCCACCTTTCTTTGTAGAATTTCGAGGTGGAGCAGATGGCCGGCCGCGGTGGTCCAGCGGTTCTAGGCGCTCAGTCCGGAACCGCGAGACTGCTACGGTCGCAGGTTCGAATCCTGCCTCGGGCATGGATGTGTGTGATGTCCTTAGGTTAGTTAGGTTTAATTAATTCTAAGTTCCAGGGGACTGATGACCAGAGAAGTTAAGTCCTATAGTGCTCAGAGCCATTTGAACATTTTTTTTTTTTTTTTTTTTTTTTTTTTTTTTTTTTTTTTTTTTTTTTTTTTTTTGGAGCAGGTGGAGAACAAAAGGAATGGGCCCCCGCAATGCAGTGTCTTAGCACCAATGCTGTCTAATACCGGCATTAATGACCAAGAAGCAATAAGCAAGTATGCAGACGATCTGGCATTGGCAACTCAGAGTAAGAATTTTGAGACAGTAGAAGAAAATCTCACTGCTGCTCTGAACATTCTCTCAGAATATTATGAGGTAAACCAAGCTAAACCAATCAAAAACTAAAAGACGTGCTTTTCATCTGAAGAACAGATAAGCTTCTCGACAGCAGCAAGTGAACTGGAATGGAAAGGTGTCGGAACACTGCAGAGCGCCAGTTTACCTCGGTGTTACCTTGCGCCGCTCCTTGATTTTAAAGCCAGACTACACCAACCTTAAAGCCAAGGTTTCATCGCGAAATTGCCTAGAGCGCAATGTGACCGGTTCTGGACGGGGTGCCCACCCCGAGACATTAAGAACAACTCCCCTGGCACTCTGCTTCTCAGCTGCCGAATATGCCGCTCCAGTGTGCTACTATTCTGCACGTGCGAAAGAAAGTGGACACCTCCCCGAATGAAACCTGCAGGCTGATCACAGGCTGCCTGCAGCCAACGCCAGTACAGGAGCTGTATACGCTTGCAGGTACAGCCCCACCCGATATTAGACGCGAGACGGCTGCTAGCAACGAGAGGCAAGAGGTCTGCAACAACCCGGCGCATCCCTTGCACGAACACGAGCCACCGCCACCTAGGCTGAGGTCCAGGAATAACTTTGTACAGTCTTCTCTTTCAATTGACAGAGACCAAAGTATAAGCAGGATTGAACTGTGGCAAAAAGGTACCCTGTCCATCCAGAGCGAGACGTAATTGAAGAAACTCTGCCACCCTGTCACCAAGAAGGATGGTGCACATGGAAGTCCTTGAACAGACTGCGCTCCGGCGTCGGAAGAACGAAAGAAAACCTGAAGAAATGGGGCATCGCACAAGGGTTGCAACACATTGTGTGAGTGTGGAGACGAACAAAGTGCAAGCCGTCTCCTGGAGTGTCGCCTCTGCCCATACTCTTGTGTAGGACTGGAACTGGCCTGCACTTATAGCAACTCAGTCAATGATGCCAAATACTGGACACAACTAGTTTAAATGTGTTTATTACGTAAAAATTTGTTTCTTGCTCCTGTGCGCACTTTGTAAACATCGATTTCTTACTATTGTGTGCATTATGTAAACATCGATTTCTTATTTTTCCCTATGTGCTCATTTCATTACGTTTACATGTATTTGAATTACTCATGTAAACAAATAAGTATATTTTTAAATCAGCACAGTCTGTGTCCTGGTACTTCTGACACGAATAAATAATAATAGTTGCAAAGACACACATTTGAATTTAGTTCCTTGTCCGTGGGCTGGTGCATCTCATCTTCTCCATCGTCTTCCTTTTTTCTCCTAAGGCACGGCTGAAAACTAATGCGGAGGATAAGGCGGTAACATGTTCGTTCCACTGTGTCTGTTTTAAATTTTTTGCTTACTCCCATAAATTTTACTTTTGACTTCCTCTATGTGGGTGTTCCCCTCACGATGTTTCTAGTCCTTAGAGCTAATAGGATTTACATCCTTCCTAAGAAAAAACGAAAAAAATTCTGACGTACCAGTACTCATATGTTTCAAATGTTTCGTACCTTGCTTGAAAGCATAATTTGCCGAATCGAATAAAACTGCAGCAACCACGTATACTTTGAAAGCATGTAAGCCCAAATTTCCTACGTTTTCATTAAAGGCTCTTTTCGCCTTGTACGGAGAGGTTAGATACGGATTTTTAATGAGCGACTAGACGCGGCCAGCGGAACATGTTTCTTCCCTTTTTTTTTTTTTTTTTTTTTTTTTTTTTTTTTTTTTTTTGCGTAAGCACACTTTTTCACGGCCACTAATCGTCCTCCGGCTCAGTCGGTGGAAGCGAACTGCACGGCCGGCTACGGCGAGGCAGCACGTCTTTCGCGCGATCCCGCGGAGGCGATACAACAACAGAAGCAGCTGGCCTGAAAAGGCAGCGGCGGGACTATTCAGATGAGCCAGCGCAGCGCAATTGGGAAACGGCGCGGCCGGAGTAAAAGAGAAGCGATGCGAGGCGCGCGCCGTCGGCGGCGCTGCTGCAGCAAAAACAATCGATACGTGGAACAAAGGACAGCCCCTCCTCGCTGTTCGCTGCTGGCCCTGATTTATCGCTGGCGCGTGTCGCGCATGCGCGAGTGCTGCGGCCGGCTAACGAGATTCCGGGCGGAGCACACAGCCGCGCGGAGCGTCAGAGAACGCTGTGGTTAAGTAGTCCCGCGCCATCCCGACAGAAACGTGAGCGTATATAAAAAAGAAAATTAAAAAAATTACTGATCTTCACAACGTCAACAGAAGTCACCACAGAAAAGGAGACGGTAGCATGCTCGGAAACTGTATAAGTACTTTGAAGACTGTTTTTATAGTGCTGGAAACGGGAATAAAGCGAGTATACTCGAGTCGCAACAAGACCAGTCTTAGTTATTGTATATAAACTGATACAAAAACCTTTTGTAATAAATGCTTATAAGAGAACGTGTATGGGCTCAGATCGATAGAAAGAGCGAGTGATAGAGTAAGATGTGTAAGCTAAAAAACGACTTTAGGGAGACACAAACAGAAAACCATTATCATTGTTGTCTTCTTCGTTCATTCATTCATTAGGTTCATCGATCTGTTGCCAGATCTGAACGAAACAAAGGTAAAAATTATTGCACAAAGAAATTGTCGAAATCTCCGGCCGCTGAACATGTCAGCAGAGTAAAACGTGCTTTCGGTGAGGACCACCTGCTACACATTGAGGAAGGCTTCAGGAACAACATCGGAGAATTGTATAAGAGGTTCAAATGAAATATGAGCAAGTACAGTCCCGTAAGTGTTGACTCGAAAGCCCTAGGTGATAGGATAAGGATAACCGCTCGTATGCTGGCAAATGATTTCCACTTCCTCCTCAGTTGTGAGACTGCAACATCGGGTTCGAAGATCGCAGGACAGCGCGCCACGACTGATCGTCGCCTGCTGGAGAAGAAATTTAACAGATGACACTCGTAGTGGGGAACGCAAGGCAGCAGCCTCGAGGACGTCCGTCAACGCATTGTGCTCAAGAATAAACTGCAAGGAGAGGGAAAAGCCAAAACTAAAACATGCCAAAATGTAGACTTAAGGGAGGAAGGTGAGACACCCGCTAAGCCCGCAGGGCAGAACAAGTGACTAAGATTGTGGAAAGGGCCAAATAAAGTGTCGGTCAGGTTCACTCAAAATTGTAATTTATTATAATTTACTAACCTTTTAAACCAAAACGGCACATAGCCGAACCTTTAGAAGCCGAGCTTCAAAAAGGCAATTACTTCACGGCTGAGGGCCTCGAAACAAGAAATCTTAAGAATCAACAAAATAAAAATGCAGATAAAATAGCAAATAAAATAATTAAATTATATATAGTTTCACAGCTAGCCTCAAGGCAGAAGTCGATGGAACAAACAAATCCAAGGTGCAATACAAGCGGCTGACGGCCACAATTAAATTTAAAAAATTTAAAATATATTATTATAATCTTTTAAGGTAGAAGGCCGCAATATTTCTGCTCAAAGGGTAATTTGAAGAATAAGGTTTCACGCGGCTTAAGACCCACAATTGATTTTCCAAAATTCAAAAATATATTAAGTCCCGTAAAAAGAAGAATCTTTAAATCAAATGTTTTTTATTCCAGTCTTATTTAGACGGTGACCGGTTTCAGTCCGTAATGACCATCCTCAGATCTACAATATACAAATATTTACACCTAGTGAGCAGTGTCTCTTTCAACATAATACAGCAATACGTATCACAATATACTATCATACAGCCAGGGAGATCTACAGAAAATACGATAAAACGTACCTTTTTTATACCATGTCCCCAAGTATAAGGCCATAATGGCCTCGCCAAAAAACGCAAATATAATCAGAATAGCATCGTCATATAGATCTGTCGGCTTAGATGTAGTCATCATTTACGCAAAAACATAATCTGATAAAAACACATTATGTAAAATACATATAGCTGACTTTTAAAATTGAGAACTATCATAGAAACTAAGTTGTGACACATTAAAAGACGAATACAGTTACCCAAATAAAATTATTGAAAGGAAATATATGAATAGAATAGGACCGATTCTTTTTATGGTGAATTTACGGTCAACAATTAATATACGTATTAGCTTGCCTGTGCAATCTATAAATTACCTATGAAAGATAAAATAAAATTCTAACTACCTGCTACATGATGCAATCTGATTTTCATAAAACATGAAGTTATGGCCCTTAATAGTAGTACAATACTACACAACACATCAGACTACAACCACTATAATGGCGTCCACCCGAAGGCTTAAAATTATCCGGCGACTGCAGCGCCATCAGTGAGTCTAGTTATTTTTAGAAGGTCTTTGATGCACACACACACACACACACACACACACACACACACACACACACACACAGCCGACTCACGAACGATCGGCGAGCCAAAGCGCGTCATCCGGTAGGAAGACCGCCCGACCATCCACCAAGACCGTGGCCTGGTTCAAGTTATGCGTGGCGCCAATGGTCTGACGAGCCATGTCGACGCAGACCTCACTGCAAACCAACCCGAGTCCAGCAGGGCCGCATTACAACTCGAGGATTGGCACGTCTGCACTGCACTCCAGACGCGTTCCAACTGACTGGCAGCACCGGAATCGCGACTCAACTGTCTTACGACAGACAAAGCCTTGAAGTAACATCAGTCGATCAAAGACACTGCGAGAGGGGATGTGTCGATAATCGCGGGTAACGCCGCTCACGGTCAGGCAAAGCAGCCTCTCAGTGACAGTAGTAATCTAAATTGAGGTAGTGAGGTGGAAGTACGTTAAGAAGAGCGTGTAAAATACATGATGGCGGAATGACGAGCCACGCACGGTTGAGAAGGGACAGAACAAAAAACGAATCGGGGAATACTGGGCCAACGTCAAAGCCCAGGCGCAAGGAGGAGGTGAGTGTGGGGTGGACACGGGAAGCAGGAGGACGGCGGGCGGTGTGGGCGACGGCGTGCGCGCCCCGCGCTCCACACCTGCGTCCCCTCTGCCGGGTGACGACGCCGCGGCAGCCAGCCGCGCGCTGCCCGCCTGCCGTGCACATCTCCTTAGAGGCTGCTACACATCGTTACTGCCGCCTGGAACGCACCTTCCACGAGCCGTTCAAACAAAAGCAGACTTCAGAAATTGGCCTACACAACTGCTCCGCTCAACAGTTTATCTGCCACTATTTTTTTCCGTAATAGAGCTGTTGTTGTCGTAGTCTTTAGTCCAGAGACTGCTTTGATGCCGCTCTCCATGCTACTCTATCCGGTACAAGCTTCTCCACCTCCCAGTAACTACTGCAACTTCCATCCTTTTGAATCTGCTTCCCGTAATCATCCCTCGGTCTCCCTCTACAATTTTTACCGTCCACTACTAAATTGCTGAACCGTTGACGCATGAGAACGTATCCTATCAACCGATACCTTCTTCTAATCAAGATGCGTCCTCTTCTGCTCAATTCTATTCAGTATCTCCTCATTAGTTATGTGATCTACCCATCTAATCTTCAGCATTCTTCTCTAGCACCCATCCCAGCTTAGCCATTTTGCACTTCCTGTCGATCTCATTTTTGAGATGTTCATTTACTGCATCTTTTGTTTTCTGCTTTCATCAATTAAAAAATGGTTCAAATGGCTCTGAGCACTATGGAACTCAACTGCTGTGGTCATCAGTCCCCTAGAACATAGAACTACTTAAACCTAACTAACCTAAAGACATCACACACATCCATGCCCGAGGCAGGATTCGAAACTGCGACCGTAGCAGTCGCACGGTTCCGGACTGCGCGACTAGAACCGCGAGACCACCGCGGCCGGCTTTCATCAATTAAATTCAATATGTCTCCTGTTAACCTCGTCTATTCATCTACTTGATCCCGCGCCGCCTTCACTATGTCATCTCTCAAAGCTACCCATTCTTCTTCTACTGTATATCTTTTCCATATTCTTTTCAATCGTTCCTAAATGCTCTCTCTGAAACTCCCTATAACCTCTGGTTCTTTCAGTTTATCGAGCTCTCATCTCTTTAAATTCCCACCTTTTTACTGTTTCTTCAGTTTTAATGTACAGTTCATAACCAATAAATGGTATTCAGAGTCCACATCTGCCCCTGGAAATATCTTACAATTTAAAACCTGGTTCCTAAATCTCTGTCTTACCGTTATATACTCTGTCTGAAACCTTCAAGTGTTTCCAGGCTTCTTCCACGTATACAACCTTCTTTCATGATTCTTAAATCACTGTTAACTATGATTATGTTATGTATGCTCTTTGCAAAATTATAGCTGGCGGCTACCTCTTTCATTCCTTACCCCCATTCCATACTACGTTTCCTTCTCTTCCTTTTCCTACTAACAAATTCCAGTCCCCCATGACTATTAAATTTTCCTCTCCCTCCAATGTTTGAGTGATTTCATTTTATCGCATCATGTATTTCTTCAGTGTCTACGGAGCTAGCTGGCATATGTACTTGTACTACTGCGGTAGGCGTGGGCATCGCGTCTATCTTGGCTACAGTAATTGATTTACTATGGTGTTCGTAGTAGCATATCTGCGTTCCTATTTTTTGATTCATTATTAAACCGATTCCTGCATTACCCGTATTTGATTTTGTATTTATAGTTTGTATTCGCCTGACCAGAAGTCTTGTTCCTCCAGCCATCGAACTTCACAAATTCCCACTATATCTAAATGTAACCTATCCATTTCTAATTTCAAATTTTCTAACATACCTGCCAGATTAAGTGATCTGACATTCCACGCTCTGATCCGCAGAACACCAGTTTTGTTTCTCCTGATAACGACGTCTCCTGAGTAGTCCACGCCTGGAGATCCGAATGCTTGATTGTCTTACCTCTGGAATATTTTAGCCAAGTGGATGCCATCATCATTTAACCACACAGTAAAGCTGTATGCCCTCAGGAGAAACTACGGCTGTAGTTTCCCCTTGCTTTCAGCCGTTCGCAGTACCAGCACAGCAAGGCCGTTTTTCTTTAGCGTTACACGGCCAAATCAATTACCCCCTGCAACTACCGAAAAGGCTGCTGCCCCTCTTCAGGAACCATGCGTTTGTCTGGCCTCTCAACAGATACCCCTCCGTTGTTGTTGCACCTACGGTACGGCCATCTGTATCGCTGAGGCACGCAAGCCTCCCCACCAACGGCAAAGCTGCTGCATGAATAGCTTAAGCCCAGGAAGATGGATATCAACATTGTTGTGTCCCTGGTTTAACATTATGGCTCAGCTTGTTCTGAAGTTGACAGACGTGCAATGCCTAGCCATTCGATTTAAGAAATTTTAGAAAAATGAGTACGTTGGAATGAATATTAGCGACTGACTGGTAACGATACATTGGACGAAGTGTCAGCTTCCTGCACGATACCCACAGATCTAAAGCTCTTTCTGTGTCTTTACACGGTAACCGATGCTTGCGCAACCAGACCCCAGAATCGAGGAACTTGCTCTTCTCGCTTTGCCTTTTATAACCCACGGTGGAAACATTCTCCACAGTGTGTTGACAGGGAGGAGGGTTAGAGAAACGTCAATGATTTAAAGATAATTCGACGAACAAGATTAGACCGTTGATTAACACTGTACGGAAAAGTAAGGAAAATTGACTTGTGTAGCAGTTCATTAGAACATCTTGAAGAATATTTTTGAGGAAAAATTCCCTGAACGTCCTGGTCTTCAGCGAATGACGGCGACTAATATCTGGGGCAGTTGGTAAGTAATAGTAAATAATGCAAAACGCGCAGTGTTTTTGAGCCGTTACCTGCTGAAATATATATGTATGAGACAGCTTCTCGTAAGAATAACGTCGCCTCTCCGAAGGGTTCTTGCTTTAGAGCTCGTTATCATCCCTACGATATCTGTCTTAATATTTTCTGTAGTAAAGCTTTTGTAGAATTAGAGAAACCTTTGGACAATACTGACTGGAATACATTCTTTCGAAATCTGAAGGTTGCAGCGATAAAATACAGGGGCGAAAGGCTGTACAGAAACTAGACGGCAGTCACTGGACTAAAGAAATGTAAAGAGAAGGAGAAATTGAGAAAGCAGAAATACAGGATTTTAGCTTATCCCCGATATTATCCAGTCTTTATATTGAGCAAGCACTAAAGGAAACCAAATGAAGAGAAGGAAGCAAAGTTCAGGGAGAAGAAAGAAACATTTTAAGGTGTGGCAGTGACACAGTAATTCTGTCAAAAGACAGTAAAGAACTTGGGAGGGCAGTTAAACGGAATGGATAATGTCTTGAAAAGAGGGTATAAGACGAGTATCAATAAAAGCAAACCAAGGGTAATGGCACGTGTGGAATGCACTTGGGCGATGCGGAGGCAGTTGGATTAGGAAACGAGACACTAAAAGTGGTAGAGGAGTTTCGCTATATGGGCAGTAAAATAACTGACGATACCGAAGTAGTGAGAATATAAAACGCAGACTGGTTTTAGTACTGAAAGCATTTCCAAAAAATAGGCATTTACTGACATCGAATATAAATTTGAATTTGGTGATGACTGAAACCACAGCCTACCTGAAATTTTTGAATGAAATCATTCCGCTTTAGGCTGTGAAAAAATTATTTATTGCCATTGCAATTTCGACACTAGGTCACTTCAACCATTCTGAAACCAATCCATTTGAACCATTTGAACAATTCGTTTACACTCAAGGCACGTGAATAGATATCCAATGTCATCAGCATCGTAATCACCATTCTCGTGATCTCCGCTAACCATTTGAAACGACGGGGTTACCCATTGGCTCTGAGCACTATGGGACTTAACTTCTGAGGTCATCAGTCCCCTAGAACTTAGAACTACTTAAACCTAACTAACCTAAGGACATCACAGACATCCATGCCCTAGGCAGGATTCGAACCTGTGACCGTAGCGGTCGCCGGTTCCGGACTGAAGCGCCTAGAACCGCTCGGCCACAGCGGCAGGCTACATTTTCGTTTAAATCTCTAAACTTCCTTATAAATGTCACCACAGATTTCTTTCTTACTTCTGTGGTGCAAAGCTAATGCATCACTTTCATTTATAAAGCCTTGGTTTCTCCGATCACGTCTTTTTTATATCTGCGGTTGACTAAGTAAATACCAGAATTGATTTACTTGATTTACTACTGAGTTTCGTGTTCCTATATTTGTCCTCACGTATTATACAATTTTCTCTTAATCAGATAGCCGGCCGGGGTGGCCGAGCGGTTCTAGGCGCTATAGTCTGGAATCGCGCGACCGCTACAGTCACAGGTTCGAATCCTGACTCGGGCATGGATGTGTGTGATGTTCTTAGGTTAGTTAGGTTTAAGTAGTTTTAAGTTCTAGGGGACTGATGACCTCAGGAGTTAAGCTCAATAGTGCTCAGAGCCATTTTTTTCCTAAATCAGATAAATAAATATCAAATAGTGGAAGGCTTCGAGGAATGATTAATTACGTATGTATTGTAATGCAAGTAGTAAGTATTTCAGTGCTTTGTTTTCTGTATGGATTTATAGTTCTTTATTTCTACAGTCTTTTCCAGTTTCATTCGATGCTGGTTAATTCTTTCTCTTCTGTTGTCGGTTGATACCGTTTAATAGCAATGAAACCGCAAACAGCATAGCGATATGTGAGCACATCGGTCCAGCCAGAATCGATATACCGTGTGTGTATCAACAAACATCCTTGTTTCACTGTTGAAAATGCTGTTTATCGTTTGTCACCAACGACAGCTGTGTTTTCGTTTAGCTAACACAGTTTTCTGTTTACGAGTGCAGCCGAAACAACGCTAAAAGATGAATTTATTGATGCTGGCGGCAACTGTATCGATAGATGCTAGCGCACGCGTTATTTACTGTAGCTACACGGCCAGCTACCGAAGCAGTAATCCATATCTGTACTGTTTCACTAGCTGCCGATCGACATATTTTTAGACATTAATTTACTCGCGGTGAAAATGAACATTCGTACAGTGACGCCCCTGTCATGCATCATTCTAGAGCTTTATAATTATTCATACTTTTTTCATTATGATTATTATTTATGTAAGTTATTCTATACCCCAAATGACAATTTCTTATCTCGTGGTATACCAATTACATAGTAATCCACGCTGTTGAAAACACCACCACGCTACATCACATGATTCGCAGACATACGACGTTCTCATTCACCCTCTCACCGGTTTAAGGAACGGGGGTGGTGAGTAAAGGCTGTACTCTACTCCTCTGTTCCATAAATTAAAGCCTGAGCCCATTTTTAATAACATTCTCGAAGATGCATATGAAAATCGTACAACAGTAGCAATTCAAGTCTTACAAGGTTGAACACCTGCAACGTCACAGTTATGAAAGGAGGCTCAGCTTGTGGTGGTTCTGCATCAGTGAGGAACAACTGCTAAATTCGGCCCTTCGCTCGCGGTGCTAAGCTGAAGCGCGGGGGAGGTAAAGTGTACCTTCGGCTGTTCGTCTCTTAACTTCCACAGCGGCTGAAAGGGGTGTCGCAGTAAAGCTGTTAGCTGCAAACAAGTTTGAAGAGATCAGGTCCACACGTTGTGGGGTTGGGCGGATGTCGGATGTCGTAGGCTGGGCAGCCTCGTGAAACAGTACAGTATGTATGTTTTAAACCGGGATCCAGGGTTATTATGCGGCTCGGACCCCAGTGGATGGCCGAGGAGTGTCGTGCATTGGGCGCAGGCTCTTCATGACGATCATATAACCCGACAGCAGTGGCATTTTTCAACAAGGTAATCCGCCATGTCACAAGGCCGAGAGTGTAATGGAGTGGTTGGAGGAAAACAGTGGCGAGTTCTAACTGATGTGCTGGCCCCACAACTCGCCAGATCTGAAAACGATCAAATACATCTGGGATGTGACTGGACGTGGGGCGTTATCGCTCCCCGCCCCCCCCCCCCCCCCGTCCCTCCGCCCCCGGAATTTACGGGAATCAGGTGAGCTGTGAGTGCAGATGTGGTGCCAGCACCCCAGCACCCTCCAGCGACATACCAAGGCCTCACTGATTCCATGACTTGACGCGTCGCCGCAGCTATCTGTGCCAAATGTAGATATACTGACTGTTAGGTAGGTGGTCATAAATGTTCTGGCTTATCAGTGCATTCCTTACCGTGCCGCTCCTACGGAGATTCCCATTTCACGTCTTATCAGTCCACCTACTTTTTGACATCCGTCTATAGCACCACATCGTAGACGCTCAGATTCTTTTATCTGCCAGTTTTTCTAATGTCCGTCATTTACTTCTGTACAGTGCTGTGCTCCACACTTGTACTCCCAGAAGATTCTTCTCCAAACTATGTTCGATACTAACAGATTTCCTGTGGCAGGATGTCCTCTTCGCCTTTGCTAGTTGGCTATTTATGTCTACCGTGTGTTATTTTCCTTCCGAGAGAGCAGACTTCCTTTGCTTCTGCTCCGTGGTACCGAATCTTTAAATGTAAAGTAAATAGCTAATCTCATTACTGCTACTCCTCAACATCTTCACCTTTCTGCACTCTACTCACAATCCATATTCTGAGCTCATAAGATTGTTCATTACATTCAACGCGTCCTGCAATTTATTGGATGTTATGTTTCTAATACCACTCCGAACCTTTCCTTTATTTCAGTCATCGGTTTTTCAATATGGAGATACATTAGGGAAGAAAGACTGGACCCCATTCTTGCACCCTTTTTCATTCGAGCAATTCGTTCTTCAGCTTCCTTTTCCATTTTTCCGATCGTTTCTTGTACACATTGTTTACTATACATCTTTCCCAGGCCGAGCGGTTCTAGGCGCTTCAGTCTGGAACCGCGCGACCGCAACGGTCGCAGGTTCGAATCCTGCTTCGGGCATGGATGTGTGTGATGTCCTTAGGTTAGTTAGGTTTAAGTAGTTCTAAGTTCTAGGGGACTGATGACCTTAGCTGTTAAGTCCCATAGTGCTCAGAGCCATTTTTGAACCACATCTTTCCTTACAACTTACAACTATTTTTCTCATAGTTTCGAACAACTTTCACCATTTTACGTCCTTGAACGCTTCTTCCAGGTTTAAAAATCCTATGAAATTGTTCTCATTTGTCTAGAATACTGTTCTGTTATCAAACGCAACGGGACAACAATCTCTAAGGGGCTTTTATCTTCTCTAATGCCGAAATGCATGTCATGAAACAGATCCTTTTTCTAAATTCTTAGGTATACTGTTCTTGTGAGCAGCTTGCAAACATGAGCTATTATGCTCATGGTGGACCGTTCAATAGTTCTCGACCGCCTCTGCTCTCGCTGTCTCCGAAACTCTGATGGTATGTCTCAAGACTCATACATTTCACATACCAACTTGAGTAGCCTTTGGTTGCCACGTCTCCCAATGATTTTAGAAATTCAGAATAATGTTGTATATGCTTCATCTGATTTGATCGGAAGCCTTCGAAACCTCTACTAAACTCTGACTGGATTCTATAACGACTGTCACTTCTTCTTCTACTATACAATGCCCGCAGATAGTCGGTCTCCATCGTACAGGCCTCCCATGTACTCTTTCCACTTTTAGCGCTTAGGAGTGGAATTCCTTTTGCACACATAATACTGACGCTTTTGTTTCTAGTTTTACCGGAGGTGATTTCGACTGTTCTTTATGCTGAGTCTGTCCTTTGACGCCCATTTATTTTCCGATTTCTTCACAGTTTTTCTGTCCGTCATTCCGCTTTAGCTTCCAGCTTATTTCGTTCCTACTTCACTTACCACGATGCATCCCCAAATCCTACTTAACATTTTTCTACTTCCTTGTTTCGCTGAAAGACTGAAATATTTCTCCCATTATCCAAGATTTCTTCGGAGCTACCTCCCTTGCGCTGTACTTATATTTGTCTGTCTGGCCCCCTTCTTTCCATACTGATTCCACCTGACGATTCTCTTAAACTTCAGACTGCTGTTCATAGTTAATAAATTGTGATTTGAGTGTATATCTGTTCCTGGGTACGACTTACAATCCAACATTTGGCTTCGGAAACTCTCTCTCTGATCTCAATGGAGTCCACCTTAGATCTTTCCTAGCGTATTGCTTATTACTAGTTGCAATATGTTGCAGAACGGAATTAATGTTTCTCCTCTCTGATTCTTACTACCGAGTCCATATTCTCTCGTAACTGTCTCTTCTATTCCTTCCCATGCAACAGGGCCCCAATCTTCGGTCATTATTATATTCTCATCTCCCTTTACATACAGAATTACCCGTTAAATATAGTGGTATGCCCTCTCATCGCTTCATCTTCTGCTTGTGACGTCAGTATCTCAACTATTGATGTTGGCGTTAGTTTCCCGTCGATTCTGCCGAGTATATTTCTATCACTTTGCCCCACTTTGCAGTTCGTCGCGAACCCTACTGCAATTGTACCATTTTCTGCTGCTGTCGATATTATCCTGTACTTGTTTTACCAGAAATCGGTATATTCTTCCCATTTCACTTCACCGAATCACACTATACTTTGAAGAAGCCTTTGCATTTCACTTTTCAGATTTCCTACGACATTCAGAATTTTGACACTCCACGCTCCGACTCATAAAATGTTACCCTTTCGTTGATTATTCATTCTTTTCTCGTGGCTATTGGCCCCCTTGGCAGACCACTCCAGACATCCGAACGGCAATCTACTACGGAGACATTACGACTCTTCTTGAGTTACAGGCTGTATGTCCTCTGGATTACATTGCGTGTATTTTATTCAGCAGTTTTCGTCGCCTTCTCGATCTTATGTCGCCGATCGCTGGTGATTCTTCCGTTTTCTAGGGGTAGTTTCCCACCCAGAGGGGAAGAGGGTGCCCTGAAGCTGTGTCCGGTCCTCCGGCCCCTGGCGGAACGGCGGTGGTCCCTAGCGCCGGGAATCTTCTTCATTCGAAATATGGTTCCTGATCGAGGACGTCTTGTTTCGTGGTCAAAGGCGCTAGCACTAGACCTTACAGAAAGTCAGTAAGAAACACGACTGCCAACGGGAGGGCCAGTTTGCGCTGTCTGCTGGCGCACGCGGCCGACTGCAGAGCAACGGCGCCGGGACTGCGGTGAGCCCTCGGTGACACCCCAGCTGTGCTATTTTCTTAATCCTGATTATTTAGCCTCTGGCTGCCCAAGTGCTTAATCAGTACCACTGTTCTTAATATATCACAATTACATAGATCTTGTTAAATTAACAGTGGATTTTGATACATCCTAACACTTCATAATTACATATTATCACTACTTATAACATAGCACTATAGAGTTTTTTTTTTGATTTTGTGCTGAATATGTTAACAACAGACACTCTTTTTTATTGGAGTATGTTTCATAGGGTACATCACTGGACACTGGAATTAAGTAGCTGAAGGGGCGTGTGATTGCCACTGTACACAGATGACCAATTATAAAATGAGTTGTTGTTGTTGTCTTCAGTCCAGAGAATGGTTTGATGCAGCTCTCCATGCTACTCTATCCTGTGCAAGCTTCTTCATCTCCCAGTACCTACTGCAACCTACATCCTTCTGAATCTGCTTAGTGTACTCATCTCTCGGTCTCCCTCTACGATTTTTACCCTCCACGCTGCCCTCCAATGCTAAATTTGTGATCCCTTGATGCCTCAAAACATGTCCTACCAACCGATCCCTTCTTCTAGTCAAGTTGTGCCACAAAATTCTCTTCTCCCCAATCCTATTCAATACCTCCTCATTAGTTACGTGATCCATCCACCTTATCTTCAGTATTCTTCTGTAGCACCACATTTCGAAAGCTTCTATTCTCTTCTTGTCCAAACTAGTTATCGTCCATGTTTCACTTCCATACATGGCTTCACTCCATACAAATACTATCAGAAACGACTTCCTGATACATAAATCTATATTCGATGTTAACAAATTTCTCTTCTTCAGAAACGATTTCCTTGCCATTGCCAGTCTACATTTTATATCCTCTCTACTTCGACCATCATCAGTTATTTTACTTCCTAAATAGCAAACCTCCTTTACTACTTTAAGTGTCTCATTTCCTAATCTAATTCCCTCAGCATCACCCGATTTAATTTGACTACATTCCATTATCCTCGTTTTGCTTTTGTTGGTGTTCATCTTATATCCTCCTTGCAAGACACTGACTGCATATTTGATCTTCTTCTGCTAGCGGGTGTTGATGTGCACCAGTGGAGTGAGTCTAGTGTTGGGACTGTTGTGGCTCGGAGTCTTACGTGTCGGAACTCAGAGACAAATGCCTGCCTCTTGCGATGTGGAAATAGGTTTACGCCTGTCGAGCAATGTCCGTGACACCTGTGGAAAGGAGGATTCCTTTTGTTGATGCCTGAGTTATAAAGTTGGGATTGATTGACGGCCTAGCGACAACAGCTAAGGAAAAGATAAGTTAGCTCTGCTACTTCTGACGCTTGGTCTTCTCAATATGGAGAGGTTAAAAGTTTGATTCTATACAGACGAGCAGTATAACAAGCTTGTCCGTTTTACTTTCTTATGATTGGTTTTGTATGTCGGCGCGAAATTTTTAACTTTGAATACCATCCTCTTTTGGTAACACAGTACCGAAACAGTAAAACGTTTGGTTCTCTCGTCAAACTGGGAGATTTCTCAGAACCGGTAGTAATCATCAAACACCCATTTAGATACAGTGGTTACGTAGTCTGAATAAGGTACATGTCCACATAAAGGTATTTTTTTCATGATGCTCATCATCGTCATCAGTTTCCTGCTATATTAGCAGGTTCTTTGCATCTCCATTTTCTGCTTCCTTCCTAAGGCTGCTGTATGTTGTACCGTCCATTACGTCACCCAATATCTGAAATCTCTTCCTACCTCGCTTCCTTTTCCCTTCTACATAACTTTCTAAAACTGTTTTTATCAGTCCATCATTCTTTCTTAAAATATGCCCACTCCAATTTCTTTTTCTTGTTTTGTTACATCCAGTAACTGTCTTTTCTCTCCCACTCTCCTCAGTATCTTCTCATTTTTTACTGTGTCCATCCAACTTATTCTTTCGATCCTCCACCATGTCCACATCTCAAAAGCCTCCAGCGTTCTCTGTCTTTCTTCCTCAAAGTCCATGTTTCAGCGCAATATAGAAAAATACTCCATACAAGACATTTTATGAGTCTCTTCCTGAGTTCTCTGTCCAGATCAGTGCACAAAATTCTCCGTTTCTTATAAAATGCCTCTTTTGCCATTTCTGTCCTTGTGTTAATGTCCGTGGTGCACTTCCAGTCGGTGTCTATCCTGCTTCCAAGATACTTAAAATTTTGCACCTGTTCTACTATTTCTCCATTCAGCATAATTTTTATTTCTTTATTTCCTCCTTGTGCCAAAACTTTCGTTTTCTTTGTGTTAATATTCATTCCATAATTTTTTCCGTTAGCTTCAATGGTGTCCACCAAATCCTGTAATTCTTTATCCCCTGTGGCTAGAAGGACCATGTCATCAGCAAACCTCAAACACCCTACTCTTCTCCGTCCAATTTCTACTGCTTTGTCATTCAATGAGCATTGATCAACCATATTTTCCAAGTAGAGGTTGAAAAGAGTACGTCATTGACAGCACCCTTGTCTTACTCCTTTTCATCGTCCGATCCAGTTTGTACTTTCTCCTCTCACTTTAACTTAAACTTTTTGATAAAGATATAATAAGTTTACAAGTCTTCTGGTTTTCGAGTCCACTCCCTTTTCCCTCATTATGGTCACAAGGTTGTCCCAAGCCACATTGTCAAATTCCTTTTCTAGATCGATGAAGCACATATACAGGTCTCTTCCTTTTTCAGTAAACCTCTCTCCCAAGATTCGTAGGAGCCCTGTTGCATCTCTGGTGCCCGTATTCCGTCTAAAGACAAACTGCTCCTCGCCCAGATTCTCCTTCATTACTTTCTCAAGTCTTTCATTAATTATTCTTAACATCACTTTGGCTGCATGTGAAACGAGGCTGATTGTCCTGTGCTCACTGCATTTCTCGGTTGCTTGTTTCTTCGGTAATGGAATCATTACTGCTGTCAGAAAGTCCTCAGGTCATTCACCACTGTCATATATTTTATTACAAAACCTCATCTTGGTTCAAGCATTTTAATATTTCTCCCGGTATCGTATCTGTACCTACCGCTTTGCCATTTTTCATTGCAGCTATGGCAGACTTTACTTCTTCCATTATGGTGGTTTGTCCTTTCTCGTCATCACTTACACTGTTGAGTGATGCAAGTTCCAGAGGTTCTGGTCTGCGATCTGTGTCACGTAGCTCTTTTAGATATTCTTCCCATCACTGGAGGACATCGTCACGATCTTTGTACACTACCTCTTCGTCTTTACTCAAAATTTCCATAGTAGCATTTCCTGCTCTGTTTTGTTCCCATGTCATAGTCTTTACTCTTTTGTATAGTAAGTCGTATCTTTCCTTACTGTCCAGTTCTTCAATTGCATCACATTCCTCTTTAAGCCATTGTTTCTCTTCGCAGTTCATTATTCAATCTTCGGTATGTCTTTCTTGTATCTTCAGTGTTCTTGTTTTTAAATTTTCTTCTCTCCTCCATCTTGGAAATCATTTCTTGTGTGACCCATGGTTTTTTGACCTTTTCCCTTTTACTTATCCTATATTTTGCTGTCCTGCTTTAATGATTCCTTCTTTCAGCGTATTCCAGTATTCGTTGACATTACCGGGTAGTTCTTTGTCTCGTAATGGGTATAGAAACTCACGTGACAGCATTTCTGTAATTTTGTCTTTGTTAGATCATATCTTCTCTAGATCCCACTTCGTCACCGTGGTCGCCTTCTTCAGTTTCTTCATTCTTACTTCTATTTCTGCCATAAGTAAGTTGTGGTCGCTATTAATATCTGCACCTGGTAATGTGTGCACCTTCTTGATTCCATTCCTGTATCTTTCTTCTACCAGTATAAAATCGATTTGAGTCAACAGATGGGGACGTTTGCAAGACAACAACCATCTGAACGAACAGTTCGACGACGATTGCAGCAGCATGGACCATCAGCTCGGAGACCATGGCTGCGGTTACCCTTGACGCTGCATCACAGACAGGAGCGCGTACTCAACGACGAACCTGGGTGCACGAATGGCAAAACGTCATTTTTTCGGATGAATCCAGGCTCTGTTTACAGCATCATGATGGTCGCATCTGTGTTTGGCGACATCGCGGTGAGCGCATATTGGAAGCGTGTATTCGTCATCGCCATACTGGCGTATCACCTGGAGTGATGGTATGGGGTGCCATTGATTACACCTCTCGATCACTTCTTGTTCGCATTGACTGCACATTAAACAGTGAACGTTACATTTCCGATGTGTTACGACCCGTGGCTCTATCCTTGATTCGGTCCCTGCGAAACCCTACATTTCAGCAGGTTAACGGACGACCGCATGTTGCAGGTCCTGTACGGGCCTTCCTGGATACAGAAAGTGTTCGACTGCTGCCCTGGCCAGCACATTCTCCAGATCTGTTACCAATTGAAAACGTCTGGTCAATGGTGGACGAGCAACTGGCTCGTCACAATACGACAGTCACTACTCCTGATGAACAGTGGTATCGTGTTGAAGTTGCATGTTGTACCTGTACACGCCATCCAAGCTCTGTTTGACTCAATGCCGAGGCGAATCGAGGCCTTTATTACGGCCAGAGGTGTTTGTTCGTGGTACTGATTTCTCAGAATCTATGCACCCACATTGCGTGAAAATGTAATCACATGTCAGTTCTGTAGTATAATATATTTGTGCAATGAATACCCGTTTATCATCTGCATTTCTTCTTGGTGTAGCAATTTTAATGGCCAGTAGTGTAATATTACACTGTCATAGAAATGTAGGCTTCGAAAATGCGTGGGAATCTGTGAATACTAAATGTAACGAGTTAAGAACTCTCCACTAATGTCTTCAAATATGGATATGTATCAACCTGCAATAACAAACTGTGCCGAATTGTTAGTTTCTGCCCATGTGGAAGCACTAGTAAAACTGCTGTTTATCTTTAAATCGTAAGTACGTACTTTAAGAAATCCTGCATTTTTATTGTGCAGTGGGGGAAAAGTATAGATAGTTCCGTGTTACAATTACACGATATCTCTTTAATAGTTTCATCTATAATTTAACTATTACTCATTTTGTGTGCTTCACGATAGCTTAGTACACCTCAGTGAAGACGTTATAGGCGAGTATCAGGAAATAGTTTTATAGTACTGTCTTCTATCTCACTATTAACACGAACAAGTGACAGGGGTTCTGGAACACATGGTGGCAAAATGAACACACCTACTGTATCATGAAACCACACCAGCACTCGTGCATGTCATGCGTATATTTCGTTGTTTACTGTATTGTAGTATACATTTATAATGCCAGTGTGCGCCGACGCATAACATTAAAAGAAGCGAGTTAAGATGGTGGTGCTGTCGCTGCGCTCCTACAGTGTGGTGCCTACTGGGGAAGAGGGTTTGCTGCCAGTGATGACTTTTGTAAGTGAACGTAAGTAGCAGTTATCCGTCTATTCTTACATTCAAGAAGTTAGTATTTATACAAGCTGACGTAAAATTCTGTAAGTTATAACGAAGGATAGGATAGGATAGTTCGGGGGAAGTTATCAAACAGCGAGGTCATCGGTCTCATCGGATTAGGGAAGGATGGGGAAGGAAGTCGGCCGTGCCCTTTCAAAGGAACCATCCCAGCATTTGCCTACAGTGATTTAGGGAAATCACGGAAAACCTAAATCAGGATGGCCGGACGCGGGATTGAACCGTCGTCCTCCCGAATGCGAGTCCAATGTGGTTATAACAAAAACCGATGACAGAAAAGAATGCTGAAAAGCAGAAAAAGGGGTAGTCCCAAGCCATTCATTTGAGCTATACGTTTAGAAAGCAGACATTAATAGGTTAAACTGTTTTTATTTAGCACTAACAATCAAGAAGTAAATAAAGAATTTCATTAACAGTTAACACAGAAAGAAATTAAATAGTTAGTCGAATGGTTCGAATGGCTCTGAGCACTATAGGACATCTGTGATCATCAGTCCCCTAGAACTTAGGACTACTTAAACCTAACCAACCTAGGGACATCACACACATCCATGCCCGAGGCAGGATTCGAACCTGCGACCGTAGCGGTCGCACGGTTCCAGACTGAAGAGCCTAGAACCGCTCGGCCACATCACCCGGCATAGTTAGTCGTTTATGCCCCTTCTTTTTCTTCGCTTGGTGTCACGTGGAAATCTAGACATGCGGAAATCATTTTTGCAGCGGTTAGTGCAGCCACCCGTATCTACACCAATTCTTCGATACATTTAATCAGAAATCCCCACTCGCATCTTGATTCATATGTAAACAAGTATCAATAAGCTGTGCGTCGAAGAAAACATGGCAGACACGTGAGCCCAGGCTATAGGAACCTTCCTGCAGACATTGACGTCACGCAGCGAACGTGGCTTGGCCAGGGGCAGCGGCAGGCGGCCGCTAGCGGGCGTGCGTTGCGTTGCTGGGCGGGCAGCTCACGATCTACGGCACTGTGAGCGTCCATAAAGTACGAGACACAGGCGTTTGTGACTGTTTTACGGCGGGACGGGCGGCTCTTACAGGACAGTGAACAGTGTTTTCAGTTAGAACGTCGGTGAAGTACGTACCTTGTATTCTACGACTAGGCGCTACCCTCGCATTAGTCCGTTAAACAAACTGATAATCTGGAAGCTTCTCTAAACATAATTTATTTTTCTTGGTGAGGTAATCAGAGCACTACGCGTCTAAGGTCGCACTTGACACATGTTCAGAAACACCCAGTAGGCCTTTATGCGTGTACACACACACACACACACACACACACACACACACACACACACACACACACACACACAAAATCTTCAGATTGTCGAGGTGCAGTGCTCTTGGTGAAGCAAATGGGGTGTTTTCATTTTGCAGTGAAATACAAGATAACGGCGAGTAATGTCTCCGAAAGAGATTATTCACGAAATACTTGCGCGGTCCGTACTGGATTATCTCTGAAAGGATGCCGTCAAAGGGGCACGACGAAGGACAGCGCGAGTGGTGGAACTTGTTTGTCTTCCGGATTAAAGCAATATTGGGACATTGACGCGTCTTCTCTGTGTCACGTATGGAAGATTCGGCTCAGACTTTTACATTTCTGTACAGCTCTTGTTCCAAATAATTTTGTTTGCACCCTTTAGTCTACAGATGAACAAGTTGCCATACCACCCCAGGTGATATCACGAATTACACAAGGTTTTACCGTCAAATAGCCTCAAAATATCGGTCACACATCGATGTTACACATCATTGTTACACATCGAAGTGTAACATCGATGAGTGACAGTGATGTCCCTAACAGCCTAGCAGTCAATAAATTTAGAAGTGAACCGATTGAATTTTTTTGGCTGCTGGATGCACGCAGGAATATCGTAAAGCGGAAATTTTCCGTTCTACATCTCTTTCGAATAGCGCTTGACCGAAAAAGAAAACAAGAATAAAGTAGTAACTGTATTTTACAAAATAATTGCTGTAGATAGTTAACAGCGGGAAATGAAAGACAAGAAGCAAATCAATTCCAGACTGTAGAACGGAACTTATCGAGGAAATTTCCAAATTTTGCGAAATGTGCACACTGAGGTTAAAAGGAATGATCTTCCGTAGTGGTAAATAGTACCAGGTGCATTTTAATGGACAACACATTAAGAGTTATGCGCGGCGCTGCGAGGGCATAGCACGGCTTTAGTTCCTTACGATCCGAGACCTCGGAAGGTGATCAGTGGCCTTGATTTTGCCCGACATGTTTGTTACATTACGTGGATCCTGTGGCCCGCACTACCGCTGATGGGCGTGTAGCGGTTGCTAGTCCATCACTGAGCTAGAAGCCGGTCAGTTTCTTGTTACAATATTCTGGAGTAGCTCTAGGCTGGAATTTCGTAAAGACGTCCGCAGAGCGTTGAAGCTACACTGTAGTTTCGTTTGTAGTGATAAGTTGTGCAATTCATGTTAAGACTTGGTTTTAGCTGTTTTCTACGGAGGAATGCGCCGCTAGAGAGACTTGTTCGTGTTATCCCATAAATGTGCGGGCTGTTGTCAGGCTAAGGATTTCAAAGCTGTCTGGAGATAAAACTGGTCGAAGGAAGAAGCAAGTTTAGATCAGACAATAGAAATTTCAGAATGGAGTAATGACATTATTATGAAAAGAATAGTTTTTACTCACAATATAGCGGAGGCACAACGAAAAGACCGTCAAACTCAACTTTCGGCCAAATAGGCTTTCATCATTGTAGACAAAACACACACACACACACACACTCACGCAAACGCAACTCACACAGACGTAAGTACGGTCCCTGGTTGCCAAGGCTGTCTGGCGTTCCGTAACGTAAGCGACCGTATTAGCAATTCCGTAAACCGTTTCAGAACCATGCTACACAGTCGCCTTCTGACATAATACTGTGAGAAACTCACACATCGTTCACTGAAGAGCCAAAAATACTGGTACACCTGCCTAATATCGTGTAGTGCGCCTGTGAGCTCGCAGAAGCGCCGCTACACGACATGACATGGACTCGACTAATGTGGAGGGAACCGACTCCATGAATCCTGGAGGGGCTGTCCAAAAATCCATAAGAGTACGAGGGGGTGGAGATCTCTTTTGTAAGGCGCGTTGCAAGGCTCAATAACGTTTGGAGAGTTTAGTCGTCACCGGAGGTATTGAAACGCAGAAGAGTGTTCCTGGAGGCACTCTGTAGCAATTCTGGACGGTGAGGTGTCGCATTGTCCTGCTGGAACTGCCCGTCGGAATACAGGATGGACAGGGTGCAGGTGATCCAACAGGGAGCCTAATTATGTACCTAGACGTATCAGGGGTCCCATATTATTCCAACTGCACACGCCCTACACCATTACAGAGCCTCCACCAGCTTGAACAGCCCGTGCTGACATGCAGGGTCGATGGATTGATGACGTTGTTTCCATAAACATACACGTCCATCCGCTGGACACAATTTGAAACAAGACCCGTCGGACCAGGTAACATGTTTGCAATCGTCAACAGTCCAACGCTAGGGTAGGCGTAAAGCTTTGTATCGTGCGTTGTCAAGGGTAAACGCCTGGGCCTTCGGCTCCGAAAGCCCAATCGCTGATGTTTTTCTGAATGGTTCGCACACTGACCATCGTTTCTGGCCCAGCGCTGAAATCTGCAGCAGTTTGCGGAAGGGTTGCACTTCTGTCACTTGGAACGATGCTCTTAAGTCGTCGTTGATCCAGTTCTTGTAGGACCTCTTTCCGGCCGCAACGCTGTCAGAGATTTAATGTTTTACCGGATTCCTGATATTCACGGTGCACTCGGGAAATGGTCGTAAGGGAAAATCCCCACATCATCGCTACCTCGCAGATGCTGTGTCCCATCGTTCGTGCACCGACTATAACACTACTTTCACACTCACTTGAATCTTGATAACCTGCCATCGTATCAGCAGTAACCGATCTAACAACTCCGCCAGACACTTGTTGTCTTTTATAGGCATTGCGACCGCACCGTCGTATTCTGCATGTTTACATATCTCTGTACTTCTCTAGTCCGATAAAAGACCGTTTGGCCCCAGCTTTGTTTGACAGCCTCAATATGTTATTGTTGTCCTCAGTCCTGAGTCTGGTTTGATGCAGCTCTCCATGCTACTCTATCCTGTGCAAGCTTCTTCATCTCCCAATACCTACTGCAACCTACATCCTTCTGAAACTGCTTACTGTATTCATCTCTTGGTCTCCCTCTACGATTTTTACCCTCCACGCTCCCCTCCAATCCTAAACTTGTGATCCCTTGATGCCTCAAAACATGTCCTACTAACCGATCCCTCCTTCTGGTCAAGTTGTGCCACAAACTTCTCTTCTACCCAATCCTATTCAATACCTCCTCATTAGTTACATGATCTATCCACCTTATCTTCAGCATTCTTCTGTAGCACCACATTTCGAAAGCTTCTATTCTCTTCTTGTCCAAACTAGTTATCGTCCATGTTTCACTTCCATACATGGTTACACTCCAAACAAATACTTTCAGAAACGACTTCCTGATACATATATCTATATTCGATGTAACAAATTTCTCTTCTTCAGAAACGCTTTCCTTGCAATTGCCAGTTTACATTTTATATCCTCTCTACTTCGACCATCATCAGTTATTTTACTTCCTAAATAGCAAAACTCCTTTACTACTTTAAGTGTCTTAGTGCCTAATCTAATTCCCTCAGCATCACTCGATTGAATTTGACTACATTCCATTATCCTCGTTTTGCTTTTGTTGATGTTCATCTTATATCCTCCTTTCAAGACACTGTCTATTCCGTTCAACTGCTCTTCCAAGTCCTTAGCCGTCACTGACAGAATTACAATGTCATCGGCGAATCTCAAAGTTTTTACTTCTTCTCCATGAATTTTAATACCTACTCCAAATTTTTCTTTTGTTTCCTTTACTGCTTGTTCAATATACAGATTGAATAACATCGGGGAGAGGCTACAACCCTGTCTCACTCCCTTCCCAACCACTGATTCCCATTCATGTCCCTCGATTCTTATAACTGCCATCTGGTTTCTGTACAAATTGTAAATAGCCTTTCTCTACCTGTATTTTACCCCTGCCACCTTTAGAATATGAAAGAGAGTATTCCAGTCAACGTTGTCAAAAGCTTTCTCTAAGTCTACAAATGCTAGAAACGTAGGTTAGCCTTTCCTTAACCTTTCTTCTAAGATAAGTCGTAAGGTCAGTATTGCCTCACGTGTTCCAGTGTTTCTACTGAATGCAAACTGATCTTCCACGAGGTGGCATCTACTAGTTTTTCTATTCGTCTCTAAAGAATTCGCGTTAGTATTTTGCAGCTGTGGCTTATTAAAATGATTGTTCGGTAATTTTCACATCTCTCAACACCTGCTTTCTTTGGGATTGGAATTATTGTGTTCTTCTTGAAGTCTAAGGGTATTTCGCCTGTCTCATACATCTTGCTCACCAGATGTCAGGACTGGCTCTCCCAAGGCCGTCAGTAGTTCTAATGGAATGTTGTCTACTCCATGGGCCTATTTCGATTCAGATCTTTCAGTGCTCTGTCAAACTCTTCACGCAGTTCGCATTTCCTATTTCATCCTCATCTACATCCTCTTCCATTTCCATAATATTGTCCTCAAGTACATTGCCCTTGTATAGACCTTCTGTATACTCCTTCCACCTTTCAGCTTTCCCTTCTTTGCTTAGAACTGAGTTTCCATCTGAGCTCTTGATTTTCATACAAGTGGTTCTCTTATCTCCAAAGTCTCTTTAATTTTACCGTAGGCAGTATCTATCTTACCCCTAGTGAGATAAGCTTCTACATCCTTACATTTGTTCTCTAGCCATCCCTGCTTAGCCATTTTGCACTTCCTGTCGATCTCATTTTTGAGACGTTTGTATTCCTTTTTGCCTGCTTCATTTACTTCATTTTTATATTTTCTCCTTTCATCAAATAAATTCACTATTTCTTCTGTTACCCAAGGATTTCTACTAGCCCTCATCTTTTTACCTACTTGTTTCTCTGCTGCCTTCACTATTTCATTCCTCAAAGCTACCTACGCATCTTCTACTGTATTTCTTTCCCCCATTCTCGTCACTCGTTCCCTAATGCTCTCCCTGAAACTCTCTACAGCCTCTTGTTCTGTCAGGTTATCCATGTCCCATCTCCTTAATTTCCCAACTTTTTGCAGTTTCTTCAGTTTTAATCTACAGTTAATAACGAATAGATTGTGGTCAGAGTCCACATGCCCCTGGAAATGTCTTACAATATAAAACCTGGTTCCTAAATCTCTGTCTTACCATTATATAATCTATCTGATACCTTTTAGTATCTCCAGGGTTCTTCCATGTATACAGCCTTCTTTCATGTTTCTTAAACCAAGTGTTTGCTATGATTAAGTTGTGCTCTGTGCAAAGTTCTACCAGGCGGCTTCCCCTTTCATTTCTTAGCCCCAATCCATATTCACCTACTATGTTTCCTTCTCTCCCTTTTCCTACACTCGAATTCCAGTCACCCATGACTATTAAATTTTCGTCTCCCTTCACTATCTGAATAATTTCTTTTATTTCAGGATACATTTCTTAAATTTCTTCGTCATCTGCAGGGCTAGTTGGCATATAAACTTGTACTACTGTAGTAGGTGTGGGCTTCGTGTTTATCTTGGCCACAATAATGCGTTCACTATGCTGTTTGTAGTAGCTTACCCGCATTCCTATTTTCCTATTCATTATTAAACCTACTCCTGCATTATCCCTATTTGATTTTGTGTTTATAACCCTGTATTCACCTGACCAAAAGTCTTGTTCCTCCTGCCACCGAACTTGACTAATTCCCACTATATCTAACTTTAACCTATCCATTTCCCTACCTGCCCGATTAAGGGATCTGACATTGCACCCTCCGATCCGTAGAACGCCCGTTTTCTTTCTCCTGATAACGACATCATCTTGAGTAGTCCCCGCCCGGAGATCCGAATAGGGGACTATTTTACCTCCGGAATATTTTACCCAAGAGGACGCCATCATCATTTAATCATACAGTAAAGGTGCATGCCCTCGGGAAAAATTACCATCGTAGTTTCCCCTTGCTTTCAGCCGTTCGCAGTACCAGCACAGCAAGGCCGTTTTGGTTATTGCTACAAGGCCAGATCAGTCAATCATCCAGACTGTTGCCCTTGCAACTACTGAAAAGGCTGCTGCCCCTCTTCAGGAACCACACGTTTGTCTGGCCTCTCAACAGATACCCCTCCGTTGTGGTTGTACCTACGGTACGGCTATCTGTATCGCTGATCGCTGAGGCACGCAAGCCTCCACACCAACGGCAAGGTCCATGATTCTTGGGGGGGGGGGGGGGGGTGTTTGCTAGTAATCAAAGAAATAAAATTTTCGGAATTTTGTGCGAAGCTCAGTACTTTAAGAAAGAGCTGGTTGCTTAACGTAATGGCTAAAGTAAGAGCCACCCACGCACAAGGCTGTAATTTGAATCTTGTCAGATGCTTTAATTTTTTTTCTATTTTTAGTTCTTTACCGAAATGACTTTCATCATTATTTTTATTCTATCAATTGGTTTAAATGCAATTTTTTTATTTCTGTTTCTTTGTCACGTCATTTTAATCATTGTATCAACTTTTTTATTTGCTCATTTTTCGTCCTACAATTCTTTTTCCACTTGGAATCGTTATGCATGTGTTTTAATCAATCTTATATATTAATTCTGATTTAATTTCTTTCGTTTTATTATCCTATATTTTCGTCCATGTTATTGCCTGATTTCGTTGTACGTATAATCTCTAGTTTTGTTTAAATCCTTACCTGCGTTATTGTGTCCAAAGTGCAATAGGAATTCAATTTCTTTTAACATAAGAAATGCATAAATTTTTGACGCCATTGCGCGGTGAACAGAAGTAGATTATTTCGTCTTCTGTTTTTTAACCAATGGATCGGAATTTTCAAATGTTTAAATATTACAATAGAAAAATAAATATAATTAAATTCACATTCACAAAAATTTTGAGCAGAAAAAGAATGATATAAGGAAAGAACAAGTAAGAAAATTTATACTGTAATTACAACGATGTTACGCAGGAATAAAAATAAATATTACATTTAAACTAATTAATTGAATAAAGGTAATGATAAAAATCATTTCGATAAGTACTTAAAAATAGAAAAACTTCGATCATCACACAATATTCGAACCCAGAACCTTTAGCACACGACGCCCTTACAGTTACACTGTCCATTACTTCACACTATAAACAATCGAGTGTCACGTGAAATTGTGAAAGTTTTTTATTTCCTCGTCGATTACTTCCAAACGAGGACCCACCAGCGTGAATGGCCGCAGGACGCCACAGCCGGGGACCTCTGCTCGTCCAGTTCCTCGCGGAATGAGCGCGCAGACAGGCCCTGCCCCGCCGCCGCCCCCGCCGCCGCCCCCGCGCCGGTGCTGAGGCGGCACGCCGGCCGCTAGTTAGCCGCCATTCACGTCCCCTGACCGCCGTGCCGCCCCCGCCTCCCGCCCCCGCCCTCTGTCCCGCCTCCGCCTCGGCCAACGCTCCTCTGCCGACACAACGCTCGCTCTCCGTCCCGAATGACACCTAATATCCACTTCGAAGCACATCGTGTATCCGTACACCGAGTAGCACATGCCTCTTCTTCACTGCGGCTGCTCTCGCTTTCCTAACTGAATAATTAAGGGAGACGGGCAGGCGCATCGAAACGCACAGATTTTCTCTCACAGTGGACCGTCCCCTTTCATTTCCTTCTTGCATATACACTTTCCACAATTTTCTAAAGCAGTGAAAAGCAATTCTGAAACATGAAAAAAACTACCTTTCGCGTTTAGAATTCTCAGCACTGGTAAGCATAAAATATATCTTTTCATTTAATAAAAAGGGCTTTCGTAAGTGTGTACCAAATTTTAATTTTTTCTCATGTCATTACGTATGAGGAGTAACAAGATTTTAGTTTTATTAAAAATTATGTCAACATTTCCATAGTTTTAACAAATGTGTAATTTAAATAAAACTAAACGATTTTTCGTTCGTACCTACACCTGCGCTTACACTGACGAGCCAGAGCATGATTACTTTCGTTACCGCACCACGCGCCCGCAACGCCACGACGTCACCGTGGGCAGTGGTGGTATTGTTTTAGCTTACCAATATGTTTGCTCCTGAAAGTCGAGTATTGTTACTCCTGCTTGATTATATTTTATTAACCAGTTCTGTCTTCCTGAACGATATTTTTTCTGCTTCGTGTCAGATACACACATTTGCTTCTCTTAAAAATTTTTAGCGCAGTAAGGTTTTTTCCGGTTGGAGTCGAATGGAAATACATTGATACAGGTGAGAAGGGGAGGGGGGACGCTGGCGAAGCTAATAGGTGAGAGTGTAGTGGCTTGGGTGGGGTCACTCGTGGAAAAATTCCTGTAGTAGCTGGTTTTAGTTCTGCACCTTTTTTAGATTGAAGTCAGCTGATAGGTACATCTGCTTACAGGAAGTCCCCCTAACTAAGGGCTCACCTTCATATGGCGCCATGTTTCCAAGTAGCGAAGGAATTAGCGTATTTCATCAAAATATAAGAGGTATTACAGATGAAGTTAGTGAAGAGCTTGTAGATGTTGACTCTGACATTATTGGTATTTCAGAGCACCACTTAAATAATTTGACAATTTAGATGCTTCCTTTACTAGAATACAGATTAGATGGTTGTTTTTCAAGGAGTTCTTTGTGGAGTGTGGGTGTGGCTATGTACGTAATAAACAGTATTCCGTTTGAGTCCATAGATGTATCATGGCGCTGCACTGAACAGATATTTGAATGTTGTGCAGGGGCAGTTGAATTTAGTAAAACTTAACTTCTAATTGTTGTTGATTGTGGGTCCCCTAACTCTGACTTCAGAGCATTTCTGTTCAAACTACAGAGGGTTCTTGATTCACTTTGCAGAAAGTCAAGAAATTAGTTATATGTATAAATTTTGTATACGATGGCGCAAGAAAAAGGATGCTGGTTCATCTCCTAAATTCTTATGACCCGATGCAGACGGTGTTCTTCCAACTAGGGTGCAGGGGAACAGTAGCACAGTCATAGACAATATTTTTATTCATTCTTCATTACTAGATGAGCATTCTGTTGATAAAAGGGTGAATGGCCGTTCAGACCATGATGCACAAATTTTAACACTAAAAGGTTTTTGTACTCAAACAAATGTCTCATATAATTACGAACCATGCAGCAATTTTAATCGAACAGCAGTACAGTTTTTTAAACCTTGTCAAGGCATAAGAGTGGCAGAATGTTTATAGTGCCGAGAACATAGTTGATAAATATAATGCTTTTCTTAACACATTTCTTATGCTGTTTGAGAGTTGCTTTCCATTAGAACGTTCTAAAGGGGATACTAGCAGTAATAGGCAACCCGGATGGCTGACTAGTGGGATAACGATATCATATAGAACAAAGTGGGAATTACATGAAAATGTTAGAAGTTGTCACAATCAAGCTACGGTAGCCCATTACAAACAGTATAGTAAAGTGCTTCAAACGTTATTAGGAAGGCAAAGGTTATGTGGTTTGCAAATAGAATAGCTAATTCACAGGATAAAATTAAAACCATATGATCAGTTGTATAGGAAGTGTCTGGTCATCAGCACAAAGTTGACGATATAAAGTCAGTTCGTAGTACAAATATTTCTGTTACTGATAAATCAGATATATGTACAGTACTTAACAATCATTTTCTGAGCATTTCTGGTGAATTAAATAAAAAATCACAGGGAGACGCAGTTTTTACAATTTCTAACACACAATTCAACAAAACCTAACGTTTTAGTTTCACAGGACGGGCATATGATTAGGAAACTGAACAGTTAAAATTTCTAGGTGTTCAAATACAGAGTAAGCTGTCGTGGAAAGCCCACGTTCAGGATCTTGTACTTAATACTTTTGCTACTCAAACGGTATCTGTAGTGTGTGATCGTCCGACACGAAAATTAGCCTACATTACTTATTTGAAGAAATGTATGAACAAATAAAAGAAATTATTCAGATAGTGAAGGGTGACGAAAATTTAATAGTCATGGGTGACTGGAATTCGGTAGTAGGAAAAGAGAGAGAAGGAAACGTAGTAGGTGAATATGGACTGGGGCAAAGAAATGAAAGAGGAAGCCGCCTGGTAGAATTTTGCACAGAGCACAACTTAATCATAACTAACACTTGGTTCAAGAACCAAAAAAGAAGACTGTATACATGAAAGAAGCCTGGAGATACTGAGAGGTTTCAGATAGATTATATAATGGTAAAACAGAGATTTAGGAACCAGGTTTTAAATTGTAAGACATTTCCAGGGGCAGATGTGGACTCTGACCACAATCTATTGGTTATGACCTGTAGATTAAAACTAAAGAAACTGCAAAAAGGTGGGAATTTAAGGAGATGGGACCTGAATAAACTGAAAGAAACAGAGGTTGTATAGAGTTTCACGGAGAGCATAAGGGAGCAATTGACAGGAATGGGGGAAAGAAATACGGTAGAAGAAGAATGCGTAGCTTTGCGGGATGAAGTAGTGAAGGCAGTAGAGGATCAAGTAGGTAAAAAGATGAAGGCTAGTAGAAATCCTTGGGGAACAGAAGAAATATTGAATTTAATTGATGAAAGGAGAATATGTAAACATGCAGTAAATGAAGCAGGCAAAAAGGAATACAAACGTCTCAAAAATGAGATCGACAGGAAGTGCAAAATGGCTAAGCAGGGATGGCTACAGGACAAATGTAAGGATGTAGAGGCTTATCTCACTAGGGGTAAGATAGATACTGCCTACAGGAAAATTAAAGAGACCTTTGGAGATAAGAGAACCACTTGTATGAAAATCAAGATCTCAGATGGAAACCCAGTTCTAAGCAAAGAAGGGAAAGCAGAAAGGTGGAAGGAGTATATAGAGGGTCTATACAAGGGCGATGTACTTGAGGACAATATTATGGAAATGGAAGAGGATTTAGACGAAGATGAAATAGGAGATACGATACTGCGTGAAGAGCTTGACAGAGCACTGAAAGACCTGAGTCTAAACAAGGCCCCTGTAGTAGACAACATTCCATTGGAACTACTGACGGCCTTGGGAGAGCCAGTCCTCACGAAACTCTACCATCTGGTGAGCAAGATGTATGAGACAGGCGAAATACCCTCAGACTTCAAGAAGAACATAATAATTCCAATCCCAAAGAAAGCAGGTGTTTACAGATGTGAAAATTACCGAAATATCAGTTTAATAAGTCACAGCTGCAAAATACTAACGTGAATTCTTTACAGACGAATGGAAAAACTACTAGAAGCCGACCTCGGGGAAGATCAGTTTGGATTCCGTAGAAATGTTGGAACACGTGAGGCAATACTGTCCCTACGACTTATCTTAGAAGCTAGATTAAGAAGGGCAAACTTACGTTTCTAGCATTTGTAGACTTAGAGAAAGCTTTTGACAATGTTGATTGGAATACTCTCTTTCAAATTCTGAAGGTAGCAGGGATAAAATACAGGGAGCGAAAGGCTATTTACAATTTGTAGAGAAATCAGATGGCAGTTGTAAGAGTCGAGGGACATGAAAGGGAAGCAGTGGTTGGGAAGGGAGTGAGACAGGGTTGTAGTCTCTCCCCGATGTTATTCAATCTGTATATTGAGCAAGCAGTGAAGGAAACAAAAGAAAAATTCGGAGTAGGTATTAAAATCCACAGAGAAGAAATAAAAAATTTGAGGTTCGTCGATGACATTGTAATTCCGTCAGAGACAACAAAGGACTTGGAAGAGCAGTTGAACGGAATGGATAGTGTCTTGAACGGAGGATATAAGATGAACATCAACAAAAGCAAAACGAGGATAATGGAATGTAGTCGAATAAAGTCGGGTGATGCTGAGGGAATTAGATTAGGAAATGAGACACTTAAAGTAGTAAAGGAGTTTTGCTATTTGGGGAGCAAAATAACCGATGATGGTCGAAGTAGAGAGGACATAAAAAGTAGACTGGCAACGGCAAGGAAAGCGTTTCTGAAGAAGAGAAATTTGTTAACATCGAGTATAGATTTAAGTGTCAGGAAGTCATTTCTGAATGTATTTGTATGGAGTGTAGCCATGTATGGAAGTGAAACATGGACGATAACTAGTTTGGACAAGAAGAATGCTGAATATTTGATGGGTAGATCACATAACTAATGAGGAAGTATTGAATAGGATTGGAGAGAAGAAAGTTTGTAGCACAACTTGACCAGAAGAAGGGATCGGTTGGTAGGACATGTTCTGAGGCATCAAGGGATCACCAGTTTAGTATTAGAGGCAGCGTGGAGGGTAAAAATCGTAGAAGTAAACCAAGAGATGACTACACTGAGCAGATTCAGAAGGATGTAGGTTGCAGTAGGTACTGGGAGATGAAGAGGCTTGCACAGGATAGAGTAGCATGGAGAGCTGCATCAAACCAGTCTCAGGACTGAAGACTACAACAACAACAACAACAACTCTTTCCATTCTAAAAGGATATTTTTGGCTCAGAAACGTGCTGTTCGGGCAATAAGTGGAGTAAGTTCAAGAACCTCTTGTCGACCCATGTTCACGAGTCTGGGTATTTTGACACTGACCTCTGAATATATACAGGGTGTTACAAAAGGTTACGGCCAAACTTTCAGGAAACATTCCTCACACACAAAGAAAGAAAATATGTTATGTGGACATGTGTCCGGAAACGCTTACTTTCCATGTTAGAGCTCATTTTATTACTTCCCTGCAAATCACATTAATCACGGAATGGAAACAAACAGCAACAGAACGTACCAGTGTGACTTCAAACACTTTGTTACAGGAAATGTTCAAAATGTCCTCCGTTATCGAGGATACATGCATCCACCCTGCGTCGCATGGAATCCCTGATGCGCTGTTGCAGCCCTGGAGAATGGCGTATTGTATCACAGCCGTCCACAATAAGAGCACGAAGAGTCTCTACATTTGGTACCGTGGTTGAATAGACAAGAGCTTTCAAATGCCTCCACAAATGAAAGTCAAGAGGGTTGTGGTCAGGAGAGCATGGAGGCCATGGAATTGGTCCGCCTCTACCAATCCATCGGTCACCGAATCTGTTGTTGAAAAGCGTACGAACACTTCGACTGAAACGTGCAAGACCTCCATCGTGCATGAACCACATGTTGTGTCGTACTTGTAAAGGCACATGTTCTAGCAGCACAGGTAGAGTATCCCGTATGAAATCATGATAACGTGCTCCATTGAGCGTAGGTGGAAGAACATGGGGCCCAATCAAGACATCACCAACAATGCCTGCCCCAACGTTCAGAGAAAATCTGTGTTGATGACGTGATTGCACAATTGCGTGCCGATTCTCGTCAGCCCACACATGTTGATTGTGAAAATTTACAATTTGACCCCGTTGGAATGAAGCCTCATATGTAAAGAGAACATTTGCACTGAAATGAGAATTGTTGGATGAACCATTCGCAGAAGTGTACCCGTGGAGACCAATCAGCTGCTGATAGTGCCTGCACACGCTGTTCATGGTACGGAAACAACTGGTTCTCCCGTAACACTCCATACAGTGACGTGGTCAACGTTACCTTGTACAACAGCAACTTCTCTGACGCTGACATTAGGGTTATCGTCAACTGCATGAAGAATTACCTCGTACATTGCAGGTGTCCTCGTCGTTCTAGGTCTTCCCCAGTCGCGAGTCATAGGCTGGAATGTTCTGTGCTCCCTATAACGCCGATCAATTGCTTCGAACGTCTTCCTGTCGGGACACCTTCCTTCTGGAAATCAGTCTCGATACAAACGTACCGCGCCACGGCTATTGCCCAGTGCTAACGCATACATAAAATGGGCATCTGCCAACGCCGCATTGACTGCAAAACCACATTCGTGATGAACACTAACCTGTTGATGCTACGTACTGATGTGCTTGATGCTAGTACTCTAGAGCAATGAGTCGCATGTCAACGCAAGCACCGAAGTCAACGTTACCTTTCTTCAATTGGGTCAACTGGCGGTGAATCGAGGAAGTACATACTGATGAAACTAAAATGAGCTTTAACATGGAAATTAAGCGTTTCCGGACACATGCCCACATAACATCTTTTCTTTATTTGTGTGTGAGGAATGTTTCTTGAAAGTTTGGCCGTACCTTTTTGTAACACCCTGTATATTCCTTATTGTAATTTCTTGTCAATAATATTAGCTTTTTCGCAAGAATAAGCGGCTTTCACTCAGTTAATACTCGGCTGTAATCAAACCTGCATTTCGATCGAACTTCTGTAACTCTCGTGCAGAAAGGAGTGCAGTATACTGCTGCATCCATTTTCAATAAGCTAACAATCGAATTAAAAAATCTTAGCAATAATCCTCGCGCTTTCAAATCGAAACTGAAGAGTTTCCTCATGGGTCACTCCTTCTATTCTGTTGAGGAGTTCCTTGAAAAATTAAGCTTATTCTTGTTGTATTGTTGACTACGTTCATTTAAACTTATGGATTGACTTTTTTCGGGCTCATAAACATTTATTTTTATCTGTTATTACTTTTATGTTGTAATTTTATGTACTAACACGTTCCGTGACATTTGAGATTTGCTCCTCAATTTGGTCCTACGGAATTTGCCGTGTACATAAAAAAAAATAATAAATCGGTCTTTCATAAGACAGGGTACGTGACAAGGGTTGACATCCACGTCGTCACTGGCGGTATGCTGGCAGCTTTCGGCGTTCCTTACTTTGCCTTTGCGTAAATACTCACGGCGAGGCAGCGACCCCAAACGTATCCAGAGCGAGTAAATATGTCGATGGGTGGACAATGTGGTGAATTTTACAACGTACACGAGCAATTCTGGACGGTTATCGCTACCGGGTTATGATATCGACTTCGTGTTCCCTTTTTTAAATGCAGTCAGATAGGTTTTTCTGTGGCATTGGAAAGAATCGCCAAGAGGGCTTCAACGGCATATGTGAAACTTGAGCAAACAGTAACGCTATAACAGCGCCGCAAAATTAGACTGCACCCTCAGAAGAGGGTTCAGAGGGAAACTTCTGAACTGGCGACTCAAGTACGGTTCGTGCATTTATCTGCGCGCTTCAAGTCACGAGCCTCTGCTGTAGCGATCACACAAGTTGCTCGTGGAACTGTTGAGACCATCGCAAAGTATACGACTGTCGGAAAAAGAAAAATGATTACGGTCTTCGTTTACATCGGATTTTACAACGTGTAGCTCAGTGGTGCAGTTTATAAGCTGATAGGTTCCACAGCCGCATGGTTGATCTTTGCAAGCACTGTAGAGAAAAGTATAAAGGAACTGTAGTTGTGAAGAATAAAATACACGAACGAAAGAGAACGACAATTGAAGAGAAATATGTCCCAGTGAAGCAGATTTAACACCTGGGCGCGGTCAACATAAGGAACGTGCCAAGGTATCAAATGGTATGTGCAACTGTAGTCGTCTCAGTTTTGGGGGGAGAAAACATTAGTAAATTACAGTTCCGGTGCAAAGATGGCCTGCTGCGACGGAATCTGGCCCCGTGCAGGCTCTAACACTCGTAAAGCCGCACAGACGAATGTCTAATCGTGCATATATGTACAGTCTTAGACATAAAAACTGACCGCCAGCCGACCGCCACAGAGACTGAGTCCGAGTTGTTCACTTAAGGTGGCCAATAAAACTGACCGCCCCTGACCAAGTCCGGCCATCTGCACAATCTGGCAACACTGTAAGATGCGGAAGTGTCAGGAGGAAGTGTTGATGACTTCCGAGGTTTTATCGGATTGTGTGAGCCCGTGGTCTAGTGGAAACCGTCGTGCGTTCTAAAGTTATGGTCGCCTGTTCGCGTCCAACCGTAATTTTCTTTTACATTTCGCCCCCCGTCTAAAGTTATGAGCCTGATTGAACATCGAACATAGTTCGCTTCACATTCTACCCACCAGCAATAAGAAGAACTTCCAGAAACAATTCCGCAGGACAGTTCGTGGCTGCGTCGCGATCATAACAGCTTACGCTCGAGCGTTTGACGCGCTGCAGCGGCTACCGGCTACCGGCCACCGGCCAGACGCCACCCGCCGCCTCAAATCCGGAGCCGCCCAGGTGAACGCCGCGCGACGCTCTCAGTGTATGTGGCAACTCTCATTTTCGAATTTGAAGCTCTAGTTATCATCTTACAGTTAAGCATTGGATTTTGCATACCTGAAAATTATGAACTACGGTTAGGCACTGTAAAATTGAGTCGCACGTGGAAAAATGTGTAACATCTGCAACACAATATACACTTTTGGTATAACAGAGGGGTCAATGCAGAGGAGGCAGCTAGAAAGATTTGGACTGTGTGTGGAGCGAGTGCTTTTGGGAAAAATACGCCAGAAAAAGATATTCTTGTTTCAACAAAGATCGTTATGGCATGAATGATTTTCTACATTAAGGAAGTCTCGACTAATGATATATACGATGGATTACCACTTAACCATCAAGCGACATTTGCATTCAACAGAGAAACCTCAGAAGTCTGGTGCAGGAGTTCTGCTAGCCCTAATTCGAAACAACAAAAATCACCAGAGTGACTATTATTGAACGTCACCAGGTCGCTTATTGAGCATTCCCATGCAGTACTGTTACTGATAACGAGTTATGATATCTTTATCGTTAACTTCTTAAGAAGAAATGAAAGGCTGACCCCCACCAAAAGACATAACCTCGAGCAAAGAGTACTGTGAACATAATAGTTTACATCTCAACGTTCCAAAATTGTGTTTTGCGCTACGAATTCTGCTCCAAAGGGTGTGTGCATCACAGCAGGAATTTGTTGCCAACAACTGAGACACCTTTCGCTCGCAGTGTAAGAAAAATGGTTCAAATGGTTCTGAGCACTATGGGACTTATCTGTTGTGGTCATCAGTCACCTAGAACTTAGAACTACTTAAACCTAACTAACCAAAGGACATCACACACATGCGTGCCCGAGGCAGGATTCGAACCTGCGACCGTAGCGGCCGCTCGGTTGATGTTGGTGGGGGCATGTGCATTGATGAGTGTATATTTTTTTTTTGGGGGGGGCTCTGAATGAGCGTTGTCATAAGTCGACTGTTGATGTGTGTGATTCTTTGACAGATGATAGATCCGTGTTCGAGAAATGCCATGTAGAGACTGGTGCGCATTTCGCTACCTTTTGTTGTGTTTTGCTCTTGAAGATGGAAGGTTTCATTGACAGTTAGTCGTGTTTGTGGAAGAGAAAGCATGAGAATTTTATGTCGGCCGATTTCTTATGTGAGATTATGTAGTTCTTGTGTTTGGATCAATGCTTAGTTTGCAAATGCATGTTTTCTGCTTGTAGGGAAATTTACCAGAGGTCTCCGATATTCTCTGCCGTGCTAGCCTGGACTCCCCAGAATCCGAAAATTCAGCTGCCGCCTTTCGACGGGCGGTTTGTGTACCACCTGGGGTAAAGTTGACGTTGCTTGCACAGTTCATGATTGTTTCTGTTTCACTGGTATGAAAACGATCACAACGAAATTGAGTATAGGAGTCCTATGAAACCCTTGAGTCCATTCTGAAGTGGTCTGCAGATGAAAAAAGTAGTTTTTCACAATTATCAGATGACAATGGAATTTGTCAGATTCCACCAATTATCACTGCATTATTAATTGTTGCTTCACAGGCGCTTTTCTGCTGCTTATTCTAATTGTTTTTTGAATGTTAGAGCTGTAAGAATAGAATCATCAAATTTTCGCCATACGGAATGTTCGAATTCACCTTAAGTCTTCACGTTTCCAGCAAAGACAGAATATCCGTCAGAAAAGCTGACAACATGAAGCCAGGCCATGGCTGTCTTATGGCGAATGTGCCAATGACAGTGATCTCAATAACAATATTGTACAGCAAAGATAAATTGCCATCTCAACCACTAGAGAATCTCCAAAAATTGTGATCGCGTCTGGTGAATACGCTTTCAAGGTTTCGGTCCGATTAAGACAGTAAAACACAAATAATTGCTGCAGTTATTAATTAATGACATTTAGTTTGCACTCATTGCATCGATGTATTACAAGTAGTTGCACTCTAGCCCCGAAACCTAGTTACAGAAATGCGAATAAGACTTCTTGGCATGAAATGAGGATCTTGCTGCCCTCGCCACTCGCAATTCTGAGACGGAGCTATAGTCACTTCCAAGGCCACTCATAGAACACATCAGATGGTATCCTTCCTGTCAGTATAACTGAAAATTGGCAACAGCGCAGAATTGTTTGGCAACTCTGTGACCGACGAGTTACTTCCTTGATGGCCCAGAACTATCCTGATAATTTCACTTGACATTATCGTGTCATTTCAATTGAATAATGTGATTTTCTTTTGAAATATGACACAAAAATATCAGTAAATGCCTTTGAGTCAGGGGAAGTCGTTCCACACGGGAAATACAACTACTCTCGTCTCTTTGCGAATTACCTGCCGTAGCGGCTACTGTTCCAATAAGTAAGTCAGAGATATTCAATGTGGTCGTCTTTCGAGACTCGCAGAAACAAAAATTTCTAAATCTTTTATAGCACAGTTACAAGCAATCAGATAAAAACTCAATAACGAAATCGTAAGACAAAGCTCGAGCAAAATTATGTGAAGTGTTGAGGCAGTTGGCAAACACTGCTGAATACGACATGTGCAAATATCCTCATTGCTCTAGGGGAACTCGTCTTTGTTACATTTTTCCTATACTGTAATTAGCATAATAACATAAGGCTTATTCTGTTGAAGAATTTGATGCCCACAAGTTCTTAAATAAGAATCTCAGAGCGGTAGTAATGCATGAAAGGAAACATACAGATGGACAAAAGAATGGACAGCTCCCTGTTTTTTGCTTGTCCGATGGCGCTTAAGATAAGAATCTGGTGTCATTTTATGCTTCAGAACCATAAACTGTTTATTTTTTACTTCATACTAAAACAAAAGCTATGATATGAGATGAGGAAATGACTTATATGCTTCTCAGGAGCTTAAGTTTTCGTGTTTATATTCTCACTTCATACTATAACAAGGGCTTTGATATGAGAAGAGGAATTCAAATATACGCTTCCAAGACATAATATTTCCTTATGTGCTACTACTGCGCACGTGGAAGCTCTGCAGTTGATTTTTGTGTCTTAGATAAATTTGGGTATCGTCTCACATTAATTTGTGTGAATGTTCCCATATTTTTCGGATTCAAATGGAGTGGACATTTCATCACTGGTAAATATTCTGATGATACCCGTTGCAATTCCTCCGTGGCACAGATGAGTAGAGTCTCACGTTTGTTACTATAAGAGCATGGAGGTAGTGATGTACGCTCACTGCAGTCAGATCCAAGGTGATTTCTTTCAGTTTATGGCGAAGTGTCTGCCGCAGTGTCCACGCTCAGCCAACATAAACAAATCGCGTCGGCATTGGGCACTGCTAGTCGCTGCACTAACGAGTCGCGACAACAAGAGCGCACTGTCTCTCCTAACGATATTATGGAGTTAATACGTCCTGCTTACTTAGCGTAATATGAAGGACGTGGGTTTGGTAGAAATTCAGTTTCTAACTTAGCATCGCATTCAAATACTTTACAGTCATACATGATGCAATATTTATTGTTGGTTGTCTCTCTAATGTTAATAGTATTGATTCAGATTGTGCGTTAACACGAAAACACGCACACGCACACACACACACACACTCATTGATTCCAGTGAGGGTGACGACTAATATGTGTTGAACAACTCACGCTCCAATCAATGCCTCAGTTGGCGTCGAGGAGATGAGATTTTTCAATTACCTTGCATTGCAAGAATTGTAAGGAGGAGACTGAAAGGAAATGCACTTGTATGCTAAAGAGCTGCGTCAAAGCAAAGCTTGACCGATTATCAGATAATTGCCCACATGGGCTTTGTGGACGAGTGTACTTTTAGTAACGAACCCACCCACCATCATTACTTAAGATGTCTCGAAGGCGTAGGAACACTGATTTCATTAAGTCATCGATAGTGTAGTGTCATGGTTTACTTCCCACCATACGTTTTCTATATTCGTCCAAATGTCGCTTGCATTTGTAGGTCCACAAGACAATGACCGTGTTACCTCTGCCCACATATTCTCTATCTGCTTGATGTTCGTGCAACAAACGGCCCTGAAACCAATTTTGCACTGTTCTGCTATGATGGATGGGGCACTGCTCCTACTGTTCTCTCCTTACTTCATATATTTTTATTCAAATGACGTATTTGTAATAAGCACATTGTATTAGTATTTTCCATAGTGTTTAAGAATTCAGGCCCTGTCGTAGCTAAGTGATACAGATTCAACAGTCGACTAAGAATGTAGTTTACGCAGTCTATTGTGTGATGAGAGCCATAGTCGGATATCCACATTAAGACTGCCTGGCTGATTCCGATAAGAACGATTTGGTATCGAAATGAAATTACAGAAATCGGATAATTTGAACGTCTGTATTGCAACAATGCTGGACACACAGTTCCTTTGATGGAGTAACGTTCAGCTACTGTCTAAGAAAAAGTGAGAAATATGTCTATTAGGAGCAATGTAAAGTAGTTATAACCCACATTTGTGTGATGGAAATATTGAATCGAACAAGACACATCTACGTCAGTGGTGGGAAGATACATCATATCGGACTTGCTGATGACATAATGATAATAATAATAATAATAATCCAGTGTGCCTACCAACAATATACAAAATATTAACTTCAGTCATTACACAGAAATTAAATTGATACAGTTCCTAAACATAGTAATGAAAAATTGGAAAACCACACTTAAAATCCAAACAAATTCAAATAATATCACATCACAGCCAATACAGATTAAGCGTGGAACATACCAAGGAGACTCATTAAGTCCTTTCTGGTTCTGCCTTGCTCTGAACCCACTATCCAACATGCTAAATAATACAAATTATGGATACAATATTACTGGAACATACCCACACAAAATCACACATTTGCTATACATGGATGATCTAAAACTACTGGCAGCAACAAATCAACAACTCAACCAAAGGTAACAGAAGTATTCAGCAATGATATAAATATGGCTTTTAGAAGAGACAAATGTAAGAAAAATCGCATAGTCAAGGGAAAACACACTGAACAAGAAGATTACATATTGGATAACCACAGCGACTGCATAGAAGCGATGGAAAAAACAGATGCCTATAAATATCTAGGATACAGACAAAAAATAGGAATAGATAATACAAATATTAAAGAAGAACTAAAAGAAAAATATAGACAAAGACTAACAAAAATACTGAAAACAGAATTGACAGCAAGAAACAAAACAAAAGCTATAAATACTTATGGTATACCAATATTGACCTACTCATTTGGAGTAGTGAAATGGAGTAACACAGACCTAGAAGCACTCAATACACTTACACTATCACAATGCCACAAATATAGAATACATCACATTCACATTCACATTCAGCAGAAAGGAAGGAGGAAGGGGATTTATCGACATAAAAAACCTACATTATGGACAGGTGGACAATTTAAGAAAATTCTTTTTAGAACGAGCAGAAACTAGCAAAATACACAAAGCAATCACTCATATAAATACATCGGCTACACCACTGCAATTTCATAACCACTTCTACAACCCTTTAGATCACATAACATCAACAGATACGAAGAAAGTAAATTGGAAAAAAGAAAACACTACATGGCAAGCAATCTTATCATCTTACACAGCCACACATCGATCAAGACGCATCCAACACATGGCTAAGAAAAGGCAATATATACAGTGAGGCGGAAGGATTCATGATTGCAATACAGGATCAAACCATAAACACCAGATATTACAGCAAGCATATTATTAAAGATCCCAATACCACAAAAGATAAATGCAGACTTTGTAAACAACAAGTAGAAACAGTAGATCACATCACAAGTGGTTGTACAATACTAGAAAATACAGAATACCACAGAAGACATGACAATGTAGCAAAAATAATACGTCAACAACTTGCCATACAACATAAACTAATAAAACAACACGTTCCCACATACAAGTATGCACCACAAAATATACTGGAGAATAATGAATACAAATTATACTGGAACAGAACCATTATAACAGATAAAACAACACCACATAACAAACATGACATAATACTCACCAATAAAAAGAATAAATTAACACAACTAATCGTAATATCCATACCCAATACAACAAATATACAAAAGAAAACAGGAGAAAAAATTGAAAAATACATCCAACTGGCTGAGGAAGTCAAGCACATGTGGCATCAGGATAAAGTTGACGTTATACCGATTATACTATCAACTACAGGAGCCATACCACACAATATCCACCAGTACATCAACGCAATACAGCTACATCCAAACTTATATATACAACTACAGAAATCTGTAATTATTGATACTTGGTCTATTACCAGAAAGTTCCTAAATGCAATGTTACATATACCGTACAGTTAAAAGGAAGTCATGCTTGATAAAGATCCGCGTCACTTTCCATTTTTAACCAGACATGAAATCTGAGAAAGAAAAGAAATAATAATAATAATACAGTGTGTGGAATAGGGGAAAGCCGCCCACATATATGTGGCAGCGAGGAAATTAAATACTATGGTTGAACCAAATACTAACACAATTCCGAACGGCTACTCAATCCGTTGAACACGAAATCAAGTCACGTATGAGTGAAAACCAGCAGTACTCTGGTCACCGTCTGTTAGCTCAATGAGCTCGGCTGAAAATATTTTCTTCCAAAGGCTTCAGCACCCTCTGGTCCTGTCTGATCCTGGTATCACCCAGGCCATACCAGTGAAACAGAAACAATCATGAACTGTGCAAGCAACGTCAACTTTACCCCAGGTGGTACACAAACCGCCCGTCGAAAGGCGGCAGCTGAATTTTCGGATTCTGGGGAGTCCAGGCTAGCACGGCAGAGAATATCGGAGACCTCTGGTAAATTTCCCTACAAGCAGAAAACATGCATTTGCAAACTAAGCATTGATCCAAACACAAGAACTACATAATCTCACATAAGAAATCGGCCGACAGAAAATTCTCATGCTTTCTCTTCCACAACCACGACTAACTGTCAATGAAACCTTCCATCTTCAAGAGCAAAACACAACAAAAGGTAGCGAAATGCGCACCAGTCTCTGCATGGCATTTCTCGAACACGGATCTATCATCTGTCAAAGAATCACACACATCAACAGTCGACTTTTGACAATGCTCAATCAGAGCCCCCCGCCCAAAAAAAAAAAAAATATACACTCATCAATGCACGTGACACCACCAACATCAACCGAGCGGCCGCTACGGTCGCAGGTTCGAATCCTGCCTCGGGCACGCATGTGTGTGATGACCTTTGGTTAGTTAGGTTTAAGTAGTTCTAAGTTCTAGGTGACTGATGACCACAACAGATAAGTCCCATAGTGCTCAGAACCATTTGAACCATTTTTCTTACACTGCGAGCGAAAGGTGTCTCAGTTGTTGGCAACAAATTCCTGCTGTGATGCACACACCCTTTGGAGCAGAATTCGTAGCGCAAAACACAATTTTGGAACGTTGAGATGTAAACTATTATGTTCACAGTACTCTTTGCTCGAGGTTATGTCTTTTGGTGGGGGTCAGCCTTTCATTTCTTCTTAAGAAGTTAACGATAAAGATATCATAACTCGTTATCAGTAACAGTACTGCATGGGAATGCTCAATAAGCGACCTGGTGACGTTCAATAATAGTCACTCTGGTGATTTTTGTTGTTTCGAATTAGGGCTAGCAGAACTCCTGCACCAGACTTCTGAGGTTTCTCTGTTGAATGCAAATGTCGCTTGATGGTTAAGTGGTATTCCATCGTATATATCATTAGTCGAGACTTCCTTAATGTAGAAAATCATTCATGCCATAACGATCTTTGTTGAAACAAGAATATCTTTTTCTGGCGTATTTTTCCCAAAAGCACTCGCTCCACACACAGTTCAAATCTTTCTAGCTGCCTCCTCTGCATTGACCCCTCTGTTATACCAAAAGTGTATATTGTGTTGCAGATGTTACACATTTTTCCACGTGCGACTCGATTTTACAGTGCCTAACCGTAGTTCATAATTTTCAGGTATGCAAAATGCAATGCTTAACTGTAAGATAATAACTAGAGCTTCAAATTCGAAAATGAGAGTTGCCACATACACTGAGAGCGTCGCGCGGCGTTCACCTGGGCGGCTCCGGATTTGAGGCGGCGGGTGGCGTCTGGCCGGTGGCCGGTAGCCGGTAGCCGCTGCAGCGCTTCAAACGCTAGAGCGTAAGCTGTTATGATCGCGAGGCAGCCACGAACTGTCCTGCGGAATTGTTTCTGCAAGTTCTTGTTATTGCTGGTGGGTAGAATGTGAAGCGAACTATGTTCGATGTTCAATCAGGCTCATAACTTTAGACGGGGGGCGAAATGTAAAAGAAAATTACAGTTGGACGCGAACAGGCGACCATAACTTTAGAATGCACGACGGTTTCCACTAGACCACGGGCTCACACAATCCGATAACACCTCGGAAGTCGGCAACACTTCCTCCTGACACTTCCGCATCTTACAGTGTTGCCAGATTGTGCAGATGGCCGGACTTGGTCAGGGGCAGTCAGTTTTATTGGCCACCTTAAGTGAACAACTCGGACTCAGTCTCTGTGGCGGTCGGCCGGCGGTCAGTTTTTATGTGTAAGACTGTACATATGTGCTCGATTAGACATTCGTCTGTGCGGCTTTACGAGTGTTAGAGCCTGCACGGGGCCAGGTTCCGCCGCAGCAGGCCATCTTTGCACCGGAACTGTAATTTACTAATGTTTTCTCCCCTCAAAACTGTGACGACTACATTTGCACATACCATTTGATCACTGCGGCGACTGTACATCGTGTAAGTAAACTTACACGACGCATAGTCCTGAAAGCTTCGATCCGTTCATAGGTATTCTTAATTCAGGGAGAAAACGTGTTTGTGAAGGACATTAATATTTAATTTAACATTAAAGTAACATATGCATCGAAGTAAATGGGGATGTAAATCTGTGTCCCTGTATTTTTCTGTCGCGTTGCAGAAAGCTGCGCGAAGCACTTGTTACGGTAAGAGATTAGCGGAATGACGCGACCTCTGCTCAAACGGCCCACATTCGTTGCGCCGAACGGCCGCACAGCAGTGCGGGCCCGCCCACCGCCATGCTGCCTGACGCCGTCCGCTTCGCCGCTGCTGGCTGGCGCGGCCTCTGTGATTCACTCAGCTGCTAAGGGGCGAGCGCGAAGATTTCATCCCCGAGGGCGCTAAGTCAGTCTGGCGACTTGTCGTAAGGCCCGAGTGCAGGTCTGCTCATTACAGTCTTAGCGACCCAGACACTAGTGCCCTAGGCCAAGTCTTGACGAGTCTCCACTAAAAATAAAAAAATAATACATGTTCCTGCAATAAGAGGAGGGCCCTGGAATCGACCTCGCTGTCGCGCACCAACATTTAGATGCCAAAAACCAATCAGAAACGTGCCTTCGCACTCTGAAAAGGCCCAAAGTCACTTTCTGACGCCAAGGCAAGTATGCGTTTCGGTGCTTTTCGTACTGTTCTTCCCACGGAAAAACTGTCGGAAATTTTCTTAAGCGCAGATTTGCCAACATACCAGCATTTCTGTCCGTGCCAGTGGTGGCTCAGACTCTGTGGGACAGGGTAGGAACTCTAGAGGATTCCGCCTCTCCACGTAAAGCGCCAAACATGCCGTCCTGTTCCGTGCTGTGTGAACTGGACGCTTGGCCCCGGGCTGAGCTGGTGGGGCCGATCCGTGCTGACTGCTGGCTGCTGACTGCTGACTGCTGGCGGAGCGGAGAGCTCTGCTCCCCACCGGTCGCCAGCGCGCCCGGCCCGTGGGAGAGGCGGGAGCCGAGAGCAGCGGGGCGCAGGGCTCCTGTAAACTCCAGCAATGACAGGGGCCCCTCGTACCAGGACAGAACTGAAATAAAAGAGCACTGCTACACCTGACCACTGACGTAGCTAAGCGCGAAAACAGTTTGGTCGAGGAAAGCAAATTCCGACTGAATCGCAAGAGAGAATGATGCTGAACCATCAGTGTGTGTATCTGGCAACGAATTTTGTGACACATTGGTTGGCGCTGGCAGTAAAAAAGCTGTTCCGAAAGTCGTTTATCAATAAACTAACTGTCATGCATTATTCTAAACTCAGAAATACTAGCTGTCACCCGCTGCTTCGCTCGCATGTGAGTAGTTTTGTTATGGTGAGTAACTAGGCAACTAATTGTACGAGATGCCTGCGTATGCAGTGGTGTAGAGACTATGTTAACCGCAAATCAGTTATCGCTGGGGGATGCATCAAAACGCAGTAAAATGGAAGGGAGAAATGACTGGTACGTAATGCTCTGGTAGTAAGACCTCACACACTGATTTGTGATTAATGTAACATAGTGACATGCAGCCTCGCCAAAAGCCTGCCACGTTTGTGGTACAAGGTTAAGTGACGCCGCAGTTGTGGGTCTTCAAGCGTCTGCAACAGGTGCGAGGCGCTCAGCGTCTAGAATGCGACGGCTTCGTGACTCTTCTCCAATATCGTTGTAGATCTTGAGACCGCCTGACGTACTGCATCCAACTTCCGGCGGACATGAGATTGTACCGCACTTTGTTGGATTCGAGGAAGTTCGCGGCTTGAGCTCTCTTACGGCTGTGCACCACATCAGGCTTTTAAACACGCTTCCCGGGCTTACTACCCGATTTTATTGTTGTATCTTTAACAAAACGTTCCATCTATGCCAGGTGGTCCAGGAATATCATAAGCCAAGGACACGATAACATTGGATTTGCAGTGTCACGGGATAATCTGTGCACAGTAAGAGTGGCCGACCATTGCGCAAGGCTTATCAGCGTGCCACTCACGTGTACCATATCTGAAAGTGTTAACAATACTCACACATTTTTCTAAAGTACCTGTGGTATTCCTCGGGGTTAGAGCTGATTCCATACCAAATGCCATCGGAATCTGTTCATCAGTAAAGACATGAAAATGCAATAGATTTACTATCGCAATTAATAGTACACGTATTAGTACAGAAGGATACATCAAACACGTAAAGGATTCTATAAACAAAGAATTCATTACGATGAATCGTATTTTGTACAACATTGTTGTTGTTGTTGTAGTTGTCTTCAGTCCTGAGAATAGTTTGATGCAGCTCTCCATGCTACTCTATCCTGTGCAAGCTTCTTCATTTCCCAGTACCTACTGCAACCTACATCCTTCTGAATCTGCTTAGTGTATTCATCTCTTGGTCTCCCTCTACGATTTTTACCCTCCACGCTACCCTCCAATGAGAATTTGTGATCCCTTGATGCCTCAAAACATGTCCTACCAACCGATCCCTTCTTCTGGTCAAGTTGTGCCACAAACGTCTCTTCTCCCCAATCCTATTCCATACCTCCTCATTAGTTACATGATCTATCCACCTTATCTTCAGGATTTTTCTGTGGCACCACATTTCGAAAGCTTCTATTCTCTTCTTGTCCAAACTAGTTATCGTCCATGTTTCACTTCCATACATGGCTACACACCAAACAAATACTTTCAGAAACGACTTCCTGATACATAAATCTATATTCGATGTTAACAAATTTCTCTTCTTCAGAAACGCTTTCCTGGCCATTGCCAATCTACATTTTATATCCTCTCTACTTCGACCATCATCAGTTATTTTACTTCCTAAATAGCAAAACTCCTTTACTACTTTAAGTCTCTCATTTGCTAATCTAATTCCCTCAGCATCACTCGATTGAATTTGACTACATTCCATTATCCTCGTTTTGCTTTTGTTGATGTTCATCTTATATCCTCCTTTCAAGACACTGTCCATTCCGTTCAACTGCTCTCCCAAGTCCTTTGCCGTCTCTGACAGAATTACAATGTCATCAGCGAACCTCAAAGTTTTTACTTATTCTCCATGAATTTTAATACCTACTCCAAATTTTTCTTTTGTTTCCTTTACTGCCTGCTCAATATACAGATTGAATAACATCGTTGAGAGGCAACAACCCTGTCTCACTCCTTTCCTAACCACTGCTTCCCTTTCATGCCCCTCGACTCTAATAATTGCCATCTGTTTTCTGTACAAATTGTAAATAGCCTTTCGCTCCCTGTATTTTACCCCTGCCACTTTCAGAATTTGAAAGAGAGTATTCCAGTCAACATTGTCAAAAGCTTTCTCTAAGTCTACAAATGCTAGAAACGTAGGTATGCCTTTTCTTAATCATTCTTCTAAGATACTTCGTAGGGTCAGTATTGCCTCACGTGTTCCAACATCTCTACGGAATCCAAATTGATCCTCCCCGAGGTCCGCATCTACCAGTTTTTCCATTCGTCTGTAAAGAATTCGCGTTAGTATTTTGCAGCTGTGACTTATTAAACTGATAGTTCGGTAATTTTCACATCTGTCAGCACTTGCTTTCTTTGGGATTGGAATTATTATATTCTTCTTGAAGTCTGGGGGTATTTCGCCTGTCTCATACATCTTGCTTTCCAGCTGGTAGAGTTTTGCAGGACTGTCTCTCCCAAGGCCGTCAGTAGTTCTAATGGAATGTTGTCTACTCCCCGGGCCTTGTTTCGACTCAGGTCTTTCAGTGCTCTGTCAAACTCTTCACGCAGTATCTTATCTCCCATTTCATCTTCATCTACATCATCTTCCATTTCCATAATATTGTCCTCAAATACATCGCCCTCTATATACTCCTTCCATCTTTCTGCCTTTCCTACTTTGCTTAGAACTGGGTTGCCATCTGAGCTCTTGATATTCATACACGTGGTTCTCTTCTCTCCAAAGGTGTCTTTAATTTTCCTGTAGGCAGTATCTATCTTACCCCTAGTGAGATAAGCTTTTACATCCTTACATTTGTCCTCTAGCCATCCCTGCTTAGCCATTTTGCACTTTCTGTCGATCTCATTTTTGAGACGTCTGTATTCCTTTTTGCCTGCTTCATTTATTGCATTTTTATATTTTCTCCTTTCATCAATTAAATTCAATATTTCTTCTGTTACCCAAGGATTTCTAGCAGCCCTCGTCTTTTACCTACTTTATTCTCTGCTGCCTTCACTATTTCATCCCTCAGAGCTACCCATTCCTCTTCTACTGTGTTTCTTTCCCCCATTCCTGTCAATTGTTCCCTTATTCTCTCCTTGAAACTCTGTACAACCTCTGGTTCTTTCAGCTTATCCAGATCCCATGTCCTTAAATTCCCACCTTTTTGCAGTTTCTTCAGTTTTAACCTACAGGTCATATCCAATAGATTGTGGTCAGAGTCCACATCTGCCCCTGGAAATGTCCTACAATTTAAAACCTGATTCCTAAATCTCTGTCTTACCATTATATAATCTATCTGATACCTTTTAGTATCTCCAGGATTCTTCCATGTATACAACCTTCCTTTATGATTCTTGAACCAAGTGTTAGCTATGATTAAGTTATGCTCTGTGCAAGATTCTACCAGATGGCTTCCTCATTCATTTCTTAGCCCCAATCCATAATCACCTACTATGTTTCCTTCTCTCCCTTTTCCTACTGACGAATTCCAATCACCCATGACTATTAAATTTTCACTACCTGAATAATTTCTTTTATCTCAACATACATTTCATCAATTTCTTCATCATCTGCAGAGCTAGTTGGCATATAAATTTGTACTACTGTAGTAGGCATGGGCTTTGTGTCTATCTTGGCCACAATAATGCGTTCACTGTGCTGTTTGTAGTAGCTTACCCGCACTCGTATTTTTTTATTCATTATTAAACCTACTCCTGCATTACCCCTATTTGATTTTGTATTTATAACCCTGTATTCACTTGACCAAAAGTCTTGTTCCTCCTGCCACCGAACTTCACTAAATCCCACTATATCTAACTTTAACCTATCCATTTCCCTTTTTAAATTTTCTAACCTACCTGCCCGATTAAGGGATCTGACATTCCACGCTCCGATCCGTAGAACGCCAGTTTTCTTTCTCCTGGTAACGACGTCCTCCTGAGTAGTCCCCGCCCGGAGATCCGAATGGGGGACTATTTTACCTCCGGAGGCCAGACAAACATGTGGTTCCTGAAGAGGGTCAGCAGCCTTATCAGTAGTTGCAGGGGCAACAGTCTGGATGATTGACTGATCTGGCCTTGCATCATTAACCAAAACGGCCTTGCTGTGCTGGTACTGCGAACGGCTGACAGCAAAGGGAAACTACAGCCATAATTTTTCTCGAGGACATGCAGCTTTACTGTATGAGTAAATGATGATGTACAACATATAAAACACTAAAAGCATATTTACTGTTATGATAAACTTCAAACGTCACAACATATACAGTTTTTTCAAAGACGTACTTCGCGATATATTCTTCAGAGGAATATATGCACTACTGGCCATTAAAACTGCTACACCAAGAAAAAATGCAGATGATAAACGGGTATTCATTGGACAAATATACACTCCTGGAAATGGAAAAAAGAACACATTGACACCGGTGTGTCAGACCCACCATACTTGCTCCGGACACTGCGAGAGGGCTGTACAAGCAATGATCACACGCACGGCACAGCAGACACACCAGAACCGCGGTGTTGGCCGTCGAATGGCGCTAGCTGCGCAGCATTTGTGCACCGCCGCCGTCAGTGTCAGCCAGTTTGCCGTGGCATACGGAGCTCCATCCCAGTCTTTAACACTGGTAGCATGCCGCGACAGCGTGGACGTGAACCGTATGTGCAGTTGACGGACTTTGAGCGAGGGCGTATAGTGGGCATGCGGGAAGCTGGGTGGACGTACCGCCGAATTGCTCAACACGAGGGGCGTGAGGTCTCCACAGTACATCGATGTTGTTGCCAGTGGTCGGCGGAAGGTGCACGTGCCCGTCGACCTGGGACCGGACCGCAGCGACGCACGGATGCACGCCAAGATCGTAGGATCCTACGCAGTGCCGTAGTTGACCGCACCGCCACTTCCCAGCAAATTAGGGACACTGTTGCTCCTGGGGTATCGGCGAGGACCATTCGCAACCGTCTCCATGAATCTGGGCTACGGTCCCGCACACCGTTAGGCCGTCTTCCGCTCACGCCCCAACATCGTGCAGTCCGTCTCCAGTGGTGTCGCGACAGGCGTGAATGGAGGGACGAATGGAGACGTGTCGTCTTCAGCGATGAGAGTCGCTTCTGCCTTGGTGCCAATGATGGTCGTATGCGTGTTTGGCGCCGTGCAAGTGAGCGCCACAATCAGGACTGCATACGACCGAGGCACACAGGGCCAACACCCGGCATCATGGTGTGGGGAACAATCTCCTACACTGGCCGTACACCTCTGGTGATCGTCGAGGGGACACTGAATAGTGCACGGTACATCCAAACCGTCATCGAACCCATCGTTCTACCATTCCTAGACCGGCAAGGGAACTTGCTGTTCCAACAGGACAATGCACGTCCGCATGTATTCCGTGCCACCAAACGTGCTCTAGAAGGTATAAGTCAACTACCCTGGCCAACAAGATCTCCGGATCTGTCCCCCATTGAGCATGTTTGGGACTGGATGAAGCGTCGTCTCACGCGGTCTGCACATCCAGCACGAACGCTGGTCCAACTGAGGCGCCAGGTGGAAATGGCATGGCAAGCCGTTCCACAGGACTACATCCAGCAACTCTACGATCGTCTCCATGGGAGAATAGCAGCCTGCATTGCTGCGAAAGGTGGATATACACTGTACTAGTTCCGACATTGTGCATGCTCTGTTGCCTGTGTCTATGTGCCTGTGGTTCTGTCAGTGTGATCATGTGATGTATCTGACCCCAGGAATGTGTCAATAAAGTTTCCCCTTCCTGGGACAATGAATTCACAGTGTTCTTATTTCAATTTCCAGGAGTGTATTATACTAGAGAATTGACATGTGATTACATTTTCACGCAATTTGGGAGCATAGATCCTGAGAAATCAGTACCCAGAACTACCACCTCTGGCTGTAATAACGGCCTTGATACACCTGGGCATTGAGTCAAACAGAGCTTGGACGGCGTGTTGAGGTACAGCTGCCCATGCAGCTTCAATACGATACCACAGTTCATCAAGAGTAGTGACTGTCGTATTGTGACGAGCCAGTTGCTCGTCCACCATTGACCAGACGTTTTCAATTGGTAACAGATCTGGAGAATGTGCTGGCCAGGGCAGCAGTCGAACACTTTCTGTATCCAAGAAGGCACGTACAGGACCTGCAACATGCGGTCGTCCGTTAACCTGCTGAAATGTAGGGTTTCGCAGGGATCGAATGAAGGATAGAGCCACGGGTCGTAACACATCTGAAATGTAACGTCCACTGTTCAAAGTGCCGTCAATGCAAACAAGAGGTGACCGAGACGTGTAACCAATGGGACCCCATACCATCGCGCCGGATGATACGCCAGTATGGCGATGACGAATACACGCTTCCGATGTGCGTTCACAACGATGTCGCCAAACACGGATGCGACCATCATGATGCTGTAAACAGAACCTGGATTCATCCGAAACAATGACGTTTTGCCATTCCTGCACCCAGGTTCGTCGTTGTGTACACCATAGGAGGCGCTCCTGCCTGTGATGTATCATCAAGGGTAACCGCTTCCATGGTCTCCCAGCTGATAGTCCAGGCTGCTGCAACCGTCGTCGAACTGTTCGTGCAGATGGTTGTTGTCTTACAAACGTCCCCATATATTTACTCTGGGATCGAGACGTGGCTGCACGATCCGTTATAGCCATGCGGACAAGATGCCTGTCATCCCGACTGCTAGTGATACGAGGCCGTTGCGATCCAGCACGGCGTTCCGTATTACCCTCCTCAACCCACCGATTCCAGTCATTGTATCTCGACCAACGCGAGCAGCAATGTCGCGATACGATAAACCGCAATCGCGATAGGCTACAATCCGACCTTTATCAAAGTCGGAAACGTGATTGTACGCATTTCTCCTCCTTACACGAGGCATGACAACAACGTTTCAACAGACAACGCCTGTCAAGTGCCGTTCGTGGATCAGAAATCGGTTGGTAAATTTCCTCATGTCAGTACGTTGTAGGTGTCGCCACCGGCGTCAACTTTGTGTGAATGCTCTGGAAAGCTAATAATTTCCATATCACAGCATTTCTTCCTGTCCGTTAAATTTCGCGTCTGTAGCACGTCATCTTCGAGGTGTAGCAATTTTAATGGCCAATAGTATACGTTGTACTACACGCTTTCTGAATGAGCCTATGTTCTTCCTCAGTGTTCAAGGTATTCCCGTACAAAATTTTATCATAATCGGCTCAGCGATTTAGTCGTGAAAGTGTAAGAGACTTACTTTCGCATTTATAATAGTAATGTGGATTATTTACTCGTGCGTTGTGCCTAAAGGCTACTATTTTTCTAATCTCAGTCATGTTGTAGTCGGCTAGGGAGAACCTTGATTTGCGAACAGAAACACAGCCAATGGAGTCGTGAAGCAAGCGACAGCACTTTTCTAATTGTTGAAAACACATAAATCTAGGACATTAATTATGATGAGCACTATATTCGAAGCCTGATACACTGTCTTATTTTGTGATAAAAATTGTGTCTTACAATATTTTTGTGCCCTTAAAGAGTTTTCGCCTGCACATTCGTCCCATTAGCCCCCCTTCCGGTACACTGCTGGACACCAGTGTTTATTTACGTTTATTTGCTCATTTTTTCAGTTTATGGGAAATTTTTGGTAAAGCAGAAGTCTGTTGTAGTGAGTAGCTGAACAGGATCGTGAGTGAGGACTGGCTGCCTGGCGAGCACTCTGCGCCGTGTGTGACGTGTGTGTTTTGTGCCCGCAGGCGTGGCTGCCAATCACCTTCCACAGCCCGGACAGCACACTGGTAAGCCGAGAAGCCCCGCCGCCCCCCCCCCCCCCCCCAACCCAGCCAGCGCTGACACCGCCCTACCCCCGCTATAGCTACCCCTTCTCCGCCGAGAGCCGTGTAGTTCCGTGGCTAACTTGCAGTCACAGAAACCTACGCTCCACTTTGTAGCCGAGCATCACTTATCGAGCCATCGTGCAGTCATAACAGATTGTCGCCGCCTGTGTGGTATTCCAGAACAATTAATGCATTACTCTCCCCAGCTGCCGAGCTTCTGTAGTGTAGCTTTCTGTTTCAGCACTCAGATGGAATCCTTCCAAAACCTGGCAGACATTGATCTTTTCGTTGAACAACTGATCTTCGAAAAGTTAATGAAAATACTGGAAAGATCAAGATCGACAGGATCGTGTTAAGGTTGGTTTACTGTGGGGTTAAAGACTGTCACCACTGTAATTCAACGTGTGGATAGAAAAAGCGAGGAAGCGAGTAAAAAAAAATCGTTAGAGGAGATAAGGTACAGAGGGAGCGGGTAGCTATGGTAAGGTTGACTGGCGGCACAGATTTCCTCGCAGCGAGTAAGGAAGGCTTAGGACGCCAGCTGATTTATATATGGGCACCATACGGAGGGTAGGATACGGTTTATAGGCGAGCAACGTAAAACTAAAGTGATTAAGAGAACTAGCAAGGAAGTGACATAGTTAACATCAAAACTGGGAACGACGTAGCAGAGTGCAGAAGTGAATCTAAGAAAGGTGGCTGAAGCAAGGAGTGTAGCAGAGTTAGATCGGTAGATACGAAGAAAGCTTTCCTCAGTAATGAGCTCTGCTAGTGTCGGATTTCGATATAGAACTGGGAAACAAAGTCCCGATACTATTCGCCTGTTACACTGTACTGTATAGAAATGAAAGGTGTGCCATCATAAATCTGGTGTAGAAAAAAAACAAAAAAAACTGCGCGGTTTGAAATGTGGCGCTGTCAAAGTGGAGAAAATACTGAAACGAATGGATGATGAATGAAGTCTGTGGAGGACTGTTATCAGAAGAGCAGACAGGTTACTGGTACCTCTGGGAAGAGCAGTACGGAAGACACAGTGTGTGACGCTGGAGCCGCGGAGGGGTGGAGGGGTAGCTGCCAGCCGGTCGTGGGTTGCGAGCGCGCCTCAGCTGGCTGTGACCGTCTGATGGCAGCCTCAGTGGACTCGGACGGGGATTCCACCTCGCACTTCGTTTCTTCCCCCCTATACGTTTTCGTTTCATTACCTTTTCTTTACTCCGATCGAGAGTGGATATCACCTCTCGGTTTCCAGATTCGCGCTTTACTGATTCTTTTTTCCCTCTCTAGAGCTCTTCCACTTCGGCCGTTGGCCCCTAACATCGACACTACCCGCACAATCTATCTAAACTCCAAACAAAAACTGTCCAATGCGACCGCCGCTTTCAACTGAAAAGTTGTCCACCCACTCTCCACGGCTCTCTCATAGCTGGAACACTCCTATGCTACCCAGGATGCGTAAACGACGACCGCAAGTGATTCACAAAGAGCTAATGATACGACTCCTTGCGCCGTAAAACCGTGCAGTTGCTTGTTAAGCAGTGCCAAAAATGTAACAACTCTGCATGGCCTGACTAAAAAAACGAAGACTACGCCACATCTTTAAGCCACGCCGTAGCGTTACGTCGAGTAGCAGTATAGTAAGTGACGCCAGGATGGGTAATCATGGGGACGTCATTCGCAGCAAGAGTGCCGATGTGCGGTGTGTGAGGAGTGGACAGCAGGCAGCGGCGTCGCAGACGAAGCGGTGTGCGCCCGACGCGACAGCGCTGCGCCTGTGGCAGAGCCGGTCCTCGGCAGGGCGCGAGTGTGTCAACGTTGGCGGTTGGGGAGTTTTTCAAACGCCACCACATACTACGGCGCCCTCGCTGCTTGCTGCCCCACACAGCCGCCGGATGTCGGCGTTCAGTCACGTTGCCCGCTAGACCGCCGCGGCCACTGGGAGAACATCACAGTTGAGGCGGGGAAAGTACTAGACGCGGACCGCGACCATAGTCTGTGGAGCAGCTTAGCAGGGATTTGGGCTGTGGCCACTGGTGGAAACATAGACAGAGCGATAAAAAGATAGACAAACAATGAAGACAGCATCGAGCCTTTTGCAATGACTGATGACTCGAAAGCGTATTCTGTCACGAGTAGTGTGTTTTAGTAACCGCCTACATGACCCTGTCACTGAACAAAAAAATTCTCAATTTCCTATTAGTAGTACGAACGACATACGAGTTTAACATGAAGGAATGCCTAATCTAGAGCTAAAAGAAAAGTCTGTTGATACAAGCATTATAGCATTTCAACAGATTCCTATTCAGTCTCAATCGTAGTTGAAAAACTTATTTCTGAACTATATAAATGCAACGCCTTGGTAGGCGTCGGGAAGCAGCGCTTCTTCATGAAGGAGCTTCATCTCCGGGCATACCTTTGTTTTTAAACTTGCAAGTACAAAAATGTATAAATACACGTTCGTGGTGAATTTCGTGTCTGTGAGCGTCGTAAGGCAAAGAGAGCGCTGCTGGAACAGGACTGGCATATCGCTGGAGTGGCAGTCTCGTGCAGAATGGAGTGGGCAAGAGCTGGGATGGATGCCGCCCGCTAGACTCGTCAGTTTTAGGCCGTCTCTTCGGCAAATCTACAGTAACTGACTTGTGTGCCTGTAACTAACACGATGTGAGTTTAGTCACTCATCGAAGATGAAGGCAAACGGTCACTTGATTCCAGCATGCTAACGGAATGACGGCTCAAAACAATAAAAAGATTAAATTATTCATATTTACAAAATTAAGATCCTCCCAAAGTTGCAATTCTTACGTACTATTCTGAAATGTACAATAGATAATACGTAACTACTATGCACAGAATCTTGTGTCCAATTCCGGAAAGAGGCGGGACTTGGATGTATATCGCAGACACATTTCTACACTTAAAAAATTACGCCCTGCGGCACGGCTTGTTTTTGCTTTTTAGGTAATTTGTCCAGAAATCTAGAACTGTAGAATTGAGTGAAGTCCTTAAGTAACTGGTCCCACAGTAGGTTATTGGTTCTCTGTTGTTGCATTTGACACTCTCACCACACCTTCTGAGTTACACCAGTGTAGCGTAGTGGCGCTGTGGCCAGCAGGCGCGCTCGTGTACCTGTCGGCTGCTCTAGTAGTAACTGACGCGTCACCTTTGGTGTTGCGCATAGTTCTCTTGTTATAGAGCAAACAGAACCTGGTGAATTTAGAGAATCCTGGAAGTAAGCAGAATCCCAACTCCTGTAAAATTTGTATTAAACAATTAAACTGCTAAGTAAGCAGGTACAAACTATCATAGTATTTGTTTCCTTTAAAAGACAGTAAATTCTTATGTTCTACATGGAGCTATATAGCTTTTTACAACAAATATTGTCTGTACTTTGAAAAATAGGCTAAAAGCAAGACTTTTAACGCAGCATGTCGTTGTTGTCGAGTAGATTAGAGTGTACCCTAAGCGAGTAGGAATATACATAAATAATTTATCAGAAGCTCCGTGAGACTATAGGCGGATGTTTCTGCTGTGTGTAGAGAAGTCGCTCTGTTACGGAGTTCAATGAAATGCAGGAAGACGCGATTAAGGGTGACGCAGGAATTCAGTGTCGAACCTCGAAGTAGAAAGACGTGACGTTTTGCACATACACTGACAGGTAGACTGGAAACAATGAAGCCCACTCAGTACCACGGAGTATTCGTATGGAGCGATAGAAAGTTAAATTACCTCTCGAAACTAATCATAAGAAAGGCAGAAGTGAGAAGAATCCTGAGGAAGTGTAGTCCTACCACGACGGGCGAAACTTACAAAAACATTCGTCCGTCCGATTCCCACAGGTAGGATTGATAGAGAAAAGAGAGAAATCCAAAGACAAACAACACGCTTCTTCACAAGTTCGTTTATCGAGGTGTCGAGTGTGCTCAAAACGGTTCAAAATGTTCAAATGTGTTTGAATCCCTAAGGTCCGCAGCTCGTGGTCGTGCGGAAGCGTTCTCGCTTCCCGCGCCCGGGTTCCCGGGTTCGATTCCCGGCGGGGTCAGGGATTTTCTCTGCCTCGTGATGACTGGGTGTTGTGTGATGTCCTTAGGTTAGTTAGGTTTAAGTAGTTCTTAGTTCTAGGGGACTGATGAGCATAGATGTTAAGTCCCATAGTGCTCAGAGCCATTTGAACCAATTCCTAAGGGACAAAACTGGCCACTACTCGCGGCTGGAGACGGTCATCCGACTCCAGTGGCAGAGATGTTGTACGTCAGTTTAAGGTTTACTGTTAAAATTCGTAGAGCACACACATCCGTAGACACAATGTTTCGTCCTACATATAATTCGCGAAAACGCTATGAAAGGAAAAATGGAGAGAGTCGATTTGTAACCGAAGCTTACGAACAGTGACTGGAATAAGAAAGGAAGCAGCATACCAAGTCTCCTCTGCCAGATACAGTAAGTGCGAAACATAGATGTATAATGGACCGGGGGGAAGGGGGGGGGGGGAAGAATTAAAACTGGCCCGGAAAATATCCGTCTCGGATGTACGGTGTAAGAAGGGTTGCCTACCTAAGTTGCGTGAGATATTTGGCGGACCTGTTTAATTTTGTTCTCCTTGTAGATGTAGATGTTTTTAGCTCTTACGTTTTCTTACATTCCGTTTTTTGATGGTTGCTGTATGAAACTGACGGATGCCCTCTTTCTTCCTACAAACCTGATGGTGGGCCGTGTAACGATTGGAAGTAGTTTTCTAGCGCCACGCTGAGCACGCCTAACGACGTGGACAGACACGCCGACGCCGGCACAGCAGCCTCACTCACTCAGGAGCACCCTCTGTCTTGGCGCGCAGGTGCTGCCCTCGCTGGAGTCGTCGCGGTCCAGCTCCATCTCGTTCAAGATCCGCACCAACGAGCCCAACGGCCTCATCCTGTACAGCAGCGGGGCCAGCGCGCCGCACGTGAGTACCTGACACCCACCGCTCTGCTCTGCGCCACGCGCACTCCTCTGCCAACTGCTGCCAACTAACACGCTTCTATTTTGCAATCTGGCACCACACACTTTATTCACCATAACTCGTAAGTGTATGAACTAAGCATCCTCCACATGCCAAACTTCCTTTACTCTGTCGAAACAAATATTAAGTTGTCAGTACTTAGTCACATTGTCACCAGAGAACGAATAATTTTTAGAGATATCGCACTTAGACTTCACCAACATACTGCGTGCAGCTTCAAAATAATAAAACTGGAATTCTAGTACACTTGAAGTACTTTCACGACCTAAAGTAATAAATAATGGGTTGAGTGAAGGAAACGGCTTAAATCTGACTTTCTAAATTTTACAGCTGAGCAAAATAACTGTATATCCTCCCCAAAAGTGAGTACATATCCTAGTTTACTTTTTTATATGCATATCTTACACATAAAACACACTTCTGTGAACAACTTCTGAATTTAGTTTGAATTTCAGTTTCTTACACTAAAAATTTGAGGATATCTTCTATTGCTTCTGTACTAAATTAGTAACGCTTGGACGAAAGAAAATCTCTTTTACATATGAGCTACATATTTTACCATCAAAGTGTGTAGAACTGAAAATATAGTTTAGTCTTCATTTACGAAACAAAAAGCAAACATGTTCAACTCTCTCTCGGGTTAGCAATGCTCTTTCCCGATGACTGTACGACACTTGTAACAGCTATCCCACCAATCATAATCCAAAACATTTGGAGACAAAATTTCGATCGCTGGAGAGACGGGTATGACATCTAATGGGAAAATGACGCATTAACCTCGTTGAAACGCTTCTTGTTTGGCTGACTTTCAGCCCCATTTTCACTGAACCTCATCCTCAAACACCTCAACACACGGCAGATCAACTTTCAAGTTCTAAAGTTGACGATAATGGCAACACATTTTTACGAGATTGTCGTCGATCTACACCCAACGCAACTGCGTTGTCACAGAGCCGTATCGTTGTGATGCTACCCACGGACTGGAGCACAAATTACATGCCCGCCCGGTTAGCCGTGCGGTCTAACGCACTGCTTTCCGGGCGGAAAGGCGTGCCGGTCCCCGGCACGGATCCGCCCGGCGGATTAGTGTCGAGGTCCGGGTGGTTTTGAGGCGGTTTTCCATCTGCCTCGACGAATGCGGGCTCGTTCCCCTTGTTCCGCCTCAGACACACTTTACAGACCGAGGTGGCGCAGTGGTTAGCACACTGGACTCGCATTCGGGAGGACGACGGTTCAACCCCGTCTCCGGCCATCCTGATTTAGGTTTTCCGTGATTTCCCTAAATCGTTTCAGGCGAATGCCGGGATGGTTCCTTTGAAAGGGCGCGGCCGATTTCCTTCCCAATCCTTCCCTAACCCGAGCTTGCGCTCCGTTTCTAATGACCTCGTTGTCGACGCGACGTTAAACACTAACCACAACCACCACCACCACCACCATCAGTCAGACTTTGTCGGCGATTGCTGCCCAAACAATATCTCCATGTACGCGTACACCGTAATTTCTCTATCACGCAAACATTGGGGTTACACTCGTGTGGTGTGGGACGTTCCCGGGGGTCCACTGGGAGCCGAACCGCACAATAACCCTGGGTTCGGTGTGGGGCGGCGGTGGGCTGAGCGTACTGCTCTCGCTTGTTGTGAGGTTGTGAACTTCTGAGGGCTACGGCGGGGACGAAGCCTGTCCGTCGTTTCTAGGTTCCCACTTCCATACAATACAATACAAAATACCTGGGCTGATTGGTTAATCGTCATCACAATAAACATTGCTCGGAAAGTCGTTTATACAGGGTGTTACAAAAAGGTACGGCCAAAATTTCAGGAAACATTCCTCACACACAAAGAAAGAAAATATGTTATGTGGACACGTGTCTGGAAACGCTTACTTTCCATGTTAGAGCTCATTTTATTACTTCTCTTCAAATCACATTATTCATGAAATGGACACACACAGTAACAGAACGTACCAGCGTCACTTCAAACACTTTGTTACAGGAAATGTTCAAAATGTCCTCCGTTAGCGAGGATACATGCATCCACCCTCCGTCGCAATGAAATCCCTGATGCGCTGATGCAGCCCTGTAGAATGGTGTATTGTATCACAGCCGTCCACAATACGAGAACGAAGAGACTCTACATTTGGTACCGGGGTTGCGTAGACAACAGCTTTCAAATGCCCCCATAAATGAAAGTCAAGAGGATTGAGGTCAGGAAAGCGTGGAGGCCGTGGAATTGGTCCGCCTCTATCAATTCATCGGTCACCGAATCTGTTGTTGAGAAGCGTACGAACACTTCGACTGAAATGTGCAGGAGCTCCATCGTGCATGAGCCACATGTTGTGTCGTACTTGTAAAGGCACATGTTCTAGCAGGACAGGTAGAGTATCCCGTATCAAACCATGATAACGTGCTCCATTGTGCGTAGGTGGAAGAAACTAAAATGAGCTCTAACATGGAAATTAAGCGTTTCCTGACACATGTCCACATAACATCTTTTCTTTCTTTGTGTGTGAGGAATGTTTCCTGAAAGTTTGGCCGTACGTTTTTGTAACACCCTGTATATGTGTTATTTATGTGTAAGTCAAAGAAAGAGGGAGAAACACTGACATGCGGAGATGATACGCAAGCTACTTAAAAAGTACGTTTAATAAAAACGACCTGACAAACGGAATAATTATTCTGGTTCGAGCAATGGTATATTGGGTTATTTAGCTGACCCTGCCGATGCCGTTCTATGCAACCCCAAATGTTATATATTGCCTTCAAAAACCACGCACAAGATTTTCACTTTCTCTTTCTCTCTCGTCTCTTTCTCTATTTCTCTCTCTCTCTCTCTCTCTCTCTCTCTCTCCCCCCCCCCCCCCCCCCCCCTCTCCTCGCAACCCCGTCTCGCGCTCAGCCACCTCTCGATAGGATTTCTAGTATGTTGCTCGTGGCATTCTCTCCTAACACTGTACAAAAATTTGCGGCTGCAGGAATTTCTTCCCACACTCGACCTTTCCACTGCGCTCATTACGCCACCGGCTTAGTCGAGCCCTTACAAAGTGGTACATTTGACGTTTGCCTACATTTTACCTGACAATTTTGACATTTTAGTAGCATAAAATAAACAATTACATCGTTGCATTAGGCGTTCTGACTACGAAACTATTATGTTTGTAAAGGCTACGTTGGGACAGAATTTTCGACGTAATTGTATTTACCTTTACATTTACAAAAGTCGTTTTTCTTTAATTACCCTCACGGCCATGTTTAAATTAATAACTTCAACCAAGTAGTAGACTGTCTTGATGCCGTAACAGCCCAGTCAGTAGAGACCGAAAAAGGTCGAATATCGGCAGCAGTACGTACAGTCGGAAAATGTTGTACAGTGGTAGCAGGGAGTGACACGAGCATCATACTAGAAATCATGACTGGTGAGGAATGCGTGTGGGGGTGGAGGTGCGTTTGAAGGTCACGTTTGTACGTTTCACTTGAATGACTCGAGAACGATGACCTCTCGCGAAAACTTATCGCAGTACAATATTTAACTACACTCAAAGGAGCAGATGCATTTTTTAATTTGGGGAGCAAAATAACTGTTGATGTTCGAAATAGAGAGGATATAAAATGTAGACCGGCTATGGCAAGGAAAGCGTTTCTGAAGAAGAGAAACGTGTTAACATCGAGTATCAATTTAAGTGTAAGGAAGTCTTTTCTGAAAGTATTTGTATCGAGTGTATGGAAGTGAAACATGGATGATAAATAGTTCAGACAAGAAGAGAATAGAAGCTTTCGAAATGTGGTGTTACAGAAAAATGCTGAAGGTTAGATGGGTAGATCACGTAACTAATGAGGTACTGAATAGAAATGGGGAGAAGAGGAATTTATGGCACAACTTAACTAGAAGAAGGGATCGGTTCGTAAGACATGTACTGAGGCGTCAAGGGATCACGAATTTAAAATTGGAGAGCAGCGTGGAGGGTAAAAGTCGTAGAGGGAGACCAAGAGATGAATACGCTAAGCAGATTCAGAAGGATGTAAGTTGCAGTAGGTACTGCGAGATGAAGAAGCTTGCAAAGGACAGAGTAGCATGGAGAGCTGCATCAAAGCAGTGCCTGGACTGAGGACCACAAAAACTCTATGAATTAGGCAACGAGTAAACACTGGAGACTGTAGTAACAGTTGTTGTACAGGAATCTAACACATACTTTCAGAGTGGCTATACAAAACAAGAAACATAAATTCAAATAACACTTACGTAAAGCATCATTCCATTAATTGTGAATAAGTGAGACGTGGGCTGAGAGGGGGGAGGGGGAGAGGGCACAGTGTTTGTAGGACAAACATACGCTCCAGACGCCCACTGGGAGGTTGAAGTACAATGTTCGTTGCATTTTCTAAATTTTCTGCCAGTAAAATACAGTCGCCTTTCTAACAACATTGTCTATTTTATCGTTCCAATTAAAGATATTCGTAACTCGTATCCCTGGATACTTAGGTGAAGTAGCATCCCTTGGATTTGTGCAATTTATTGTGTAATCGAAATTTAACGGATTCATTTTTTAGGGTCACGATTGCCACTTTTCGCACAGAACCGATATTTCGTCTCAGTCATTTAGCAATTAGTTTTAACATTCTGATGTCTTCACTAAACAGTAAATGACAGCATCATCTTCAAACAATATAACATGGCTTCTCAGATTGTCTCCAATTTTTTGGAAATTAGGAATAGCAGAGCGCCTATAAGACATCCTTCGGGAACGCCAGACATACTTCTGTGTTACTCGATGACTATACCTCTGTCAATTACCATGAACTTTGATCTTTCTGACAGCAAATCACCAATCCAGTCGCACACCTGAGACGATACTCCATAGGCAGGCAATTTGATTAGAAGTCACTTGCGAGGAATGGTATCAAAAGCCTTTTGGAAATCTACAAATATGGAAGCAGTCTGTGATCCTCTGCTGATACCACTCATTTCTTCATGAGAATAAAGAGTTAGTTGTGTTGCACAAGAACAATTATACTGAGTACTTGCTGATTACGTTTCAATACACCATTTTGTTGGAGGTAATTCATCATGTTCCAACAAAGTATGTGTTCCAAAATCCTACTGCAAATCGACGTCAGCGATAAAGGGTTGTAATACAGCGGATTACTCATTTTCACTTTCTTGATTAGTAGTGTGACATGTGCAGCTTCCTCGTATTTAGGTACGGATCTTTGTCGCAGTTGTAGATGATTTGCGAAATATGCCGCTATTACATCACCATACTGGACGGGAAGGTAACTTTTGTTAAGTGATTTGATTGCTTCGCTACACCGAGGATATCTGCTTCTGAGTTACTCATGCTGGCAACAGATCTTGATTCGAATACTGACAATTTATTTCGTTTTCTTTGATGAAAGATTCATTATTCCCCTTTAGTGGCACTGCGTCGGTAACATTACCATGCATTCGGTGTGCTAGTGTGAAAAATGGTATTGCTTTGTTTCATTAAAAATTGTTTCTTCTATTTCTACGTAAGATAGAACGATACGCAAGTTTTGGTGGACACTCTGTTTATTTAAAGTGTATCTTACTTTATGTACAATTTTATGAAGCTCGTGATCTTCCACTATGCAGTAGCGACAATGATATCCACAATTATCCAGGATTACTGCTCTCACATAATTATCGCACCAGTGCAACGAGAAGTGTTATAGACGTTAGTGTCAGTGGTGTTGAGGAAGAGCTGAAGTTGTTACAGTTAACAAAGCCTTCGCACTGCACGAACTCTGTATTATACGAGGTCTCGGTCTCAGTTAGTCCCCTTTCAACCATCATCCACTATGGATCCCTCGTACATAGAAAGGTGCCCAGTGATTGCAAGAAGGCACAGTTGAAGCCATCTACGTGAAACGTAACGAAAGTGAACCACAAAACTAACTCCAGTATCCTTGAGATGCATTTGTCGTGAAATCTTAGAAAGTATTTTGAGCTCAAACATAATGAGGTATCTCCCCCATGCCAAATACCATGGACCATGTGAAACCACGCAGATTTTTCACGTGACACTCGGTAAGCCATTCATCAACGCAGTCGCATTTATGCATGCAGTATTTCTCGATTTCCGAAAAGCATTTGACTCAATATCATATCTACGTTTATTACCAAAAGTATGACTGTACAGGGTATCAAGCGAAATTTGTGACTGCTTTGAGGATTTTTTGGTAGGAAGGGACGCAGCAGGTCGTCGTGGATGGAGAGTCGTCAGCAGATGCAGAATTAAGTTCGAGTGTGACCCAGGGAAGTGTGTTGGAAATCCTGTTGTTAATGTTCTATGGTAATGACCTTGCAGATAATATTTCACTAACCTCAGAATTTTCTCATATACAGTTATGAAAAACTACCTGAAAAAAGCTCACAAATATTCAGAACTTTATAGGGTTTAAAAGATGTCAAGAGTAGAAACCGTCTTTAAATATTCAGAAATTTAATAGTGCACACTTCACAAAACTAAAATAACGTTGTATGTTATGACTAACATGTCAACTAGTCACAGTTAGAATCGGTCAATTCACACAAATACCTGGGCTGTGACGTGGGACGATTACGGAGGCTCAGTCGTGGGCAAAGCACGCGCCAGACATCGGTTTGTCGTGAAGGTGGTAGGAAACGGTGTCAGCCTGCGAACCATGTTCCAAACAAATCACTTCGGCCACCAATCCTGGAATAGTGCTCAAGTGTGTGGCACACGTAACAAATATGATTGACAGGGGAAAAGATGGTCACAGGTTTGTTTGACCAGTGAAAGTCTGTCGCGGAGATGAAGATGAAACTGAACTGCGAGACGCTTGAAGATTGAGGCAGACTGTTCTAGGAATATACTACAACCACCCCCCCCCTCCCCCCTCCTCCTCCAGAGGGATCGCGAGGACAGCTTCAGACTACGGTGACTACAGCGGCCACTGAGGCGTTTCAGCGGTCATTCTTTTCGCGCTCCATACGTGAATGGAACGTTTAGATGCATTAATAACTGGTACAATGGAAACTACGTTATAGGTACAGAAAGCTGGCTGAAGCCAGAGATAAATTCTGTCGAAATTTTTACAAAGGCACAGACGGTGTTTAGAAAGGATAGATTGCATGCAACCGGTGGTGCCGTGTTTGTCGCTGTTAGTAGTAGTTTATCCTGTAGTGAAGTAGAAGTGGATAGTTCCTGTGAATTATTATGGGTGGAGGTTACACTCAACAACCGAGCTAGGTTAATAGTTGGCTCCTTTTACCGACCTCCCGACTCAGCAGCATTAGTGGCAGGATAACTGAGAGAAAATTTGGAATACATTTCACATAAATTTCCTCAGCATGTTATAGTCTTAGGTGGAGATTTCAATTTACCAGATATAGACTGGGACACTCAGATGTTTAGGACAGGTGGTAGGGACAGAGTATCGAGTGACATTATACGGAGTGCACTATCCGAAAATTACCTCGAGCAATTAAACAAAGAACCGACTCGTGGAGATAACATCTTGGACCTACTGATATCAAACAGACCTGAACTTTTCGACTCTGTAAGTGCAGAACAGGGAATCAGTGATCATAAGGCCGTTGCAGCATCCCTGAATATGGAAGTTAATAGGAATATAAATAAAAGGAGGAAGGTTTATCTGTTTAGTAAGAGTAATAGAAGGCAGATTTCAGACTACCTAACAGATCAAAACGAAAATGTCTGTTCCGGCACTGACAATGTTGAGTGTTTATGGAAAAAGTTCAAGGCAATCGTAAAATGCGTTTTAGACAGGTACATGCCGAGTAAAACTGTGAGGGACGGGAAAAACCCACCGTGGTGCAACAACAAAGTTAGGAAACTACTCCGAAACCAAAGAGAGCTTCACTCCAAGTTTAAACGCAGCCAAAACCTCTCAGACAAACAGAAGCAAAACGATGTCAAAGTCAGCGTAAGGAGGGCTGTTGGTGAAGCGTTCAGTGAATTCGAAAGTAAAATTCTATGTACCGACTTGACAGAAAATCCTAGGAAGTTCTGGTCTTACGTTAAATCAGTAAGTGATTCGAAACAGCATATCCAGACACTCCAGGATGATGATGGCATTGAAACAGAGGGTGACACGCGTAAAGCTGAAATACTAAACACCTTTTCCCAAAGCTGTTTCTCGGAGGAAGACCGCACTGCAGTTCCTTCTCTAAATCACCACACAAACGAAAAAATCGCTGACATCCAAATAAGTGTCCAAGGAATAGAAAAGCAACTGAAATCACTTAACAACGGAAAGTCCACTGGATCTGACGGAATACCAGTTCGATTCTACACAGAGTACGCGAAAGAACGTGCCCCCATTCTAACAGCCGTGTACCGCAAGAGTGTAGAGGATCGGAAGGTTACAAATGATTGGAAAAGAGCACAGGTAGTCCCAGTTTTCAAGAAGGGAAGTGGAGAACATGCGCAAAACTATAGGCCTATATCTCTGACAACGATCTGTTGTAGAATTTTAGAACATGTTTTTTGCTCGCGTATCATGTCGTTTTTGGAAACCCAGAATCTACTCTGTAGAAATCAACACGGATTCCGGAAACAGCGATCGTGTGAGACCCAACTCGCTTTATTTGTTAATGAGACCCAGAAAATATTAAATACAGGATCCCAGGTAGATGCTATTTTCCTTGACCTCCGGAAGGCGTTCGATACAGTTCCGCACTGTCGCCTGATAAACAAAGTAAGAGCCTACGGAATATCAGTCCAGCTGTGTGGCTGGATTGAAGAGTTTTTAGCAAACATGTTGTTATCAATGGAGAGACGTCTACAGACGTTATGGTAACCTCTGGCGTGCCACAGGGTAGTGCTATGGGACCATTGATTTTCACAACATATATAAATGACCTAGTAGATAGTGTCGGAAGTTCCATGCGGCTTTTCGCGGATGATGCTGTAGTATACAGAGAAATTCCAGCATTAGAAAATTGTAGCGAAATGCAGGAAGATCTGCAGCGAATAGGCACTTGGTGCAGGGAGTGGCAACTGACCCTTGACATAGATAAATGTTATGTATTGCGAATACATAGAAAGAAGGATCCTTTATTGTACGATTATATGATAGCGGAGAAAATCACTGGTAGCAGTTACTTCTGTAAAATATCTGGGAGTATGCGTGCGGAACGATTTGAAGTGGAATGATCACATAAAATTAATTGTTGGTAAGGCGGGTAGCAGGTTGAGATTCATTGGGAGAGTCCTTAGAAAATGTAGTCCATCAACAAAGGAGGTGGCTTACAAAACTTGCGCTCCGTCTCCAATGACCTTGAGTATTGCTCATCAGTGTGGGATCCGTAGCAGATCGGGTTGACGGACGAGATGGAGAAGATCCAAAGAAGAGCGGCGCGTTTCGTCACAGGGTTATTAGGTAACAGTGATAGCGTTATGGAGATGTTTAGCAAACTCAAGTGGCAGACTCTGCAAGAGAGGCGCTCTGCTTCGCGGTGTAGCTTGCTCGCCAGGTTTCAAGAGGGTGCATTTCTGGATGAGGTATTCCCCTACTTATACCTCCCGAGGAGATCACGAATGTAAAAGTAGAGAGATTCGAGCGCGCACAGAGGCTTTCAGACAGTCGTTCTTTCCGCGAACCATACGCGACTGGAACAGAAAAGGAAGGTAATAACAGTGGCACGTAAAGTGCCCTCCGCCACACACCGTTGGGTGGATTGCGGAGTGTAAATGTAGATGTAGATGCCTTGTATGTCAGTGGTTTGCAGTGTATGCATGTAGATGTAGAATTATTAATATAAAGGAAATGTTTTTCAGGTTTTTAAGTGACATAATACAGAGGGCGCGCACGTGTAGCGCTAGGAGTGGGAGAAGAAGCTACGTACGACTCATATCACCTATACAGGAAGAACCAGAAATCGACCGACAAAACTGCTCCGGTCACTCGTCACAACCGTCCTGGACTTTATAATCAGAATTGTCTCTGATGCTGTGAAAATAGTTATACAACAGTGAAAAAGTCTGCATTATGTAATCAACAAAACGTAATAATACGAAACGATCCGGTTACTTGTGGGCGCCCATGAACACATGCAAAACTGCTGTTAAGTGGCGGCCGACGCTGTAAAAACAACTGAGCAGATCGTCTAACTGCCCTTTTTCCATTGCACTCAGTGAATTACGAGGTGCATTTCGGCCTTTTTCTGATCAGTAAACCTTTCCATAGTGTTGTGTACAAAAAGTGCCACTAACGTTGCTGGAGAAACCGGTCCGAGACTGGACCGAGCAGAACTGAAAGCAAGCTCGACGACCGAGAGCGAACGAGGCTTTGGCGTTGTCAGCAGCGAGTACTACTGGTGAGTGGGACAAGTTCGTTTCCAGACGAGGTACACAGCGCATACCGCTGACATGCAGGTATCTTTAGTGCAGTGCCGGTACAAGGGGGTCAGAAATCAAAAGAAACGCAATTGCTCTGTAACGAACTGCTGGAGACCACGGGCCCCTTATACCAGAATACTCCGAAAATACCCAGGACGACCTTCGAAATTCTGTCGGTGTAGTTATGGTCGCCCTTGTACACACACAAAATGACAACGTGTCTTATTCGCATTACCTGTACAATATGCTCACACATGGATACAGACCGTGTTTTATTTTAAAGTATATTCTGTCGAGTAGAAGATATACGATTTTTAAAATCCGTGTCTGTAATTCGGTTTTAACGTTTTACATTCGGTTTTCTGGAGATCAGGTCGTAAGTGAAAAAGATTGTTAGAGGATCCAACAGAAAATAGAAAAATATATAATAATTTGCGATTGTAAAAATTTGGCCACTACAGTTGTTGGAGCATCTGCAGCCCTTCTCACCAGCACGCCACGTTCAGAGCCTCCTACGTGCCGGGAAAGTTGCGGTCCTTTTCTGACTGCAAATAATGAAAACTTAATGAACGAACAGAGGTCCGCACGCAAATTAAAACACAAAATCACGCCCTCTATTACCTACTGCGGTGATGCCATTTGGAAATGAAGACCTCAGCAACTCATAAATTAAATTTCGATGCAGACGGCTTTCAAGTAGTCTGTGATTAAGTTATACTTATCAAAACTATGGAGCATAAAAGGAACACTGGTAGGAAGTGGGTAACCTCTCGCAACTAATTTTTTATACAAGTCTGTCAAGTCGCGTACTTCGAAGCCGCCAAATGATGTGGTTAAGATGCGCCACTGCCGTTGTGTCCTTATCGCCGTGTCCAGGCTTGATAATCTTCAAGCGATTTAAGTGCGCGGAGTAAGACCCGTGTGGCAGCGTCATGCGAATGATACAACTCACACGGCGTCTACGAAGCAGCACCGAGGCAACCCGTGGTCTAGAACAGACGTTCGGTTATATGGCCGCCAGGTGGCAGCCCGTAGAGCGCTGTGAACATGCCATGCTGCATGATAAGCAGCCTTCTGTATCTGCAAAACAGATCGGCGTTGGGTAATACTTCTCTTGGCGAGGCGGTCAGCAGTTTCATGATGAAGAGTGTCATGTGGTCCTTTAATCGAGAGCAACGGAACAGCAATGCCCACAGTGTGCGCCTCTCTTATGGCCGACAAGACGTCCAGAACATATGTGTTGGTCTGTTTATCAATCGCGGGATGTTGCAATTTCTGCAGCACACTGTGAGAGTCTGTAGCTATCAGGACGAACTTGGACCTCCGGGTACCATAATAAATAGCGTCCCTGATGGCCAGTAGGTACACCTTGTAAGCAAAAGTTTCAGATGGAAGCGCAAACATTTGGTAGGCGCCAGTACAAGAGCAAAAGAAGGTGTATCCACACCCGCTTCAGATTTAGAACCGTGCGTGTAGATATAAGCGTACTGTGGTCACTGTATACTGAGGAAATGCTCCAGGTCGCGAGTGATATTGGTCGCCGTTCGGAAATCGGACGGTAGTTATGCCATGAAGCTGGAGTGAAGAATAAACTAAACGAAAAACAAAAACATGGGATACGTTCGTTTGCGTGGCCATCTTCCGCAGCAGCTTTTAACATCTGTTACTATAGGTTGAGACGGGGGGTTTTGTATCCTGTAGAACGAGAGGAAAGAGATGGCGCAAAACCAGACGTTCTGCTCAGGAGGCCAGGTTCTGGTCACGAAGTGCCATGTGAATCTCCAGAATCGAACCTCCGCCTTAAGAGAGGCACAATCATTTATCAAAATCCACTGACGAGAAAAATATCAGACAACATCTGCCGTCTTGCTGCCACTACCAGGGCATTGGTGGGCGTTGATTTCGTGGCTCCGAGATCAAGACGAATCACTCTATAACTGATGAGTGCGTTGCAGTGCCGTAGACAGTGCTTCCACAATATAAGACAGAACAGATCAAAATTTTATAGAGTCAAGAGCATAATTGTTTCTGCTCCCCACCGTACTCGGGCAAACATACGCAACATATTCACAGTTTTACCCACCTTGTCGATAAGGTACGCAACATGTCGCGTCCACCTGAGTTTGCTGTCGAAGTAGACGCCAAGGACCTTAGTATGTGCTCGAACAGGAAATGTGTGCGGGCCAAGATGCAGATCCGATGAGAAGTTATTACGCCGTTTCCTCGTAAATATCACAACAACTGATTTGCGAGGTGACAAAGTAAGCCCATTTTTGAAATACCACGCGGCCAACACTTCACATGCGGCACCCAAACGAACGACGAGTGGGCGTGTATACAGACGTCGTCCGCATACTGAAGAACTTCGACGGTGGCGTTGAACAGTCTCTCTGTCGGCAACATGCAGGGCTCACAGCCAGGCACTCAGAATCGCGCCCTGCGGAGGCCACAAGACACTAGACGGGGTTCATGCAACACACTGTTCTCATCACAGGTATATACGGTCTTGCAACCAAGCAAACTGTATATAATCCGTAAAATCACCACCGGGAGATTCAGCTGTTGCAGTTTGTTAAGTTCAGGAGTCAGGATATTGTCGTACACCCTCTAAAAGTCAAGAAATAAGGCCGTTAAATGCCCATTATTGTAGAACGTGTTTTCAGTGTCCATCGAAAATCTAAACTAGCAGCCACTGCTATCTTCCGGCCAATGTTAATGTTGAAAGATACCTTACTGGCAGATCATGGATTCCATCGGAGGATCCTAAAGCCCGTCACAGCTGCTAGGCATAAGTAGGGTCCTTAATCGTTGTCCCAGAGGCTGTATCTGTAAAGTTCCAGGTTGCTGTGTCTTCGGGTCTTCCAGTAGGTGCAGGGTAAACGAGGCAATCTTCTCGCTGACGTATTCGTTGTCACTGTAAAGTGGCGGCGGCTGTTGGCTGTAGTGAGGAGGACACGGGTTGGGTGGTAGCAGGCCTCGTGGGGAGATGGTGGGAGACAGAATATTTGTGATGAATGTCTCAGAATGTTGTTTTTCCACGAACAATACGAGACTGGAATAGAAGGGAGAACCGATAGAGGTACTCAGGGTACCCTCCGCCACACACCGTCAGGTGGCTTGCGGAGTATGGATGAAGATGTAGATGTAGAATCCCTGTTGCCAGACTGGTCTAGGTCATTTCAAAAAAATGGTTCAAATGACTCTGAGCACTATGGGACTTAACTTCTGGGGTCATCAGCTCCTAGGACGTAGAACTACTTGAACCTAACTAACCTAAGGACATCACACATACATGCCCGAGGCAGGATTCGAACCTGGGACCGTAGCGGTAGCGCGGTTCCAGACTGTAGGGACTAGAACCGCTCGGCCACTCCGGCCGGCTAGGTCATTTCGATGGGCCTTTCGTGGCAGAGATGATACCCGATCTTTCTGCCGACTGGAAATCATGTTAGCGATGCGCGGCACTCTGAGGGAGAAAGTCTAACTGGGGCGACACCGGCAGAGGCTCTGACAGCGTAGAAAAATCTCGTAAAGCGACTATTGATTGCGGGGAATGCCTTAGAGGTAGAGACGGGATATCCATGGAGTTTTGTGGACTGGGAGGCTGGCAGAGAGCAGAAGAGTATGAGAGCCGAGGGCTACCAATGACGTTTCGTAGCCTTCTGCACGCTGGGGCTCTTGTTGATAGAGAAAGGCCTCGCATGAACGATCCGTGTATTGTGTTAAGTTCCTATGGGACCAAACTGCTGAGGTCATCGGTCCCTAGGCTTACACACTGCTTAATCAACACGCATACAGACACAGCTGCCGTCCTGCCTCTGAAGCCGCCCTACATGAGCGGGAAGGACAAGCGCGATCCGACGACGTACTCTGCCTCTGCAGATTTGATTCTTTCGCGCTGAAAATTCTGCATTACATTTCCAACGACTTTGTGGTGTTCACGACACCTGAAAAGGAAATGAGTTTCGAAGCGTAGCACAAGCGGCCGAAGTAAACGTGGCCCGGAAATTTATTTTAAGAGTGACGTTGAATAGAGTGGTGTTAGTGAACGGGACAAGCGACCGCCACTGACAGCGCTGGGAAGCGTGTTTCGACGCGCCTGTCGGTACCCGACATATCGGCGCATGTGCATGTCCGACATGCTCCGCCTCGAGTACGTCACTGTATTGTAATGTCCGAATGAGTGGGAGGAGCAGCCCTGTTCGAGTGCGACACAGCCTGGTGCTCACGACGAAACGGCGGTTGTTCGCTGTCGAGAGTTGTTCGTCGAAAACGTGTGCCGAACTGTTCGCGCTGGAGACTTAAGACAGTAACAATCTCTAGCAACGTCAGCGATACAAAAAGTAGGGCCAAAGCGACTCTGTAGCGAACAAACATCGTAAATATGCGAAAAAGATAAGGAACACCAAAAATTGGTGCTCGAATGAAACGAGGGCTGCAACAAAGTCCGACAAAATATCAGGGCCATGTATCCGTCTAAGTAGGAGTTAAGAGGTCTTCGTGTCGAGACTCTGTCAAAAAAGGCTGGCACTTTCAACCTGACAATTCGCTGCTGTGCACGAACGGAGGCGTCCAGACGAGGTTTCTGTTTACGTGTGTGGTCAGAATTGCACAGAGAAATGTGTAGCAGTTGTCCTTATGTTCGTCAGCATACATCAGCAGCGGTACGGTCTGCCACATTAATTACACAGTCCTTGATGTCGTCTAATGCCAAAATATCATACGTGCGTTTCAGGCGCACCAAAGATATGTTTCAGAACGACTGATAATGTTGTACAGAAATTACTAAAAATCACTAATAAAATCTACAAGTTACGTGCTAGTTACGTGCTTATTTGCAAAATAAGTTTTTTGTGACCATAAGAAACTGAAAAAGAAAATGTGTGAATTGACACAATCTTCTGGCAACTTATTATCATCTTGTGTAACAGCGTGCTTTGCAGTAAACAGAACGCTATCTCGGGACTTTATGACAGGTTTAAAGAAATTGAAATAAAACTGTAGTAATCGAGCAGGTATATGGAAACTACTCCTCATTCTATACTGAACGGACTGGGAAGAATTTTGAAATAAGTTTCAGAGATGATGCGGATAAAGTAATTTTGAGCAACCTACAGAACTCATCATTTGCATTTCACCCGGGGTAAAATAGACACAATTTCAATAATAGAACTACAAAATACACATTCCATGGAAGAAGCGAAAATTACTATATTGGAATAAATTGAAATATTGTTCCACAATACTCTCACGATTAACAAAATGAGCTAGACGGAACACGTCTGAAAAGTTTCGCTAAAATGTTAGGACCCTCAGGTCCACTAAATAATGGTAATTACGTTTGTTGCAAATGAAGTCACTTTATTGACAGTTCAGAAACAGCCGAAAGAAATTTTTTAAAAGTAATAAGGAGACCCTTTAAACTTGTACATTTGTGTGAAAGCATGCATTAGAGTGCCACGTGTGTACTCACCACACAAGCGTTAACTGATTAACTCGGCTGTGTACGCAGGGTCCATCCAGTGGCCAGTGCTGCATGTATTGTACGGTGATTTCGTGGTTCAGGTCGTAGAGCGCGTGCGGCGACTCTTTGGAGCCGCTGTGTGTCTTGTGGTCCAGGTGAAGCCTCGCAGGCCGTCGGGAGTCCTGTTTGGCGACTGACGTCACGGCGTACAGGGCGGAAGCTCCGAGGCGAAACAGGACGTCACGTGCGCGCCGGCCGACCTACGATCTTTCTTAAAGGATTCTAAGGAAACTATTGAGTAAATCATTTCATTGTCACACATGTTACAGCTTCACTTCGTGTATCGCATGTAAAGCACTTCGTGCCGAGCTCGTGCGCCAGGGAAACAGCCTGAATGAAATATCGACAGAATTCCTCGTATCTCGTAAACGGTTTCAGATATCGAAACAAGACTTTGCCAAATGACGGCACACAATTAGAAGAGTAGTTCGCTATATGATTTTAATATGCGACACTTCTGTATCTATCGCAATATCCGAGCAACAACAGATTTTTTTCATTGAAATGATGTAATATTTAAACGTCATTGATATCTAGTGAACGAGAATTACTGTGGGTTTGGAACAATGTGTGTGAGCAGATTTTACTTTATTTTCGCACCGAGAACGGGCATTGTGGGGCCCTGCCCACTCGTCTCATAAAGGGTGCCTAAAGGACGCCGCTTTTCTCGGGCATTCAAGCAAATCACATTAATGGTTCTTCTTACAATAATTGAATTGATAACACTTTACTTTGTCTTTGCAACGAGTTGTCGCGAGCGATGGCGACATGCAAATAATTAATGTCAATCGCTATATACTAGGGTTGACTGAAAAGTAATGCCTGCACCTTCGTAATTCTTCGACAGGTGGCAGCATTGGTATGCGGCAGGTAATGGCTTGTTCCATAGCGTCTTCTCTTCACCTCCAGTCGGCAGAAAGCCTTAGCATTGAACGGTTCTGTTGTACAGGGTAACGTATGGAACCCTGCGCAGACGGTCGGCGACTTAAGCAACGTGCAGTCATTGAATTCTTGACAGCAGAAGGTGTCACCCCAAAGGAGATTCATCAGAGAATGAAAGCAATTTATGGTGATTGTGTTGATGTGAGTTCTGTGTATCTTCGGGCGAAAGTTTAAAGATGTTGAGGCGGGAACATCTGAGCTGCGTCACAAACAAAGAATTGGACGTCCTGTGACAGCAACCACCGAGTTTCACAAGCAAAATGTTGACAGATCGAATCACGACGTTCGTCGTATCACTCATAGAGAAATTGCTTGCACAGTCGCACTTCACGAGAACGTGTGGGCCACATTATTGCTTCGCTTGGCTATCTGTGCACGATGGATACCCCGAATGCTGTCTCATGGAATGAAAGCGCACAGACTTGAAATGTGCCAGGAACTCCTCTCGCGTTACAAGAATGACGGTGACACCTTTCTCCATTCAATTGTGGCAGGAGACGTAACTTGGGTACACTATTATGACCCGGAGACGAAACGGCAGTCTATGTGATATCGACACAAAAACTCGCTCCAGAAAAAGAAATTCAGGACGGAGCCCTCAGCTGGAAAAATCATGGCCACAGTATTCTGGGACGCAGATTACGTTATCCATGCTGATTTCTTTGATTGTGGAACAACAATAAATTCAGAACGTTATATCACAACGCTGCGAACTCTGAAACGGCGGCTAACGATGGTCCGAAAGGAAAAGGGAAATGTTTCCCTGCAGCATGACAATGCCAAACCACACACTTCACGTGCCACCACAGCAGAACTTTTGAGACCGAATCTCACCACCGCACGGCATCCTCCATACAATCCAAATTTAGCACCGTCTGACTTCCATCTATTCCCGCTAATGAAAGACGATATGCGGGGACATCATTATGCTTCTAATGAAGACGTTGAGAGCACTGTGAGACTGTGGGCTGCGGAAAGAGAGTGATGACTTCTTCCGTGACGGCTTCAGGAAACTTGTTTAACTGTTGGCAGAAACCCAATTAACGAACGTGGAGGCATTCAACCCTCGTAGAATGTCGGCGCAAGTGATGAATACGGCTGACAAGTGACTGCTCGTCCACTTCGGGGCTTCTTGTGCTGGCAGCAGCGGCCATGACGCCCTCTCCGGCCAGAGGCCGCCCCTGTCGTGGTCAGCCGACGTCGCCTCGCCGCCTTCTCTCCTCTTGCGTTCCTCGCCTTCGTACCGGCGCTTTAGCTGCACCAGAACAGGCAAAACTATTGACATGTCTTTACACTGGCTGTTGTTTAATGATTCTGTCGCAACTTCAGCTGCATTACAATGTTAATAATATGAATATTTATAAACTCAGCTGTATTTCGTGAAAGAAACCGCTTAATCTGGCAGCAACGAGTCTTACATGTTACTCAAAACTCGTTACTGGCAAGGTTTCTCTGAAGAAAAATTATGGCGTTGATAAGTCTTGCGACAGTAAATTATTACTTCTATTGAAATGACGGCGAAATCCTATACCCCAGTGGACCGAAACTGGGCAACGGATTTTATTTCTGTACCTCCTCATAAATATGAAAACAATTAACAGCACGTATCTTATCTCTATCCGGAAGGAGACATTGTACTTTTCATTTCAAAAATCTGTAAGTGTGTTAAACGAATTGGTCATCTGCTTATACCTCAATAGGTTCAAATGGTTCTGAGCACTATGGGACTTAACATTTAAGGTCATCAGTCCCCTAGAACTTAAACCTAACTAACCTAAGGACATCACACACATCCATGCCCGAGGCAGGATTCGAAACTGCGACCGTAGCGATGGCGCGGTTCCAAACTGAAGCTCCTAGAACCGCTCGGCCACCAGCGGCCGGCCCTTAATAGATAGTTGACTGGATTTTGCAAATTTAAATGTTTTCCTCTTTCTCTGATCATTGAGATACAGAAATAAATTTCTTTGGTCTATGTCAGTCTACATTATTAAAAACACACACGAGTACAGGATTCCATTAAACTTTCGACGGAAGTATCGAGTTATTTTCGCCAGACTTCTTACTCCCTTCAGTCTTCTTCAGAGAGAAGTTACGAGAACGAGTTATTAACGATATGCCAAGTTCCCTTGTTGCCACACTGAAGTCTGCTTCTTTTGCTTAAAAAAGAAAAAAAAGAAAAAAAGAGAGAGGAGAGAGAGAAAACAGCAGACTTTGTAAATATTCATGTAACTAACATTCTGATGCAATTGGAATTGCGACAGAATCATAAAACAGCAACTGATGTAAAGACATGTTAGTGGTTCATGAAAATTGCCACTCTCATTATAAAAATAAAGTGAAATTTCCTCGCCTATTTTGTTCCAAACCCATAGTAATTCTCGTTTCACCAATTATCGATGGTAATTACATATGACATTTCATTGAAAAAATCTGTAGTCATTTCATTATCACGATAGATATGAAAGTTTCGCATATTAAGGATGTGGCGAAATACTCTGATCTTTGAGTTCGATCATTGGCCAAAATGTCCGCCCGCGATGGCTGAGTGGTCAGTGCGACTGAATGTCTTACCTAACAGCCAGGGTTCCATTCCCGGCGGGGTCGGAGATTTTCCCCGCTTAGAGACTGGGTGTTATGATGTCCTTATCATCGTCATTTCATCCCCATCGACACGCAAGTCGCCGAAGTGGCGTCAATTCTAAAGACTTGCACTAGGCGAACGGTCTACCCGACGGGAGGCCTTAGTCGCGCGACATTCTAATTTATTTGCCAAAATCTTCTTTCATTGTCTGTAACGACTTACGTGATACGAGGAATTTTGTGAAAATGTCATTCTGGTTGTTTCGCTGGCGCTCAAGCTAAAGACGAAGAAGTTTCTACACGATCCATTTTCTTGAGATTGGTAATAGGTAGCAATATTCTTCACAGTTTAAAGAAAAAATCTATACGTTAGCTACATTTCATACGCTGCAACATACGACCTAATATGCAACAAATACAAACTCACAGCAACGTCTACTGTTCACTGCAAACTTACCGAAATTCTTGCAGTATTTTAAATAACACTAAAATATAAGAATAAAAACGACCATAAACGAAATAATAGACAATTCATCAGAAAGCTGACAAATAGAGCTATAAGATGTGCGAGTACCAAACATTTTTGTCGAATACTTTGTTTCCAGTCGTCCGAGAAAGACGTTACAGCTGTGTCGGGTGGCACGTAGTGCGGCCGGCCGGCCAGCCAGCTCACTTCGCGCGCCGTGTGACGCACCTGGCCCCTCGCCACCCCCGCAGTCGCGCGCGCCCTCTAGCAGAGCTGCAGGGAACCTCACTCCGCGTGAGGCGCGCTTAACGCACTACACATGTGCCCGATAGGATTTAAGTTAGAACGGGCAGGTCAGTTCTTCCACCGAATACTCTCACGTTCGGAGAGCTGCTCCATCTGCGCTCTTTAACTTTGTCACAAATTGTCGTCCGTAAGAATAAAGTCGGGGCCCAGTGCACGTCTGAAAAGACGCACGTGTGACACCGTGAGCGTACTGCGGCGAGAGGACTGGAGGTCTGCACGACCAGGCCGATCGTCTCCGGCAGTCTTCCGGGCTGTGTTACGTGCTCTCACCTCTCTTTATATGACGGTACGTGATATCTTTCAGCCGCCTGCTGTATTATGGTGTAGCACATCTTTCTGTGTGTTGTGTAAATTTTATCGAGCTATGCCAAATACACGACAGTGACACATCACAAGAAACTTACTGTTATGTTATGTTTCCACTGACTCTTGTTAATTTCACACTACAGCACAACGGAATCGTCAACATCAATTTAAACGGTATGTATTACTATATAAGCAAATGGCGACCTAATTACCTTTCATTACACTGAATGAACTCAAGTATGTTAGCGAAGACGTTAATTCCACATGTGGGACGCTAAGATAACAAGAATAAATTAAATTTATAGCCCAACATAAATCAATAAAGCTGTACTCATGTACTGCCCCTGTGCCCTTACACAACATACATAACGCAGGATCGAGAAAATTAAATGAACATCATTGTCGGACATTATCGTTCCGGCAAGTCTATAGCACCGATTTTGTTGAATAATAGGTCTGCATGCACCCAGAAAAAAACTAAATCACTCCAAGTACGCTGACCCTCCAAACGCAAGCAGCTCGCGTAACATCGTAAACGAACCAGCTCCAGACACGTGTAGACCGGCTGTCAGTTTCAAGTGGTGAGCGGGCTGCGGTTCTCGACCAGTCAGAACAAAATGCAGTTATGATGCTCATAGGTTCATCCACCCCCCCCCCCCCCCCACCCATGGACCTTGCCGCTGGTGGGGGGAAGGCTTGCTTGCCTCAGCGATACAGATGGCCGTACCGTAGGTGCAACCACAACGGAGGGGTATCTGTTGAGAGGCCAGACAAACGTATGGTTCCTAAAGAGGGGCAGCAGCCTTTTCAGTAGTTGCAGGGGCAACAGTCTGGATGATTGACTGATCTGGCCTTGTAACAAGAACCAAAACGGCCTTGCTGTGCTGGCACTGCGAACGGCTGAAAGCAAGGAGAAACAACAGCCGTAATTTTTCCCGAGGGCATGCAGCATTACTGTATGGTTAAATGATGATGGCGTCCTCTTGGGTAAAATATTCCGGGGGAAAAATAGTCCCCCATTCGGATCTCCGTACGGGGACTACTCAGCAAGATGTCGTTATCAGGAGAAAGAAAACTGGCGTTCTACGGATCGGAGCGTGCAATGTCAGATCCCTTAATCGGGCAGGTAGGTTAGAAAATTTAAAAAGGGAAATGGATAGGTTAAAGTTAGATATAGTGGGAATTAGTGAAGTTCGGTGGCAGGAGGAACAAGACTTTTGGTCAGGTGAATACAGGGTTATAAATACAAAATCAAATTGGGGTAATGCAGGAGAAGGTTTAATAATGACTAAAAAAAATAGGAGTGCGGGTAAGCTACTACGAACAGCACAGTGAACGCATTATTGTGGCCAAGATAGACACGAAGCCCACGCCTACTACAGTAGTACAAGTTTATATGCCAACCAGCTCTGCAGATGATGAAGAAATTGATGAAACGTATCATGACATAAAAGAAATTATTCAGACAGTGAAGGGAGAGGAAAATTTAATAGTCATGGGTGACTGGAATTCGAGAGTAGGAAAAGGGAGAGAAGGAAACATAGTAGGTGAATATGGATTGGGGGTAAGAAATGAAAGAGGAAGCCGTCTGTTAGAATTTTGCACAGAGCGTAACTTAATCATAGCTAACACTTGGTTCAACAATCGTAAAAGAAGGTTGTATACATGGAAGAATCCTGGAGATACTAAAAGGTATCAGATAGATTATATAATGGTAAGACAGAGATTTAGGGACCAGGTTTAAAATTGTAAGACATTTCCAGGGGCAGATATGGACTCTGACCACAAGCTATTGGTTATGAACTGCAGATTAAAATTGAAGAATCGGCAAAAAGTTGGGAATTTAAGGAGATGGGACCTGGATAAACTGACTAAACCAGATGTTGTACAGAGTTTTAGGTAGAGCATAAGGGAACAATTGACAGCAGTGGGGGAAAGGAGTACAGTAGAAGATGAATGGGTAGCTCTAAGGGATGAAGTAGTGAATGCAGCAGAGGATCAAGTAGGTAAAAAGACGAGGGCTAGTAGAAATACCTGGGTATCAGAAGAAATATTGAACTTAACTGATGAAAGGAGGAAACATAAAAACCCAGAAAATGAAGCAGGCAAAAAGGAATACAAACGTCTCAAAAATGAGATCGACAGGAAGTGCAAAATGGCTAAGCAGGAATGGCTAGAGGACAAATGTAAGAGTGTAGAGGCTTATCTCACTAGGGGTAAGATAGATACTGCCTACAGGAAAATTAAAGAGACCTTTGTAAAAAAGAGAACCACTTGTATGAATATCAAGAGTTCAGATGGAAACCCATCCCAACCAAAGGAAGGAAAGCAGAAACGTGGAAGGAGTATATAGAGGGTCTATACAATGGCGATGTATTTGAGGGCAATATTATAGAAATAGAAGAGAATGTAGATGAAGATGAAATAGGAGATATGATTACTGCGTGAAGAGCTTGACAGAGCACTGAAAGACCTGAGCCGAAACAACGCCGCGGGAGTAGACAACATTCCATTAGAACTACTGACGGCCTGACAGAACTCTACCATCTGGTAAGCAAGATGTGTGACACAGGCGACGTACCCTCGGACTTCAAGAAGAATATAATAATTACAATCCCAAAGAAAGCAGGTGCTGACAGATGTGAAAATTACCGAACTATCAATTTAATAAACCATGGCTGCAAAATACTAACGCGAATTCATTACAGACAAATGGAAAAAGTGGTAGAAGCCCACCTCGGGAAAATCTGTTTGGATTCCGTAGAAATACTGGAACACGTGAGGCAAAATTGACCCTACGACTTATATTAGAAAATAGAATAAGGAAAGGCAAACCTACGTTTCTAGCATTAGTAGACTTAGAGAAAGCTTTTGGCAATGTTGACTGGAATACTCTCTTTCAAATTCCAAAGGTGGCGGGGGTAAAGTACAGGGAGCAAAAGGCTATATACAATTTGTACAGAAACTTGATGGCAGTTATAAGAGTCGAGGGACATGAAAGGGAAGCAGTGGTTGGGAAGGGAGTGAGACAGGGTTGTAGCCTCGCCCCGATGTTATTCAATCTGTATATTGAGCAAGCAGTAAAGGAAACAAAAGAAAAATTTGGAGTAGGTATTAAAATCCATGGATAAGAAATAAAAACTTTGAGGTTCGCCGATGACATTGTAATTCTGTCAGAGACAGCAAAGGACCTGTAAGAGCAGCTGAACAGTATGGACAGTGTCTTGAAAGAAGGATATGAGATGAACATCAATGAAAGCAAAACGGGGATAATTGAATGTAGTCGAATGAAGTCGGGTGATGCTCAGAGAATTAGATTACGAAATGAGGCACCAAAAGTAGTAAGGGGGTTTTGCTATTTGGGGAGCAAAATAGATGATGAAGATCGAAGTAGAGAGGGTATAAAATGTACACTGGCAATGGGTAGGAAAGCGTTTCTGAAGAAGAGAAATTTGTTAACATCGAGTATACATTTAGTGTCAGGAAGTCTTTTTTGAAAGTATTTGTATGGAGTGTAGCCATGTATGGAAGTGAAACATTTACGATAAATATTTTGGACAAGAAGAGAATAGAAGCTTTCGAAATGTGGTGCTATAGAAGAATGCTGGAGATTAGATGGGTAGATCAAATAACTAATGAGGAAGTATTGAATAGGATTGGGAAGAAGAGAAGTTTGTGGCACAACTTGACCAGAAGAAGGGATCGGTTGGTAGGACATGTTCTGAGGCATCAAGGGATCACCAATTTAGTATTGGAGGGCAGCGTGGAAGGTAAAAATTGTAGAGGGAAATGGAAATGCCGTGTGGCTAGGGCCTCCCGTCAGGTAGACCGTTCGCCCGGTGCAAGTCTTTCGAGTTGACGCCACTTCGGCGACTTTGTAGAGGGAAATCAAGAGATGAATACACTAAACATATTCAGAAGGATATAGGTTGCAGTAGGTACCGGGAGATGAAGAAGCTTGCACAGGACAGAGTAGCATGGAGAGCTGCATCAAACCAGTCTCAGGACTGACGACCACAACGACAACAGGTTGGTCCACACGGCGTATAATGGTGATTTGCAGATGTGCCCACTTCGCAATTTAAATTATCTACTACTTGAGAGGTCAGCATTTGAGGAACATGGAAAACCCACTGTGCACGAATGGGGCACCTCTTTCTACCACTTTGCATATTAACGGAAACATTGCAGGGGGGGGGGGGGGGGACGTGGAATGAATGCTACATTTATTTGTTAGTACTGTTGTGGCACTTCTGGACAATATGTGGATCTGTGCCATTAATTCATCTTAAAGAGAAATCATACAACACGTAGTTTTTGCAGTTCAGACCTGACCACACAACTGGCTGCTGCAGCCTAGCGGCTCTAGGCTCTTAAGTCCGGAACCACGCTGCTGCTACGGTCTCAGGTTCGAATCCTGCCTCGGGCATAGATGTATCTGATTCCTTAGGCCAGTCCGATTTAAATAGCTCTAAATCTAGAGAACTGATGACTTGAGATGTTAAATTCTACAGTGCTTATAGCCATTTGAAACATTTTTCGACCTGACCACATAGCGGAGTCAGGTCGTCAAACCTTCCCTTTGACTGCGTCTCTTCGTTGCAGGATTCCGACTTAGTGTGGCGACGGCGACGCGCTATGTTGGTTTTTTGACGATTCTGCATTGAAAATAACGTCTCCAGATCTGTTATGAATCTGTTCCATGTAATGAGTCGACTCTCGTGTTGTGTATAAACTGAGATACGCGGCACTTATTTGTGGAATATATTCGTCTATTCGACGTGGTACTCTGTGGAGCCAGCAATTCACTTTCAGTTCGTTGAGCGAAACGATTGATATCAAAGCTTATTCTCAGCGAAGCAGAGTCCCCGTAACATTCAGATGTGATACCGTGTACACGCACTGTATCGCAAGTTGCAGACCTAAAGACCGCCCTACTTCAACCAGAAATGAAACCATGGGACGCAGTTTACTCAGTAGTAATTTCTCTCTCTCTCTCTCTCTCTCTCTGTCTCTCTACAGTTGACACTGATACGGGGTACGTATTGATTTCAATGTTTTATTCGTGTCCTGTCACGCGACATCGGACTTACCAATCGTCACATCGCCCTTCTTCTTGTCAAACTGTGCCAAAAACTCCTCTTCTCACCAATTCTATTCATCGTTTTAGACCTACAAAGGGTTGCAGTTTTCTCAGTAATTTTTCGGAGATGTGAGCAGTATAAGATCGTAAGATATTGTTGTTACTGAAAACTACGTCTTTTTTGTATGAGTCTTATAAGATAGCTGATACCGTTTTTAAGAGGGAAAGGTCTTAAATAATCTGTGAGTAGACGGTTTAAGTAGGGAGTGCGTTAAATATTAATTTCATGAACTTGCGATCAGGCAGGTATTTCGACGCTTAGTCGGATGGCGCGGTAGGTTAGCGAGTATTGTCACTTATGCATAACTCTGAATTGCCGAATTTGACCCAGGTAGCACGCACTTTATTCAGATACAAACACAACGACATGCTACGCGCAGGTGATTTGAAAACATACTTTTTCTGGGGCGCTTCTCTCTAAAATCTCTGCTCCGACCCCCAAACTGTGGAAAATACGTATCTCCTACTGATTTTGAAACGTTGATGTACTGGGTGTATCTTAAGTACACTGATAAGCCGAAACATTATGACCACTGTCCACCGAGAGATTGGATGCCGCCTGTGGCGTTGCGTGAAAGTCACTCGAGAACAAAAAGATATAAGCGGAGCAGACACCCTACCGAATATATGGGCAGCAATTGGGGAAATGCAGTAATTTAAGCGATTTTGATAAAGAACAGTTTATTATTACGCAGAACCTGAGAACGGGTATCTCGAAAACGGGTAAGCTGGTCTAATGTTCACATGCTACTGTCGTAACCATGTACGGAAAGAGGTAGGAGGGTGGTGAAAGTACTGCTAGGCGCTGAATGGTTGGACGTCCACGACTATTTACAGAACGTGGGGTTCTGAGGCGTGAGTAGTCTGTAAAGTGGGATAGATAGTGATCTCTGCCAAAATAGCACAATTTTGATGCACTCACACGTGTTTCGGAGCTAATCGCTCACCGTCCATTGTTGAACATGGAGCTCCGCAGCAGAGCACTCCTAGGCGTTCACATGTTGAACCGACGGCATCGCCAGTTACGACTGAAGTGGGCACCGCACTATCTAGATTCTACTGTCGATAAATCGAAACGGCTTTTCGTATGAATCAATTTTTGTTACACCAGGTCGACGGTCGTTTCCCACACACTCCCTCGTGGAGGTAATGGCGGGTTCAGACGCGCAGCGTGCCACGGAACCGTGCCGGTGGGAGACACTCTGCTGCGCTTGCACCGATCAAATACACGCTGGCAGCTGCGAATCACCTGCATCCCTTCGCGTTCCGTGTCTGTCTTTCCCGGCTGCGATTGCAACTTTCAGCAATATAATTATTCGGAACCAGGGCTCTGCTACAGTAGTTTGAGCAACATTTGAGTGAACTCACGTCGATGTCTCGGCGACCAAATTCGCTCGGTGTAAATCCTACGGAACCCATCTGTGTCGCTAGCGGGCTCCATCACCACGAACACAAATCGGCGGCCCATTATTTACGCGAATTACGTGACCTGCACGTAGACACCTAGTGTCACATACCTATCGACAAAGAGTCGGATCTCTGATACGCAATAACATTGTCGTAGTTCGTTGCAAAGACGGAGAACCAAGCTATTAAGCAGGTGATCATAATGTTTTGGTTCATCGGTGTGTAGTAAAGGGTGATTTTCACAATTATGTACAGCGCGTCTTCCTACTGTGTGTGTCGCGCTGCGGATCGTCTGTGGCCGGGTGCTGGTCCACTGTAATGGGGGTGACTCGGCGAGGTGAGCGTTGTGTGCTCGCAGGCGGACTACCTGGCGTTCGAGCTGCTGAGCGGCCACCTGTACCTGCACCTGGACCTGGGCTCGGGGGCGGCGCGCGTCAAGGCGACGACCCGCCGCGTCGACGACGGCGCCTGGCACGAGGCGACGCTCAAGCGCTCCGGGCTGGAGGGCCGCGTCACCGTCGACGGCACCGCCTCCGACTTCACCACGCCAGGTCAGTCCGCGCCGGCAGCACAGCCAGCAGTAGCGCCCTGCGCCCGTCTCTCGTCGTGTGCTACAAGGTAATGTGTTTCCCCACTGCCTTTCGAACGTACTCCCTCGGAATTTAGACAGTAAACGTACCAGTCATACACGACGCCTTTGTTGTAGTTTCTGACACTGAAGGTTGTTTGCATCCCCGTAACGCTTGCCCGATTACTGAAGCATTTCGTGACGAAGAGTGCAGCACTTGGTTTGATTTTTTCTATTTCTTCTCTTAACATAACTGATGCTCCTGAAAAACCTTCTTTAAGGACAAAGATCATTTGGCGTTGCCTTTCGAGAGCACAATTTTCACACCGAGCGAGGCGGCGCACTGGCTGGCAAGCTGGACTCGCATTCCGGAGGACGACGTCTCAATCCCGCGTTCGGCCGTTCTGATTTAGTCAAATGCCGGGATGATTCCTTGGAAAGAATGCGGCCGACATCCTTTTCCCCATCCTTCCCTAATCCGACGAGACCGATGACCTCACTGTCTGGTCTCCTCCCCCAAACAACCCAATCCGACACTCGACCCGAAAAAAGAAAGGAGCAAATTAAAGCTCGCTTTTCACACACACGCTATTTTGCTACCCCTCGTCTTCCTGTACTTTCTCAAGCCGTTCGACCACCGACTGATAAGCGGGCTACAGTTGTGTGGAGTGTGTTCACAACTGTGTGTCAGAATCGGAGAATATTTCCCTGATAAAACACATATTTTCCACTGGACGTCGGACCTTCGACGTACCCGAAACGAGATCGAGTTTCTCCCAAAGAAACATACAGGGATCTGTAACGTTCTGCGTAAAAGTCTTACCACAGCAGCGTTCAGTGACGATGTTATCGTCTACAGAAAAGGATCATAGCTGAACGTACATAACAAATTGTGGAAAGATTTGGGTAACATTTCCACTTGGTCTGAAGAGTGGCAGCTGTCTCTAAACGCTTTCTAATACCTATAAGAAAGAGAAAAATCAGATTGTCCGACTGCAAGACTAGTGCCTAGAACTTTGAGCACGATCCATCTCATAAGTATTTAGAGGTAATATAAAACGAAAATAAGAATTAAAATGAGTATTAGGGGAAGCGAATGGGGGATTTACCTTTGTCGGAAACTCTGGGGCAAACTGTAGTGAATCTGTAGAGAAATTTCGTACGTGACGATAGTGCTACTGATTCTACACTATTGTTCCAGGGTATGCAGTAGTACAAACATGGAAAAAATTCAGAGCCGCTTTCCTGGGACTGTCTCACAGCGATATAGCCCACGTGGAAGTGTGACAGAGATGCTAGGCGAGCCTGTGTGGGAATCGTCGTAAGAAGGACGATGTAGTCGTCTAAACACATGGCTGGATAAATTTGTAAAACTTGTACTCGAAGGAGAATGTGCGACCATTTCGCTGACGCGGGTATGTTTCTTGCCTGGGGATCAATGAAACGAGTCGAGAAAGATTTATGTGGACACTGGGCCGTGTAGACAGTCTGTCTTCTCTCTCTCAGCACTCTTATACTAGAAGACAGAAAGCAGCTAATACTTGGTCCCACTTACCTGGCGCCATTCACTTTTCGGAGACTCGCGAAGTATGTACATACATGGCGACAGAATAAAACAGGCCCGAAAATACCCTGGCCACACAATAAAAGGATCAGTTGTTTGAAACCCTGTAATTATCAGCCATTGTGAAGCAGAAGTTTGAAATTGGGACTTAGAGGTGCCTGCAATCGTCCTCTATTACGGTACGAAACCGTGGCGTCCTATAACGTCACCCTCGGACTCGGTTGTGCTTCAAACGGGCTTCAGACAGTGAGGCGTCGACACCTGCCGTAAAGAGACGAGGGGTCAGAAACTAGTGTGAAGTGTAAGGTGGCTTAATGACGTCACATAGGCGCCGAAGTTCACCACAGTACTGCCCAACACGACCGCGGACGTATTACAGGATGCGAGCGTCATTACAGATCTTCTTACCCACGTTTCACCCCTTTGTTTGATGCATATGTGATGGAGATTAGAACCAGGACGTCTTGCTTTGAAATTACGCGGGCGTCTTATGGTTGGCCGAAGAAAACATTTTAGACGCACCGCTACTCACAATCGTCAGAAAGAAGGCTTTAGAATGTGCCTTAAAGAGCGTCAGTGGAACCAGTCCTTCCCTAGGGACGTTCATTTTCAAACACTTCGCGTTCTAAGACGATTGTTTGTAATGCGATGTATAACAGGACGATGTTCTCGACACATTGTGCCACTGTTTACACCTACCGGATGGTTCAGTTCTTTTCTAAGGACACTGCAGGGCTGCAACCCCACTAAACATGATATCGGCTCTGGAGTGTAGCGTGACGACAAGTTTTGCTTTGGTATACAGGGTGCAACCACTAGAGACCATTCGACGAAATTTTAAAGTGATCCAAAGCGGAAGTGCATATTTATGCTTTTTCATCCATTTTTGCGGCCTCCTGTGGCGTTGTATGCGGGGATGTGACATTGAATGAGATGGCATATGGTCCGCCTTAAACATCCCACTTTAGCAAAACCATCGGTGCCACACGCACTGCTTTGCTGGGCACGTTAAAAATGTCTCTGTACAGAGGCATCGATATACCGACCTGCACCCACCGGCCAGGTGGACCAACCTTTCGACTCGCCTCTGCTTTCGACTGCGGCCATCAGAAAAGAGCGTGGAGCGGACTGCTCTTGCCACCTGCGGAAAGGGATCAGTGACAGGCGTTTTTATAGCGCCCCACAAAGGTGCTGAAGTGGCAGAAAGAATTTTGCCAAACGGGGGTGTTAAAGGCACCCTTCGACCTTTCATTCACATACGTGTTAATGTCACTCCTCTCCGTGCACACGCCGCAGGAGGACGCGAAAAAGATGGTACGGCACGCGCAAGCACTCTTTTCCGTTTTGGTACAAATTCAGATTTCATCGAGTGGTTTCGAACCGTCCTTCCGAGTGGGTCGAGAACAAGTTCACTGTCCTAAGGAAACGGTTGGAAAGACTGCGTGGTATCACACGTGTCAAAATTTGTCAAGTAAGTCGTCCCATTGTCCATCGCACTTCAAGCAGTCGTTTTCGAGCGCGAATTGTTCGAAATGAACATCCCTAGCGAACACCCCGTTTCATTTACACCATCTCCAAAGGCCATTTCGTGATCATTTTGAGCGGAGGTTTGTTTGAAATGTTTTCCTCGGCCAGCTGTAAGAAGCCCACGTGTTTCCGACGCCAGGCGTAGTAGCTGCAGGTTTGTCAAACGTGGGGCTGACGGACTGTAATGACCATCCCATTCTGTCACACGTCCACGACGGCGTTGGGCGGTATTATTGGTGAAACTTGGTGGCAATATGACATCTTTAACCTACCTTATACCTTGAAACTTTGAAAGCATTCTACTTACGTATCAAATCTAGATTTTACTAATAAAATGGGAAGGAACTGTTAATCGGACGTCAGGGAGAAGTTGTGATCTAAATGACAATAGATTTGTTCATCCTAATCATAAGACATCAAAAGTGACTAAAGAAACATCACACAAACATTTTTATTGGACAAACGCTTTCACCAACGTGGGGTCTATGGTGGACAAAGTTATCAGCTGGGGATCGACACATGACACTAACCGAAACTGTAATCGCTTTACCTGACTTGATACACGTGAATCCGGGTTACAGTACAAAGTCTACACCACCATCAAGCATCTATAGTCTACCATTCCAAAAAGAAAAATATGGTTCAAAGGAACAGGGTGCTGAAAAACATATATTGAAGGCCTACTCCGCAGCAGTGAATACCTTACACCGCTGATGGTCAGGGTGGCGCACCGCGATGTGTTCGGCGACTGAAGTCACGGACGGCCGCAGTCTGTTATTAACGGCGTGTGCGCGAAAAATGCAAGCATGCGGTCTCGCGTTCGGTTAATTCGGAATGCAGGTACTTTCCTATGAGCCTCTGAAACCCCGGTGGATTCTAATGTGCAGGTAGACCCATTTGCTGGTCTGCCAAACCAATTTGAGTCTGTGCCACGTGACGTGTGTGTGTGACGGAATATGTCAAATGTTTACACAGCCGATTCAAGACAAATAAGTATACCCACGCTTCACTCCTTGTGTGCGTGAAGATGACTGGCACATGCTCTAAGTGGCACACTAGCAAAGGATAAAAGTCTCACCTTTCAGGTACAGACCTGCAGTTCTTTAATAGCGAAGCGCCACTACGAGAGTGAGTTCTCTTCTCTTTCTGTCCACTTTCTCCTCAGCTCGGTAGCAAAGCACATTTACATCTTAGACATCCCCCACTATATTACAAGCTAGTCACGAGTTGGATACTGACTTTCGAAATTGGGAGAGCGACATTTGCTCTTCATACACCGATTTAACCAATCAGAGACTTAAGTTAGTTGGGAGAAAAGGAAAAAAAGATTCAGCTTTGCGGTCTCTTTCCCATATGTTTTCCGTGTCTTTTGCTAACATGACCAGGATGGAACTACATCCCTCCATAAAATCTTGTTACCTCCCCTGTTGCGTCCACCTCAAAGTTTCCAAACAACAGCCATAAACTCACTAAATGCCTCGTGCTTCCACATGTATGTTTTGTAGCAGAGTCTGGACGCCAGTGTCCCTGTCCCACGTCCCACGGAAATTCGCAGAACGCCCACAGTTGCTTTGTCGGCTTCCTGACTTCCTCTGCTTTACTGCCCGTCTACAATGCGCTGGCCACTGGCCAGTCTACCTGGACGCCGATGCCTCCAGAGCGGCGCCAACCAATGTGCCTGCACAATGAGACTGCAGAACTCGGCCATCCGGAAATCTCTCCCCCCTGTTCCGCACAAGAAAACACGATTCCGTCGGCCCACCGTCGCCGTCCTCTTTTACTGCAATCGTTTATATTGGCGCCCTATTCCTTTGAGCGCAGGTAAAACTCACCATTATTCCTTCCGTAGAGCACGCAAGCAAGAGCTTTAACTACAGCCTACCATTTCATCATGATGCATGAAGTGAAAATCTCAATAAAGATCATATTCCGCAAGAACATGAAGAAGAATAAGACCGAATTAGAAGTGAGAGTGCCCTGCAATCTCTCAACATCTTTATTTAAATCACTGCATCTGTGCTTAAATTGCTGAATGACGGACGCACAATATCATAGCGCAACGCAATCTGACTGTTGAAAAAAAGGATAACCTGACTTCAAATAATTAATTCAAAAGAATGTCCCTGGCTAAAAACAAACCCTAACAATTACCTATACATTTCATTAAGCACTTACCTCAGAAAAATCTTCATTATGTGAGGTACTGCAGTGCAGCGAGCATCAATACTGCCAGAAAAATAAAAGATGCTAACTACTGAGGCCACTAACTAGGCATGTGGAAAGATTTTGTTGCAAATCAAATATTGTATTTTTTTCCTTAATAATGTGACATCCACTTCGAACACGAATATAAATCGTCATTGACAAAGGTATAAAATCTCGAATAATATTCAATCTCCAAGTCGAACATCTACAGATCGTTACCCTACACTAACACTTCAACCCTCTACCTTCCATCAATGGTAACTTCTCACATCTAACCTCCATCACTGCTGGATGTTCACCTCCAACTGCCCAACAGCACTTCCATCACCGCTGGCGAATAACTTTCAACTGCCCTACAGTACTGCAGACTAACTTCCAACAACGAGTCCGACCAGCCAAAGAGTCTCTTACAAGGAAAGCGTAGTCAGAGATCCAATGCAAAGCGCTACACAGCGCTGCCAACCCAGAAGCAGCCGCCTTACAACCTCACACGAACGTCTGAGCTTCGGCCGAGGCATCGCCGACCCTGAGGATGACGTAACAGGACGCCACGCTTTTGCACCATTACATAGGAAGTCTCTACGCACCTCTGATGCCCATTTCAAACTTGTGCCTCGCAGTGGGAGAGAATTACTCGGTTACGAAAAAGTGAACTTTTAATTCTGTTCTACAGTGTATTTCGTGTAGGGTATCTTAACGCAGGCAGTGAAGAAACCTAGGTTGCCTGTCTTAACATGCCTGAAACGTTTTGCGTGCGAGTTTTATTTTGCCGAATCTAGATGTAACAACGGATGTGGAAGTGCAGACCTTTTGCTCTGTCCGTGTCGGTGTCACTGTATACCGTCCGTGGCTGTCGTTAATCTGTGTAGATACTGTCGACGTGTATCTTTCGCTAATTCCGAATGTGCAACGGAGCGTCCGTCCGGCTACCGGCGTGTATCCCACCCCCCTGCAGCAGCAGCCCAGTCTGTAGGCACCACCGAACAGCCCCACTCCACTCTACGAGAGACTGCGGTGGCGTCCAGCACGCGGCTGCGACGTCCGACACCGGCTGCTTGCGAGTCGAGGGCTGCCTGTGCTGCACAGAGCACAGGAACACACCGTGTGGCCCGAAGAGAAGCGGACAACGCCACCTCAGCATTTGAGTGAACCCCACGGAAATGTGTGTCTTACAAGTTCACACAATGAGGTGGTGCGTTGGTCAAAACGCACAGTTCGTATTTGAGAAGACTGGTATTTACGAACCCCAGATCACCTGTCGTGATGCGGGACTCCTTACGTCGCTTCCGTGGGAAGTCGGGATGGTTTATTGAAAAACACCGCCACCGTCCACGCCCATCTGAGCCAGTGTCTCAGGTATTCATCTCTGAGCTTGTTTCCTTTTTAGGGTTCCGCATCTCGTATGGTAAAAATGGAACACTTGTGGGTTCGCTTTCTTGTCTGTCCGCCCTACTTTTAAGACCCCTTTTCCTCAGGAACGGATAGACGTGTCAACTTCGCGGTGTGAATAATTTAAGCTTCTAAGTCAATGCAATCAAAAGATACGGCCATTTACGCCACGTACTTTAATATTCGCAAATTCACTCATAAAAACATGTAAGGCACTTCCCGATGGCCTAGAATCGTTAAATTTGTCAAGAAGCAAGGTTCCATAGGACAGCCAAAGGAAAAAAATGTAATCATATCACACCACAAAAGTTTTTTTTTTCATTTCTTATCTGACTCAGTTTTTCGTCATCTGTGAAGACCCCTTGCTCTCAGAAATGGGTAGATATATCAATTCGAAATTTTTGTCACATACTAAGGTCCAGGTCAGCTGACTGAGTAATAAATGTTAGCTTCTCTGTCGATGCAGTCAGAATCTATGGCCATTTATGTCATATGTTTTGATACACGGAAAAATTAGTAATCAAAAGCCCACAGGGCACTTCGCGCTGACCTGGAATCATGAAATTTGGCAAGAATCAAGATCCACAGTAAAAGGAAAGGAAAAAATCCTAAAATTGTTAATTTCTAATTATATCGCACAAAAAATGTTTATTTTGTCGCTTCTTATCCGACATCAAACTTGAAATTAAAACTATCAAGTGTTCTGCGTTCATGCTGACTAAGTTATAATGGTAAGAGTCAAACATCAGACAAGGAGTGAGTTTATATTGCTCATATGATACGTTTCGCAATTTATCGATCGTCAGATATCCGCTACAAGCATATACCATCTATCCCTGTTCGACGTCAGAGTTCACCCCACATGCCCACTAAGAAATCACCCTAACCGAAGCCAGTGGGAGATCCTCGTCCTAAAAGACTGACTTCTCATCCATATACAATCACAAACTACGTGATCGAGCTACTACGCTAACAGTATCACGGCACCTGCCTCGCCGAAATGCCTCGCAGCGAAAGCCCCACATTCCCCTTCAAATGCATCCTGTTCCTCTAACCTAAAGGCTACGAAGCACCGCTCCCACAGCCCCACAATGCCTTGCGTTCACAGACTTTGTTTTTACGTCACGCAGTTCGCTCTAGCAGGGCCGAACGAGAGTCACCGTTCAGCGCTCGATTATTATTTATTTAACATCAACTTCGCTCCTATAATAAAGCAAAACTTTTCCGATCACAATAAATGTCCTATTTTCCACGAAAATAGACAGAGCCCAGTTTTATGAGAAAAAATCTAGATAGTTTTACACGTTCGACTTAGAAACTTATCACCTCTCCGAACACATTTACGTCCAAACCGGTATTTCCACTCACGAATACAGATTTCCATGACTGAGCAGATTCCAAATCACGCCCTATAATTTAAAAAGTCAAATAACGTCTTTCTCATATCTAGACAATCGGCAAACGTTTCTTCCACCTGCTAGATGCACACTCTACAGTCGACCTCCTCCCAAATAAATAAAGAAGTCAAATGCGAAGAAGCTCTCGACCGAACAATTTACATGAAAACAGAATAATAACCCAACGAAAACACACATCCACATTCAATCTTGTCAAATTCCCACTTGATCACGAAAGCTGTCCAACACATACTAAGTGTTAGTTCGTCTAGACGACTAAGCGGTTAAGGCAAACACATTCCCACATTGCAACAGCCCTCTCCGCTCGGATGGTCTCCCACTGTTAGCTGGTAACTTGGAAACTTAAATCATTCCCACCATTAGAAATATCAGTAGCATACTTATCACTTGACATACTGTCCCCTTTGCTAACACAGTATTCCACGTCAAATCCAAACCTTCCTTTACATACATCTCAGAACACAAGCACATACTTTATAAATCACACGCTCCCAATTTAGACAATTATTCTGGTAAGGAACGTGTTATGAATTAGATTAGGAAATGAGACACTTAAAGTAGTAAAGGAGTTTTGCTATTTGGGGAGCAAAATAACTGATGATGGTCGAAGTAGAGAAGATATAAAATGTAGATTGGCAATGGCAAGGAAAGCGTTTCTGAAGAAGAGAAATTTGTTAACATCGAGTTTAGATTTAAGTGTCAGGAAGTCGTTTCTGAAACTAATGAGTAGGTATTGAATAGAACTGGGGAGAAGAGGAGTTTGTGGCACAACTTGACTAGAAGAAGGGGTCGGTTGGTAGGACATATTCTGAGGTATCAAGGGATCACCAACTTAGTACTGGAGGGCAGCGTGGAGGGTAAAAATCGTAGAGAGAGACCAAGAGATGAATACACGAAGCAGATTCAGAAGGATGTAGTCTGCAGTAGGTACTGGGAGATGAAGAAACTTGCACAGGATAGAGTAGCATGGAGAGCTGCATCAAACCAGTCTCAGGACTGAAGACTACAACAACAACAACATGGCGAGTGCACTTGATGGTAGTGCGTATAATTGTTTAAATAAAGACTTATGTCCAGTTCCTAGGAAGAGGTGACTTAGGTTAGTAGAGGTAGCCCAATTAGCCTATTCCCCCACCAAAATTAGTGGAGGTAATTCAATTGACCTTTCTTTCACACTGATTTCTTATGTAGATCAATTGACATATTTCCCACCAAAATTCAAACTCCTCGCGAATTCGAAGGATGGGGTGACTTAGGTTAGAGGAGGTAGCGCAGTTGACCTATCTTCCCGCCATTTTTGGATTACGGTACTTTCATCATCAGCTGTCGTCAGTCGCGTCCTCAGCTGACGTCACATAGCGTCACGCACTTACGTCACTGCCGCCATATTGGATTTGGGGTGACGTCGCCCCTGGTGTGACCTACTTTGGGGTGGAGTCCTTACTTCGCACCAGCAGGGCGTGGCACTTTCTTAGGTTAGTAGAGGTAGTGCACTTGAGCTATCTTACCACCATCTTGAATGACGTCAATCGCGTCATCAGCTGACGTCATGTGACGACACGTGCTTGCGTCACGGCCGCCGTCTTGGATTTGGGGTGGTGTCGTTGTCCGGGGTGACCTACTTTGGGGTAACGCCCCCGTTGCCTTACTGCTGTCGTCTCGTACGTATTTTCCTCACATAACTGACTCAGGAGGAAGGCGCCCTGGCAGCCCTCGGGTCAGACGGACGACAAGCTCTGTGTGGCAGCACCTAGGGCAGGGGGTGCGGTAACAGAGTCGATTTCTGGTTCAGGTTTGATTTTTTATATTTTTTATTTTTTGTCTTCCGAATAATGCAATATATTGGCAATACATATTCTAAAAGTACAGTTTTTTGGTGTTGAACATAACAGTTACTAGTCAAACACGTCAGAAATATTCATTGATAAAAATGGTCAGCTAGAATTAATGACCTATTATAGGGCAGAAGTAACTACAAAATTTATCAACGTAGAGAGTTAAGCATACGTACTCTGTGCAGTAATCTCGGACAGTTGACTTAAAATTGAAAGATGTAATTAGTCACTAATTTATGATGATAAGAAAAATAGCTACAGAGTTTGGTAATTTCCCTGTGAAGTGGGTTGCCACCCATATTGCACACATAGTGTCCTAAAGAAATGAAATGGGTATAAAAGTGGTGAGCATGAAAGTTTAATTAATGGCGGAAAATGGGTGCTAATGGAATTGAGACACTGAGAACCATAATGGCCCAAGCACAGACACATGATTTTGAGAAAAATAGATGTTTTTGAAAATGAAACTCGTCAACAAATTTGTAGGCTTACCAGTCTCATACGTCTGACTTGTTTTTATACCAAGAGTCAACATCCTTTATCTTCTGTGAAGAAATAACGTACCCACATTGTTGTTGTTGTGGTCTTCAGTCCTGAGACTGGTTTGATGCAGCTATCTAATCATACAGTAAAGCTGCATGCCCTCGGGAAAAATTACGGCCGTAGTTTCCCCTTGCTTTCAGCCGTTCGCAGTACCAGCACAGCAAGGCCGTTTTGGTTATCGTTACAAGGCCAGATCAGTCAATCATCCAGACTGTTGCCCTTGCAACTACTGAAAAGGCTGCTGCTCCTCTTCAGGAACCACACGTTTGTCTGGCCTCTCAACAGTAACCCCTCCGTTGTAATTGTACCTACGGTACGGCTATCTGTATCGCTGAGGCACGCAAGCCTCCACACCAACGGCAAGGTCCATGATTCATTATATTATCAAATTTTTCTGATAAAGATTAATATTATTAGTGTTAACTGTTAATGAAAATTTTAGCAGATTAGTGGCAATAGTGTATTTTTTCGGTGGTAAAGTTTGTAATTAATGTGAAACGAGGATCAGAACATAAAGAAAGATCTAAACGCACGTCACACAATTATGAGCTATTCGGACACCTCAGGGTCGGTCGTTATCGCGATTTCTGTTAAGCACATCTCATGACTTGAGGAACAGATCAAACTGTCTGTCCACTTCAGACTTTGTCTTCCAAGTGCGGTATTTGTCTTCCACCTACGTATGGGCACTAGATTTTCCAAGGTCTCAACAAACTGTGGGGAAATAGGAAATTGTGGTCTTCCTCGACACGACTTGCAGAAAATTGTCCGCTTACAACACTTCAAAGAAGAATATGTTAAACAACAGTTCCCGTCAACCTGTTGAAAACTCCATCATTGCAAAATTTCTGAATTGTACTTCAACATTTCCGTTGCGTTAGCAAGATGAGTCGCATAACCTGTTGGTGACAGATGGTCTGAACTCGACCACGTTACTGGTGGAACACGCACGCCCTTCGCACCTCGCCGTAGGTACCTGGAATACGACGACGGTGTCATCCCCGGCACAGCAGAAGCGCTGGGCGTCGATTCGCCACACTCATGACCTGGATGGACGGTTGTAACAAAGTACAATGACGTGGAGTCTGACAGGAGTTAGTGGCCGAATACTAGGGCGCACGATTTTTGATGGGATGCCGTGTCTACTGCAAGTAATTTCCTTTTTTGTGGTTTACAAATGCCTTTACGTTACCACTTCTCATCCATCAGTGCCGTATGAAGATTAAAACGCTCTTACACTCGCCTATCGCCCCAAAACAATGACAGATTTGACGGACTGTAAACAGTGCCCTCATTTAACAGACAAGGCTTAGTCTGCCGTGATCAGTCGGATCTAAGGCCAACAGGCCACCATCGACCTCCGCCATCTCTTCCCGACTGCCGCCTTGCCACCTTCACACAGGGTAGGAAGGTGATTCCTTATGTTTCGGGCCCATCAGAGCTCTCCATTTTATTGCCGACGTACATGTAGCCAATGGCCGCCTTCTAACGTAATGCCACGTCACCAGGGACGCTACGCAGGACTCACTCCGTCCCCCAGTTTATTTACCCCTACTCCCTCACATTCTGTGGCAACATACTGCCCATCACTGCCTAAGCTTAGGTATCATTTATTGAGTGCTCACTGTTAATGTAATCACTGTAGTACATTGTTACCGTGTACATCAAATTTTAGTTTGGTAATGATGTCTGTAACATTCTTAAAGGTCCAGAAATCCTCAGCATGAATTTCGCAGACTACAAAAGGTTTCGTTAGCCGTGGTTTCTATATATGTAGACACCAGCCAGAAGGCGAGAAAATCTGCCTCACACTACGAAGTTTCCCACGCGCTGTTGGACAGTGGAACGGCAGGGAAATAGTGGGAAGGAGGTTCGAAGAACCCTCTACTAAACGCTAAAGTGTGAGATGCAGCGTAATCATGTACTTGCAGATGTAGGTACTAAGAACGTTCTCCAGAAAGTAAGTTTCGATCGATCGCGAAATGAAAACCAGAGTGAAAATGGGAAATGTGTGTCCAGCTATTAGACATTTGTCCTAGCTTTGTACCAATTTTTCTGTACCCTTGTCACAGAAGTCCTGTACTTTCTGTAAATTCTCTACGATGGTCTGCAGCGTGTTGTCTGTGCGAAAATTTTGTCTTCATAGACAGCTGGTCATGTGAGCAGAGATAAAATTCAGAGGGAGCCACGTCCGGGCTGTAGGTGTGTGATATGCCCGTGCAGTATGCAGCCGATAAATGTCTCGAAGGCATGGCAGTCAGGTTATGTGCGGTTTCATGAAAACAGGCTAAATTTTCCGGCAAGCACTCTAACTTAACGGTAGACACTATTTTATGGGCACCTTGACGTGCTCATCGTGCGCTCTGAACTGCAAAGCGGTACATCACACGGTCGACGGGTATACTAGGGACACTGCCCCAAGCATCTGTGTAAAGCTTCACTGGACTGTCCCTGCGATTTCCATTTCGTAGCCCATCGGAACACACTATCTGGACGCCCCTCGTACATTATTTTGCCAGTTCTAGACAACAACTCAACAGCACAGAGCAACAAAATTATATTTTGTGCTTTGGGCCCACACGGAAGTTAATATCAGGGAAATTGGTGAAACAGCTTCTCGTGAATGCTCATATGTACAAACATCAAAAAAAGTTTTGCGTCACCTGAGTTCAGAGAGATCCGGAACCTGTACAGAAAATTGGAGTAGAGACCAACATAAACGACATTACCGCCCTTTTTATTGCTAATGAAAACCACACATCGCTTCTTGTACCACAATGCAACCTGAGCTTCTGAGGTGGTAGTCCAGATTGCTGTACACACCGGTACCTGTAATACCCAGTAGCACGTCCTCTTGCATTGATGCGTACCTGTATTTGTCGTGGCATACTATTCACAAGTTCATCAATGCACTGTGGGTCCAGATTGTCCCACTCCTCAACGGCAATTCGGAGTAAATCCTTCAGATTGGTTAGTGGGTACCGGCGTCCATAAACAGCCGTTTTCAATCTATCCCATGCATGTTCGATAGAGTTCATGTCTGGAGAAGATGCTGGTCACTCTACTCAAGCGATGTCGTTATCCTGGAGCAAGTCATTCACGAGATATGCACGATGGGGGCGCGAATTGTCGTCCATTAAGACGAACGCCTCGCCAATATGCTGCCCATATGGTTGCACTATCGGTCGGAGGTGTTACGAGGCGTTCCATGACCACCAGCAGCGTACGTCGGCCCCACATAATGCCTCCCCAAAACAGCAGGAACCTCCACCTTGCTGCACTCGCTGTACAGGGTGTCTAATGCATTGAGTCTGATCAGGTTGTCTCCAAACACGCCTCTGACGATTGTTTGGTTGAAGCCATATACGACACTCACTCGTGAGGAGAACGCGATGCCAATCCTGAGCTGTCAATTCGGCATGTTGTTGGGTCCCTCTCTACAGCACTGCATGGCGTCGTGGCTGCAAATACGGGCTTCGCCATGGACGTCGGGAGTGAAGCTGCGCATCATGCAGCCTACTGCCCACAATCTGAGTCGTAACACGACGATCTGTGGCTGCACAAATAGCGTTATTCAACATGGTGGCGTTGCTGTTAGGGTTCCTGCGAGGCATAAACCATAGGTAGCGGTCATCCACTGCAGTAGCAACCCTTGAGCGGTCTGAGTGAGGCATGTGATCGACAGTTCCTGTCTCTCTGTATCTGCTTCATGTCCGAACAACATCGCTTTGGTTCAATCCGAGACGCCTCGACACTTGCGTTGCTGAGAGCACTTCCTGGTATAAAGTAGAAATGCGGACGCGATCGAACCGCGGTATTGACTGTCTAGGCAAGACAAGTGTACGTCCTTCCTGGTGGAATGACTGGAAATGGTCGGCTGTCGGACCCCTCCATCTAAAAGGCGCTGCTTATGCGTGGTTGATTACATCTTTTTTGGGGGGGCGGAGGGGGGGGGGGGGGCTAGTGACATATCTGAACAGTCAGAGGGACTGTGTCTGTGATACAATATCCAGGCTACGTCTGTCTTCGGGAGTTCTGGGAATGGGGGTGATGCAAAACTTTTTTTGATGTGTGTACAATGCGGCCTTACAGCAAAGCTGCTTCACAATAAGGTCAGGAGCATACACACGTGCTATAGTCTCAAAATCGACGACGGTGTGCTTTAGGCACTGGTGGTTCTCAGCGCTTCTGCAATGCTGTGAAATAGTATAATTGTACTGTGTAATGTGCAAGGTCGAAGAGAAGAATGTAGGATAAAATTGTGTAGGGAGACCAAGAAGAAGAGGGAGATTTGACGTTTCTTTTCTTTGGAGAAAGGGGCGTAACTGCTGAAAACTGAAACAGTGCCGACAATGTAGCGTAAAGCACGGAGAGGTCTAGTGCGTGGAAAAGAGCAGAGTGAACGGTTAAAGGCAAAATACCTTTTTAAAAGTCGATTAATGAAAACTACAGTGTAATTTCACTTCTCTTTTACTAATAAATATTTGCACGTGTTAATAGAACTGCTGTAATTGCTAAATAACAATTAACAAGGCAGATAATACATCGCGAATTCTATAATTGGGAAATTAAACACACGAATTTAGACCTAGAGCCAGAATAGAACTCGCGAAGTGCACTATTCCGCCGCAAGCATATACCCACTACGGACATTTTTGTAACGTTTGTACCGAGGGAATTGCGCTGTGGCGTGGGAATATTCGAATTTTGTTTCACCCTGTATACCGCTATACCAATACCATATGGACAAACTGGCAAACGCATACGTGGACAGCTGCCATCTCGTCTACGTGCTGCAGTGTGTGTAACGTGCGTTGCGCGGTGCGTCCCAGGTTAGCTGGCAGATGGCAGCTGCGCCGCGCCGCGCCACTGCGTCGCAGCCTGCGCTCCCGCCCCCAGTTTTTGTCGCGCTGCACATTTTCGCGCTGCCGATATCGCATTCGGTTTCATCAGCAGTTGCACGCGCCCACGCTCGACCTACAGCCCACATCTGCAGTTCGCGCAACGCGTTTTAAAATCGCATTCATTAGGGCCAGTTATCGGCAAACGACATTGTCTCCCAATTAGGCAGTGTAGTGCGTAGTGGTGCCATAAAATGGTCGGTGGCGCCCGCGCCAGGGAGCGGTTTAGTTACGACCAATACGATTCACACACAGGGGAGGGGCGCGGCGCGGCGCATCGCTTTTTGCGCGGCCTGCCGGAAACTTTTTTCCGCGCTGCCTGACTCTGGGATCTAATGAGACCAGCCCGGGGCCGCCCGCTGCCACCATTAGCGGAGTCGCACCCCCTATCAACGGCCGCTCCCACCTCTCGCCTTTCTCCTTCCTGAGCGCGCCAGAGCGGCTGGCAGCGAGCGGTTAGAGCAAGAAGCCGCTTCCTTAACATGCGGCACTGGTCGCAACGCTCCACCTGCGGGCCACAGATTGTGTAGGAAAAGCGAGGAAATGACGGCACTCTCTTCGCATGGAGCCGTGATGCGGTGCTCTGCCGTTCGCAGGGAACTGTGAGCTCGCTGTAAGGTGACGCTGAGGTAGCTGCATACGTGGTGATGTAAGTAACGGCTTCCTTTCCTGCTACACACGCTGATAAGACAAAACGTCATGACACCTACCCAATAGCCAGGGTGTCCACCTCTGCACGGATAACAGCGGCGACGCGTCGTGGCGTGGAAGCAAGGAGGCCCTGGTAGGTTGTTGGAGGGAGTTGGCTCCACAGCTACACACACAAGTCACCTAACTCCCGCAAATTCCCGTTGGTGGTGGTGGTGGGGGGGGGGGGGGCGGCGAGAGGGGGCCAGAGCTCTGACGCCACACTCTATCACATCAAAGATGTGCTCAATGGTTCAAAAATGGTTCAAATGGTTCTGAGCAGTATGCGACTTAACACCTGAGGTCATCAGTGCCCTAGAACTTAGAACTACTTAAACCTAACTAACCTAAGGACAGCACACATATCCATGTCCGAGGTAGCATTGGAACCTTCGACTGTAGCAATCGCGCGGTTCCACACTGTAGCTTCCTAGTACCGCTCGTTCACAGCGGCCGGCGAAGTGTTGGACCAGGTTCATATCGAGCGATTTGGGGGGCCAGCACACCAACCCTGGAACCACTACATCACAATCCTGGCCTTGTGATTAAAAATACGTCTGCTGTCGGGTAAAATGATCGTCATGAAGGCGAGTACGTGGCCGTCGGACGGCCACGTGAATGTTCCCCAGGGTTTGAGTGAGCCGCCGCCGGCTTCTCCCTGTCCTGCAGTGCAGGTGTCCAGGAGCCGCTCCTCCTGGAGACGGCGGATTCGCTCCCTCCTGTCGGCACGGTGAGGGGGATATCGGGGTTTATCAGACCTGGTAACGCTCTGCTACTGCGCCAGCGTCCAGTGCCGACGGTCACGTACCCATTTCAGCCGTAGCTGCAGATGTCGTCGAGTTAACACTGGGCCGTGCGTGGGTCGTCGGTTGCGGAAGCCCATCGTTAGCAGTGTTCAGTGTACTGTGAGCTCAGACACACTTGCAGTCTGCCCAGGATTAAAGTCTAAAGTTAGTTCCGCCACAGTTCGCTGCCTGTCCTGTTTTATCACTCTTCCCAGCCTACGACTACCGACATCTGTAATGAGGGATGGCCGTCCAGCCCCATGACGTCTCGACGTGGCTTCACCTCGGTTTCGCCCGTAGTTCAAGACACTCGCCACAAAACTCCTAGCACCCGACGAATCGTGCCGAGCCTCCTGGCCCTAACAACCTGCCCGCTCGCGCGGCTTCCCCATTCTACACGCGAACGGTGAGCTCGCTGCTTCTACGTGCACCGAGCGCGTGTGTGAGTAGCTGTCATTGCCCGGCAGGTGACACCGATATCACCTGGACAGGTTTATATCGGTGTTAGGTCGGTGCCCAAAATGCTGATCAGTGTAAGCTGACAGCGCAGAATGATTACGTGCGTTAGCCGTACTGTTGTCCTCTTGCGTTACCTGTCTTCGTTCAGTGAACAGCTCGATTGGTAGTGTTTTCATAGCATTTTATAATGGGCATCGCGTTTTCAGATTGCGCCAAGGAAGAAACGGAATATACGAGCACTAAAACAACGCCGGTTATTCGCGCGACGCAACTGCTACATGGTGATGGCTCTCTTAGTGAGGAAAAGGAAAGAGTGGCTGAATGAGCTTACAACAGGAGACGTGCACTCGCGCAGCCCATCCACTTCTAACGGGCAGAAGCAGTGAGGCAGCTGAGGGAATAATTCGTCGCGACCGTCATGCCAGAACTGATGATACTGCACACGATGTGAAAGAACATTAGGCACACTTCATCATCTGCAATCGTCCATAAAGCAAAGATTGAGCTCCTCGAGTATTACGTCAACTGGCAGAGAAACACGGACACGGACTTACGGAATTGTTGAAATCACACTTCAGGCGTTTTCGAAAGAGGAGTCTTCCTTAGAAGCAAAGCAACCCCCGATGCGGTGCGGTTACAACGGGTACGAGCCACAAGAATAGATAACAGAGCAGCGTGTAGTAACAGCCGTCTTCACCCACAGCAAAAACGTTCAAAAGCAAAGCTCCCGCGTGAATTCTGAGGACGACAGTATTTCGCGATGAGGAAGGTCTAACGCTGAACGACAGATAGTAAACGGTGCCAGCTGGAGAGAGCTACTGCGTGGTGTGATGTCAACACTCGAAACGGAGAGGAAGCTCTCAGAGCGTTGTCTTGTGCTGCTGGGTAGTGCCCGCCCTCACACACTGCGTTGTGTGTTGCCGCAGCACCTGAGGCAGCCTCCAGCGGCGGCTCGGAAGCCGCTGCGAACACAGGCGCAGGCCGGTGGGCGGGATTAGTTCGGCTTCCGCGGGACCTGCAGCGCCAGCCTCACGTTGAGGCTGAGGCTGGGAGCACAGCTGCAGGCCGCGCCCTCCCCACGGAGGCGGCAGCCTCACGTTGAGGCTGAGGCTGGGAGCACAGCTGCAGGCCGCGCCCTCCCCACGGAGGCGGCAGCCACATGTTGAGGCTGAGGCTGGGAGCACAGCTGCAGGCCGCGCCCTCCCCACGGAGGCGGCAGCCACATGTTGAGGCTGAGGCTGGGAGCACAGCTGCAGGCCGCGCCCTCCCCACGGAGGCGGCAGCCTCACGTTGAGGCTGAGGCTGGGAGCACAGCTGCAGGCCGCGCCCTCCCCACGGAGGCGGCAGCCACATGTTGAGGCTGAGGCTGGGAGCACAGCTGCAGGCCGCGCCCTCCCCACGGAGGCGGCAGCCTCACGTTGAGGCTGAGGCTGGGAGCACAGCTGCAGGCCGTGCCCTCCCCACGGAGGCGGCAGCCTCACGTTGAGGCTGAGGCTGGGAGCACAGCTGCAGGCCGCGCCCTCCCCACGGAGGCGGCAGCCACATGTTGAGGCTGAGGCTGGGAGCACAGCTGCAGGCCGCGCCCTCCCCACGGAGGCGGCAGCCTCACGTTGAGGCTGAGGCTGGGGGCACAGCTGCAGGCCGCGCCCTCCCCACGGAGGCGGCAGCCACATGTTGAGGCTGAGGCTGGGAGCACAGCTGCAGGCCGCGCCCTCCCCACGGAGGCGGCAGCCTCACGTTGAGGCTGAGGCTGGGAGCACAGCTGCAGGCCGCGCCCTCCCCACGGAGGCGGCAGCCTCACGTTGAGGCTGAGGCTGGGAGCACAGCTGCAGGCCGCGCCCTCCCCACGGAGGCGGCAGCCACATGTTGAGGCTGAGGCTGGGAGCACAGCTGCAGGCCGCGCCCTCCCCACGGAGGCGGCAGCCTCACGTTGAGGCTGAGGCTGGGAGCACAGCTGCAGGCCGTGCCCTCCCCACGGAGGCGGCAGCCTCACGTTGAGGCTGAGGCTGGGAGCACAGCTGCAGGCCGCGCCCTCCCCACGGAGGCGGCAGCCACATGTTGAGGCTGAGGCTGGGAGCACAGCTGCAGGCCGCGCCCTCCCCACGGAGGCGGCAGCCTCACGTTGAGGCTGAGGCTGGGGGCACAGCTGCAGGCCGCGCCCTCCCCACGGAGGCGGCAGCCACATGTTGAGGCTGAGGCTGGGAGCACAGCTGCAGGCCGCGCCCTCCCCACGGAGGCGGCAGCCACATGTTGAGGCTGAGGCTGGGAGCACAGCTGCAGGCCGCGCCCTCCCCACGGAGGCGGCAGCCACATGTTGAGGCTGAGGCTGGGAGCACAGCTGCAGGCCGCGCCCTCCCCACGGAGGCGGCAGCCACATGTTGAGGCTGAGGCTGGGAGCACAGCTGCAGGCCGCGCCCTCCCCACGGAGGCGGCAGCCACATGTTGAGGCTGAGGCTGGGAGCACAGCTGCAGGCCGCGCCCTCCCCACGGAGGCGGCAGCCACATGTTGAGGCTGAGGCTGGGAGCACAGCTGCAGGCCGCGCCCTCCCCACGGAGGCGGCAGCCACACGTTGAGGCTGAGGCTGGGAGCACAGCTGCAGGCCGCGCCCTTCCCACGGAGGCGGCAGCCACACGTTGAGGCTGAGGCTGGGAGCACAGCTGCAGGCCGCGCCCTCCCCACGGAGGCGGCAGCCACACGTTGAGGCTGAGGCTGGGAGCACAGCTGCAGGCCGCGCCCTCCCCACGGAGGCGGCAGCCACACGTTGAGGCTGAGGCTGGGAGCACAGCTGCAGGCCGCGCCCTCCCCACGGAGGCGGCAGCCACATGTTGAGGCTGAGGCTGGGAGCACAGCTGCAGGCCGCGCCCTCCCCACGGAGGCGGCAGCCACATGTTGAGGCTGAGGCTGGGAGCACAGCTGCAGGCCGCGCCCTCCCCACGGAGGCGGCAGCCACATGTTGAGGCTGAGGCTGGGAGCACAGCTGCAGGCCGCGCCCTCCCCACGGAGGCGGCAGCCACATGTTGAGGCTGAGGCTGGGAGCACAGCTGCAGGCCGCGCCCTCCCCACGGAGGCGGCAGCCACACGTTGAGGCTGAGGCTGGGAGCACAGCTGCAGGCCGCGCCCTCCCCACGGAGGCGGCAGCCACACGTTGAGGCTGAGGCTGGGAGCACAGCTGCAGGCCGCGCCCTCCCCACGGAGGCGGCAGCCACATGTTGAGGCTGAGGCTGGGAGCACAGCTGCAGGCCGCGCCCTCCCCACGGAGGCGGCAGCCACATGTTGAGGCTGAGGCTGGGAGCACAGCTGCAGGCCGCGCCCTCCCCACGGAGGCGGCAGCCACATGTTGAGGCTGAGGCTGGGAGCACAGCTGCAGGCCGCGCCCTCCCCACGGAGGCGGCAGCCACATGTTGAGGCTGAGGCTGGGAGCACAGCTGCAGGCCGCGCCCTCCCCACGGAGGCGGCAGCCACATGTTGAGGCTGAGGCTGGGAGCACAGCTGCAGGCCGCGCCCTCCCCACGGAGGCGGCAGCCACATGTTGAGGCTGAGGCTGGGAGCACAGCTGCAGGCCGCGCCCTCCCCACGGAGGCGGCAGCCACATGTTGAGGCTGAGGCTGGGAGCACAGCTGCAGGCCGCGCCCTCCCCACGGAGGCGGCAGCCACATGTTGAGGCTGAGGCTGGGAGCACAGCTGCAGGCCGCGCCCTCCCCACGGAGGCGGCAGCCACATGTTGAGGCTGAGGCTGGGAGCACAGCTGCAGGCCGCGCCCTCCCCACGGAGGCGGCAGCCACATGTTGAGGCTGAGGCTGGGAGCACAGCTGCAGGCCGCGCCCTCCCCACGGAGGCGGCAGCCACATGTTGAGGCTGAGGCTGGGAGCACAGCTGCAGGCCGCGCCCTCCCCACGGAGGCGGCAGCCACATGTTGAGGCTGAGGCTGGGAGCACAGCTGCAGGCCGCGCCCTCCCCACGGAGGCGGCAGCCACACGTTGAGGCTGAGGCTGGGAGCACAGCTGCAGGCCGCGCCCTCCCCACGGAGGCGGCAGCCACATGTTGAGGCTGAGGCTGGGAGCACAGCTGCAGGCCGCGCCCTTCCCACGGAGGCGGCAGCCACACGTTGAGGCTGAGGCTGGGAGCACAGCTGCAGGCCGCGCCCTCCCCACGGAGGCGGCAGCCACACGTTGAGGCTGAGGCTGGGAGCACAGCTGCAGGCCGCGCCCTCCCCACGGAGGCGGCAGCCACATGTTGAGGCTGAGGCTGGGAGCACAGCTGCAGGCCGCGCCCTCCCCACGGAGGCGGCAGCCACATGTTGAGGCTGAGGCTGGGAGCACAGCTGCAGGCCGCGCCCTCCCCACGGAGGCGGCAGCCACATGTTGAGGCTGAGGCTGGGAGCACAGCTGCAGGCCGCGCCCTCCCCACGGAGGCGGCAGCCACATGTTGAGGCTGAGGCTGGGAGCACAGCTGCAGGCCGCGCCCTCCCCACGGAGGCGGCAGCCACATGTTGAGGCTGAGGCTGGGAGCACAGCTGCAGGCCGCGCCCTCCCCACGGAGGCGGCAGCCACACGTTGAGGCTGAGGCTGGGAGCACAGCTGCAGGCCGCGCCCTCCCCACGGAGGCGGCAGCCACATGTTGAGGCTGAGGCTGGGAGCACAGCTGCAGGCCGCGCCCTCCCCACGGAGGCGGCAGCCACATGTTGAGGCTGAGGCTGGGAGCACAGCTGCAGGCCGCGCCCTCCCCACGGAGGCGGCAGCCACATGTTGAGGCTGAGGCTGGGAGCACAGCTGCAGGCCGCGCCCTCCCCACGGAGGCGGCAGCCACATGTTGAGGCTGAGGCTGGGAGCACAGCTGCAGGCCGCGCCCTCCCCACGGAGGCGGCAGCCACATGTTGAGGCTGAGGCTGGGAGCACAGCTGCAGGCCGCGCCCTCCCCACGGAGGCGGCAGCCACATGTTGAGGCTGAGGCTGGGAGCACAGCTGCAGGCCGCGCCCTCCCCACGGAGGCGGCAGCCACACGTTGAGGCTGAGGCTGGGAGCACAGCTGCAGGCCGCGCCCTCCCCACGGAGGCGGCAGCCACACGTTGAGGCTGAGGCTGGGAGCACAGCTGCAGGCCGCGCCCTCCCCACGGAGGCGGCAGCCACATGTTGAGGCTGAGGCTGGGAGCACAGCTGCAGGCTGCGCCCTCCCCACGGAGGCGGCAGCCACATGTTGAGGCTGAGGCTGGGAGCACAGCTGCAGGCCGCGCCCTCCCCACGGAGGCGGCAGCCACATGTTGAGGCTGAGGCTGGGAGCACAGCTGCAGGCCGCGCCCTCCCCACGGAGGCGGCAGCCACATGTTGAGGCTGAGGCTGGGAGCACAGCTGCAGGCCGCGCCCTCCCCACGGAGGCGGCAGTCACATGTTGAGGCTGAGGCTGGGAGCACAGCTGCAGGCCGCGCCCTCCCCACGGAGGCGGCAGCCACATGTTGAGGCTGAGGCTGGGAGCACAGCTGCAGGCCGCGCCCTCCCCACGGAGGCGGCAGCCACATGTTGAGGCTGAGGCTGGGAGCACAGCTGCAGGCCGCGCCCTCCCCACGGAGGCGGCAGCCACATGTTGAGGCTGAGGCTGGGAGCACAGCTGCAGGCCGCGCCCTCCCCACGGAGGCGGCAGCCACACGTTGAGGCTGAGGCTGGGAGCACAGCTGCAGGCCGCGCCCTCCCCACGGAGGCGGCAGCCACACGTTGAGGCTGAGGCTGGGAGCACAGCTGCAGGCCGCGCCCTCCCCACGGAGGCGGCAGCCACATGTTGAGGCTGAGGCTGGGAGCACAGCTGCAGGCCGCGCCCTCCCCACGGAGGCGGCAGCCACATGTTGAGGCTGAGGCTGGGAGCACAGCTGCAGGCCGCGCCCTCCCCACGGAGGCGGCAGCCACATGTTGAGGCTGAGGCTGGGAGCACAGCTGCAGGCCGCGCCCTCCCCACGGAGGCGGCAGCCACATGTTGAGGCTGAGGCTGGGAGCACAGCTGCAGGCCGCGCCCTCCCCACGGAGGCGGCAGCCACATGTTGAGGCTGAGGCTGGGAGCACAGCTGCAGGCCGCGCCCTCCCCACGGAGGCGGCAGCCACATGTTGAGGCTGAGGCTGGGAGCACAGCTGCAGGCCGCGCCCTCCCCACGGAGGCGGCAGCCACACGTTGAGGCTGAGGCTGGGAGCACAGCTGCAGGCCGCGCCCTCCCCACGGAGGCGGCAGCCACATGTTGAGGCTGAGGCTGGGAGCACAGCTGCAGGCCGCGCCCTCCCCACGGAGGCGGCAGCCACACGTTGAGGCTGAGGCTGGGAGCACAGCTGCAGGCCGCGCCCTCCCCACGGAGGCGGCAGCCACATGTTGAGGCTGAGGCTGGGAGCACAGCTGCAGGCCGCGCCCTCCCCACGGAGGCGGCAGCCACATGTTGAGGCTGAGGCTGGGAGCACAGCTGCAGGCCGCGCCCTCCCCACGGAGGCGGCAGCCACATGTTGAGGCTGAGGCTGGGAGCACAGCTGCAGGCCGCGCCCTCCCCACGGAGGCGGCAGCCACATGTTGAGGCTGAGGCTGGGAGCACAGCTGCAGGCCGCGCCCTTCCCACGGAGGCGGCAGCCACATGTTGAGGCTGAGGCTGGGAGCACAGCTGCAGGCCGCGCCCTCCCCACGGAGGCGGCAGCCACATGTTGAGGCTGAGGCTGGGAGCACAGCTGCAGGCCGCGCCCTCCCCACGGAGGCGGCAGCCACATGTTGAGGCTGAGGCTGGGAGCACAGCTGCAGGCCGCGCCCTCCCCACGGAGGCGGCAGCCACATGTTGAGGCTGAGGCTGGGAGCACAGCTGCAGGCCGCGCCCTCCCCACGTAGGCGGCAGCCACATGTTGAGGCTGAGGCTGGGAGCACAGCTGCAGGCCGCGCCCTCCCCACGGAGGCGGCAGCCACATGTTGAGGCTGAGGCTGGGAGCACAGCTGCAGGCCGCGCCCTCCCCACGGAGGCGGCAGCCACATGTTGAGGCTGAGGCTGGGAGCACAGCTGCAGGCCGCGCCCTCCCCACGGAGGCGGCAGCCACACGTTGAGGCTGAGGCTGGGAGCACAGCTGCAGGCCGCGCCCTCCCCACGGAGGCGGCAGCCACACGTTGAGGCTGAGGCTGGGAGCACAGCTGCAGGCCGCGCCCTCCCCACGGAGGCGGCAGCCACATGTTGAGGCTGAGGCTGGGAGCACAGCTGCAGGCCGCGCCCTCCCCACGGAGGCGGCAGCCACATGTTGAGGCTGAGGCTGGGAGCACAGCTGCAGGCCGCGCCCTCCCCACGGAGGCGGCAGCCACATGTTGAGGCTGAGGCTGGGAGCACAGCTGCAGGCCGCGCCCTCCCCACGGAGGCGGCAGCCACATGTTGAGGCTGAGGCTGGGAGCACAGCTGCAGGCCGCGCCCTCCCCACGGAGGCGGCAGCCACATGTTGAGGCTGAGGCTGGGAGCACAGCTGCAGGCCGCGCCCTTCCCACGGAGGCGGCAGCCACATGTTGAGGCTGAGGCTGGGAGCACAGCTGCAGGCCGCGCCCTCCCCACGGAGGCGGCAGCCACACGTTGAGGCTGAGGCTGGGAGCACAGCTGCAGGCCGCGCCCTCCCCACGGAGGCGGCAGCCACATGTTGAGGCTGAGGCTGGGAGCACAGCTGCAGGCCGCGCCCTTCCCACGGAGGCGGCAGCCACATGTTGAGGCTGAGGCTGGGAGCACAGCTGCAGGCCGCGCCCTCCCCACGGAGGCGGCAGCCACATGTTGAGGCTGAGGCTGGGAGCACAGCTGCAGGCCGCGCCCTCCCCACGGAGGCGGCAGCCACATGTTGAGGCTGAGGCTGGGAGCACAGCTGCAGGCCGCGCCCTCCCCACGGAGGCGGCAGCCACATGTTGAGGCTGAGGCTGGGGGCACAGCTGCAGGCCGCGCCCTCCCCACGGAGGCGGCAGCCACATGTTGAGGCTGAGGCTGGGAGCACAGCTGCAGGCCGCGCCCTCCCCACGGAGGCGGCAGCCACATGTTGAGGCTGAGGCTGGGAGCACAGCTGCAGGCCGCGCACTCCCCACGGAGGCGGCAGCCACATGTTGAGGCTGAGGCTGGGAGCACAGCTGCAGGCCGCGCCCTCCCCACGGAGGCGGCAGCCACACGTTGAGGCTGAGGCTGGGAGCACAGCTGCAGGCCGCGCCCTCCCCACGGAGGCGGCAGCCACATGTTGAGGCTGAGGCTGGGAGCACAGCTGCAGGCCGCGCCCTCCCCACGGAGGCGGCAGCCACATGTTGAGGCTGAGGCTGGGAGCACAGCTGCAGGCCGCGCCCTCCCCACGGAGGCGGCAGCCACATGTTGAGGCTGAGGCTGGGAGCACAGCTGCAGGCCGCGCCCTCCCCACGGAGGCGGCAGCCACATGTTGAGGCTGAGGCTGGGAGCACAGCTGCAGGCCGCGCCCTCCCCACGGAGGCGGCAGCCACATGTTGAGGCTGAGGCTGGGAGCACAGCTGCAGGCCGCGCCCTCCCCACGGAGGCGGCAGCCACATGTTGAGGCTGAGGCTGGGAGCACAGCTGCAGGCCGCGCCCTCCCCACGGAGGCGGCAGCCACATGTTGAGGCTGAGGCTGGGAGCACAGCTGCAGGCCGCGCCCTCCCCACGGAGGCGGCAGCCACATGTTGAGGCTGAGGCTGGGAGCACAGCTGCAGGCCGCGCCCTCCCCACGGAGGCGGCAGCCACATGTTGAGGCTGAGGCTGGGAGCACAGCTGCAGGCCGCGCCCTTCCCACGGAGGCGGCAGCCACATGTTGAGGCTGAGGCTGGGAGCACAGCTGCAGGCCGCGCCCTCCCCACGGAGGCGGCAGCCACATGTTGAGGCTGAGGCTGGGAGCACAGCTGCAGGCCGCGCCCTCCCCACGGAGGCGGCAGCCACATGTTGAGGCTGAGGCTGGGAGCACAGCTGCAGGCCGCACCCTCCCCACGGAGGCGGCAGCCACATGTTGAGGCTGAGGCTGGGAGCACAGCTGCAGGCCGCGCCCTCCCCACGGAGGCGGCAGCCACATGTTGAGGCTGAGGCTGGGAGCACAGCTGCAGGCCGCGCCCTTCCCACGGAGGCGGCAGCCACATGTTGAGGCTGAGGCTGGGAGCACAGCTGCAGGCCGCGCCCTCCCCACGGAGGCGGCAGCCACATGTTGAGGCTGAGGCTGGGAGCACAGCTGCAGGCCGCGCCCTTCCCACGGAGGCGGCAGCCACATGTTGAGGCTGAGGCTGGGAGCACAGCTGCAGGCCGCGCCCTCCCCACGGAGGCGGCAGCCACATGTTGAGGCTGAGGCTGGGAGCACAGCTGCAGGCCGCGCCCTGCCCACGGAGGCGGCAGCCACCGGCAGCCACCGGCTCTCCTCACACCACCGGCCCGCTATTCGCAGCAGTTGCGTGACACGTGCGTCCACGTGTCTGTTTACGTACCTCGGAAGTCTGACGAGTCGAGTTCCATTTTCTGACGAGCGGTATCGGTGCCAGAGAGTGCTGCGAAGCGGCGACCTTTCTCTTTCCCTTGTATTAAGATGCCCGCTCGCATCCCCTACAAAAAAAAAAATACACATCTTCTTAACAAAGAACGTTGCACATTTAATTTGCCACAAGAAATATCCTTATTGTTGAATTTACTCGTGAATGTGGAGGGAGCTAAGCGACAAGTAGGCCTACACAGAATGCGATGCCTGCGACCGGACGACCCCCGCCACCTCCCTCCACCTGTCTGTCTCTCACGGGCGCCGTACTTCCAGAATATTACTCTTAAATGAAGTTGTTTTGATTGAGTCGATGGGATAGCATGTTTGACGAAAACATTGACAGACTATATTAAGTACCGGTTATTTATTATTATTTAGCGTATGGCTAATACAGACATATCATGAAATTAAATTATCCATACATATGTACATATTGACACACAAGAAACTTAACTTTGTCTTTACAACTGAATATCCAGTCCTTCAATCCAGCGCACTGCATCTGGAGTTTCTAGCAGGAAGTCCTCTTTGGCGCCGTGATAGGCTCGAATCCTGCATTCACTGACAATGTGGTGAACAGTCTGGTATGGAGCCCCGCAGTCACAGGCTGGATCAGGGAGCTTCTTCCACTTAAAGAGAGCATCCCTGCATCTGCATTGGCCGGTACGGATTCTGTTAAGAGTAGTCCAGGTCTTGCGTGGTAAGTCGAATCCACTTGGAAGTTTAGCACCTGAGAAGATGTTATGCAGGTGCTCATCTGTCACTGCTTCCCACCGACCTTTCCATTCTTCAAGAGGTTTGAAATTCTTAGCAACCATGTCAGCAGCATCACACAGAGTTGGATGGCGTGATTTCAGTCTCTTGCGATTTAAAAGTGGCAGGTCGCTATGCACGGGTAGGTTAGAAATCCTGGAGATCTTGTAGAATTCTCTCATAAGGGCAGTACATCTGCGTAGATCAGGAGGCATTATACCGGTTAACAGTGGAAGCCAATAAACAGGAGTAGATCTGATTCCGCCAGATATTATGAGCATTGTCGTATTCAGCTGGGTATCAACAAGCCTTGTTCATCCAAACAGGTGCACAATACTCAGCACTTGAGTACACCAAGCCCAGAGCTGAAGATCGCAGTGTGGTTACTGAAGATCCCCAGGTAGTTCCGCATAGCTTATGGAGGATGTTGTTTCGAGTCCTCAGCTTTTGAGCTAAGTTAAGAAGGTGTTGTTTGAAGCATATTGCACGATCCAGAATGACACCAAGATATTTTGGGTTCCAATTATGACGAAGAATTCTGCCTCTGAAACTTACTTCCAGTTTTACGTTCGCCAACCGGTTATTTAGATGGAAGCAACACACTTCTGTTTTACTCACACTGGGTTGGAGTCTCCAGATTTTGAAATAATTGTCTAATGCAGACAGGTCATTGGCTAAAATCTCTTCTGATGTCTTCATTTCCTGGTGTTTGGCGGCTAGAGCCAGGTCATCGGCATAGCAGTATTTTCTGGACGAAGTGTCAGGTAGACCAGATAGATATAGGTTGAACATTAAGGGTGAGAGAAGTGATCCTTGAGGCAATCCATTGTTCAGCTTCCTCTCCTTACTTATGTTGCTTCCAGTGATTACATGGAACTTCAGATCACTTAGCATGCTGTTAATCAGTCGAGCCATTGTTCTGCAGGGTATGATGCGGAGAAATTTGTAGATAAGGCCTTCCCTCCACACAGTGTCGAAGGCGGCACTTAAATCAACAAATGCCACAGATGTTTTCTGCTTCATTCGGTATCCTGAGTCTATGAAGAATATGAGAGACAATACTTGGTCGCTGCAGCTACGCCATGGTCTGAAGGCTGCCTGATCAACTGGAAAGTTCTCTAAGATAGCGTTACTTATTCTGTTATATTTTAGCCTTTCAAAAGCTTGAAGCAGCAGTTGAGTAGGGAAATGGGGCGATAGTTTTCTACCTTGTTTGCTGGGTTTGCCAAGTTTCAGAACAGATATTATCTTCGCCTATTTAAACTCCGATGGAAGTCAACCAGTCAGTAGGATGTCAGTCAAGAATTCTGCCAGCCATTTCTTAGCTTTTCCTCCCATATGGATCAGGAATTCTGGATGGATACCATCGAATCCAGGTGCCTTAAGAGGTTTCAGGTCCTTCAGTCCAGAATCAATGTCTGGAACTGTGAAGGGATGGGTATACTCAGATGAGGGAGATGCCTTCTTTTTCAGGTCACGAAGCTGTCGTCTGATATGTCTTGTATGTTTCTTCTCAGGAAGTACTCTTGAGGTAGTAATGATGTGGGAAGCAATTTGGTCTGGTGTTACTTCGGATTTTTTTCTGCATCCTGGTGCACTTCCTCCCAGTTTTCTGAGAAGACTCCATGCTCTCCTGCTCGAGTGGGTAAAGTCCATATTTTCGACTGTTTCTGCCCATTTCTGCCTCCGAGACATGTCCAAGCTGGATAAATGTTCCGTAGCTATCTCTGGGTCACTACTTTTCTGGAAGAGTTGGTACAGTGTTTCACTTTCATCATTCCATCCTGGAACATATTCTTTTCGGTATCCTCTTGGCATACACTTTCTAGCAGTTGCTGTTCCTGCACCAATGAAGTGTTAATAGTTATTATGTGATGGAGGTATCCATCGAATGGTCTTGTTCAGTTCCGTTGAAAACTTCTTCCAGTCAGCTTTCTGGAAATTCCATCGAGCATGTGGAGTTGATCGTATGACAGGAATCGTGCAGCGAATTTGTATTAATACAGGTCTCTGTTGGCTGTGAGGAAAGGCATCTATCACTTTCCTTGTGGTGTTGATGGGAAAGCCAATTTCGTTGCAGCTAACAAAGCATAAGTCAGGATTTGAATCCTTGTCCCAAGCAGCTGGCCTGAAAGTGCCTTGATCTTTGGCATCAAACACTAGATGAAGATTATTCTCTTCGACCCATTCTGCAAGCATGCTCCCATTTTCATCATTTTGAGAGTACTTCCAAAGTTCGTGGTGGCTATTGAAGTCTCCTATGTAAACTGCAGGATGTTCTGCTGTGTGTAGGACAAAATCGGGCCATGTTGTTTTGGGTGGTTTGTAAACATTTGTTACAATAATGCCGTGCAATTGTATGAGAACTGTATGTATATTGCCTTCACACTTGCAGAAATCACTGAAGCTTCGTATATGTTGTTACGGACATACGTAGCAATTCCATACACCTCGTGCAGAATATCCACGGATTCGACCTCGGCTTCGGAATATTTCTTCACTGGAAACGAATTTTCTGAATGGCGACGACATCGATATTGTTTTCCAGCAAAACTTTTGACAGGTAGTCACACTTTGCCCTGCTAGTGCTTTCGATATTCAGTTGAAGGAGTCTGATAGTTGGTCCAATGTTTCTTGTTAATGAGCTCTGAGAAGAACAGTTGATATGTCATTGCCAGGAGATCCTATGGATAGTCTGGCTGCCTGTAATCACTGTTGCTCAATTAGCACCACCCAGGAGGCACGTGTAGGGTATTTTAAGGTTAAACCTACGGACGTGAGCAACGCTACCTCCTTAAGTACCGGTACACGACACTAAATGGAAAGACGAGTGTGAAATCAGTGTGTAGTAATGTACTGTCGGGATAAAAGACTGACCTGTCTCCAGAAGCGACAGCCAGATTGCCTCTCCTCTGGCATCTGCGGGCACTCCTCTCACTCGTCCAGAGCTCGCTGCCTGCCTCGTCTCTTCTGCCTCGCTGACTGTCTCCTGCCAATCCCCTCTCTTCCCGGGGTGACCCTGCTCACTACATTCTCCCGCTCTGGCCTTCGGGCTGCCGAATTTTCTGTCAGATCATCTTTGTGTGACTCGTAGGCCCGATTTCGAGCATCACCCAGTGAACGCTCTACACTGCGTAACGCCTCTCCCAGTCTTCATACGAGGTCAGTCAGAGAGTCCCCAGGTGGCAACTCGCGTGTAACGTGGGAACGCCCGCCTTATTCGCATTCTGGCCCCTTTCCGTGGCACCTCACAGCATTGCCTGTGGGCTTCCCAGTTGATTCCTTGTTAGACTTTGCTGTACACACAGGTGGGAATCGCGCTCAGTGTTTGTCCCCATACCCGAGTTCCAACAATAAGTCCATTCGTTTCTAACTGGAAGGCCTGTGACTCGCTCTAGGTGCGTGGTGGTCCTCTGCTGCCGGTCAGTGTTTAAACGTGACAGTCCTTTCCGAGCGAAACCAACACTTCCCTTGTGAATTTTCGGAAAGTCTCTCAAGTCCAGCTACAGATTAAGTGGAGCCCTGAACGCTCGGTGGCCAAGTATTATTGTGTAAAGTGTTCCTTCAACTTCAGCCTTCATCTTTGGAATTACAAGTTAATCATCTGCAAACAGATTACCATGAAAACTTGTCTTACCTTTGCCTGCTATCTTGTGGCGGCTTCATGTATATCTGTCCTAAACACTTCTGTCTGAGTCTTCGATTTGTGTTCGCAATAAGATTACTAGTTTGAAGCGTTATTATTCTTGTTATAATAGTCGTATACATAGAGTGTAGTATTAATAATGTTGTTTAAATAACTCGTCTTGCTTTCGCGTTCGAAAGGTTATCTGTTTCAACCATATCAACCTACGCCTTCTCACATTCACTACTGATACGTGATCCACATAATTTATTCATCTCTAATGTTGTGAATACACGACAATGGATCTCATCTGAACCCCTTTCAGTATCCTGATGACAATCATTTATTTGTTTCGAGAGCAGAACAGTTTCATCACACCTTTCAGGAAACATCACTTTATTCCCCTGTTTATTTAATAACAAACAGTGTCCATTCTGAAGCGCCTACACCTGCTGGAAGCAGGCATCATTACCGGGCGCTGACCGTCTCCAGCAGTGTCCGGAAACAACGCCGAGGGATTCTTCGCCAGAGTAAGGACCAGCTCAATATAACGACCCCGTTGCGGTGAGACCTAAACGACACGTAGTTAGCGGTTTTAGAAGAAGCCGCTGAACTTTTGAAATCACTCTTGGAATTGCGAATGTTTGTCAATTGAAAATAACGATCGTGTTGGCTCTGAAATGAAAACATAGGTAGCTCAGAGTTCATTCCTGTAATTGAATACCGTATTCAAATGAAACTTCTCAATATGCTTCACACCTTTACGTACTGGCAGTTACTATCTATGGCACAGGAACACGTAATTTCAAGGAGCAAACGAATCTAAAATTGCAAGCTGATAGAAGCACATGCAAAGACGCATGTTTGTAATAGAGAAAGACCGTAAGAAAACCAATAAATACGTCATACTGTAATTGTGTACCTCTTATTTTTTGACCTGTGCATCTGCCGCATCTGGACGCTGTTTTAAATGACAATGAGACGACTTCTAACGTTTCGTAGCGTCCTCCTCAAAGTATTGGAAGGGACATTGTATTGTTTTTAGTTCGCAGCGTTCTCCAGCTTCAATAATCTACACCCGCTAAATGTTTTCGAGTTGATATTTTATGATGGATGTACAGACAGTTAGTCTGCATTGTTTTTATAAGTGTTTCGTGGTAGTCTACGATTCCTCTTTGAGCCTATGTTTACCTTTAATCCTATTTCTTGTGTTGGTTTCTTATTCCTGTTTGGTTTTTGGAATCTGTTGTAGTTTCAGTTCGTGTTAACCACATTTCTTTCTGTTTGTTTCATGTAGGATGCTAAAGTTTAGTAGTCTGCAATAGTAATGATCATAATTCTCCACACTCTGTTCATGAATGTTCGTTGTTGGTGTAACCTACTGTGTATAAACAAACATGTTTATGTTTACAGTATTCATTGAACATCAGATATTATCACAACTAAAATTGCCGGATCCGTGTATCAGGCAAAAAACTGAATCCCACAAGAAAATCCGAAAAGTAGCGGGAGCTGTACTGAAATGCAGGAGGATCTGCAGCGAATTGACGCATAGTGCAGGGAATGGCAATTGAATCTCAATGTATACAAGTGTAATGTGCTGCGAATACATAGAAAGATAGATCCCTTATGATTTAGCTACGAAATAGCAGGTCAGCAACTGGAAGCAATTAATTCCATAAATTATCTGGGATTACGCATTAGGAGTGATTTAAAATGGAATGATCATATAAAGTTGATCGTCGGTAAAGCAGATGCCAGACTGAGATTCATTGGAAGAATCCTAAGGAAATGCAATCCGGAAACAAAGGAAGTAGGTTACAACACGCTTGTTCGCCCACTGCTTGAATACTGCTCAACAGTGTGGGATCCGTACCAGATAGGGTTGATAGAAGAGATAGAGAAGATCCAACGGAGAGCAGCGCGCTTCGTTACAGGATCATTTAGTAATCGAAAAGCGTTACGGAGATGATAGATAAACTCCAGTGGAAGACTCTGCAGGAGAGACGCTCAGTAGCTCGGTACGGGCTTTTGTTAAAGTTTCGAGAACATACCTTCACCGAAGAGTCAAGCAGTATATTGCTCCCTCCTACGTATATCTCACGAAGAGACTACGAGGATAAAATCAGAGAGATTAGAGCACATATAGAAGCATACCGACAAACCTTCTTTCCACGAACAATACGAGACTGGAATAGAAGAGAGAACAGATAGAGGTACTCAGGGTACCCTCCGCCACACACCGTCAGGTGGCTTGCGGAATATGGATGTAGATGTAGATGTAGATGTAGAGCTGATACTGGAAGCTGCGAAACCTCACGGCCCATCACAGGATGTAACCAGTGACACTCTGAGTTATCACCAGGCCGCAGGTACGGTAGCACAGATGCGCTGAGCAAATGTTTCTGTCCGTCAACCACTGTGGAGAACCAGTGACAGGGTCGGTGCAGAACAGCGGATTTGGCACGGGCGAGGCGGAGAGAAGGCGAGAAGGCCGTGGCGTCTCGTTGCTGGGGGTGACCCGCTTTTCAAGCGGCTGTCTGAAGGAAAAGTGGCTTGCAGCTCGTCTGCGGTCGCCTATGTTGCCAGTGACGTGCAAAGCTCTGTCTAGGGAAAGAGGGGCGTCCTCTTCCACGCAACTTGCCGCCATCCTCAGTTCGTAATGGGCTCAAATCAAGTCACAGCTCAGTTTTTTTTCTTGTTAAAAAATCTTTATTCTTCAAATACACGATACATAATAACCCACCAACTAATACATTAGTGGGTCCTAATTTATACATATATTACAATTACAATTACTGCAGCTGATCTAAGTTCTAGGCATGTAATGTTGTTCCTGTTTCCACTATGGGCAATTCTTACTATGCATTTGGGTTACTGGTGTTTTAGTTATCTACTACTTATTGCTGCTCTACTCTACCTGCAGCGTTACAGGTGTGCCAGCGTTTATAAAGCTGCATTGTTGGCCGTGCCCACCGATCTAGTCCCAGTGGGAATACCCCCGCCATCGGGATGGCCCAGAATAGTCGATCGCCGCAGTACTATGCTAATGAAATTATCCTATATTATCCTACGTTTAACCTAGTACTAAATCCTAGTCATGTCCGGTGAGTGTCTGTGTCAGTCAGAAGGTGCACCCTCTCCCTTAATCCTACACATGGCGAATCCCAGCCGTGAAGCGGCTGGCCAAGTCCACGCCTCGGCGAAACAGGTGCACGGAGTCTAAATCAGGTATGATCTATTAATGGTTGTTCCTTAGGAATTCATTTATAACTTTACTTGATATTTCATTGGCAGGTTTATTCAAGATTTGGAAATGGTCCTCTTGCCCGATCAGGTGGTAAGAGTCGTAATGTGGTAGCTCTTGTCTTAATTGTGGCGCTACATCATCGAAGAGGTGGCACTCGTACACCACATGGTCTCAGGTGCCTGATGTGGCGCCACAACAGTCACACGTTGGTGCAGCCCGCTTCCCAAACCGGCATAGGTACGCCAGGTAGGGTCCATGTCCAGTAAGGAACGGCAGCAGTCGTCTTAATGGCTTAAAGTGTTGTAGCTGTTCGTATGTTCTACGACCCGTTTCAACGTTGTCCCACTGTGCCATAGCTCCTCCTCCCTACGTTTAATTTGTGATTTGTTCCCCAAGTGAATCCCCATTAGTTCGATTATTTTGTCCCTCTTCTCCTTTTTTACCCAGTACCACGCCGCCTGTTCCCTAATCTTTATATCAAGAGGACAAAGTCCAATTGAAACTGGTAATGCTCCGCCTGGAGTTGTCCTATATGCTCCTAGAGAACGTAGGAGCATATTTCGCTGCACTCTTCTTACGGCCATGGAAGGCATGACCCTCGTAAAGCCTGTGTGCCCAGACTCCTGACCTGTATCCTAATATTGATGTCAGAATACTATTATGGCAAAGTTGTATTAATTGTGGTAGCAGGTGGAATCATTTATGGCCAAGCCTAGTTAAATTATTGAGTGTTTCTAGAGATCTTTGCGTCACGGTACCAATATGTGATGTATAGTTCCATCTCTCACCGACGACTACACCTAAGTGTGAGCCGTCTATTCTTACTGTCGGGTTCCTGACAAGTTATCCCTTAAGTATGTGGACATGCTTGATGAAAATTTCATTTTGGTAGTGTGGCACCATGTAGTCAGGATAGATATGGCCCTTGCGATTTTTGGTTCCAAATCTTTGCGGCTACGACCGTCAACCCGCAGGAGGAGGTCGTCTGCGTAGGCTATGCCCTCTAGCACATCGTCGCTGTTCTGCAAGTTATCCAAGAGGGGTTCGATGCTAATGTCCCAAAAGAGTGGCCCCAGGACAGAGCCCTGTGGACACCCCATTGTAATCTTTTTACTGATTCTCCCGCTAGGGGACGATAGCCAGACCTCCCTATCCTCACAATAGCTCCTGAGACAGCCGTATAGCGGCCTTGGACACTCCTCCCAGAGGCGGGAGAAGAGCGAAAGTCACCACAGGTTGTCAAAGGCGCCACTGATATCCACCATGATCCAGAAAAAGTATTTGTGTGGGGTTGAGTCACACACCTCCGCGGCCAGGGTGATGGCGTCACACGCCGATCTTCCAGACTGAAAACCGAACTGCCAGTCACTCACCCCACACAGCACGCAGTGTGCTGCCAGTTTGTGTGCCAGCAACTTCTCAATAATGTTCCCCAGCACGTCCAGTAAACAAATGGGCCTGTACGATTTTGCTTCCTTATGATCTTTATCTGGACCTTCCTTGATTGTCACCATGTTGGCTTTTTTCCAAGAAAGGGGGGGATTTCCTGAGCCTCAAGCGCTCATTGTACAACTTAGTGACTTGCACTTCAGAGTCATCTTTCTCCCTATCATCAGGCAACAGAACCCGCACGAGGACCTCGGAAGTCTCCTGCCAAGTTTGCGTCATCCGGCCTCCGTCCCTGACATCGTGGGTGATTTTATCTTTTCCCATAATAACTTGTACGGGGTGCCCCATATGTCTGTAGCCAATTGGCTTTGAGCAAATTTCTCCCAGCTTTCTAGCCTGACTGCCCTTAGCTCCTGTTGAAACTGCTCTTTTGCTTCCCTATATATTTGCAGCCAACGTTGCTTTGCTTCCCAGACGACACTTCGCTGGTAGTACCCTCGCCCTCCTTACAGACTTGCGCATCTGTACCAATTCGTCTGACCATGGAGACGGGGAAGCCGCAACGGCTCTCTTCCTGTTTAGTATGGCTGCTTTCACCGCCCTGATGACTGCTTTCACCAGCTTCTCAGCGTATTCCTCCACATTCTCATCACCTTCTGGCAATCACAGTATGTCACACTCCCTCATCAAGCGGCCCCAATCGGTCCTGTTATAGTTGAGCTGTGTCTCCCACCCAACGTCCCAGCGGCGCTCCCTGTCTTCCAGTGAAAATGTAATGAGATTGTGGTCGCTGGTTGTAACTTGATTCCAGACCATCCGATCTGTTACCGTGGTTACGACATTATGCCTCACCAAGGTAACATCAATTTTCGTGCCTTCACCCCGACCTCCTGTATAAGTAGGGGGATGCCCACCCTTGTTGGCGACCATTAGTTGTAATGCCATGATGGTCTCTTCGGTCTTTTCTCCTAGAAAGTCTCAGGTGCCGCTGAACCACAGGGGATACTTGGCATTTATATCAGCCGTGACACCTGCGGCCTCCCGCTGCGCCGTGGTCACTTGTGTTACTTTGTCTAGGAATTCATCAATTCCCCTACCTTACTGGAAATCCATGTTTATAATGTACAGCACCCCAACAGGTGACTGTAATTCCACGGCGTTGCTGTGGTCGTCTGAGAAGTGTGCAAGCACTCTATTGGTTATCATAACTGCAGCTCTTGGTTCCACTGCACTGTGGATAACCTGCCAATTTGCTGCTGCGATGGATCCTGCAAACAGAGCACATCCAGTCTCCTCTCCTCCAACACTCGTCGCAGTTCCTGCATGACTAGCTCACAGTTATGTGAGTTAATCTGTCCTATGTTTAAATGGCTCACATGCAAAATATGTTCTAATGTGTTATTCTGGCCAGTTTTTTCTCCAGTCATGCGCTAGTCTCCCATTTGTGGTGACAGGTTGATTATACAATTCATCTAAACGTTTCGTCTTTCGAAAACTTTTTTAACAAAGTCTCGCAGGGCTCCTAAGTCGGTGATGACATCATCGTCTTTAGCTGCATTATGTCCACAGCTTTCATCAGCCATCACCGAGAAGGTGATGTCCCTGCCGTACTGATGACCAACACGCATCACATGTCTCAGAGCTGTGGTGAGGACAGCTGCCTCCTCCAGGTGCGCTAATTGTATTGCATGTTCTAGGTTTGGGTATATCCTTTTGGGATCTATGCCCAAGCCTCTCTGGCTAGATGGGTTCGTAGATGAACTCGTACTGCTCACAATGTTAACCTGCAATTTCTCTTTACTGATCGTATCATTTTGTTTCATCATCGGGAGACTTCCTACCACAAGATGCCCTTTCGCTCGTTCTGGATCTTCAAGTGACCTTAGTCCCCGGTTTGAGGGAGAGGGAGCAACTGTCTGACCACAAGGGTCCGTTTGCACAGATACACCTTTCATTTTCACTCTTTCAGTTTGTGTCTTGGTGAATCTTTGTGTAAATTTCCTGAATCTGCTGGCCCTTATTGCATCTGTCAACCTTTTGCTCGGGGCCTCTTTTACGCTTCCTGTATACCCTTACGGCGTCAGTTCTTGAAGCCTTTGCTCTAGCATCTTGTGGATAGAGCAGTTTCTTTCTGTGGTGTTACATTTTGTTACCTCTTCACGTGCATGGAATGCATATCCCAGTTCTGCCGCAGGTTTTTCTTGTGTGATCTTCAGCCCCACACCTGGATCAAGCCTGCTTTCCCTCGCAGTGTTTATGAACATGATCCAATTCGCCACATTTGTGGCACCAGGGAACTATTAAATAGTCCCTTATGTTAATTGCATGGAAACCCATGTATACTCTACCCATAGTGGTTATCCTGCGCCACCTAGTCCCCTAGACCTCGATAACACACTCGAATCATTCGCCTCTTGTTCAGCCATGATGTATAGACGAGTGAGAAAAGGTGGGAGCCCGTCTCTTGCCCCGCAGCAGCACTTCTGACATTGGGGTGGGGGGGGGGATGGGGAGGGGGAGGGACAGATGCAGCTCACCCACCAGCGTCGCCCCTAGGCCAAGGGCACCCACGAGCTGCAGGGTTCAGCACGCCGTCGCCAAAGTGCTGGTCCCCCTCGGTGGCCCCGTCATCGACGATTTCACCGGACGCTCCTCGGGAAGTGCATCCCGCACTCTGGAGAGGCGGATGCACGTCTCGCCCTTCGCCGCCTACTGGCCCGAGCTTCCACCTCTCAGCCAAGGACCCACTCCTACTCAGGTGGCGGGCCTGTCACCCAGTCGTTCAGCTAACCTGGCGCAGGCGATGTTTGGGAACACGCCCCGGGTACCCACGGGCGCGGCGAAGCGCATTTGCCGACTCGCGCAGAGATACCACGCCGACAAACGTGGTCGCCGGCATGCGGAGCACCTGCTGGTCTGTGCCCTGCGAACAGAGAGGGAATGGAGCAGCAGCCGCCCAGCGCAGAGGGGCAGCACACAGAGTGAGCAATACCGCCCACAGCCCAGAATTACCGCTCAACCCTCCCTCCCCCCCACCCTCCCCCAGCTGAACACAGCTCCCCCTGTGCCACGCACCCTTCGCTTTCGCATCGAGTTGGGTCGAAGCTCTCCCTTTTGACGCAAGGCAACATCCAGGCGGAGCCGAGATATGCCGGGCTTGGCGTCTGGCACCACGGGAAAGCAGAAAGAGCCACCTGGGAAGGAGAGGCTGTGTATGACGTGACACACCTCTTCCCCGTGAAGCGACACGCCCTGGTGCGGGGCTCCATACGCGGACCGGCAGCGAGCGCACCGTCAATCGACTGGGGAACGGAGAGCTTGCTCCTGTGCTCAACTCATCCGACCTCACTCCAGACTCACAGTTCTGTCTTTGCAGTGAGTGCGGTACTCGAGCCCGCCTCTTCAATAGAAACGGTCGAGTACAGTGCAGAAGGCTCGCGACGGGCTCCTGAGGCGCTGATATTTGCCACACTTAGCCACATGGCGCAGTTAACAGCCGGTTCTGGCGGAGCCACCAAATCTATAACGTTCACGTCTGTGCTATAGATACATGTCGGTGCGTCTATGACGAAGATGTAAGTTGCTACATTGGGTAACTTGGACATTTGTACGCCCAAGTTAGTCTTGTTCAAATTCGATGAAGAAAGCCCTCACTGTACCTGGGTGGAGGCACCAGCCGTGGTGAAATGTAAATAACTTCCAAAAGCCCGAAGTAATTGAGTCAGCTATGTTAAATAATGCTGAAAAATCTTGAGTCTATAAACCGCACAATAATGTACATGCTCTTAGAAAAAGAAGCTCGATGGTGTTGTAATGGAACATATCTGGTGTCGAATTAAGTTTTGTGAAGATGCAGTGGGCGGCTATTACTAGGAGGAGGGGGATCTTAGTGTTTAACGTCCCGTCGACAACGAGGTCATCAGAGACGGAGCGCAAGCTCGGGTGAGGGAAGGATGGGGAAGGAAATCGGCCGTGCCCTTTCAAAGGAACCATCCCGGCATTTGCCTGAAGCGATTTATGGAAATCACGGTAAACCTAAATCAGCATGGCCGGAGACGGGATTGAACCGTCGTCCTCCCGAATGCGAGGCTATTACTAGGCTTTGCGTTACCAGCATATCTTCACGGCGCCAAGTTCTAAACTGGCGTCCACTGTGGACACTGGGCAAATCCCTCAGAGAGAGAGAGAGAGAGAGGGGGAGAGGGGGGGGGGGGAGGGTGAGAGGGGGAGAGAGAGAGGGGGGGAGGGATTGAGGGAGCCTCGTCGGTTCCGTGTTATACTTGATTCGCCCTCAGGCGCGGCCATCAATACACCGCGACGCCACTATGCATTTCCTCGCTCTCGGACTGTGGTGTCTCCGCTGATCAGCCAAAACGTTATGACCACTGTCCAACTGGACGTCGGATGCCACCTGGTGGCGTTGCACGCACGTTACACGGTAACAGAAGAATGTAAGCGGAGTACACACTAGCGAAGATGTGGGCTGCAAATACAGAAATGCGTTGAGATAATCGACTTTGACAAAGGGCAGATTATTATTATGCAGAGACTGTGAACGAGTATCTCGAAAACGGCGAAGCTGGTCGAATGTTCACGAGCTACTGTCGTTAGCATCCACGGGAAGAAGCAGGAGGAGAGTGAAAGTATCACGAGACGTTATATCGCGGACATCCACGATTCTTCGCAAAACGTGGGGTTCAGAGGTTTTTCTGCTTTTTAAAGTACGATAGACAGTGGTCTGCGGCACGTCTACCGAAGTTGTCTTCCCCAACGGCGAAGTCAACTTTCAGCACTATAACTGCACACGTCTCGAAACCAGAGCCGTGCTGCACCGGTTTGAGCAACATTACGGTATTCTTGTGGTGTAACTCCTGTCGCCTATACGCCGCCTACCCGCACAGACCTGGTGACAGAGTGTGTGCTGCTCTTCCGGCAGGCGAGTCGCAGCAGCTGGACCTGGAGGGCCCGCTGTACGTGGGCGGGCTGGGCCCTGCAACGGCGGCGGTGCCTGTGCCGCCGGCGCTGTGGACGGGCGCGCTGCGCCGCGGCTTCGTGGGCTGCCTGCGCGACCTGGTGCTCAACGGGAACGCCGTCGACGTCGCCGGATACGCGCGACACCAGGACTCCGGTGAGTGGGGCTTGCACACTGCACCACTAACCCTAACACTCGACGCCGTTGTCGTATTAGCTGCGGCGACGCCTGCCGCTAACTGCTACAATCGCCGATTTTCTTACATTTAAACATTCTTGGTATATACATTTTTTTTTGTACACTTTGAACTGCGTGCATACTTCGTACTTTTAAAACGCAATGTCAACGCGGGGGCGTTTAAGGCGTTAGTGGGTGTGAGTGGACAGGCGTGCTGGTCGCCTACCCGTACCCGCTACGCTCCTGTAATGACGGCGATTAACGGTGCGCGCGTCTCCCACTGCCAGCTCCGTCTCCTCCCTGGGTCCCGCCGGAGAAAGAGAGAGAGGGCGGCAGACACCCGACAGCCATGCAGCACCTACGATCCTCTAGCACTTCTAGACGCACCTCTGTCATTCCTTAAAGCATTACTGCACTGCAAGTGTTCAGACGTGAATCGCGGTACACGCTTTTAGTTTTAGCCAACAGGTGTATTTTTTAACGATTTTAAATGAGTTTCCTCGTAAGTGTGCAGAGCGTTACTCAAGCAATATAGACAAAGAAGCAATATGGAAAAGATGTAGACATACCAGACTATAAATCTGTTCTGCAAAGTCTGTGGAAACTTCATTTATGAGACTTGGTTCTCAGGAGAAAAGTGACTAATTTTTTGAATGATTTCTTGAACTCTTCAGCTGTCATTTTCTTTATTTCCTCTACGATTGAACACATAGAACTGATTTATGAATGTGACATGATGTCATAGTAGCAACGACACATATGGTATAACCTCTTACCAAAAAATAATCCGTAAAATAATTGAAAATGGCCTAAGGCCGAAATTGTACAATCGTAGAGGAAATAAAGAATATGGCAGCTCAAGGCTTCAAGAAATCATTAAAAAAATTCATCGCAGCTGCGGACCCTATCGCACTGAAAACTTGGAGTGTTGTTGGTCGTTCTACTTGTATTAATATCTCAGTTGTTAGCAACAAATGCAACCTGCAATGGACACACTCCTGGGGAACTGTTCCTCTGCACAACACGCTTGTTGTTCCGCCAGATGAAAACAGTATCTGTTCACAATGTCTGTTAGTCGAGGAAATGGGTTTTGTTGGAGCTCAGCTACCAATTGCTTCTTAAGAAATAAACAAAAACCTGTAACAATATTTCGTAAAAATGCTCGATGATAAAACTGATGACGTTGAAGTAAATATGCAGTAATAATTGCCGTTTTGATTACTGTGGTTTTGAATTGGAGCATGCTGTAATCCTACACCCGATTTCCAAACTTCGCCTGTTCATTGCAAATGTCACACGAAAGTTAAATGTCGCAGTTTGTCATATATGTCAACTATCGACACTACGTAAATTTGAAAAATCTTTCGTGCCAGAATTATGTTTCTTGAAACAAGAAATTCCTTTTCTGGCGTGATCTGTCCGCCAGCTCACGACCGACAAATGTTTCAAGCTGCCTCCCCTGCCTTCACGACTTTAGTATAACCAGAGAGAACAATACGTTCACATTTTAGACCTTTTTCCACAACTAACTCTATTTTTATAATGTTAAGCAACGTTCATGACATTCAATTTTGCAAAATCCAAATGTAACACCAAAACAAATAGTAGAACTTCAAATCAGAAAATGACAGTAGTAAATGCTACATGGTATTCATTCGGTTTATCGAAGTTATTTCTCGTATTTCTCGCGGAAAATCGAACTACAATAAGAAACAATTTTATGCTAACAATGCAAGAGGTGAAATAAACCGAAAATAGGCCTCGTTGCCTTCACGTGATCAGACGGCGGCTGGTGGCCCGTGGCCGCTACAGGACCAAGACTCTCCAACTGGTCTGACCTCGGCACGAACTCGCGACTTTATGTCTACATTGTGCACACTTACCACCATGCTACTAGCGGAATATAACACTTCCTCCAGACGCTTATGCATCCTAGTGTTGACAGATTGTGCACATCGCTGGATGTAGAATTCCGAAGGGTTGTCAGTTTTATTGGCACCTTTAGTGAACGGCTTTGTTACTGTAGCAGCTTGCCGGCGGCCAAGTTTAATATCAAAGAATGTACTCAGGTTTTACAATTGTATTAAAATCTGTAACCCTGCAACCTGAGTAAGGCCAGAAAATCGAGCATTGCCATTACATATTCAGTGGGCTACGAAGATGGTTCAAAAGGCTCTGAGCACTATGGGACTTAACTTCTGAGGTCATCAGTCTACTAGAACTTAGAACTACTTAAACCTAAAGACATCAAACACATCCATGCCCGAGGCAGGATTCGAACCTGCGACCGTAGCGGTCACGCAGTTGCAAACTGAAGCGCTTAGAACCGCACGGCCACACCGGCCGGCAGACTACGAAGAAATATAGATTTTGTATTGTAATAGCATTCTAGTCGATACGCATGTAACAGTTGCTCTAACATCAAGATGAGATGCTACCTACAGGAGATGGAGATCTGTGCAGAATTTACCTTACGCGATTCAGGAAAACCACAGAAAACCTTAATCTGGATGTGTGGACAGAGATTTGAATCAGTATCTCCATAATTCAAACCCGGTCTCTCACCACTGTGTCAGATTGGTCGCTGTGAATCTCTGCATTTTGTGACATAAAATTCAATTTTTAATTAATGACTTAAGGAGTTGTTGTTGTTGTGGTCTTCAGTCCTGAGACTGGTTTGATGCAGCTCTCCATGCTACTCTATCCTGTGCAAGCCTCTTCATCTCCCAGTAACCACTGCAACCTACATACTTCCGAATCTGCGTAGTGTAGTCATATCTTGGTCTCCCTCTACGATTTTTACCCTCCACGCTGCCCTCCAATACTAAATTGGTGGTCCCTTGATGCCTCAGAACATGTCCTACCAACCGATCCCTTCTTCTGGTCAAGTTGTGCCACAAACTTCTCTTCTTCCCAATCCTATTCAATACTTCCTCATTAGTTATTTGATCTACCCATCTAATCTTCAGCATTCTTCTGTAGCACCACATTTCGAAAGCTTCTATTCTCTTCTTGTCCAAACTATTAATCGTAAATGTTTCACTTCCATACATGGCTACACTCCATACAAACATTTTCAGAAATGTCTTCCTGACACGTAAATCTATACTCGATGTTAACAAATTTCTCTTCTTCAGAAACGCTTTCCTTGGCATTGCCAGTTTACATTTTATATCCTCTCTACTTCGGCCATCATCAGTTATTTTGCTCCCCAAATAGCAAAACTCCTTTACTACTTTAAGTGTCTCATTTCCTAATGTAATACCCTCAACATCACCCGACTTAATACGAATACATTCCATTATCCTCGTTCCTCGTTTTGCTTTTGTTGATGTTCATCTTATATCCTCCTTTAAAGACACTATCCATTCCGTTCAACTGCTCTTCCAAGTCCTTTGCTGTCTCTGACAGAATTACAATGTCATCGACGAACCTCAAAATTTTTTTTATTCCTTCTGTGTGGATTTTAATACCTACTCCGAATTTTTCTTTTGTTTCCTTCACTGCTTGCTCAATGTACAGATTGAATAACATCGGGGAGAGACTACAACCCTGTCTCACTCCCTTCCCAACCACTGCTTCCCTTTAATGTCCCTCGACTCTTACAACTGCCATCTGATTTCTCTACAAATTGTAAATAGCCCTTCGTTCCCTGTATTTTACCCCTGCCACCTTCAGAATTTGAAATAGAATATTCCAGTCAATATTGTCAAAAGCTTTCTCTAAGTCCACAAATGCTAGAAACGTAGGTTTGCCCTTCCTTAATATAGCTTCTAGGGTCCGTATTGCCTCACGTGTTCCAACATTTCTACGGAATCCAAACTGATCTTCTCCGAGGTCGTATTCTACTAGTTTTTCCATTCATCTGTAAAGAATTCGCGTTAGTATTTTGCAGCCGTGACTTATTAAACTGATATTTCGGTAATTTTCACATCTGTCATCACCTGCTTTCTTTGGGATTGGAATTATTATATTCTTCTTGAAGTCTGAGGGTATTTCGCCTGTCTCATACATCTTGCTCACCAGATGGTAGAGTTTTGTCAGGACTGGCTCTCCCAAGGCCGTCAGTAGTTCCAATGGAATGTTGTCTTTTCCGGGGGCCTTGTTTCGACTCAGGTCTTTCAGTGCTCTGTCAAACTCTTCACGCAGTATAGTATCTCCCATTTCATCTTCATCTACATCCTCTTCCATTTCCATAATATTGTCCTCAAGTACATCGCCCTTGTATAGACCCTCTATATACTCCTTCCACCTTTCTGCTTTCCCTTCTTTGCTTAGAACTTGGTTTCCATCTGAGTTCTTGATATTCATACATGTGGTTCTCTTATCTCCAAAGGTCTCTTTAATTTTCGTGTAGGCAGTATCTATCTTACCCCTAGTGAGATAAGCCTCTACATCCTTACATTTGTCCTCTAACCATCCCTGCTTAGCCATTTTGCACTTTCTGTCGATCTCATTTTTGAGACGTCTGTATTCCTTTTTGCCCGCTTCATTTACTGCATTTTTATATTTTCTCCTTTCATCAATTAATTTCAATATTTCTTCTGTTATCCAAGGATTTCTACTAGCCATCATCTTTTTACCTACTTGATCCTCTGCTGCCTTCACTATTTCATCCCTCAAAGCTACCCATTCTTCTTCTACTGTATTTCTTTCCCCCATTCCTGTCAATTGCTCCCTTATGCTCCCCCTGAAACTCTGTACAACCTCTGGTTCTTTTAGTTTATCCATGTCCCATCTTCTTAATTTCCCACCTTTTTGCTCTTTCTTCAGTTTCAATCTTGTTTCTTCTTCTTCCTTCTCTCCCTTTTCCTACTACCGAATTCCAGTCACCCATGACTATTAAATTTTCGTCTCTCTACACTATGTGAATAATTTCTTTGATTTGATCATACATTTCATCAATTTCTTCGTCATCTGCAGAGCTTGTTGGCATATAAACTTGTACTACTGTAGTATGTGTGGGCTTCGTACCTACGTATCTTGGCCACAATAATGCGTTCACTATGCTGTTTGTAGTAGCTTACCCGCATTCCTATTTTCCTATTCATTATTAAACCTACTCCTGCATTACCCCTATTTGATTTTGTGTTTATAACCCTGTAGTCACCTGACCAGAAGTCTTGTTCCTCCTGCCAACGAACTTCATTAATGCCCACTATTTAAAAAGGGAAATGGATAGGTTAAAGTTAGATATAGTGGGACTTAAGGAGAAGGTATGAAAAGTGCTGTCCATTGACTTATACCAGTGCATGCGTCCTCTATACTTGATTCCTGTCACACATGAGAGTTGACACCATGCGGAACTGTCGGAGTTGTGAGTCAGTGCAAGCCTTGCTAGCAAGTTCCTGCAGAGCGTTCGTCGTGTTGAAGGCAGTTTGAAGAGTCGTCGAGTGAGGTAGAAGCAGTGGCCGATAGACAGACAGTGGGAACAGAGCAGTGAATAGAAGCGCCGCGTCTGGACAGAGACCAACTGCCTACAGATATAATTGAGTACTTTTCGTCAGGATCCAGGCAGAAAATTAGTTTTCTTCTGACTTTAGTTCAGAGACCATTATTTAGTTTGTGTTGAAGGAACACCACTCAACGCAGGCAGACAGGCTAAATCAACGTTCTGCAATACTGCTGTAACCAGCGTTACTAAAGTTGAGTAATATATCTTACTATTCACTATTCTGTGTGTTGGCCTAGAACCCACGCATCGGTCCTACTAGGACACTTGTATTACTCTTTTTCAGCGAAAGCGAGTTGTTCATCAAAGTGGACGCCATCAGTCCACAACACTAAATACTTACAGTTTCAGTTCCGTGGAAGACTCACTTATTTTGAGGATGCGATAAATGGAAAACAGTCGTTAAATGCTTCAATAATAAATAAACATCTACACGTACTCAGGTACTCCTCAAGCCACCGTAAGGTGCGTGGCGGAGGGTGCCCTGTACCATTACTTCTCATCTCCCCTCCTGTTCAACAGAGCGGCGGACAAATGACTGTTTGCACGACTCCGTGTGAGCCCTTATTTCTCATATCTTACCTTCGTGGTCCTTGCGCGCGATGTATGTTGGCGGGAGCAGAGCCATCCGCCGGTTCTCTAAATATCCTCAACAGTGTTTTTCGAAAAGAACGCCACCTTCCCTCCAGGGATTCCCGCTTGTTTCTGGAGCATCCCCGCAACATATAAGCTTCGTTCGAACCTACCGGTAACAAATCTAGTAGCCCCCTCTGAACTGCTTCGAGGTCTTCCTTCAGTCCGGCCTGGTAGGGATCACAAACACTCGACCAGTACTCCTATATGCGCTCTCCTTTACAGATGAAGCACTCTTTCCTATAGTTCTCCCAAAAACCAAAGTCGACTATTTGCCTTCCCTACCACAGTTTTCACATACTCGTTCCACCTCATATCGCTTTGCAACGTTACGCACAGATATTTAAACGACTTGACTGTGTCAGGGGCGACACTAGTAATACTGTATCCGAACATTACTGGTTTGTTCTTCTGCATTAACTTACATTTTTTCCACATTTAGGGATATCTGCCATTCATCACAGCACCCGGAAGCTCTCTGAGTCGTCCTGTATCCTCCTAGTCATTCAACGTGGACACCTCGCCGTACACCACAGCATCATCAGCAGACAACCACACACTGCTGCCCACCCTCACCGCCGAATCATTTGCGCATATAGAGAACAACAGCGGTCCTATCACTTTGCCGGCCGGTGTGGCCGAGCAGTTCTAGGCGCTTCAGTCTGAAACCGCGCGACCGCTACGGTTGCAGGTTCCAATCCTGCCTCGGGCATGGGTGTGTGTGATTTCCTTAGGTTAGTTAGGTTTAAATAGTTCTAAGTTCTAGGTGACTGATGACCTCAGATGTTAAGTCTCACAGTGCTCAGAGCAATATTTGAACCTATCACTTTCCTGCGGCACTCCTGAGGAAACCCTTGTCTCTCATGAATAGTCACCGTCGAGGACAGCATGCTGGGTTCTATTATTTAAGAAGTCTTCGAGCCACTCACTTACCTGTGAACTGATTCCATATGCTCGTACCTTCTTTAACAGACTACAATGGGATATCGATCGTGTCAAATGTTTTCCAGAAATCTAGAAATACTCAATCTGCCTGTTTCCCTTCATCCATAGTTCTCAGTGCATCGTGCGAGAAAAGGACAAGCTGAGTTTCGCACGATCGATGCCTTCTAGAACCATGCTGATTCGTGGACATAAGCTTCTTAGCCTCAGGAAAGTTCATTATATTCGAAGTGAGAATGTGTTTAAGAATTCTGCTGCAAACAGAAGTTAGGGATATTGGTCTGTAAGATTGCGGATCGTTCTTTACCTTTCTTATATACTGGAGCCACCTGCGCTTCTTGCCAGTCGCTTCGGACTTTGTACTGGCGAGAGATTCAGGATAAATTCAAGCTAGGTAAGGGGCCAGTGCCTTAGAGTATCCTGTGTAAAATCGAACTGAGATTCCATCCGGACCTGCTGATTTATTTCTTTTCAAATCTTTACGTTACTTCTCTACGGCAAGTAAGCTTATTGCTAAGACGTCCGTATCATATGATATCAATATTAGTGAGGATATAAAAAGTGAATTACGAATAGAGATTTCAAAATTACATTGAAAATATCGATGTTTCGTATATAAATAGTATCGATATTCATATGCTAAGTATGTTATAATAATATCGACACATTTCCTGGACGTCTCCCTTTCATAATTGCATATTCCGTATACTTATACTGGACAGTGGATGTGAGAAATCACTGTTTTCTATACGCAACATAAGAGGAATATCATTCCTGTGAAGCAACATTGATACTGCGTATTACCTGAAAAATGATAATTTTGCCAATTTTATATTACCATTTTCAGTTAGGAGAAATAATCCTCTCTCATAATTGCAGTAATATACGTTGAGTGAAATTACTCTAACCCTTACCTTTATTTTAAAAGAAGTGGAAATATTAGAATGTATGATATTAGATAAACAAATTTGCGACAAAAATCTTCTGTAAATCAATAATTACAACTATTTCACTCAACAAACTGAAATAACAAATTCCATTTTCACCACCAGCAACTTCTTTGAAATGACAATCACTACTTTTTGTATATAGTCAGTCCGACTTTAGTGGTATCGACATCATACAGACGAATTATCGAGTAGTCGAAGTATTGCTTTTAAAAAATTGGCGCCTCTCCAACCACTTAACTGGGACGACAGAAATATTCCTTAGACAGTTCTAAATATCGAAAAGAAGCTTTGATAAATTGGTAACTCGCAGGTGGGACGAGTAATTTGCTGTACTGGGTGACTTTGCTATCGTTATCTCTCTACAAATTGAAGCAAGTGTTTTTTTAACGGAACCATATACGAGTACTTATTAATGCCATTCGAAAGATCTGCGAAAGAGGAGTTCAGCGGTGCAACGTTTGTTAAGGTTTGCACTAGAATTTTCGCAAAAAAAATTGCGAGGAAATGTTGCAACAACAAGTATCAAAACCTGTAGTAAGAGACTGTTGGGCTGAAATCACACTTATTCATAGAAGTAAATATTATTTAAATAAAACTCAGTGTTTAACATACCACCTTCTTACATAGGACTAAAAAGTATAAAATAATTCCATCTAACCCCATACAGCGTCCTAACGCCATAGAGACGGTCCTGAAAATTTGTGAGTGTGAGTTTTTAATAGCTATCAGTGGACTTGTTGGATGTAAAACGAAGTACGTGGGCTGCATTCCACAGATACTGATCGGGATGTGAACTAGTTACTCATCAGTTGTGTGTCGCATGCGCCGCCCGATGGGTTTTTCTTTTTTTTTTTCTTTTTAAGGCTTCAAAGTATTTCAATAGCTGTTAAAATTTCTCTCACAAATTTTGATTACTATGAGTATGGGATTCGGAATGTGTTTGGGGCCAAGGGACTTTTAGTCCTGTTTAAATATGCGGTACATTAAAAATATATTTTATTTAAATCATTATTTTGTACTTTTAAGTCGTGTGTGAAATGTTTCAATTTGCTTCGAATATTTTGAAGAGATTACAACAGAGTGTGTAAACTTTAAGTTTTATTTCAGTTTATCGTCGCCTTAGTCAACCCATATGTTGCTTCCTCTTATGTGCGTCTCGTGGAAAGATATCGAAGGTAAGAGTTAGGCAGACTCGAGTTCGGTCGAGCCTTCCCGGCACTCGTCGTTCTTGCCGCGATTCATTCGCGCGAGAGGCCGGCGGGGAGAGGGCAGGGCACGAAATTATTATTATTACAAATGCGAATTGAGCACCACACACTTATTGTGAATTAAAGTCTTTTTAACGAGGGAATCACTATTTCATTAGGAAGAACATAAATAGAACCATTAAAAGTTACGAGATAGGTTACTCAATTTGGGTACTCGTTTAATTGTTATCTAAATGCCCTAACAAACACGTTGAAAATTCTTTAGTTAGAAAACAAAGACACAACAGTAAACGTTACAAGCGGTAGAAGGTAAAAATACCAAAAATAGCGGGCGGAAGACATACAGAAGTGCCGCTAGTACGGCGCGATCACCAACTGCCCCAGGACTAGTGGAGGCTTGCAGCCGACACGTCGGGGCAAACCGGGCGCCCACGGGGTCCGGCGTGTCCGCGCAGGCGCACGCCAACGACCACACTACGTATGGCTGACTTCCTTCCAGTCGCAGGTAAGTCCGCGAGCAGCGAGGCTGCGACCTCCAGATGAACCGGCGCCGAGAGCGACGTCTGGAAGAGGCGAGCTGCCGCACCTGCAGGTGCGTGTTCACGCTGCTCCTCCTCACTCGGGCAGCGAGCTCCGGACAGAGTCGTTCCGTGCCGAGCGCCTCGCAGCAGAGGCACATCGCCAGCCACCTCTTTCGGCGGCAACCACCAGAAAACCGCCTCCACGCGGTGACCCAGCCTGGCCTACCTAAGACAACCCCACGTCGCAGCACCACAGGTAGATTCGCGAGTCGGGCGCCACATATCGACCTTGCAGCACGGCTGATACTGGACGCGTATTCAAGAAGACGACGGTTCAAATTAACATCGGGTCATCCAGATTGATAGGCTTACCGCGATTTCCGTAAATTTCTCCAGGCATATGCCGGGGTGGTTCCTTTGAAAGGGAACGGCCGATTTCTGTCGCTATCACTAAAACATTCCGAGCTTGTGGTCCGTCGCAAATGACCTCGATGTCGACGCAACGTTAAGTACTCATTTTTTATCTGTTTTTTTCCGCACGCCAGACGAGAAAGCTGGTTAATATTGTAGTGTCATCCAATTCTGAAATATCTAGAAAGTTTAGATTATCTAGCTCATCGGGAAAGTAATTTAAAATCAACTGCAAAATTTCTACCGAATAAATAAATAGACAACAAAGCGAGCTAAAAATGAAGTGGGCTGCGTTATCTCAGGCACAGTACGGGTTCCAAAGTGAGGCGCGCGCGCGCGCGGTCTGTGTGGGCGGCACGCAGTGCGTCGTCCTGCCGCTGCCGCTGGCTCCGCCCCTCCACACTTGTCGCCGGTGGACGACACCCGGCCCCCGCCCTGGTCGCGTGTCGTGCATTCGGCGCCAGCGGCGCCCGTACCCGCAGAGCGCAGGAGGAAACGGAGCGGCCTCAGGGCCGCGCGAGGTGTGTCGAGCTGTGGGTACCCACAGCCGCCCAGGTACCGGTCACCCCGCGCAAAACGTATCGCGCAGTAGACGGGGAGTGAAATTTCGTGTTATCCGACTTGCCTTTAAAAAACTGTTTTACCTTGATGAAGGAAATGTACGTCTTCTCAATAAAAGTCTTAGCTTTCGCATTAAAAAAACCCGTAAAAACCATTGTTGTGGGATTCGCGCGTGTCCTGCGCTGAGCACTCTCTCATTCGATTTTAGGAAACTATTCAGTAAACAGAAATTTCCGTTTCTTATAGCCACACATTGCAGCTTGATAATGAACTCATTTTCTTTTCGTTACAGCCTATAGTTAATGTGACACTTGGAAGTAAACTACTACACTGCGCATATTTTCAAAAGTTTTGCAGTGAAAAATGTAGTCGCTGGCCAGTTTACGTTTGGTTGCTTTTAGGACATATGTTTCTGCCTAGGAAATTGTGAAAGGAGGATCATGTCTGTTTCCCTTCCAGAGAATATATATATATATATATATATATATATATATATATATATATATATATATATATATATGAGGCCATTCATTGCGAGGTTGCCGCCGGATACGGTCCGCTATGCGGAATGCAAAGCTGCCTCGTGTTTCTCTTCTTCGCACTCTGCCGATATTAGCCGAAGCTCGAAGAAAAATTTAATGACACGAATAGACACCCACGTCTGTGTTGCCTGGTTTCAGGAAACAATGTTACCTGTATTACTGAATTTATTCGCTCACTTATTGTAATCTGTTCAGTTTACAATTTCCGTTTCAGCGGAGTGCACTGCGAACTGTTGACACGTTCTGCTATTGATTATTTCAAATGATGCACGAGCGATATTAGAAAATCTTAACACGGTCCCTGAACTGTAGTTTGTATAATTGCAGGAAATAAAAGACACACTCATTCTGTTAACCACTGTCCGCAGAAAAGCAATCCAAATCAACAACAGCAAAATGCAACTTGTCTTACGGCTGCACAGTGCAGCGCAGCTGTGTGTGTAGGAGACAGCACGGTACTTCCGGGCTTCATGTGTTCTCGAGGAAAGCATAGGAAAAAAAAGTGAAACTTGTGTTACTGAAGCGACCGTGTAGTACAATATTAATACATTCTTCTAGAGAGAAGCGTACAAAATTAACAAGAAATTGTTGTTAAGACGTAGTAATTGGAGTTGGGAATCTGATCAAAGTTTTAGCTTCCTTCGGATCTTCCTGCTTTCCTCTCATTGTTCTAAGAAAGGGTGGACGCCACGCTACAATATCCTAAATGTCAACCAGAGCTGTCCTATTTTCGCATTTCTTAAAACGAAGGAAGCCTTTCTGTTTTTGTTTTGGACAGAAATGAAGTACGTTACTCATGAACACTTTCCCATATAAGAATACTCTACGCTAATGTATGTTTGCGTGATGACTGTCAATTTCAGCAGACGCTAAGAATACGCAGAAGTAGCAATGCGCTGTGAGTATAACATGGCTGTACAATGCCAAGGCAAGTGGTTCACTCGTGTACTCTAGAGTAGTGTCGGACGCTTTTGGTGTCGTCTGCATGTAAACAAAGTTTAAGTCTGCGTTCTGCCATCGGCAGTTACTTGAAAAGTAACAAATCGAAGCAAACGCGATAGAAAGGCGAATAAAGAAGCAGACACATGCAAGACAGCAGCGCGACGCGCCCTCCGGCCCTTCTCCACGGAAGAGGCCGCTCCACTCACTTCCGGCGTCGTGATCTTCCTTTCTCGGCAAGCAACCCCCTTTACACTCTTCTCACGCCACATCTTGGAAGCCGTGCATCTAGGCACTCAGCCACGTGCAGTATTTCTTCACTCCCGGACACCACTCAGCTCAACACGAAAACCAACGCTTATTACTGAAAGTGCGTTCATGTCAGTCTGTTGTATAACTTAGGGTAACGTTTCATGTTACTATATTATGACATTCCTGGATACCGAAAATGTCCTGTGTATGAACAAAGAGAGGAGCTCGCTGTGTTCGCCCACGAGGCCCGGGAAGCGGCAGCCGTTCAGGCTGATGCCGCACTCGTCCACTACGGCGAGGTGCTCTGCTCTGCGCCGCGAAATGGGGCGCGCCGGAGATCAGACTAGCGGTGTGCAACGGCTGAGGAGTCTTCAGCAAACAGCAACACAGCATGTGGAGTGAAGCGTCCAGGTGTGAAAGTAATTTCAGCCGTACCTCAAAGGAGTGTTACAGAACGTTTACTTTTCACATTAAATAAGGTGATTCAGACGTCAAGTCCCATACGACAAAATCTAGACTGACGATTCAATAATATCGGATCACAAAAAGTCCTGACAGGAACGACCATCCGAAGCGAAAAAGTGTAATCGACTCGGGCTTTACAGTGCGCGCCTTAAAAACTGTCGAGCACTCCTTTGTCTTACCTACTCTGAAAGGTATCTCCTCTACTGAACAAGAGCTCGTAACACAGTTTTCAGTAGAAGACGTTCGTATCACAGTATGGAAATAAGTGCTCGTATCTCTTAGTGTATACACTAGACTGTTTCGCTTTTAATGATCTTTCCTGTCGAATCCGTGAATACCGCTTTGTCCGGTCGGCGAGTGCTATTAAATCATCAACGTACACTTTGTCCAATAGGACGTGGCTTTTCAATCAGCCTGCATATAAAAACAAAATTTACAACTGCAACGAGGGTTTCTTGGTACGGAGGAACCGGTGTGTTATGTCACACGGGAGCCATCGACAGACGTCGAAGTAGTTTCGGAAGTGATCAGAGGAGTGTGTTGAGGCCTTGTTGTTCATGTTGTACGTTAATAACCTGACAAGCCATTCTTTATAATCGTCTCCGATTTTACCCAGGCGATGCAGTTATCTATAATAAAATGGCGTTTATAAAAAAAGCAGCACAAACATTCTGTCAGATCTTGATAGTATTTCAAAAAGCATGCAGACTTTAGAAACGCACTCTAAACGCTGATAAATGTAAAATTACACGCTTCACAAAACGAAGTAACGTAGCATTCTATGGGTAAAATATCAAATGGTTCAAATGGCTCTGAGCACTATGTGACTTAACCTCTGAGGTCATCAGTCGCCTAGAACTTAGAACTAATTAAGCCTAACTAACCTAAGGACATCACACACATCCATGCCCGAGGCAGGATTCGAACCTGCGACCGGAGCGGTCGCTCGGCTCCAGGCTGTAGCGCCTAGAACCGCACGGCCACTCCGGCCGGCGGTAGAATATCAGTCGGTCATAACTGGAATCGGTCAACTCCTACAAACACCTGTTTGTAACAAATTGAATGTATGTGAAATGGAACGATCGTGTAGGTTGGGTCGTTTGTTAACTAGGTTCAGTGGTAGGACAGCAGGAAAATTCAGTCATCATCCGTACAATATGGCCAAAGCTCAAAAACAGGCTCATGTCAAGCGGTGTAAGGAAATGTCTAGGAAACACAAAACCCTTATACGACAGCGTAAGAGGATACGAAACCTGGACGTGATGGTACGAAAGAAAACTGGGCTAGAGTCAACTACTTCGGTCTTTTAAGATGAACCAAAACCAATAAAGCTGTTCGTTCGCGAAGCAATCCCACGATACTGGTGGCTTGTTTCTTTTGTTAAACTTGCCATGTCCCGACCATTCCTGTGGGAGATCGAAAATCAGCTACTGATCAATGGTAAACGAGTCATTTGCCTCACATGATCGATATTAGGAAAACAGCAGAAAACGTCACACCATTCTTCGTCGCAATGACGTACAAAATGTCATACCGCATTTCAAACAGCTGAATGATGTCTCAACGCCTATATTCAGCTGATTTCACACCTAGTATCTTTTTGTTCCTGAGCTTTCCTGAAATGGGTTCACTATTCAGTATGATTACCAAGTAGTGATAAAGCAAGGACTTTTTACCCCAACACTCATAAAATAAAATGATTAACAGCCAAACCATTATGATTAACAACACACAAAAAATTATCATATAAATCTGGTCTGGATAATAAATAGTTGTCCCCTCTAGAAAGAAGAACTCTTGAAGTAAATGCGGTCTTTATCAGTACTTTTCTTATTACCTTGAAGGTTGGTGTGGCTGCTTCGTCTCCTTGCTCCGTGACTGGACTGGCGCTTAAGTACGGGGCACGTTTACGTACGTGCCTCGGTATACTTGCAGGCACGTGGCATGCGGTAGTTAGCCGTCGCACCTCTAGAGGACATGCGTGCGCCGCTGCAGTTTCACACGCAAACAAAGCGGTGTCTACACTGCCTCGCGGAATGTTCGCCTGCGGGGTCAGCGCTTCGGTTACTCCCCAGACGTGTCAGTACTGATGATGGGTGCCGTGCCCTAGTACACAGAGTTTGTAAGCAGCGATTTTCATCAGCTGAAGAAAATGCTGGATCCTTCCCAAACCTGTTTTTGGGATACCAAAGTCGAGGGAAAAAAATATTTCGACAATTGGATCAAACGTTTGCAAAAGGGTATAAATTTTAAAGGGAAGTATTTTTAGAACCAATAAAACGATTTTCACGAAAATATGTTTTACATTCGTTGCTTTTGCAAAAACTTAAAAGGTGACCGTCGCAGCTTGTGGAATAAGGATGCGGGTAACACGGGGAGAGCACGAGACCTCGACGGCTACCTGTGTACCGCAGTGAGTGCAGGGGAGCACATCACCACAGTGAAACCCAAAGCACGCAGTTTCCCTTGTTTGACACTGTGTGTGCACGTTTGTCGTTAAATATGAGGTCGACATTTTGATCCCGGTTTGTAATTCAATGCACCGAGTTACTTCAAATAAATGTGATCTAACTGTTCTCGAATTCGATGATTCGTGCAATTACGGTAGAGACCTCTTTAGCTTGCCATATCATTACATCACTGTTGTGACACGTTATACAAATGTCTTCGATGGCGACGAATGATCACTACGCCACCAGTGAGCAGATTCGCCCGACCGGCCAGTATCACTCGGTGGGAGACTCTACAAGCTCGGGAACTCTGTTGCTGCGATGCTCACAATTCCTGACCATGTCTCGCACAGCATAACTGACGTGAAAATGGTTAATGTTCTCAGCGGCGTATTTTTGTATGACATTTACTCTGAGAAACCATATTACCAATCACCTGCTGCAACGATAACATCTGCGAGTATTCGTGCCGTCAAGAACATTTTTTTACAGCCTTTAGGATAATGTTAACACATCTTTCTGCATGTATTTCAATTAAATTAGCCTGGACAACACAGAATCATTCCTGGCACCGGCTTTATGGCGCCCTACAAAGACGTTCTTGATAGCTTCTTAAACGGCCCCTCCATTTCGAGTGAGGTTATGCACCGTTACTAATAACCTTACATTGGCGAGATTTTAAGTTCTTACCCTCGTCCCTTCGCTACTCGTGCTGCAGTTCTAGGAAATAATGTTTGAAGAGTTCCTAAAAAGCCGTGGAGCTCACATATTAAAAGGTACGGAAAGGTGGTTAAAATCCGAAATTGACTGCAGTAAGATTTTTGGGGTAAATCTAAGAGTATACCGAGAGGCTAAGGTAATGTAAAGTGGAGGTGGTATGTTCATCGCTATAGTAAACAAAGATGGAGATGCATGCGAGACTATTTGGGCAAGAGTCAGTATCAGGAGTGGGCATAAAGGTATTGGACCTTTCTGTGAACCTCCAGAGTCACCCACATATGTGACAGAAAACTTAACAGAAAACCTCAGTTCGCTAATATGAATGTTCCTCAGTCATACTGCTGAGGTAATTGCAGTTTTATACATAGAACCATGGATCTTGCCGTTGGGGGGATAGGCTTGCGTGCCTCAGCGGTATAGATAGCCGTACCGTAGGTGCAACCACAACGGAAGGGTATCTGTTGAGAGGCTAGACAAACGTGTGGTTCCTGAAGAGGGGCAGCAGCCTTTTCAGTAGTTGCAGCGGCAGCAGTCCAGATGATTTACTCATCTGGCCTTGCAACACTAACCAAAATGGCCTTGCTGTGCTAGTACTGCGAACGGCTGAAAGCAAGGAGAAACTACAGCCGTAATTTTTCCCGGGGGCATGCAGCTTTACTGTATGGTTAAATGATAAAGGCGTCCCCTTCGGTAAAATATTCCGGAGGTAAAATAGTCCCCCATTCGGATCTTCGGGCGGGGACTACTCAGGAGGACGTCGTTATCAGGAGAAAGAAAACTGGCGTTCTACGGATCGGAGCGTGGAATGTCAGATCCCTTAATCGGGCAGGTAGGTTAGAAAACTTAAAAAGGGAAATGGATAGGTTAAAGTTAGATATAGTGGGAATTAGTGAAGTTCGGTGGTAGGAGGAACAAGACTTCTGGTCAGGTGACTACAGGGTTATAAATACAAAATCAAATAGGGGTAATGCAGGTGTAGGTTTAATAATGAGTAAAATATAGTAACGCAGGTAAACTACTACAAACAGCTTAGTGAACGTATTATTTTGGCCAAGATATATATGAAGCCCACGCCTACTAGAGTAGTACAAGTTTATATGCCTACTAGCTCAGCAGATGACAAAGAAATTGATGAAATGTATGAGATAAAAGAAATTATTCAGATATTGAAGGAAGACGAAAATTTAATAGTCATGGGTGACTGTAATTCGATAGTAGGAAAAGGAAGAGAAGGAGACGCAGTAGGTGAATATGTAGTGGGAGTAAGGAATGAAAGAGGAAGCCGCCTGGTAGAATTTTGCACAGAGCATAACTAAATCATAGCTAACACTTGGTTCAAGAACCATGAAAGAAGGTTGTATACATGGAAGAGTCCTAGAGATACTGGAAGGTTTCAGATAGATTATATAATGGTAAGACAGAGATTTAGGAACCAGATTTTATATTGTAAGACCTTTCCAGGGGCAGATGTGGACTCTGACCACAATCTATTGGTTATTAACTTTAGATTAAAACTGAAGAAACTGCAACAAGTTGGGAAATTAAGGAGATGGGACCTGGATAACTTGACAGAACCAGAGGCTGTAGAGAGTTTCAGGGAGAGCATTAGGGAACGAGTGACGAGAATGGGGGAAAGAAGATGAATAGGTTTTTTTGTGGAATGAAATAGTGAAGGCAGCAGAGGATCAAGTAGGTAAAAAGATGAAGGCTAGTAGAAATCCTTGGTTAACAGAAGAAATATTGAATTTAGTTGATGAAAGGAGAAAATATAAAAATGCAGTAAATGAAGCAGGCAAAAAGGAATACAGACGACTCAAAAATGAGATCGACAGGAAGTGCAAAATGGCTAAGCAGGGATGGCTAGAGGTCAAATGTAAGGATGTAGAGGCATATATCACTAGGATAGATACTGCCTACAGGAGAATTAGAGAGACCTTTGGAGAAAAGAGAACCACTTGTATGAATATTAAGAGCTCAGATAGAAACCCATTTGTAAGCAAAGAAGGGAAAGCAGAAAGGTGGAAGGAGTATATAGAGGGTCGGTACAAGGACGATGTACCTGAGGACAGTGGATGTAGATGAAGATGAAATGGGAGATATGATACTGCGTGAAACGTTTGACAGAGCACTGGAAGACCTATGTCGAAACAAGGCCCCGGGAGTAGACAACATTCGATTAGATCTACTGATACCCTTGGGAGAGCCAGCCATGGAAAAACTCTACCATCTGGTGAGCAAGATGTATGAGACAGGTGAAATGCCCTCAGACTTCAAGGTGTGAATAATTCAAAGAAAGTGGGTGTCGACCGATGTGAAAATTACAGAACAATCAGTTTAATAAGTCTCTTTCAAATTCTAAAGGTGTCAGGGGTAAAATACAGGGAGCGAAAAGCTATTTACAATTTGTACAGAAACCAGATGGCAGTATAAGAGTCGAGGGACATGAAAGGGAAGCAATGGTGGGGAAGGGAGTGAGACAGGGTTGTAGCCTATCCCTGACGTTATTCCATCTGTATACTGAGCAAGCAGTAAAGCAAACAAAAGAAAAATTTGGAGTAGGAATTATAATCCATGGAGAAGAAATAAACACTTCGAGGCTTGTTGATGACCCTGTAATTCTGTCAGATGCAGTAAAAGACGTGGGAAAGCAGTTGAAAGCAATGGACAGTGTCTTGGAAGGAGGATGTAAGATGAACATCAACAAAAACAAAACGACGATAATGGAATGTAGTCGAATTAAGTCGGGTGATGCTGAGGGAATTAGATTAGGAAATGAGACACTTAAAGTAGTAAAGGAGTTTTGCTATTTGAGGAGCAAAATAACTGACGATGGTGGAAGTAGAGAGGATATAAAATGTAGACTGGCAGTGGCAAGGAAAGCGTGCCTGAAGAAGAGAAATTTGTTAACGTCGAGAACAGATTTAAATGTGAGGAAGTCGTTTCTGAAAATTTGTATGGAGTGTAGCCATGTGTGGAAGTGAAACGTGGGCGACAAATAGCTTAGACGAGAAGAGAATAGAAGCTTTCGAAACATAGTGCTACAAAACAATGGTGAAGATTAGATGGGTTGATCACATAGCTGATGAGGAGGTATTGAATAGAATTGGGAAGAAGAGAAATTTGTGGCACAACTTGACTAGAAGAAGGTATCGGTTGGTAGGACATATTCTGTGGCGTCAAGGGATCACCGATTTAGTATTGGGGGGCAGCGTGGTGGGTAAAAATCGTAGAGGGAGACCAAGAGATGAATACACTAAGCAGATTCAGAAGGATTTAGGTTGCAGTAGGTACTGGGGATGAAGAAGTTTGCACAGGATAGAGTAGCATGGAGAAGTGCATCAAACGTGTGTCAGGAATGAAGACCACAACAACAATAACAACATGATAGAGATGACTAAAGTCGTGGGATAGCGATACCCGCACATACAGCTGGCGGTAGTTTAGTGTACACAGTGTATAAAAGACCTGTGCACTGGCGGAGCTGTCATTTGTGTTTTGGTGATCCTTGCGAAAATATTTCCAACGTCATTATGGCCGCTCGGCGGAAATTGACAGACTCTGAAGGCGGATTAGTTGTTGGAGCTTGATACATGGAACACCCCATTTCGGAAATCGGTAAGGAATACAATACTCAGAGATCGACGATGTCTAGAGTGTGGCGAGAATACCAAATTTCAGGCATTTCCTGTCACCAAGGACAACGCCGTGGACCACCGGGTTCGCTCAACGATGCAGAGTTTTCAGTGCTGACAGACAAGCAACACTGCTGGAAATAAGGGTAGAAATCAATGTGGGACACACTACGGACGTATCTGTTAGGAGAGTGCGCCGCAGTCGGGCGTTAGTGGGCTGCGGCAGCCGACGACGGACGCGAGTGCGTTTGCTGACAGCGCGACTTGGCCTGCGGCGTCTCTCCTGCGCTCGTGACCGTATGTGTTGGACGCTAGACGAATACAGAATTACGGGATTGTCAGATGAGTCTTGGTTTTAGTTGGTAAGAACTGATGGCAGCGTTCGGGTGTGGTTCAGACCGCATGAAACCGTGAACCCAAGTTGTCAGCAAGCGATTGTGCAAACTGGTGGTGTTACCATAATGGTGCAGGCTGTGTTCTCTGGTCCAAATGAACCGATTGTTCGTTATGTTCGTCTTCTGGCAGCTCGTTTGCAGCCGTTCATGGACTTCATGTTGCCAAACAATGATGGAATTTTTATTTATGACTATGCGCCCTGTCACAGTTGTTCGCGACTGGTTTGAAGAACATTCTGAACAATTCGAGCGGATGATTTGGCCATCCAGATCGCCCGGCACGAATGCCATCGAACATTTATGGGACATAATCGAGAGGCGAGTTGGTGCAGAAAATCGCGCACCAGTAGCACTTTGGCCGTTACGGGCGGAAGTGGAGACAGCTCTGCAGGGGACTTGGAGCTAGCTGTGGAGTCCGTGCCACGCCGAGGCGCTGCTCCACACCGGGCGCGGCATTAGGAGGGCCCGCACGGCGTTTGTCACCTCATTGTGAACGCAGTATGAGACAAGATGTCGTGCACAACAGCACCAAATGCTTTCGCTGAAACTACTCAGAACAGATCGGCGTAACCATCCCGGAAATACGGTGTTAGAATACATTGGAAACAAAGTGAAATGGTCTTCCTGAGAAAGTTCGCATCGAAACTGGCATCAGTGACCATGGGCCAGTTATAGCGGCAATTATTCAAAATAAAAAATGGTAATGATTTACTTGTCCTACAAACTAGATAAGAGGCAGTAGTGTCATCAGACATGCTGGAAATTGTAGCATTTAGCTGTGAGCAGGAGCATGTAGAGGAACTGTGGTACGGATTTGGAAAAAAATAGTCGAGCAAGGATCAATTACTGCCTGGTAGGTGTGAAACAAAGCATAGTGTTACACACAGAGAGATGGTGAAACAAACGCTTCTGGCTGTGGAAAGTACCGTTCGTGGAGCCGAAGACCATTAGCCAAGAAAATTTGGTCATATGTGAAGTTAGTACAAGATACACACGGAATACGCAGGAAACCCAGGTGATGGTAACAAAGCAAAATCAGAAACGATTAACTCCGTTTCCGAAAGTTCCTCTACAAAGGAGGCTCGAGGTTTTTTCGGCCCACGGAAATGCTGAGAAAGTTAACTTGCAGACGTTTCGAGATAAGATGCCAACTATCCTGCGAAGGTCGTCTTGCAAAATTTTAAGAATCACTTCTGAAGAGTAATCTACCAATATTCCAGTGCGGGACGCTGTGTGTCGCTCCCCTGGTGGCCGCGAACACGACTGCAGGCTAGTTCCAGAGTGCACACCCGTTTCGTTCGGGAACGGGAGGGAACCCAGTAGGTGCTGCAATGGCAACTGCCCTTTTCCGTGCACTTCACTGCTGCATGTACAATATGGATGTAGCTGTAGACAACGGTGTTGAGAACTCATGCTTCTGTGTGCATAGCGTAATCTTATTTTTCTGCGTAGCAGTTTCTTTCCGTTACTTCAATACGTCGTGAGCTGACGTTTGTGATTGTGAATGAAAGTTCTCACTCGCCTCCTATTTCACGAAGTCGAAAATTATGAGTTAGAAAATATTTTAGAATTCAAACACCACAGGCATTTTGTGTGATTTTCTTTTTCTAACCGTTAACCGCAGGCAAACCCACGATATTATCTTGATTCCACTGAGATTAATTCGTGTAAAATCGTTAACAGAAGATGGCCTATTAAATTACATCAAGTGCCAACGGAAATTTGTATCACGATTTCAACACGAATGTCCAAGAAATGGATTGTGTCAAACATTCAGTAATAGTGCTGCTGTCAGTGACCTCACAGAGAATGTACTTGGTGGAGTGTACGTGTGGAGAAAACTAAAATCGAATTATGTTCCTCGAAATAAAAATTATTAGTCTATTAGCTCTCATTTCTCAAGTTCCTCAGTACGCACCAAAAAAAGAACAAACTTATTGATACGATTCCACGAAGGGGAATGGTTTTTCAATAAATATCACGAGCAAGTGAACATTACTCAGGGGCGGTAATTTGTGGATGCAATTTGGAATGTAAAAAAGTTCTAATATTTGCAACATTCAAACATTCCCACCTGCTAACAAGAAGCTACCGTAGGATTCGTACACAAAAAAGCAACATCATTACAGGTGAATCAAATGGGCTCGGAAACTAAGTTGACTATGCCGATTACAATTACGATACTTCTGACAGATTCCAAACTACCAGAATCTCATCTGCTTGCAAGTACACTCCTGGAAATTGAAATAAGAACACCGTGAATTCATTGTCCCAGGAAGGGGAATCTTTATTGACACATTCCTGGGGTCAGATACATCACATGATCACACTGACAGAACCACAGGCACATAGACACAGGCAACAGAGCATGCACAATATCGGCACTAGTACAGTGTATATCCACCTTTCGCAGCAATGCAGGCTGCTATTCTCCCATGGAGACGATCGTAGAGATGCTGGATGTAGTCCTGTGGAACGGCTTGCCATGCCATTTCCACCTGGCGCCTCAGTTGGACCAGCGTTCGTGCTGGACGTGCAGACCGCGTGAGACGACGCTTCATCCAGTCCCAAACATGCTCAATGGGGGACAGATCCGGAGATCTTGCTGGCCAGGGTAGTTTACTTACACCTTCTAGAGCACGTTGGCTGGCACGGGATACATGCGGACGTGCATTGTCCTGTTGGAACAGCAAGTTCCCTTGCTGGTCTAGGAATGGTAGAACGATGGGTTCGATGACGGTTTGGATGTACCGTGCACTATTCAGTGTCCCCTCGACGATCACCAGAGGTGTACGGCCAGTGTAGGAGATCGCTCCCCACACCATGATGCCGGGTGTTGGCCCTGTGTGCCTCGGTCGTATGCAGTCCTGATTGTGGTGCTCACCCGCACGGCGTCAAACACGCATACGACCATCATTGGCACCAAGGCAGAAGCGACTCTCATCGCTGAAGTCGACACGTCTCCATTCGTCCCTCCATTCACGCCTGTTGCGACACCACTGGAGGCGGGCTGCACAATGTTGGGGCGTGAGTGGAAGACGGCCTAACGGTGTGCGGGACCGTAGCCCAGCTTCATGGAGACGGTTGCGAATGGTCCTCGCCGATACCCCAGGAGCAACAGTGTCCCTAATTTGCTGGGAAGTGGCGGTGCGGTCCCCTACGGCACTGCGTAGGATCCTACGGTCTTGGCGTGCATCCGTGCGTCGCTGCGGTCCGGTCCCAGGTCGACGGGCACGTGCACCTTCCGCCGACCACCGCGGTTCCTGGTGTGTCCGCTGTGCCGTGCGTGTGATAATTGCTTGTACAGCCCTCTCGCAGTGTCCGGAGCAAGTATGGTGGGTCTGACACACCGGTGTCAATGTGTCCTTTTTCCATTTCCAGGAGTGTATTTGTAATGATCAAGAAGTTATGTAGAAGACAACGGTGTGGTACTACCGTGGATGGTCTGTCGTTTCAAGTTGGACACCCTCAAAACAAAGGGGAGTTAGTAAAAATTTGCTCACACAAATTTGAACGTCGATCCATATATTCGTCCTAACTAAGCGACTAACGCTCTGATTAATTGTTAGGATGAGCATTTTATCTATGAGGTCACACTTCTATTTTGCAAGCAGAAAAGCAACAGATCTTAGACAAATCGTGATTTCGCTCGTCGCCAAAGATCATTTATTCTCCTGGTGATTGAATTTGAATAACTAAGTGATTATGTGCATTGAACCACTAAGTAACGAATGCTAACCGAAGAAGAACTTATGTTGGATGAGCTCGTGAGAGAGCGTCTCACCCCCCCCCCCCCCCACACGGCCAGGGCGCTACCCGCCCGCGGGCGCCGGCCGCTCACTCAGCCAGGCGGCAGGTGGCGCGTGGCACCCCGCCAAAGTGCCGTTGCCGAAAGCCACCCAAGTGTGCCGGACAGAGAAAGCAGTGGAAATTCTCACAGCTTGCTGTTCTACTTTCTACTTGACCAGTCGCAGTCCGGACTTTCTAAAAAGAGCGCAACGCGCATTGTGCGTAGCCACGCCAGGTTGCGCCAGGTTTGGAAACAACGTTTAACTTAAACTTACCAAGCCTGTACAAAGAAACAAGGAGACAAAGCTACCCTGATCCTCCAGTTACAAATATACGAGTAATTACCCATTCGTGCGCACACTATAGGGTTCGTGCACGGTGGGTCTTACGGGGAGAGTATTGTTGTGTACTGCTTCATATAAAATGGTGAGAAGAGCTGTCGTCGTAGCGAAGCTGCACAGCAGCAGAAACTATTAGCGAACACGTAAATACAGTAAACAGCAGTTTCATTTAACTTACACCATTCTGCAAGTATCGCGAAGGAACTTTACAGAACAAACGACAGCAAAGGCCAGCTATTGCTAAAGACAAGTAGTACAGCAAAGTTCGTTCTACCCGACAATGCGGTTTGTCTGCTTCAGGGGCAAGCGTACGTTTAGAGCACACCTGTTCTCTTTTCATTGGCCGGTTTTAACCTGTTACTCTGCTTAGCGCATTACGACCCCTGTTTTTGGATACGTGGTTTGCCGTGTTATCCCTACCCATCCCACCACCTCTACCCCTTATTCTCCTCCTCCCAAGCTCTTTTGAAACCAACAACCTCCCAAACACTCCCCCTCGCCGATACAAGTACACTTCTGATACCAAATTGGCGGGAAAAAGACTCAGTTGATAGGCCATTTGGCGCGAAATCGATTACAGTGTATGGAATATCATTTCCACACTTTACACAATGTGTGGAATATTATTTATTTAAGCAAATTATTTGGTACAAGGCGGCGTATGAAATACAGTTTATTTATTTAAATAATTTCGCGGTAAACTGATTTCAGTGTGCGGAATATTGCTTAAACAATTTCTGATAGACAAGGCAGTATGTGGAATATTGCTTGTGTAAACAGCACATGGAAAACAAGGCAGTGTTTGGAATACAGTTCATTGATTTCTTCAAAAAAATTGTCAGAAAATTGGATGCGATATGGTTTATTTATTTAAACAATTTGGTGGGACACGGATCGCTTAAACACATCTGAAAACGCGTCTCGGCATCTGTGTACGCTGCCTGGAGTTAAATTAATTCCTGGAACCTTTATTTGTGAGCAGAAATCGTGTTGTTTTTCTTTATTTATTTGCGGTTAGCAATTATGCTTTTAAAATGCGAAATCTATAGGTAAAACACTATTCAAAATGCAGGGATGTTAATGTCTGTCAGGTGTATGCTTTACAGATGACTTGGTCAGACTGTTGTGAATCATACGGGAGTAAAATTGCTGCTGATTAATATCTGCCTCATTTTTGTGTGTCGTGTTTAATAAACTACCGAAAAGACCATATGCAGTGTGCAATATAGCATCAAAAATTGTTTACAACTTATCATGATAACGGTACAAAAAAGTCTGCCTTCATAAGGCAAAATACCCCAAATCATTGCCAATTACCAACAGAAAGTTAGAAAGTCATTCAGTGCCACAGTTAAGTCAATATTATTGACAGAAGCAGAAAAAAAGCGATTAACATGTGTCCAATTCTAGAGAATAGAGGTAGCGATGTAATGACGGACAGGTTTTCATTCGATGTCTTTACTGAATGTTGATCTGCCATCTAGATTCTCTTTTACAGAGGAGGAAAAGTATTGTCGCCATCAGTATTTGAACAGACAGCAAGCGCAGTTTGCAATTCATGTCCAGGGAGACAGAGCAGGGGTCGTAACCCCGAGCTCTGGCCGCAGTGTCCCCCTCGCCCGTCAACGTATCAGGGATGGCAGGGTGAAATACCTTGTGGGAATTGTTATTTATTTATTTATATATTTTTATTTACTCATTTTAATCTATTCGTAATTTGGATTTACTTTATACTACAAATAAAAGTACCCAGCACAGCATCGTGCTCTGAGCAAACAAAACAATATCTCGGCACGTTCACACATCGAGGTAATACACACTATTGGTCATTAAAATTGCTACACCAAGAACAAATGCATATGATAAACGAGTATTCATTGGACAAATATATTATACTAGAAATGACATGTGATCACATTTTCACGTAATTTGAGTGCATAGATCCTGAGAAATCAGAACTCAGAACAACCACCTCTGGCCGTAATAACGGCCTTGATACGCCTGGGCATTGAGTCAAACAGAGCTGGGATGGCATGTACAGGTACAGCTGCCCATGCAGCTTCAACACGATACCACAGTTCATCAAGAGTAGTGACTGGCGTATTGTGACGAGACAGTTGCTCGGCCACCATTGACCAGATGTTTTCAACTGCTGAGAGATCTGGAGAATGTGCTGGCCATTGCAGCAGTAGAACATTTTCTGTATCGAGAAAGGACCGTACAGGACCTGCAACATGCTGTTGTGCATTATCCTTCTGAAATGTAGGTTTTCACAGGGATCGAATGAAGGGTAGAGCCACGGGTCGTAACACATTTGAAATGTAACGTCCATTGTCAAATTGCCGTCAATGCGAACAAGAGGTGACCGAGACGTTTAACCAGTGGCACCCCATACCATCACGCCAGGTGATACGCTAGTATGGCGAAGACGAATACAGGCTTCCATTGGTCTCAGAGTTGATAGGCCATGCTGCTACAAACGTCGTCGAACTGTTCGTGCAGATTGTTGTCTTGCAAACGTCTCTATCTGCTGAACCAGGAATCGAGACGTTGCTGCACAGCCATGCGGATAAGACGCCTATCATCTCGACTACTAGAGATACGAGGTCGTTGGGATCCAGCACGGCGTTCCGTATTACCCTCCTGAACCCACAGATTCCATATTCTGCTAAGAGTCATTGGCTCTCGGCTAACGCGAGCAGCAATGTCACGATACGATAAACCGCAACTGCGATAGGCTACAATCCGACCTTTATCAAAGTCGGAAACGTAATGGTACGCTTTTGGAAACTTTCCTCATGTCAGCACGTTGTAGGTGTCGCCACCGGCGCCAACGTTGTGTGAATGCTCCGAGAAGCTAATCATTTGCATCTTCTTAGTATAGTAATTTTAATGGCCAGTAGTGTACATGGGGAAAACGAAAAAAAAGCGCTGTGTACATGATGCAGAAGGGTGTGTCGCTACTGTCCTTACGTTTCATCTTGCAGGTACGCCTTCACGTACTGTGTCGTGTTATTCCACCGAGAATCGGACTTACAAGGTGAGTGGGAAATGAAGTTCGGAGTGGGATGGCGCGTGTTTGCCGCACTACCCCGTAGAGTTATAATGCCCCAGCCATACGGCCAGATGGCCAGCCATTCACGAGAAAAACGCTCTGAAACTTTCAGTCCTACTGTATATAATAATACCCATGCGTCCGCTCATTGAACCGAATGGCGCGGTGGCCGATGCAATATTTGTAACAATTCGTGCTTCGTATTTTCAAAGTATCTATTTGCTTTTCCTTATTGAAAAAAATACAATGACGTTCAAATTGAAAACTTTTGTTCTTTCAACATTTTCAACTTTTCCAATCAAATTATTTCCTTCAAATCGTATTGTGTATTGAAAATTGTGTGCATGGGAGAATAATATTCATATTGTGTTTATTCGCTGTATTGTGAAATTACACTAGAGCCAGAACGATATTTGTCATAAAAACACTCGAAACAAAAGATGTTTGAACAATTTGCGCATCGAATAAATGAAGATTTTTTACACGAGCAGCGAGTTTTGAGGATATCTGTCGAAAAGCAGACTTCGTTAACATTTCTAAAGACGTGTCTTCCTGCTGTTAGTTTCGACGCGAACCATGCGTATTGGATCATATTTTGAAAAACAGGAGATGATAACTGATGGTGAATGATCGGGTGAATTTTAATACATTCTTCTCGTGAATTAATCTCTCGTTCCTGTTCAATTAACGTGGCGCATTTTGCAAGCATTTAATGAAATTTTTCACCTGTCTGTAAAAATAAACATCGCAGGCCTGCACTAGTGGTGTACACTTCTTTGGAATAACTTTGAGGGTACAGGTGGGACGTTGTGCGTCGTCCTCGAAAACCTCATCATACAGTTGTGGTTGTGTTTGCCCTCCCCAGGAGTCGACAATGAGGAGAAACCTTTTGTTCCCAACATAGGACTTCAAACATGTTTTTAGAAACTCGTTGTACGTGTTTGAAGTCAGCTTTCCAGATTCTGATGACGTCATAATGACGTTCTTGTGTGTTTTGGCGTATTCATCGATCGTCTTCTGGACTCGGGGTCCAAATGCACCTGTTGTCTCCTGCAGGCATACGAAAACACTCTGCAGAACACGTACAGAAAAAGTAATAGCATATTGTGGTGTATATGAATGCGTAACTTTCTTCATGTCCACTCTCTTCACAAGTACGGTCTTGTTCCTTAGTGGGTGAGAGTCCAGTTGAAAGTAGACTGGTACTGACATCCTGGAAGCAAATGAAACAGCACGATATTTAATGACTGAAACGATTGTACAATTGCATGATTATGTAAGAGAATTATTCAAATGGGTATTCGTTGTCTGAAATACCATTTATAGAATGTGACTTCATTTTGTGTCACATACCTGTTTGATCCGTGTTTGATAATATAATACTTGTCAAAAGTGGGTATTACATCTCGAGTTTGTTGCCGGAAAGTTTCTGCAACAGCCAATGTTTCTTCCGATGTCACTGTTTCCTTTCGTGATACGAATTTTGTTACTTTCCGTTGACGAATTCTGTGCCGTTGTTTAAATCTCGCCACCCATCGACTAGAAGCTTTAAATTCAAAGTTTTCACATTGTGCGGCCGCTGCTAAAGCCCATTGTTGCAGATTTCTTGTGGTAACTTGCTGGTAATTGTGCCTAGCTTCGACAAAACGATGGTAAGTCCACGAATCTCTCCCTGTGTATTTGTCAAATACAGATCCACCCGTTTTAATTTCGTCTTCCCATCGTGATTTTTTTTTTAAACGGTGACGCCCTTTACTTTTAACCGCCTGCAGACTCCACCGAGGATGTGCTTCCGCAGTGTTGACGCATTGTATTTTGTATTCTAGCGGAATATACGTAGGCTCTTTGGATTTTTCACTGGGGGTTCATACTTGTCCGAAGATCTATTGTAACCTCTTCGAATTCTACATCTTCACCACCTCCAATGTCGTGAAGTAATTCTTCATCAACCACAATAGTGTTTTCACTCAAGAAATCTATCACAGTGTTGTACAACGTCTGTGCCATCAGCATAGCTTCGTGTGGGATTAACGGCGAACCTTCTGACGCTAGTAAATTGTCATCAACCAGCAGTGCATCGAAATGGGCAACTGCATCTTTAATCAACAACTTCGATTTCTCGCTGTGTAGAGAATCGTCGGTAATATCTTCTACAAGTCACTCAGAACTCGCGATGTGTTCACTTCGAAGCATTGTAACCACAAAACGTTAGCAACGGGAAAAACTTTCACACGCATGTACTCCTACTCGCTAAAGCAACTGCTAGGATCTTCCTCCCCGTTTATAGTGCAGGGAGCGCGGATGCGCGGCTACCCTTCGCTCTCCAAGTGTGCCAAATGCCCCTTTGTGGGGACCCTCGCTTATAGCGGTCTCATGACACTGAAGCCTTTCGTGTACGTGAACTAGTCGCATAGAAGCCGTACGCTCCTGTTCGACGGGTGTTATGTATGATAAAAATGTATGATAAAAATGAAATATTGTCAGTATACAATACGAACGAATATTCGAAGGAAATAATTTTGTTGGGCACGTTGAAAATGTTGAAAGAACAAAAGTTTTCAATTTGAACGCCATTGTATTTTTTTCAATAAGAAAAAGCAAACAGATGCTTTGAAAATACGAAGCAACTTCGATTTCTCGCTGTGTAGAGAATCGTCGGTAATATCTTGTATCGGCCTCCGCGCCATTCGATTCAGTGAGCGCACTGAATACAGTAGGACTGAAAGTTCCGGAGCGCTTTTCTCGTGAATGGCTGTCCATCTGGCCGTATGGCTGGGGCATTCTAACACTACGGGGTAGTGCTGCAAACAGGCGCCGTCCCACTCCGAACTTCATTTCCCAACCCGGACACTTCCGTTGCTAGTCTTGTCAGCTCAGTCAGTGGGTGTCTTCTCCTACCTGTTGATGATCCAGCTGCGTGAAGGGTCGCGAAGGGCTCTCCCGAAGTAATCAGAAGAGTACTTCCGTATTTTGGGTTGTGTACGATCTTGCAATGACTACTTGTAGGTAGTTCCAAACGTCGAATGCCCACGGATCCACGTGACTGCGTTGGTTTTGGAAAGCGGGAAATGCTGTTTTTCCGGAAATAGTAGGAACCGAGGTGTAATATGTTCCGGAGAAAATACGACGAAATTTGTCGCACCAAGCGCCATACGTCTTCTGCCGCGCCACATGTGAGACGGTGTTCGTCCGTGTCTGGCATCCCGCAGTCTACGCAGAGAGGCGATTCCGTCATATTTATCTTGTGGAGGCGTGATGTGGTGATCTATTTGCCGATGACTGTGATGTACCATGTGGATCGTTAACCGCGTGTATCGTCTGCCACACCACCTTCCGATTAACCTGAGGCCTTTTGGTCTCCACGATGTTTGGTGGGCGCCTCTGCTGTAGGACATGATATACATCCTGCGCCGACGCCTGTTTCTTCGGTGGTACTGCAATACGTACATAGCTGTGTTCAATGTAAAAGTTCCCGAAGTAGTAGAAAGGTGGGGATATGACCTGCGTCGCCAGTGGGGGCATGAGGGAGGACGGAGCTAAGGAGTCCAACAGCAAACCTGTCAGATTTTCCGGTCGGTGGCGCCACAGCTTGATGTGTGAGCTGACATGAAGGGCGACAGCTGTGTCGTGGGCATGGACTCGGCCAAGACCTCCCCTTTCTGGGAGAAGGGTCAGCGACTCATAACTGACTCTGAAGAGCATGCCAGAACTGACGTAGGTCCCGAAGGCAGCTAACGGTACTGACAGGACAAGCACTATGTGTGGAAGGCGCGATGCGGGGTAAACATTGACAAAGTGTTTCCTTTGAAGAATGTACAGGGGCCGCAGACGAAGGTTGTAGACCTGGACCCGAATTTGTTGTAATAAGCGGCGGTAGTTAAGGGCCGCAGTGCGCCATATGTTGTCGTAAAACTCTATTCCGAGACAGTTGATAGACCACGGAGCTGTAGAGGGTCGACACGCGCAGGGGTCAGCCCGTCTCCTATGGCCATGGCGGTTTCTCCTATGGCCATGGCGACCGATTTAGTGACGTTGAGACAGCTGCCGGAAGCTACACCGTACGCGGTAATCCATTCTAGTGCTCTGATTACATCGTCGCGATTGCGGAACACGAGAACCAGGTCGTCTGCATATGCTGTACAGCGAAATCTGGCGTCACATAAGGTGAGATCGGTGAGGCGTTGACGGAGGCCACAGAGAAGGGGTTAGAGTGTCAGAGCATATAGTAACGTCGACAAGGGACAGCCTTGATGCACGGAACGGAAAATCGGGAGGAACTGCGAGAGACGCCCGTTAACGAGCACCTTGGAAGTCGCCCCTCGGAGGAGGCGCAACACGACGTCTGTGAATTGCTGTGGGTACTGCATGTGTTGGAGAACGGACGTTAGGTGCCCCTGATCAACTCGATTAAAAGCTTGGCAAAACCTAGTGATGCCAGCGCTCCCGGGATGCGGTGTGTCCTGGCTAGGGCTAGTATGTCACGGTATCGACACAGTGTGTGTGGATGTTGTTGATACCCCTTAGGGAAGTCTGATCTGGTGAGATGACGTAAGGTAGCGTCGATTGGAGACGGTTTGCTGATAGTCTGACGAATATCTTCATGTCGCTGTTGACGAGTGTTAGCTGCCAATAATCTTGTGAGCCGGCATATTTATTCCTTCTACGAAGGTCGCGGGGAGCGGCACCGCGGGGGACATAAGCTCCCGACAGACGTCTGTCACCTTGGGAGCCAGTAAGTTCAGGGCACGGTGAATGGCGTGACAGCTCATCTTTAGGTTCTTAGGTGATATTGAAATCGCCCCCTAATGTCAAATCATCGTGCCTGCCCTGAAAAAGCGGTGCTATTCCATCTGCGAAGAAGAGCGATCGGTCGAAACGGCGATTCGTTCCGGAAGGTGCGTACACATTGATAAACTGGACACCTAGCACCGTTACAGCCATTCCTCTAGCGTCGGGGAGACATCGGACTTCGTCCTCCTCGAGGCCCTCTCTGAGGAGAGCTGCGACTCCACTGTTAGTTGGCGAGGCGTGGGACACATGAGCCGTGTAACCATACACACCCGGGAAATCGGCGACGAAGACTTCTTGGAGAAAGACAATGTCAACGTCTACTGCACTGAGCATGTCTTGGAGCAGCGACAACTCCGTACGTGTCCGAATGGTGTTGATGGTCGTTATGCGACAGGTCTGCAGGTCGCCTCCTGCGGTGGGGCCGTCGTCAGCGTCGCCGTAAAAGGTCCGAATCCTCTGTAAGCCGCAGGCCGCGTCCGCGCCGTCACCTGTAGCTACTCGGGAGGGGCCGAGGTATGGGAGGAGAGACCCCTGTCCTCATCCACCACAGCGGGCGTAGAATCGTCTTCAGTGTCATCCGTCCAAGGTCCGTAAGTTAACGGTGGCTGCGGTAGAACACTTGTGGGCTGAGTGACTAAGGGTGAATCCGGAGTTGTCTCTGATTGCGTACCAATGGCGGGCGCTGTGCTTGCCATCTGTTTGCCCGAGCGAGCGGAATCGGGTTTGTCGAAATCAGACAGAGCGACAGGCGAGGGCGATCCTGTGTCATCCATTTTCTTCGTCATCTTCTCCAGGAGAAGACGTCCACTGGAGGCAATCGTCTGAGGGTGTGCGACGTCGCTTTTTATGTTTTGTCGGTGACCTTTGTTTGCGGACGTGGGTTTCTGTGGTTGCAGGTTCGAATCCTGCCTCGGGCACGGATGTGTGTGATGTCCTTAGGTTAGTTAGGTTTAACTAGTTCTAAGTTCTAGGGGACTGATGACCTCAGCAGTCAAGTCCCTTAGTGCTCAGAGCCATTTTTTGATTCGGTACAACTCTAGCGTCGAGCTCCATTCTCTCGTCCGAATCTTTATGTAGAGTCGATGGGCGGCATTCTTCAATCTCTGCGAACACCGTAATGTTTTTGGTCACTCCAGGACTGCCGAAAGGTGTGCATTCTAACGCTTTCTGTCTTTCAAGTGGTTTTCCGTCTGTCATGACAGTCGATGGTATCACCCCTGCATAATTGTGAGGGAGGGCCGTGAGCGTAGAAGGTGGTGCCGCGTCAGGTAATGGAATTTGTGTAACCCGACGTTGAATACACGCCGACCGTACACGAGCCTCCTGGCCGTAACCAGAACTAGGTCGTACACCATACATTACGACTGCTCGACAGCCCCTGTGACTAAGTAAAATGACACATGTTTCTTTAATTCAATTTTGACTTGTCGAACGCCGTTAACGACCTGGTATGTCTCGAAGGTGTTCCATTTTTCGGCCACGTGGCTAATTAGCGACTCATAAGGGCAGAAAGCTCAGGTAACTACGTCCAGTGGCCCTTCGATCGGGAATTCGAAGACTTAGTGTGCGAAATCATAGTCCACCTCGGACAACGGTAACCTCCCCGATGTGACCATCCGAGTGTTTGAATTTGAGAGTGTTCGCACATCTGTCCAAAACGGCGTGTCATAACTCGTCATCGGCCATCTTGACGTAAATCTCTCATGGATAGGTGGATACCGACGATGTGCTGTGTGGTATTTGATCTTCATCACTGATGAATCGTTCGAATTCAAAGGCTCGCGGTCTTGCATAGTCGGGCTGAAAGCTGATCTCGATGGTGTAGCTCTTCTGTGCGAATGAGCCACGGCGACTCAATGGCAACGGATGCGAGTGCTAGCTGCGGCGAGGAAGTAAACAAACTACACGCGCTCGTGACTCTGCGGACGGGACGTAAACAAGACGTTCTAGCCGCTCACAAGCCGAAATCAGACTTTACCCCTACGCTTGCAGACATCTGCAACAAACCTTGCCTCCTTGTTGCGTCAATCGTAGATAGCGAAACCAGCTGCAGTATCTCTTGAAACGAGTTTTCTGGAATCAAAATTATTCATTTCATACCTTCTATATCATACTCTAATGGAGAATCATTCAGGATATTTAATGACAATGATAAGATATTAGATGTCCAGGGAGTAATTCGAAGGCCACATTGATGCCAAATGTATGCTGCAATGTTGCCAGTTCTCCATTAGACTGGTGACAGGCAAAAGGCGCTTGCTAACGAGAGAAGTCTCTTCAGCTTGTAACCACAGGACAAGCTCGTGCAACACAGACGTGACGTTGGCACCAGCGCCGGTTGCTACCACTCTGAGTTAACAAACGTACAGGCCAGTTAGCTACCGGTTGCAACTTGAACATCAGATATAAATATCGTGCGAATAATTTACGGGGCCCTCCTTTTAAGTAGCTGTCGTAGTAATTTTTTTTATTATGTCTTATAAGAACTGTAAACTAAAAAAAAATAATTATTCTCCAGAAGCGATTGGGTTCTGGACGCCGTTAACATAATGAGTAAATAATATTCTTTTTGCTACTAAAAACTTGGAAATAATTTTGATTACCTAGGTTCCTTTGTCACTACTGCTGACACATAATAAAAAATATGAAACCACAACATTGTTAAACGATTACAAAACGCGAACATCAACAAAGACATTTCATAAACTGCGAATAACACATCGTTTCATCTGCATCTCACAAGCTGTGTTTCTATATAACTATCACTTCTCCAATTGTTTGCTCCAGGCACGATTGTTTCGTGGGAAGGACTATAGCTGATAAGCATCTATGTGCATTCTGATCTCTCTAATTTTATCTTCACGGTCTTTCTGAAAGGTGTAAGTAGGAAGAAGCAATTTATTGACCGACTATTCAACTTACCTACGGTCTAGGTATTAAACAGTAGACCATACCGCCATGGAGGCTGCCTCTTTTGCAGCGTCTTCACTTGGCATTGAATGAACAACTCTCTGACGTTTTCGTGCTTACTAAATAAGCCAGTAACTAAAGGATTGTTTGGATCTTCTCTATTTAAGCTATCCTACCTGGTACGGATCTCAGAATGATGAGCAGTATTAAAGTATTGGTCAAGCGATAGTAAGAAGTCAAGATTGTAAGAAGTCAAGGAATATGGCATCTACCTGGTCACCTGTGTCTACTGTTTTGTGGAATTTCTTGGGCGAACAGAACGTTCTGAGTTGCACACGATCCTTGTTTACGGAAACCGCGTTGATTCTTACAGAGTAAATTTTGTAACTGTGAAACTTGTTTAATGTGTGAAATATATTACGAAGTTCTACAACAGACCGACGTCATAAAAGTAGACCTATAGTTTTGTGCATTTTCCCGACGACCCTTCCTGAAAATGAGAATAACTTGTGCTTTTTCCAATCATTGGGATGTCTCATCAGGATATCTACGGCAAAATGATCTTAGGAAAGGAGCAAGTTCTTTCGCATTTTTTGTGTTTAATACAGTCACTATAGTTTCAGGTGCAGTGCCCATTCTTCCAATGAGTGATTTCTGTAGCTTTACTATCCCTTAGTCACGTAGTTCTGTATCTATTTTGACGTTCATGCGACGATTTATACGGGGGACGATGTTTCGTTTGCAGAAGTAACTAAAATCCGTATTTAGTATGCACTGCACTCAGAAAAATGAAAAGGTACAAAAAATGTCTGTCTGATTAATTCATAAACCCCAAGTCGTTAAGGATTATCAAGAAATTATGTAAATGCTCTTTGTCTATGTTCAGTCCACATTCATACAGGAGCGTCACAGAACTACCATAAAAGTCCGGAATTTTGCAGTGTGTGCAGATACATAAAGTAATAAAGTACAAGTAAAGGAACAAATCCAAAAATTGTTGACTTGTAATGGTATGGCACGGAAAAGTACATTTTCTTTACCATTCGTTACCCATCTACCTGTCTTTCCGTCTGCTATGACCTCTTGTTCTCAGAGGTGAAGTAGAAATTTGTGCCGCGCGCTGAGGTCTACGGTTCCGTGGCTGTGTAAATAAATTTAAGCTCCGGACACACGGATAACCGAGCATGACCGGTCACCGCTGACGTCTCACCTCGCCTCGCCCCGGCTCGCTGCACTGTACTGTGCAAATACAACGCCTCTCTCTCTCTCTCTCTCTCTCTCTCTCTCTCTCTCTCTCTCTCTCTCTCTCTCTCTCTCTCTCACACACACACACACACACCCACACACCCACAATGTATTTATCTCCGTCTCTCTCTCTCTCCTTTATACAAAAGTAATCTTCCAAGAACGGGTACGTAATACAGCTAAATTCATAGAGCACTTTCTTTTATAATATTTACGCCTGTCTTCCTAACGTCCGGGAATTTTGTTGCAAATAAAATATTGATCACAAGAGACCAACCTGTGTTAATGTAATGTGTTTTAAGCGTCAAATAGTGCACCTGATTATGCGAATCAGTCCACATATCAACTGTCGCAGCACATGTTCTATTAATAACTTCCGCAATAACAGAAGGCATTGTGCTGTTTCCTATTGCATCAGCTTGTTCTTTGACATGTCTGCTTATAGTAGAGGGATGTGGCATGACATCTGCCACGTTAACTTCTCCATAATGCGCACCTAGATGTATTAATTCTTGACCTAGTTCTCTGAAACCTTCACTGGAAACAGCATTAAAAGGTGTCATATCTTTAGCACACATTGCAACACGCGTTGCTGCAGTACTATTTTTTATTACTGCCGGTATTCCTGAAGGAGCTGTACCTTGGCTTCTTGGCTTCTTAGACCTTCCTGTCTCTCCAATGTGTAAACATTGGTTTCAATCTTACGTCTTACTGCACTGGCTTCCTCGCACTGCATGATTACAGAGAGAGACACACCACAAATGAGAACCCCATACTGGCTGCAGTCTCACACGGATAATGACACGTGTAATGTGTTTGAAGTTCCGTGCTACGTATTTGGTCACGGCTTCTACCTGTATGCTCGGTCACTAGAACTAGTGCGGGCAGCCTATCCAGTTGGGGTGTGCTCGCCCCATCTTGTATTTTGTGCTCGCTTACTCGGTCCTGCAGGACTCTACTAAGTTACTTCTCTCGGAAGATATAGCCTCGTAAGTCAAACATTCTGATACTCGCAAACGTAATCGATGAAAGCTACACTCCGAAGTATTGGGCCTGCTGGTTTAGCGGTAAAGTGCGCGCCTGCAATTAGAAAAGTCTCCGGATCGAATTTCGTTTATACCATAGATTTTCCTGTCTTCATTGTAACCTAGTGTTCACCTCTCATTGATGTAACAATTGGCCAGAAACATTGCGTATTTCCGTTTACCCATTTAACTGTACTTCGCTTCTCCCCACTTGGATGACTGGAGTAATTTAGGGACACACGAGTCACCAAAGTGGTGTCCAATACAAAAACTTGCACCAGGGCATTAAGCAAAAGGAATCACTGTTATGTGAGTACGTAACTGTGTTTGTACAGAACTCACACAGTGCGAGTCATATTCGAACTTTTCTGATTATTCACTTTCGATACTGTGTTTTCCACTCAGTATTAAATAAAAAGAATCTCTCTTTTATGATCCCGTCGGTACTGGAGTCCTGCCTGCACAAATAACTCAAAGTAATATGCCTTCTCATTGACGTCAAACTAAATTAATTCTTTCACTCATCGGATTTAACGTCATTTGCCATGCGAAAAAAATATTGTTCCCATAGTCGTTTTGATCTTCTTGATCAATGATCACAAAATAATTTAAAATCAATAGTCCTTTGAATGACTGAAAGAGAGAGAAATAGACTAATTGAGTTATGTGTATATTATGGTCTTCTTCTTTCAGTTAAGTGTCTCAGCTGGTGATGATCAATCGTTTTCGATTTAGTTATATTACACCTTCATTTGAAAAAAGTTTAAGTCAAACACATTTTCCTTTTGTTTATAATAACGTAAATGCTCAATAAGAGTAATCTAACGGTAAACAAAACGTTCTTTTGTCATAATGTTTCCCCCCTAATGACACAATGGATTCAGTACCTCGTCCAGTTTCCATCCTCCTCTACAACAGCATTTAACCGCCGGGGAACAGAGGCAACAAGTTTCCGGATGAGTCTGTTATTCTACAACAGCTCTTCCCATGAATCATGAACTGCTTCGGACAGCGATGCCTTGGTTGTTTGTGTAGGTCTTCCACACCTAATAATTTTCTCCATCTCTGCGCACACGTGGTCTACAGGATTGAGGTCAGCACCTTTTGGAGGCCAGTCCAGGAGATCGATGTCTCCATTCATTTGAAACCATTGTTTTACACAATTCGCTGTATCGACTGGGAAACGGCCATGTTGGAATATTATAGTACCTCTCGAAAACCTCTGAGGAACAGAAGGAAGCATTATGTTCCCCAGTATTTGGCAGTAGTGATGACTAGCAGGCGGACGGTCCAGTTCCCACAAAACACCACAGCCGTCTGCTGACATCCATCCTCAAACTGTAACAGAAATTCGGCCACACCTTTGCCTCTGATGAACATAGTTTCTCTCAAATCTCGCTCAAAAAATGGCTCTGAGCACTATGGGACTTAACAGCTGAGGTCTTCTGTCCCCTAGAACTTAGAAATACTTAAACCTAACTAACCTAAGGAGATCACACACATCCATGCCCGAGGCAGGATTCGAACCTGCGACCGTAGCGGGCGCGCGGTTCCAGACTGTAGCTCCTAGAATCGCTCGGCCACAACAGTCTCGCTCCACGTGAACAATATACAAGGACAGAACTAATTGGCGCAGTAGAAAACATCTTCTCGTCCGTAAATATAACTTGCTACCAGTATGAAAGTGACTTGTTCCCGTACTCCAGAGCGAAGTTTAACCTGGGACCCCTATGTTGCTCTTTCAACATTTCCATAACCACAGATTTTCGTCCACACCTTCCCTCCACGTTGAGACGTCGTCGTATGGTCGACCTGCTCACGCTTAGCTGAATGATGTTCCTTATTTCTGTGCTCGTCCTGAATGGGTCGTCATCAGTGCATTGGAGTACACTGTTGTCCCGATACTCCGTGGTAGTCCGTGGACGCCTGGGGCGACGACGGCGGTTGACGTGGCCTTCATCCGCCATCCTCTTTACCCGGAAATGAAGGTGTATTTGCTGTATCCTAGGGCACAGAAAATGGCGCTGGTACAGTATCATCTTCATAAAGTGCAATCATGCGACCTTTTATCGAATTCCTTGAGCTGAGACATTGCAGGCAAGAACCTAGTGACAAGGCAAGAGGAAACTTAGTGTCATACAAGCTGGACAGCAGAAGTCACAGTCATTCCCGTCTACATGCTACGAAAACTATTTCATAAATAAGTTCCTCTTAAGTTTTATTTTGAGTACCATGGCAATTATTTTGTCTCTGACCTTCGTACAGAGTAATAATGAAATCGTTTTCAGAGATTTAAAGCAACATCTAGATTCATGTAGTGATTCAGGTCATGGTGCTCTCACTAAAGCACGCCATACGCGTCTGTAACAACACATTCACCTAGTGGCGGGTTAGTGTAGTGGATAAAGCGCTAGGATTGAAAACTCTTAGAATGAGGTACGAATCCTGCCATTACAATTATTTTTTAATTTGATGTAAACAATGAGTATTGGTTTAGATGGACAATGCTACTTTTATCGTTTACGTTATTTGTAATATTGTGTTTATACTTCTTCGAATGCTTTGTGATGCAAATCAAGAACATTTAATCTCCAGTAGCTTCCGTATTATTAATACGCTACACTTTCAGGATGAACTCAGCCTTCAGTATACAATACTTCTGTATTTCTAGCAGTACCATACCTACAGGTGCTAAACTCTGCTTCAACTAATGATTTCTACAGCTGTACGAACACAACTGGTGATGCCTCTTACGACAAGTACTTTTGCAGTGCCGTCAGACGAAAAGATACCTGCACAGACTTTGGGGACTTTGATTTAAAACTCTTCCTACCTCGACAATGAGCATTTCATTTTTGGGAAATCAAAGAACGTTGTTGCTTAAGACGTTTTAAGGGGAAACTAAAGTCCTTCACCTACAACAACATATAAATAGCGGGCTGTGGATCTATTACAGGCCACATTTTGTCACATTTCGTCGGCAGAAAGGAAAAGAGCTGATCAATAACAAAACAAATCTCCCAGCAGGAATGGAGGAACGAAATTAAACCTCTCGTGTTGGGAGGTTATGGGATTTTAGTTCAGTGATTACACAATCAAGTGAAAAGAAGAAAACAGTTGACTTCAAGAGCTCACTGCTGGTGTATGATGTGGCACTACCTGATCCGGAATTGATGCAGAGCCTTAAATTCTGCAGTCGGTATGTGTCCATTGCACACGATATTACTGTTACGATACAGTTGTGGATCCTAGTTTGATAACTGCGTGGTGTGGCTTTGATTCTCACATAGGTCGTTCATTTTTAACACACACTAACGGATCTACTACATCGCTGGTAACACCAAATGAAGAATATTATGTCACACCATAGTTCAGAATCCGCATAAACACCATATCCCTTCTCCAGCAACAGGGTCAGAGCCTGTTTAAAGCGCGCCACAAGAAAGGCGGTAGACGCAGAAGACAGAAATTCTGTTCAGGTAAACATGCACAAAATTTTTTTTTCGTTTAATGACCCAATGGGCATTACGTTCACAGGGCTCATATTTAATGTAAATTTGAGACGTAGAAAATTTTACGACAGGAGTTCGAATTTGGTTCTCTACGAATGGTACGTATCTGGGTTGGAATCCTGGTCCAGTACAAAAATATTTATAGTTTCCTTGTAAACTATAGTGTGTACACACCGAGGTATCAGCGAAAAATGTCCCTTCATAAATTGTCAACCATGACGATAGCTGCCATTATTTTTAGTCAAATATGTGAGCATGTTACTAATGATGAGCAAGCAGTTAATAATTTATATCTGTTTATGGATGGATGAGGGCGACAGTGGGTGTCAGGTTAGTTTCCAGGGCAGAAAATGAGTGTATCGTTATTACTTATTGATAAATCTCGCTGCTGGTGAATTCGATATTTAACATTTGATATTACTTAGTTACCCATCCGATAATGTGCTGGGTACAAAACCCTGTCACGAAATTTTACATCACACCATTGCAATTTTCAACACGTGCTCACGTGGTTACTTGTGAAGTAAATTATATTAAACGTCTTTCGTGGTTAGTTAACAGGGAGGTGAGGGTCTTCATTAAGCAGAAAAAATTTGGTCTTTTAATTCCCCCTCTTAACATCAGGCGGAAAGACCATGGGGATAAAACTAGAGAGATTCTTGCGCGCACAGTCGTTTACTAGCAACCGTTCTTTCTACGAAATATTCGCGCCTGGAGTAAACAAATGGGGAAATGACAGTGGTAACACACACCTTAATGTGGCTTGTGAAATATAGATATAGATGAAACGATGTGTTATTCGCAGTTTATGAAATGTCTTTGTTGATGTTCGCGTTTTGTAATCGTTTAACAATGTTGTGGTTTCATATGTTTTATTATGTGTCAGCAGTAGTTCAAAGGAACCTAGCTAATAAAAATGGTTCCAAGTATTTAATAGCAAAAAGAGTATTATTTACTCATTATGTTAACGGCGTCAGGTGATACTAAAGAACCCAATCGTTTCTGGAGAATAATTTTTTTTTAGTTTACAGTTCTTAAAGGACATAATAAAAAAAATGCTACGACAGCTACTTAAAAGGAGGGCCCCGTAAATTATTCGCACGATATTTATATCTGATGTTCAAGTTGCAATCGGCAGCTAACTGGCCTGTACGTTTGTTAACTCAGGTCCTCTCAGAGTGGTAGCAACCGGCGCTGGCGCCAACGTCACGTCTGTGTTGCACGAGCTTGTCCTGTGGTTACAAGCTGAAGAGACTTCTCTCGTTAGCAAGCGCCTTCTGCCTGCCACCAATCCAATGGAGAACTGGCAACATTGCAGCATACATTTGGCAGCAATGTGGCCTTCGAATTTCTTCCTGGACTGGTGCAAAATTTCCTTATAAATTCACTCACTAATAATGTCTTATTATTCTCGTTAAATATCCTGAATGAACTTTTAAAAAATTGCAGTTATCAGACCGGTAGTGGTCGGAAATTCCGTAACCATGACGATATAAACTTGTGCCGAAATCCTAAATTCCAACTATCATTGTGGACATCACCGCTTCCTGTCGTGATTTCTAATGATAGTAGGTTTGGATTATTTAATGACATTTCTCATCAAAAACATAAACGCTATCGCTTATGCACGCAAACACTGTGCAGTGTGGAGGTTTTTATTTGGAGTGTGTGTGTGTGTGTGTGTGTGTGTGTGTGTGTGTGTGTGTGTGTGTGCGTGTGCGTAAAGCAAGTTGTTTAAACGCCTATACTGACGATGTCATTAATATTTCCTCTGCCACGTCTTCTGAAGCAACATTTGACGAGTTTTGTTACATCTTCAGGGCGTGTGTTTGTTTGATGGTATTCTGTACTTTGCGTAACATCAGATTTAGAATGAGATTTTCACTCTGCAGTGGAGTGTGATATGAAACTGTCTTGGCAGAGTACCTGTCCGCGAAAGGCAAAGGTCCCGAGTTCGAGTCTCGGTCCGGCACACAGTTTTAATCTTCCAGGACAGTTTCAACATCAGACTTGTTAACTTATGAAGCAGTCACGGTTTACCATAATGAAAGTGTGCCAGAAAGATTGGGTCAATTTAGTGTCCATGGCGGAATGAAAAACTGTAATTGTTTACCTTCATCTGCAAAGCAAACTTCAGCTGTCTCTCTCTCTATCTCTCTTTGTATAGAACAAGTAGTTCCGATCTCTTGTAGAGTGTATTTCGAGTCAGCCTGCTACTAGCTATGTGACATTGTCAATTTGTGTGTGTGAAATAGCTTCCACGTCGCCTCATATGCCCTAATCACGATCTTGTGACGCGAAATTAATTATTTATTGACTTGAGCAGTATTTCTTGATCGCTTCCTAGTCAGTCATTTGGTCTGAAAGGAATGAGTGTCGCGTGTGCTGGTATTCGGAAGGTCGGTTCGCACATGCGGAAACAGGACGTGACCGCCTGAGAAGGAAGACGACGCCGCCTGGATGTTTGGTGCGGCGCTGCCCGCTCTGCTGGTGCGCTCCAGTCTGCGCGAGAAAGTCTATCTGATATGTTTCAGGGATCTGTGACAGAATGAAAAAGAGCCATAATTATTTAAATATTCCACACACTGTAACCGATTTACCACCGAATTCCTTAAATAAATAAATGAATAAACTGTATTGCAGGCAATTCCCTGACAAAATTCTTTAAATAAATAAATAAACTGTATTACAAACACTGCCTTGTAGCCCGTAAACTGTTTAAACAAACACTGTTTCACATGAAACTTCCTGGCAGATTAAAACTGTGTGCCCGACCGAGACTCGAACTCGGGACTTTTGCCTTTCGCGGGCAAGTGCTCTACCAACTGAGCTACCGAAGCACGACTCACGTCCGGTACTCACAGCTTTACTTCTGCCAGTATCCGTCTCCTACCTTCCAAACTTTACAGAAGCTCTTCTGGAAACATCCCCCAGGCTGTGGCTAAGCCATATCTCTGCAATATCCTTTCTTTCAGGAGTGCTAGTTCTGCAAGTTTCGCAGAAGAGCTTCTGTAAAGTTTGGAAGGTAGGAGACGGATACTGGCAGAAGTAAAGCTGTGAGTACCGGACGTGAGTCGTGCTTCGGTAGCTCAGTTGGTAGAGGACTTGCCCTCAAAAGGCAAAGGTCCCGAGTTCGAGTCTCGGTCGGGCACACAGTTTTAATCTGCCAGGAAGTTTCATATCAGCCCACACTCCGCTGCAGAGTGAAAATCTCATACTGTTTCACATATTGCCTTGTCTACCATAAATTGTTTAAACGATATTCCATACACTGCAATGGATTTCGCGTCAAATGTCCAATCAACTGAGTCTTTTTCGGGCCAATTCCCTGGTGGGAGAGGGTTGGGTGTTTCCCAGAGGTGATGGGTTAATTAATTGAACGATATAATTAATTAGTGACATAAAAAGCGTACTTATATCAGGGAGGAGGGGGGAGGGAGGGTTGGAGGTTTCCACAGCGGTTGTGAGGATGAGGGGGAGGGGAGGGGTGGGGGTAGTGGTGACGCGTAAAGCCACTCAACCAAACAACTGGTCGAGGGCGGATGATGTGCAATCAAACGATGGACAATACGTTGAGGACGTGTCAGTCACGTGAGAACAATAGGTTTGCCCCAAATGTACGCTTGCCACTGATGTAAGGAACTCGCAATGTGGGTCAGAATGAAGTTTGTCCTTCTACGAGGAGCATCGTGCACTGTGAGTTTCCCACTGGCAGCGCACGAGCGAGCTGCGGAAGGCCGTCGGCAGCCGCTCTGCACCACGGTGGCTCAGGCCGCTGCGGGGTGCGACCCGCCATGTCGCTGCACCACCGCTGTCGGCATCTGTCGAAAACACGCGTTTTCGTTGCCCGTTGTGAGACGCCGGTGGGGGTGGTATCGATCTACGATACCGCAATTAGACCACAAGTTGTTGATAAATACATAAAAAATTAAATCAATAAATGATGGTTCTCGATGCAGTTCGTCTCCAAGTTGATTCATATATAACAAGTAGCAAAAGAGCAATGTGCCAGACAAACTGAATCTAAATTACATATTGCAGATAACAATTATATGAGACGGATTGAGACAGGAGCCTCTCACTGTATTTCTGGATCCCTCGAGAGAAAATAAGAGGAAAATGTTAGATTGTCGGCAAATTTAAATTGAAAGTATGAAACATGATGTTTCACTTAACTTCTGTTGGGTTTCCATTGTATTCATTCTTGTTAGTGACTCAATTATTTTTTTAAGTCGATCATGCCAGCAAGTACAATTTCAGAGCTCTCTTCGTTTCAAATGCATTTTTGAAATGAAAAGACGCAGACTATTTGTTTCGTTTTTCCACATTTTATTAACAGTTGTGTTTGCTAGTCACAGACCGACCCTCTTCCCCCGACATTAGGTCCAGTATACAACTTGTAAATGCTGCTAATGAAAACACTCTGTCTCAAAGTTTTCAGCAAAGAACTCTCATCAAAGATAGTAATCACAACATTAACAAAAGCACATCATTCGTAACATATATTCTTCGAATGTTTACAAAATTTGAGTTAAATACCATCTACACACGTACTCATACTTTCTATCGATATATATGAAGGTGATGTAAATTATGTGCACATCACGAATGTATATGCAGAAAAGGGTGCTATGTGAAATATGTTAATGTATCGTATTGTGTATCGCATCGTTTAGTAAACAGTTTCACTACAAAGTGCGACTGTGCGAAGTGTATTAATGTGGAATATTAAATAATTGTATCGTATTGTTTAGTAAGAAGTGAGACAGCGTGTTTGATGAGTTCCACTGCAGGGCGCAGCCTTGAGACTCAGTGACGTGTCGCGTGTGCCGCAGGCGCGATCCGGCCGTCGTGCCACGCGCAGGAGGCGCAGTGCAGCTCGCAGCCGTGCCTGCACGGCGGCGCCTGCTCCGAGGGCTGGAACCGCTTCATCTGCGACTGCTCGGCCACCAGCTTCACGGGGCCCACCTGCGGCAAAGGTGAGTGTGCTGCGCGCGGCGCACGCCAGTGGGCCCGCTGCCAAGCTGACTCGGCTCTTCTCGGTGGACGGTCATACGCCTTCTTCCTCACTCTACGACACACTTTATTATCTAAGCGCCTCCACTGCTTTTCCTCACTGTTGCACAGTGTAACTGAAGCCCCGTCGATAGTCACTTTCCGACTCTGGAATAAGATAAAAATGAATTAAATACTCAATATCGGGATGAGCATTAGGCCTTACTACGTATGTCAGAGCAATGACTCGACTTCCCGAGTAGTATAGTGGCAAGTTAGGATACTGTCGTACCGTAAGGAACAGTGAAATTTAATTTTAAAAGACGCATTACCGAATTATTATGAAAATCATCTCAGGAATAATATAACAGCTAAATAAATAAACAGCAAATTGTTTACGAAGCTCATCCTAGAGACTCGTCCGTGTGTGGTCTGCCTCGAACTGACCTGGGTGACAATCTGAGCAGTTCTCTTAGACTGTTCGCAGACGATGCTGTAATTTACCGTCTAGTAAGGTCATCCGAAGACCAGTATCAGTTGCAAAGCGATTTAAAAAAGATTGCTGTATGGTGTGTCAGGTGGCAGTTGACGCTAAATAACGAAAAGTGTGAGATGATCCACATGAGTTCCAAAAGAAATCCGTTGGAATTCGATTACTCGATAAATAGTACAATTCTCAAGTCTGTCAATTCAACTAAGTACCTGGGTGTTAAAATTACGAACAACTTCAGTTGGAAGGACCACATAGATAATATTGTCGGGAAGGCGACCCAAAGGTTGCGTTTCATTGGCAGGACACTTAGAAGATGCAACAAGTCCACTAAAGAGACAGCTTACACTACACTCGTTCGTCCTCTGTTAGAATATTGCTGCGCGGTGTGGGATCCTTACCAGGTGGGATTGACGGAGGACATCGAAAGGGTGCAGAAAAGGGCAGCTCGTTTTGTATTATCACGTTATAGGGGAGAGAGTATGGCAGATATGATACACTAGTTGGGATGGAAGTCATTACAGCATAGACGTTTTTCGTCGCGGCGAGACCTTTTTACGAAATTTCAGTCACCAACTTTCTCTTCCGAATGCGAAAATATTTTGTTGAGCCCAACCTACATAAGTAGGAATGATCATCAAAATAAAATAAGAGAAATCAGAGCTCGAAGAGAAAGGTTTAGGTGTTCGTTTTTCCCGCTCGCTGTTCGGGAGTGGAATAGTAGAGAGATAGTATGATTGTGGTTCGATGAACCCTCTGCCAAGCACTTAAATGTGAATTGCAGAGTAGTCATGTAGATGTAGATGTAGACGTAGAACTTAACTGAAAGATATTGAAATTGGTCGATCGGCGCTCCCCAGATTCCCCGCCACCACTCAGGCTACCTCCCTTCTTGCAAATACTGACTTATATTACACGTATAAAATATGGCTGTCCGAATAACAGCATTTTTATTTTGTAGACGCGTTACTAGTCCTGTTCGCTCACTGCACTAATAATTCGTGATTCTGGATTCGTCATTCCGCACCTAGTGCCTTTCAGTGGTTTGTCTGTTGGCTTGGCGGCCTTTGTCCGCCGCCTTGTCACCTTACACTACGGAAAATAACGTGCACTGCGCTGCACACTTTTCGTAACGTTCTCGGTGAAAAATACCATGTTGTGGATCCTGTGGCCGATGCAGAAAATTAGTCAGTTTCCACAGAACATGAAACCAAATTACTGCTTCCGGGGGCGTATTTATCACATTCCGTGTGTCGAGGAAACGAGCGAATGCATTGCGAATGGTGTCCGCGAGACTGGCCACAAGCCGGGTGCACCACCTCTTGCTCACCGGGGACAGTGGGTATGCAGGTGAGACCCATGCTGAATGTGTCAGCTCGGATCGTGTAAAATGACTCGTTACCGCTACGGAGCTAACAGGCTACTTGAAATATTAGCTGCCACCAGCATAGCAAAGTGTTATTTGATAAGATCCCGAACTCATCAGACGTCACGACTATTGCTTGTGGTTGGAGTACCTACCCGTTTCATTCGGATAATTAACTTTAATGGTTGCTGAATGACGAGAGTTTGATCTAGTAAAATAATACAAGGCTAATCGAAAAGAAGGAACACATTTCAGACTTTAATTGATTCCAAACTACAAAAGATGGAAACACAATTTCAGCGTAGCTGGAAAGAGAATGCTTTCAATGTGTGCACCACGTGTTACACCACAAATATCAAAACGGTGGCTCATTTCCTGCCACACACGAAGGAGCTGGCCTCTCGTTATCCAATTCACAGCTCCGGCAATGCAGTGTCGCAGACTTTCAAGAGTGTCAGGCATAGGCGGGATGAAAACGCGGTCGTTTACGTAACGCCACAGATAAGTCGCAAGGTGTGAGGTCTGGCACGTTGGCTCGGAGGAGAAGGAGAGCAGCAGAAGACCAACTTGGTCGCCGGTGGCCTCCCGTGTCTCCAGACCTCACGTCTTGTGACGTAAAAGCTGTGGATTCGATTACCAGACACCAGCCGCTTCGTGTGTGGCAGTAAATGAGCTACCGTTTTGGTATTTGTCGTGTAACACGTGGTGCTCACACTGAATGCACAAAAAAATTGAACTTTTCTCTTTCCATAACGTTCAAGTTGGGTTTCTACATTTTGTACTTTGGAAGTAACAATATTTGAAATTTCTGAAACATGGGACTTAGGGAAGGCAGGAAAAAGTTTGGACGGGGCCTTACTTAGTTACCGTTGGTTGCTCAGTAAAACTTACACTCTATTTAAAGAAATAATTTTAAGAAAAGAATCATTTAAAACAAAATGGACTGTAACACAAGCTACACTGACAGCTGAAGGCCTTATTAAGAAAGAATTAAAAATTATTTGTCGGCTGAAGGCCACAAGCAATACTTCAAAACAATTAACAGCTGAAGGCCTGAATAACAAATGAGGAAGACAATTACACGTTAAAAATAGCAAAGTAATTTTTAAAACAACCAAATAAAAAAAATGTCTGTAACACGAGCTACACTGACGACTGAAGGCCTTATTAAGAAGAATTCAAATTGTCAGCTGAAGGCCACAAGCAATAGGAATAATATATTTTTTAAACATTTGACACAATCAGACCAAATAAAGAAGGGAGTAATCCACAGACAGTTCTCCAAGGATCGACTTGGGAAAGTCCCTCAAACGTATGTAAGGTGAGACAGGCAGGCCAGTGTTATACTCACTTAACAGGACGGCAACTCAAACCAGTCACAGTGAAACGCAAGACCAACACTCTCCCAAAAATCTGCCTAACGTCTAATGCCCAACACACGATAGAACAACCCATGCCAGGCACACGGGCGGACTCCACCCTTGACACCGTAAAACGACAAACATTATACAAGACAACATGTTCAAACGCAAGAATAATCCGAGGTAAACACAACAAGAATCCAGTACGCAGACATCATTAAAATGACTGCTCATTCAAAACCCCACTAGATACACACGGATCCGCGAAAACAATTCCACAAACAACTCAAACAATACTAAAACAAGTCACTGTGGCGCAACAAGGACGAATTACAAGTCGACACAAACACAGAGAACCCAGAAGCCGTCGGAAGATCAAATACACGCCGTCCGTTGAGACGACCGAGCGAACGACCAACCGACGGTCGCTCTCCATCAAGTCAGGCAAGGCAAACGTCCCAGAATGAATGGAAAAGTAACAGCTTTTTACCATGAGGTCACTTCGGCGGACGGACATACACAATGGTGGCGGTTTCACTGCTCGGATTTTTTACTACAGTGAAACATAATGTTGACAAATTTGCAAGAACTGACTCATCTTTTAAAATATACTACAGGCAGCACTATGATCGTTAAGTAAGCAACGTATTATAAGCCTCAGTTTTAAGAGCTTATAATCTTTAAAAGAAACTGCAAATTTTCTTTATTACCACAGTCTTCTACTTTCAAGTAAATGATTAAATAGGAGACTTTGCAACCCCACAAAACTTTAAATTAGACTGTTTCCAACCATGGGACGCTTTCACAAGACTACATTTACTATCTCCCACAATTTCACTAAATCCACAGTAAATCTGAACACTCCTTTCTTACCAAAGAGCAAACAACATTATTTAATGTTCTGAGGCTTTCATTTTTTTTTCGCAAACTAGGACACTCGGTAATCGTAGTTTAAATGGAAAGGAACCTGAAAGGTGTTGTGATAGGGAAAGATCAAGGTACGTACACTTGACAGCAAAAAAAGTGGGTCACTGCCGAATCCAACCAACATAACGTAGCTGTGTTGCAGGTTCTCTAAACACCAAAACCCCGTGGGGTACAGTCGTTTGACTGTACACAATGGGTACCGCAAGAGACTACTAAGGGACCAAAGGTCTTTATGGAAGTCAGTCTAACCGTCAACTAATATCGTCATACAAAACATATTAGAAAACACGTTCTTAGCGATGAGAAACCGCATAACACTCATAAACTAACTTAAGTTACAACAAGTGACATTCCAAAAGGTCTGAGAAAACGGATTATTTTACATATATCGTACAGTAATCCTTAGTCAAAATTAAATACTTGAGACGGTATATGGAGTTACAAAGCTGTACGGCAATTGGAAAAAAGTTTTTCGCTCTCTAAATGGTTTTCCATCCACGTGCTGAAGGTCGCTCAACGGCGAGTGGCTCTGGAAACTGGATATTGGACGAACCAGTAGAAAAACGCGATTAACGGCAACAAGCACTCTAAGGAAATCTTAACATTAACAGTGAATCACCACTAATTTCTCGTAACACATCAACAGCTACGTTTACACAAATTTGAACTTTAAATGACATGACCAACGTCGTCGTTATGGATCTGGATTCAAATCCAGCACCTATAGCCATTGCCACCTAAGCTAAGCTTGGTTTGTGCCTTATTGAGATCGGATAACTAGACACAAAGAGACGTGAAGTATAGAGTTTGCACCAGTATCAGTTATCAAATCAGATCCTGAAAATAAATGACGAAAATGTTTGTACTGAATTGGGAATCCTGTCATAACAGTTACCGTCCTGAGAACTACCCCCAACGACGTTTAATATGGTGTCATTGACAAGGAACAAGGTATGCTCATGTTTAAAATTGAAATGCCACCATATAAAGCTTGCGACAGTGATGCGAACCCAGCACCTAATCGGATTGTTAACGAATTACAGTCATGCTCAAAAGTATCCGGACGACGTCGATAGCATTTCGCCTGATTCCCATGCAACCCACATAACGCAGATGTCTAGCAGGTCCTCTAATCGCTCCTTGATACAGTCGTTTGGCTATTGAAAATGGTTCCAACAAGTTACCACTAAAAACACTGCTCTGTATCGCAATAACTCAGGATGTAAAGTAATACCACGATACTAAAAATATCTGGGAACACCTCATCACGGATAAGACTGTCCTTTAGGCTTCTAAGCTCACATTTATTGCAATAACTGACATACCTGAAATGTTAGCACTCTCATTATTACGTCAGATAGGTAATGCGCGTACTAAGTTCGTCGTATTCATGATTTTCTCTTCAAAGTAAGATACCATACTTGTTATTTAACACAAAATATCATTGAAAATTCACGTTATTCACGAGCAGCTAGTTGAGAATATGTATGAACTTCAAATGCCACGACGAACCGACTCGTTTTGCATATGGATTCAAACCTAGGTCATGCAAACTAAGATTTCGTGACTGACGAAAATTAACAGTCAATCCTGACTAGGCATAGAGAGAGTGATATACACACCTGGAAATTGAAATAAGAACACCGTGAATTCATTGTCCCAGGAAGGGGAAACTTTATTGACACATTCCTGGGGTCAGATACATCACATGATCACACTGACAGAACCACAGGCACATAGACACAGGCAACAGAGCATGCACAATGTCGGCACTAGTACAGTGTATATCCACCTTTCGCAGCAATGCAGGCTGCTATTCTCCCATGGAGACGATCGTAGAGATGCTGGATGTAGTCCTGTGGAACGGCTTGCCATGCCATTTCCACCTGGCGCCTCAGTTGGACCAGCGTTCGTGCTGGACGTGCAGACCTCGTGAGACGACGCTTCATCCAGTCCCAAACATGCTCAATGGGGGACAGATCCGGAGATCTTGCTGGCCAGGGTAGTTGACTTACACCTTCTAGAGCACGTTGGCTGGCACGGGATACATGCGGACGTGCATTGTCCTGTTGGAACAGCAAGTTCCCTTGCCGGTCTAGGAACGGTAGAACGATGGGTTCGATGACGGTTTGGATGTACCGTGCACTATTCAGTGTCCCCTCGACGATCACCAGAGGTGTACGGCCAGTGTAGGAGATCGCTCCCCACACTATGATGCCGGGTGTTGGCCCAGTGTGCCTCGGTCGTATGCAGTCCTGACTGTGGCGCTCACCTGCACGGCGCCAAACACGCATACGACCATCATTGGCACCAAGGCAGAAGCGACTCTCATCGCTGAAGACTACACGTCTCCATTCGTCCCTCCATTCACGCCTGTCGCGACACCACTGGAGGCGGGCTGCACGATGTTGGGGCTTGAGCGGAAGACGGCCTAACGGTGTGCGGGACCGTAGCCCAGCTTCATGGAGACGGTTGCGAATGGTCCTCGCCGATACCCCAGGAGCAACAGTGTCCCTAATTTGCTGGGAAGTGGCGGTGCGGTCCCCTACGGCACTGCGTAGGATCCTACGGTCTTGGCGTGCATCCGTGCGTCGCTGCGGTCCGGTCCCAGGTCGACGGGCACGTGCACCTTCCGCCGACCACTGGCGACAACATCGATGTACTGTGGAGACCTCACGCCCCACGTGTTGAGCAATTCGGCGGTACGTCCACCCGGCCTCCCGCATGCCCACTATACGGCCTCGCTCAAAGTCCGTCAACTGCACATACGGTTCACGTCCACGCTGTCGCGGCATGCTACCAGTGTTAAAGACTGCGATGGAGCTCCGTATGCCACGGCAAACTGGCTGACACTGACGGCGGCGGCGCACAAATGCTGCGCAGCTAGCGCCATTCGACGGCCAACACCGCGGTTCCTGGTGTGTCCGCTGTGCCGTGCGTGTGATCATTGCTTGTACAGACCTCTCGCAGTGTCCGGAGCAAGTATGGTGGGTCTGACACACCGGTGTCAATGTGTTCTTTTTTTCCATTTCCAGGAGTGTATCTTGATTTTAGACAGTATCAGTTAACAAATATCAACTTTAAATTACATAACGTAAACATTTTTAACGGTTGGGAATTCCTACCCTGTTAACGAACTACGAGAGATTTTAAATACTGCTTCTTCACAAGTAACTTACTTGAAATGCAGTGAGGTAAAGCTATGTGTTGGAAAGGGATTCGAACCCAGAACCTAATCGGATTATTATCGAAGCACAATCAACTTTGACATATCGGATTTTCTCGGCAGTAGCTAGATGTATTAAATGAAATGACGAGACGAAACATTAATTTTTCCTTTCCAGGACTCCAACCCGGCACATATCGCTGTTATATTCTAGAGAAAACTAACGTTAAGTATGGGTTTGTTGCACCAGCAGCGACATGTGAGCAGGTTTGAACTAGAGATAATATGACGAAGTGTTCAGTGCTGACTGAGAATCGAACCCCAAACATATCGTTGTTGACTACACACAAAGAGGCGACACTTACCGAATTTTTCTCCGCCAGCAGCTCGGAATAACATCCCTGAACTTAAAGTGATCTCGCAAATAGTTCTGTGTCTCACTGGGAGTCAAAAACGTCAGATATCGTTAGTGTTGACAACGAATGAAAATGCATTAAAAATAAAAATTATTATCCACCAGCAGATAGGTTTTCTCACTCTAGAGCTTGAGAATACATAGGGTAAAGTTTAGTGCTAGGCCAGGATTCCAACCCATTTATGCGCAATATGCGGAGATGTTAAGGTATCTGCAGTTTTGAACAAACAACAGGTTGTAGTCGAGCTGTATTGTCACGAAGGGATCAAATTCCGCGTTAAGGGCGGTCTGAGTTGCATTCCCAGTTCAGAACCAATTTTACCGACATACAGAAGCTCCAATAAAAGACGAAATAATTGTCCTGTGACCATACACAGGGTCTGTTTCGTCACTAGAAATAAATAACTAGTATAAGAAAAGTTACTGGTGATAGAGCTTCTACATGTCGCCACTCCTTACTCCTTATTGTGGTTCCACCTAACGTCTACTTGGTAGAGAAGGAATATCACGTTCAGTGTGATTTTCAGACCACAATGCCATTATACCTTCTTCACTTGGCGTAGCCAGAAGAGAATAGAATCTACCTCTCCTAATCAAAAAACATCGGCAGAAGTTGGAATCGAACCGAGACCAACAGCATACGAAATTTTCATCAGTCCAACAGACCACCACACCAACTTCCCTACGGCACATTTTTCTATCATAACACCTTTGCGGCACACAAGAGGAGAATTCCGACACACAGGCTCCCTGTAGTGGTTTGCAGGATGTTCAGTACATTCGTTTACTTAGTTGACCGAATCGCCATGAACTAGCTGCCTTGGCTACCCAGTGCATACATTCGACTCTATTTTGTAATCACCGAAATAAAATAACGTAACTGCCACCTACACAGAACTGCCAACAGTGTACGATGCAGAAATTTAAATAGGAAGTGTTCCTTTCGATTTGAGCTACTCTATTGCGCTAGCTGTTTGTTGAAACCATCGTGCAGTGCAAAATAAATGCTGTAACTGTCTGTCTCTCAGAAGTCTATATTCGGCCATATGCATTATCTCACAGCACTGTGGAATGCCGAAGTTTTGGAGGAAAGTCTGTTTTAACAAAACTGAGTATTTGTACAAAAGCGTGCCTCCATCTGCACGAATTAGTAAAACACTATTCACTTAGATTTCGATTGGGTCTGTGTTTAAACGGTATGCTGTGTCATACTCAACAGGTATGCAAACGTGGCATTTCGTAAATAAAGTTTCGTATTCCTAGAAATCCAAAATTTGGTTGTCAGCAGTGGAAAGAGGCGTTACCTGTTGTGCAGCAATGTAAGTTTTTCACCATTACACTATGAGCTGAAAGTATTTTATTAGGATTTGCTTATCGATGTTTGATCTGACTGCTTGCAGCTCTTTCACAGAAGGGATAAAAACGTTGCATTCAGCGAGACTGGAACCGCGAACCATAACAGTCGCGTTTCCACTAGTCAGCATGTCAACACAGAGCTAGCGGATAGATATGGTTTGCGTTATCCTCTTAGATCAATAGTGGCTACAACTCATAAACCGCTATTTACAGGACGATATTAGTTGCCATTACCACTTTCAATGACTTTGCTGGGCTGAAAACCGTAAATTTACAATCTTCTGTTACATCTAAAGCGATAGCAACTCAGGTTATTCAATGGAAATGACACGAGAAATCAAGTGAACTTTGAGGCTTAATTCCGTGCACACCAGGAAGTAACCCGTCGATTATAGATTTGCCAAACATACCTTGCGTTGTTGCCAAATCTCAGTTACAATACAAGCAGGAAGAAGACGAACTGATGTGATCCTACAGCGGGCTGGGAAGTGACCATAGCTGGCGCCTCAAAGACGCGAATGCTGCGGCCTGGAATACGTAATGCGTTTGATTCGCATTTCTGTAACTAGGTTTAAGGACTGGAGCTTAGTTGCTAATAATACTCAGAACTGACTGCTACTAAGCATCGTAAATTAGTAACTCTCATAGTTGTTTTTATATTTCTTTCGTAACTGTACTCAAAACTAAGAAATTAATTCACGGACGTTTTCGTGACTCGCAGATAGTCGAGCACAACAAACAAATAAAAATAAAAAGAGAATGTGGCTGTGTGCGTGTGTGTGTGTGTGTGTGTGTGTGAGAGAGAGAGAGAGAGAGGGGGGGGGGGTAAAAAATTGTTGTAAAGACATTGAATACTGGTATGTAAAGAAATCTTTCATTAAAATAACTCGTTCCACATCATTACGAAATGTCGTATTCATGTTCTATGGAACAAGTATTAATCTGATATAATCTAATCATATCATATTGCTGACTATCCATGATGAGTCATGAAGTACCGAAATTTTCGCCTATATCCGTAACCAAATCTGAACTTGAAAATAAAAGACGACAGTTTTTGCAATAAACCGGGACTCCTATCAAGACCCTTTCATCCCTGTTAACTAACCACTACAGATGTCGCATATACCTCAATTCAGAAGTAACGAAGTGTGTATGAATTTAAAGACGAAGCGCATGATGTGAAGTTCTGCTACGGAGATACCAACTCAAGACGTAATCGGATTGTTAACTAAGTATAGGATTTTCTTGCCAGCTACAAGGTGTTTAATCTAAAATAAGGACGCAAATTTTTGTGCGACAATCGAACCGCACTCCTATCGTTCTTCTTTATTGTCGACGAATATTGCTTAAGTTTGTTTGTCCAGAAACTGTTGGCAACATGAAGAGACATTAAAAATGACGTTAATTTTCACCAGCAGGCTGGTGTGCGCTTGGTAGGCCTTGAAATGAAGTTATGAATATTTTTGTACTGGATCCGGATTCGGACCCACATATTTACCTTTGGAGAAGACCTAGAGAAGACTGCAATCTTGGGAAAAGGAATGAAATGATTGAACTATGCTGTTTCGAGGGATTCAGATCCTCGAAAGAGGAGATACGAATTCGAATCACAGTCCAGCACCAAATTTTTCAACGTCTCTAGTTCAATCAAGTACAAGTAAAATAAGAGCCCTGTTCCTTTAGGCGGCTATCAGTTCATCAAATAAAATAAAATTTTCTAATGTAAGTAAGTTTACTGGTGACAGTATTTCTGTTAACCATGACCACCACCTATGTCATTTTCCAACGTAAACCGGCTCTGACCAGTTGGGAATGAAGGGACGTGATGTTTAATGCGGATTCTGGATCATAACAGCTTTCTCTTGAGGTTACCAGAGGTAAAGTAAATCTGTTTGTGCCTCTTAAAAGTAAATGCCTGAACCCACGCATTGCACTTGTGATAGTTCGTTCCACCAGACCATTGCGGCCACATTTCCCAGCCCCAGGGGTGTGCTGTAATGGACGATGTGCTTAGCTTACTAAACTGGTCACGGTGGAAAAAACGCGAGTCTATTAAATGGTTAAGTAGAAGCAAGCTTCTGACGTGGAGATTATGCTATTCTCATGTCAGCAGGATGTAAAGACTCTTCTAGGCGTCATAGCCTCGATTTGAAGCCATTTGGAAATTTTCACTAATTCAGGAAATTTCTTAGTTCCAGAAAATTCACTGTGAAGTGTGAAGTTACCGGATAATTGATTGCCACCGACGTTATTACTATCATTTTCTTCATACCGCTGCTGGAACTCATGTGCTTGAAGATCATTTAAGTCATTTTGGTCATTATAGATGTAGTTGCCCAAGAACAAGTTCTTTCCCTGTCTACGGAATTCTTTTCATGTTAATATCAAACATCAGCAATTGCTCGTAGATCACATTAAAACTAAAGTAATTCATGAAGACGTTACTTGATAACGAAAACGCGCTGTCTTTCTTAATTTACTTGCGCCTAGAAATGGCTGTCGAATACTGCCAAACCAAAAGCCAACGAATCTTACTGCCTTCCAGTATACGTCACTGACGGTTCTTCGATATGATTTGGTCGACGTGGCCAGTTTCAAGTTGTGTATGACACAGAATGTTTTAGAAAATCAATTGTTTTCCTTTGCGATAAACAGAAGGATTTTCATTCTAAGCTATCCAAGTCCAAAATTTTCGCAATATTAGTTCAAATTTAATATTCGCTTCCATAATGTAAGGAAAGTATTTCACAGTTGCAAAACCCGCATCCGACTCACTGTCCTTACACTTAGTCGCTGACCATGAATTCTGGCTCAGAGTGACACCAGTTTAAGTAACCTAATGTAGCGAAACTGTTTGCCAGTGATCTTTCTCACAGGAAAATATACAATTCACGCATTGGGCTCCATAAGTACACTGTAACAGTAATTTCTGTGTGTATGCAATGCATACGGATTGTAGAATTTAGTGGTGCTCTCTCTTTCATTTCTATGTACAATATGCCTGACCTAAACGGGCCCTTTATCATTGCAAGCCCTGGGCGGTGCAACATCATATTGACAACAGTAATGTGCTCATACTGACAACCTCATTGTTGGTTTTACCCGATTTTGTAATCATTTAAGTAAAATAACATGACCTTCGAGTGGGAGACATTTCCGTCTGTGAAATTTGTCAGTAAGCTTTTTGCCTTCGAACCAGCGAAATGCGGCAGAGTACGGCTGGTAAACGATTTACAAACCACGATTTGGTGCCGTTATCTCAAATAGGAAAAGCTCTTTATCCAGGTACGAAGGTTGTAAAAAAAAACTTCCCACAGTTGGCAACCTCATTTTAATACCTCGTGGGAGCAGGCATAATATTTTGCTTTTTGAACACCAAACAATAACACACAAAGATAGCAGATGGAGGTATACAAAGAAAAACTCAGACTCATGGGTGTGGATCCATCATAAGTTCATCATAAGAAGACTAAACAAGAGGGAAACATTACGTAAGCAATGAATACGCTGGTTATTATACATAATTTGTATAGATCTGAAGATGAAAAAGCGCAGATCTGAACAGCGCCCGCATCTGCACTTTAGTTTCTGTCTTAATGGCCATAATTTTTACTTTCTTTTTTTCTGAATTAGCAAATGAATTGATTATTACGTGGTACAGAATAATTACGTAACTGTGTTTCTTACAGCTTCCATTAGCACAAACATTTTTCTACATTCTAGTGCAATTCATGAAATTCTACTTGTATGATCACAAGACTGCACATAGATGCAAACGATTTCAAGGTTCAAAAATGGCTCTGAGCACTATGGGACTTAACTACTGTGGTCATCAGTCCCCTAGAACTTAGAACTACTTAAACCTAACTAACCTAAGGACATCACCCACATCCACGACCGAGGCAGGATTCGAACCTGCGACCACGGTTCAAAGTGTTTGTTATCTTACTTTTCGTGACAGGTTGGCAAAGTTGATTTCCAAAGACTTTTTATTGTACTGAAATAATCTTTTGTAACAAAGTAACAAGGTAAGTGTTTTATTCGTATATATTTTGTGGGAAACTGTAATCGTGATGGAAGATTACACACCTAAATGTTTGACACAGCTGGTAGGAGAAAACGCTGCATATTAACCAAACCCCGCGCCTCCTCTCCGTATCCTCCTATGACACGAGCACAGGATTTTCCTCCTATAACGCTGCAGAGCTGTTCCTAGCACAACTGAGAATTGGCAACATCGTCACAAACATTTGGCAACACTGTGACAGTGCAATTACTTCCTCGTATAGTACTGAACTGGCTTGCTAAATTCACTTGATATTCCCTTTCCATTTGAATGACTCGTGGTATATAATCCTCACATAAACTATGACACTGAGACAGAAATTTCAATTTTTTGGCTTAAGAAATGCTATTCTTCACGTAAGTGACAGCTTTTAACATCTTTCACGATGCGTTATGAGGCTGGGCAGCCAATCCCATGAGGAGAGAGGCGCCCTGGCAACAGTGTGTCCGTAGCCCCGTGGTACAGCCCGTGTCTCGTGTTCCACCGCTTAAGAAAATCGTCAGTTCTAACCGTGGTAGGGGCAGAACGTGCGAGATTTTTTTTGTGTGTATTATTTCATGGAACTGCGAATTCCCATAAAAAATTCTGTAACAAAATCAGAAGAAAAATCTTTACACATCAAATCCTCTTGGCAGCTCGACTCAGTAACTTGTGTTAATGGTCGCAGACCTCGGCTTCCTTCGGCCAAGCTGCTATAAAATACAAGCGTCTCTGATGAAATTCGAATCGACTGTTTGCCGGCCGCGGTGGTCTAGCGGTTCTAGGCGCTCAGTCCGGAACCTCGCTGCTGCCACGGTCGCCGGTTCGAATCCCGCCTCGGGCATGGATGTGTGTGATGTCCTTAGGTTACTTAGGTTTAAGTAGTTCTAAGTTCTGGGGGACTGATGACCACAGATGTTCAGTCCCATAGTGCTCAGAGCCATTTGAATCGACTGCCAACGATACGAAATTCAATAATGTTCTTCACTTAAGACTCCCACGCCAGGGTGATAAGTATGAAGGAAATAAATTGATTAGCAAATAATAAGAAAATACTTTCAGCTCATAGTACAATGGTGAAAAACTTACAATGCTGAGCAACAGGTAACGCCTCTTTCCGCTGCTTACAAGCAATATTTCGGTTTCTAGGAATACGTAACTTTATTTACGAAATGCCATGTTTGCATACCTGTTGAGTATGACACAGCATACCGTTTAAACACGGACCCAATCGAAATCTAAGTGACTAGTGTTTTACTAATTCGTGCAGATAGAGGCACGCTTTTGTACAAATACTCAGTTTTGTTAAACCAGACTTTCCTCCAGAACTTCGGCATTCCACAGTGCTGTGAGATAATGCATATGACCGGATATAGACTTCTGAGAGACAGACAGTTACAGCATTTATTTTGCACTGCACGATGGTTTCAACAAACAGCTAGCGCAATAGAGTAGCTCAAATCGAAAGGAACACTTCCTATTTAAATTTCTGCATCGTACACTGTTGGCAGTTCTGTGTAGGTGGCAGTTACGTTATTTTATTTCGGTGATTACAAAATAGAGTCGAATGTATGCACTGGGTAGCCAAGGCAGCTAGTTCATGGCGATTCGGTCAACTAAGTAAATGAATGTACTGAACATCCTGCAAACCACTACAGGGAGCCTGTGTGTCGGAATTCTCCTCTTGTGTGCCGCAAAGGTGTTATGATAGAGAAATGTGCCGTAGGGAAGTTGGTGTGGTGGTCTGTTGGACTGATGAAAATTTCGTATGCTGTTGGTCTCGGTTCGATTCCAACTTCTGCCGATGTTTTTTGATCAGGAGAGGTAGATTCTATTCTCTCCTGGCTACGCCAAGTGAAGAAGGTATAATGGCATTGTGGTCTGAAAATCACACTGAACGTGATATTCCTTCTCTACCAAGTAGACGTTAGGTGGAACCACAATAAAGTAAGGAGTGGCGACATGTAGAAGCTCTATCACCAGTAACTTTTCTTATACTAGTTATTTATTTCTAGTGACGAAACAGACCCTGTGTATGGTCACAGGACAATTATTTCGTCTTTTATTGGAGCTTCTGTATGTCGGTAAAATTGGTTCTGAACTGGGAATGCAACTCAGACCGCCCTTAACGCGGAATTTGATCCCTTCGTGACAATACAGCTCGACTACAACCTGTTGTTTGTTCAAAACTGCAGATACCTTAACATCTCCGCATATTGCGCATAAATGGGTTGGAATCCTGGCCTAGCACTAAACTTTACCCTATGTATTCTCAAGCTCTAGCGTGAGAAAACCTATCTGCTGGTGGATAATAATTTTTATTTTTAATGCATTTTCATTCGTTGTCAACACTAACGATATCTGACGTTTTTGACTCCCAGTGAGACACAGAACTATTTGCGAGATCACTTTAAGTTCAGTGATGTTATTCCGAGCTGCTGGCGGAGAAAAATTCGGTAAGTGTTGCCTCTTTGTGTGTAGTCAACAACGATATGTTTGGGGTTCGATTCTCAGTCAGCACTGAACACTTCGTCATATTATCTCTAGTTCAAACCTGCTCACATGTCGCTGCTGGTGCAACAAACCCATACTTAACGTTCGTTTTCTCTAGAATATAACAGCGATATGTGCCGGGTTGGAGTCCTGGAAAGGAAAAATTAATGTTTCGTCTCGTCATTTCATTTAATACATCTAGCTACTGCCGAGAAAATCCGATATGTCAAAGTTGATTGTGCTTCGATAATAATCCGATTAGGTTCTGGGTTCGAATCCCTTTCCAACACATAGCTTTACCTCACTGCATTTCAAGTAAGTTACTTGTGAAGAAGCAGTTTTTAAAATCTCTCGTAGTTCGTTAACAGTGGCAATAGATGCTGGGTAGGAATTCGCGTCCGTTAAAAATGTTACATTATGTAATTTAAAGTTGATATTTGCTAAATGATACTGTGCAAAAATGAGGTACATCACTCTCTCTATGCCTAGTCAGGAATGACTGTTAATTTCCGTCAGTCACGATATCTTATCCTGCATGATTAGTTCAAATGGCTCTGAGCACTATGGGACTCAACATGTACGGTCATCAGTCCCCTAGAACCTAGAACTACTTAAACATAACTAACCTAAGGACATCACACACATCCATGCCCGAGGCAGGATTCGAACCTGCGACCGTAGCAGTCACGCGGTTCCGGACTGAAGTGCCTAGAACCGCACGGCCACCGCGGCCTAGCCTGCAAAACCTGGGTTTGAAAACCATATGCAGAAGGAGTCGGTTCGTCGTGGCATTTGAAGTTCATACATATTCTCAACTAGCTGCTCGTGAATAACGCAAATTATTAATGTCATTTTGTGTTAAATAACAGGTATGGTATCTTACTTTGAAGAGGAAATCATGAATACGACGAACTTAGTACGTGCATTACCTGTCTGACGTGCTAATGAGAGTGCTAACAGTTCAGGTATGTCAGTTACTGCAATAAATGCGAGCTTACAAGCCTTAAGGACAGTCTTATCCGTGATGAGGTGTTCCCTGATATTTGTAGTATCGTGGTATCACTTTACATCCTGAGTTATTGCGATACAAAGCAGTGTTTTCTAATGGTGACTTGTTGTATTTATTTTCAATAGTCAAACGACTGTACCAACGAGCGATTAGAGGACCTGTTAGACAGATGAGTTATGTAGGTCGCATTGGAATCAGGTGAAATGCAATTCAGGTCGTTCGGATACTTTTGAGCACGACTGTACATAAAATCAGAAGTTAAAAATCTAATGTTTTCACCAATAGCGAAATGCCGGAACCTTAATTGACGATAGAATTGTTTTTGCCTGACTGGGATTCGAACCCAGCATCGAGCACCGTCGTTTTCTAGCCAAAAAAAGACGATAAATAGCTATTGTTGGTTCACCAGTAGCGAGATGGGCGAATGTTTAGCTAGGCGACTAAAGTTCTGTGCTGAATGGAATTCAAACCCCGCACACGTGGTCATGAAGAAACTTTAACTCTCAAATTCTTTTCCAATAATAGCTAGGAATGGCATGTTCGTACTATCAATGCTGTGATGGAAAATACTCTGCTGGCTAGAAGTTGAATCCACAACATGTCGTCGTTGGTGATCACAACGAACACAAGGTCAAACCCAAATCCGTTTTCACCAGTAGGGTGGAAAGGAATGTTTGAACGTGAAAAGATGTAAGGAAACGCATGATCTTGTAATGTTGTGATAAATTGCTCATCATGTGCTGTGAGTTGAAACGAACCCGTTACAGCTGACAACGCACGAAGAGACGTTGAAAATGCAACTATTTTTTATTAGTAGTTCGGAGTGCACATGCTAAGGCTTGAAATGAAATAATGAATATTTTGTGCTGATTAGGATTCGAAACCAGATAGGTGCCTTTCGATGAGGCCTAGAAGAGTTTGCAATCTTCGTGAACATAGTGAAATCGAATTCTAATCCCAGTCCAGCACCACTGTTTTCAACGTTTCACTTTCAAATCAAGTAAGGCCCTTGTGAACTTACATGGCCATTGGTTCAATAAAATGAAATACGTTTTCTAGTTTACGACGGCTTGCTGGCGACAGAGTCTCTGCCTTACGGGGTTTCTCCATCCGTCACAGCTTAAACGAATGCCTCTCTGCACCAGTTGTCAGCGAAGGGATGTTATCTTTACTGCGGATATTGAACTACGGAGCTTACTGGCGTTCTGCACTTGGCGTTACTACGGGTGAAGGAGAGCTACTTGTGTGTGTTAAAAATTTACGCCCGACGTGAGATGAGAACCAACACGTTTTACACCTCAGTACAAGATTAATCCACCAAACCACAGAACCCCCTGCTAAGCACATAATTATGAATTGCCGAGTATTCATTTAAATGTAGATGCAGATGTCAAGGGACGCGTAACAGGAAGGAGGGCGGGATGTGGGAATTGATAGAAGTGCAAAATATAAGCCTGAAATGCTTGTAAAGTATTGCTTATTTAGACGTGTGCCACAGTTCGTTTTATCTCAGGACCGAGAGATAAGGAAGGACTGTTCTCAGAACGAAGAATGGATTATAGGGAAGGGGAGATCAACGAATACGGTTTCATAGGTGGTGAGAGGAATGATAGAGAGTAAAGACAGCAGCAGTTAAAAGAGAAAATGTAGCGTCATTGGAAACCACTAGATTTGTTTACAAAGATTTGGGGGAGTGTAATAGAAGGGCACTTGCGGCGATACTGGCAGAGAGAGTGTGTGTGAGAGGGAATAGAAGAGATATTAACAACGAGTAAACATAAATCTTCATATGTGTGTGAAACCTTATGGGACTTAACTGCTAAGGTCATCAGCCCCTAAGCTTACACACTACTTAACCTAAATTATCCTAAGGACAAACATGCCCGAGGGAGGTCTCGAAGCTCCGCCGGGACCAGCCTCACAGTCCATGACTCCAGCGCTTAAGACCGCTCGGCGAATCACGCGCGGCGAGTAAACATAATATGAAATCGTTGGCGTATTGTATGGAGGACGGAGGGTGTATTCATGGATGGAGGGGAGGAGAGAGACGTAATTGAAATAACAAAAACTACTGTGACAGAGTCCATTTACCCTGATTAGTTTGTAAGTATGTAGACATGGTATAAATGAAATCAAAACAGAATACTTAACAAACTGTATATTCAAAAGAAACCCAATTGAATTAAAAGGGCAACTCAAAGGAAAGCTAACCCATATTGTATCTTTTCTGTTGCCACACGATCTTCCACTAGCTTCCAATGAGGAAAAATGGATGGGCGAAGTGACCGAGCGGTTCTAGGCGCTACAGTCTGGAGCCGCGCGACAGCTACTGTCGCAGCTTCGAATCCCCCCTTGGGCATGGATGTGTGTGATGTCCTTAGGTCAGTTAGGTTTAAGGGGACTGATGACCTCAGCAATTAAGTCCCATAGCGCTCAGAGCCATTTCAATTTTGAGGAAAAATGACGAAAAAGAAGACATAACAAAACATTTTAAAAACTCTAATATTTTATCCAGAATCCTTCATTATATTGTACTTCTATCACGCGTCTTGGCATAGAATGTATTAGCCGTCGGACGTAACAGCCAGAAGAAGCAACTTCCTCCCAGGCTTCCAGGACGCAGTCCCAAAGAGCGTCCGCAGTAGTTGGTTGGTTTCGTGGCCATTTCTCTGTTAATGTTCTGGCGACCTCAGCCCACATGTTTTTCATGGAGTTCATATCAGCCGCCCGTGGCGGCCAGTCCATGACGTTGACGCCAATCGTGGATTTGAGAGAGAGTAAAGACAATACGTGCTGAACAAATGCAGACTTGTGAATGGGAGAATCCCAATGTGACGTCCCCTTCTGCGTACAGCATTCGTACTGACGCAAACATCACATTTTCCAATATGTGGGCATACTGCGCGCTGTCCAGAGTTCCTTCTATCCTGTGAAGAATTCCTGCCCATCTCGGAGAATTCCAATCCCAGCAGGTAAAAGATAGCCGGCCACTTCTTCTCGTCGAAGTTACATATTCGCGTCGATGGCGAGTCCCTTGCGGCCTGTAAACCGTTCGTGGACCGTCGTCATTGGTGGAAAACACCTTCTCATCAGTGGAGCCCTCAGATGGAGCTCCGCAAATGCTAGCCGGTATAAAACGCTGTCTTTGCCGAGCTCTTGTTTCACGGCGGATCGTCGTGCATGCAGTCCAGCGTCCCTCAGCCTACGGCTAATCGTGTCACTGGAGCTGGGGAAGTTGGTCTCCCGCCGCAAATGCTTCGCGTTCAGAAAGGGATTTTCTCTGCTCCAAGACGCTAGGTCCTTGTCTTCCTGCTGTCAGACCACTCTCTTCCTAACAGAGCCAGGAGCCCTGTTGGTGGTGCCTCTTTCAAGGCAGACATCCACCATCTCGTTGCAGTGGTATGTGGTACGCCATACCGTCTGCCAGCTTCTCTAATGGAACATCCTCCTTCCTCAATGAGAGCGACGACTCTACCTCGGCCGGCTGGAATGGCCGAGCGGTTCTAAGCGCTTCAGTACGGTCGCAGGTTCAAATCCTGCCTCGGGCATGGATGTGTGTGATGTCCTTAGGTTAGTTAGGTTTAAGTAGTTCAAAGTTCTAGCGGACAGATGACTTCAGATGATAAGTCCCATAGTGCTCAGAGCCATTTGAACCATTTTTTGACTCTACCTCGAATAGACCTCTCCCATTGTGCCATTACGGCAGACAGCCTGATGTGTATTTCTGCTTGACGCTCTTTTACTGATTTCAGTAGAGGAGGTAAACATATTTACGTCAAACGGAGCGGCAGAGGCAGAGGCATGAGGCGCAGCCGTGCTGGCTCGTCCCGGGCTGTTGGCCCACTAACGCCACCGCCAGCTCGCTCATTTGCATCTCGCCTCGGCCAGCCTGGCTAGCCCGTAGCTCGCGAGTCGCGGCTAGTACAGACCCTGGCCGCATGGCCACGATCACCCCTTGGAGGATCTAAAGTTACACCTAATCTACCCAAGCCTGTAGTACAAACTAACGCAGCTACAGCTATTATGCTGTAACATTTGCAGGCACACCTACAGTTGACGATTCATTCAAATATTTGACAAACAATACGTTAGAAACACATTCATTTTAAACGTAGCTACCACAAAATATTTCACCTAGCTAGCAATAGCATGACGCAGGAAACTATACTTCCTTGTAAGCGCTGTGCATTAGATGTAGCCTTAAGAAAACTTGTATTCAACCACAACTGAGCGGAATGTAAAAGTAAACAAGCTTGGCGGCAGCTTCTCCAAATCATAGTATATACTTAGTATATAATACAAATTTTGTGCACTTATAACATGTTCTCAGAGTCTCTGAAACACGACGGAAATTACTTTCTGCTGAGGCACTTCATTTACCTCTCAAAATGATACACGGCTACTAGAGAACATTGCTCTTTACGGCAGTCAATCCACTTGTAAATTAACATCATGATATCGCAGATATTAAGCAACACGTTACTAGGGATGCGTAAGGCCTTAAGGTTTGCAACTAAACATGCTACTCTAGCTACTACTGAATATGAAGTTGATTATTAATGTGTCTTCATAACCATGTGTGCGGCGTTCGACTCTCAGCCAAAATAGACGTTTTCGTCACCTTGTTTCTAGTTTACCGTGTGGACATCTCGCTGATGGTGAACCAACATTGGACATTTCTCGTCTGTACCTGGTTAGACAGCGACGGCGGTAGGCGCCGGGTTCGAATCTCAGTCAGGCAATACAACTTCAGTCGTCATTTAAGGTTCCAACGTCACTACTGGTGACAAACTGTGATATCTACATTCTGGTTTTACGTACTTCTTCAACAATCCGATTAGGTGTTGGGTTCGCATCCTTGTCCCCAGCATTACACGATGGCATTTCAATTTTAAACATGTGCATCCTTTATTCCTTGAGAATGCAACACTATACACCGTCTTTCGAGGTTAATTATCAAGACGGTAATTGTCATGTTAGGGTTCCTGCTTTCGTACAAACATTATCGTCATTTACGTTCAAGTTGAGAATTGATAACTGATACTGGTACAAACTTCAATATTTGACGTCTCTTTCGGCCGAGTGATCGAGTCTCGATAAGGCACAAAGCTTTGCTTGGTTAACAATGGCTTTACGTTCTGGGTTTGCATCCAGATCCAGAACGAAGACGTTGGTCCTGTCATTTAAAGTACAACTTCCTGTACAAGTAACTGTTGATGAGTAATGTGAACAATGATATTACTTGTGATTCGCTGTTAATGTTGGGATTTCCGTAGAGTGGTCGCAACCGTTAATCACGTTTTTTTATTTATTTTTAACTGCTTAGTATTACATAAAGTTGATGCGAAACCACTCCCCGTTGAACGTTGAACGACGTTCAGCATATGTTGGGTAATCCTTTCAGACAGCAAAAAACTTGTTTCCAATTGCCATGCAACTTTATAAATCCATATACTGTCTCAAATATTTAACTGTGCCTAAGGATTACTGAACGATTTATGTGACAGAACTAGTTGGCCCATAACATTTGAAATGTCAATTATTGTTATTAAGTTTAGTTTACAAACGTTAAGAACTGTCTGATCTCTTCTGTGCTATCGTGGTGTTACTTTACATCTGGACGGACTGTCATAAAGACTGGTGTTCTCTAGTAGTCTCTGGCAGTACCCATTGTGTATCTTACAACGACTGTACGGTAGAGGGTTGCGAGTATGTGCAACACAAATATGCTATGTTGGTTGCATACATTCAGGTGCGGCCTGCACATTGGAATTCAGGGGTGACCCACTTTTTTTGTTGTCGAGTGCACATGAATTCAATTATAAGTTACCTTATATTTGAGCACACTAACACATCCAATAAGCTGATCTTTCACTGTACATTATTATAGTATTCCGTTACAGTGATTGCGCAATATGGTGGCAACTGCATGTTGGTAGGTGGATTTGCAGGTAGAATTGCCGGACTCTTTCATTCCTTAGTGGCGATGGTAGACATCAATTCCAGAATAGCTCCGGTTCTTCATCCATCCAAGGCATAGGAAAGGGTCAGGAAAAGCCTCTCTTGGATCCCGCACAATACTCAACTTTTACATGGCAGTGTACAGATTGGTAGCTTGTCCCCGAAGGACTCTTGGTTCCACCTTTTCTACCTAGGCCAACCACAATTTGCGTGCGCTACACAGTTCCGTTTTGGAGGGGAACCACTACACCTTTTTCAAACAAACTGATTAAGCGAAATAAAGGTCAGCAGTTTACATAACAGCAACCAAACACATTTAATAAAACAGAACATTTGCACATATTGACATTTCTACAAAAAGTTATTCACACAGAAATTACAATTATACATAGCAAGTTTTGTTCACTCCAAATTGGAAATCCGTTCTGTAGCTCTAACCATAAAGATGCATCCGCCAATGAGATACGCGTATATGGAAATGGGAAAGCAGGGTCTCTCGCTCCCACTTCCAGATTTGTTTGTCGGAAATTCTGGAGATGTTGTCGGGCGTCGCACAGCGTTCCCACTGTAAGAGCAAAGTTTGGAAATTTACAGACATACCAGTGGCTATATATTTCGATTGAAGAAGTGTGTTTGGAGAACACACGCAGCAGAATAGTGGCAGGTGGATAGCTGAGGGCTGCACCCAGCCACAGTTTACTAACTGCTGAGGTCTCACTCGTTCTGCTATTGAGGACACGAGTCTTGTGCTCCCCTGAAGCTGAGACAGGAGGATCCCCCACTGCCCGCGCAGCCCACTAGTGTGAGCTCCTGCACTCTCAGCGACCGGGAACTCTTCCAGAACGCACCAAACTTCGTCAACATCTACTCGTACATAGATACTCTGCAAATCACAATTAAGTGTCTGGTAGAGGGTTTATCGAACCACCTTCACAATTCTCCATTATTCCAGTCTCTCATAGCGCACGGAAAGAACGATCACCTATATCTTTCCGTACGAGCTCTGATTTCCCTTATTTCATCGTGATGATCATTTCTCCCTGTATAGGTCGGTGACATTCGGAGGACAAAGTTGACGGTTGGAATTTCGTGAGAAGATTCCGCAGCAACGAAAAATGCCTTTGGTTTAATAATGTTCACCCCAAATTCTGTTATCAATTCAGTGACACTCTTTCCCCTATTTCGCGATAACACAAAACGTTCAGCTATTCAATGAAACATCATCGATATGGTCTTTCGGAAACGGAGCCGAAGGCCTTCTCATGTACCCTTGATGACTGCACGACACAAAGCTTTACTCGTCGCCAGGGCGCGTCATCTCTGACATTGGTTTGTTGATGACTGGAAACATGTTGGCTGGTCGGACGAGTCTCGTTTCAATTTGTACCCAGTGGATGGGTGTGTACTGGTATGGAGACAACCCCACGAATCCATGGACGTTGCATATCAGCAGAAGACTACTGAAGCTGACGAAGACTCTGTAATGGTGTGGGCCATGTGCATTTGGAGTGATATGGGGTCCCCTGATACGTCTAGACACGACTCTGACAGGTGACACATATGTAAGCATTCCGTCTGATCACTTGAATTCAATAATGTCCATAATGCATTCCGACGGACTCGGGCAATTCCAGCAGGACAATGCGACATACCACACGTCCAGAATTGCTACAATGTGGCTCCAGGAACACTCTTATGAATTTAAACACTTCCGCTGGCCGCCAAAGTCCTCAGAAATGAACATTATTGAGCATATATGGGATGCCTTGCAACCTGTTGTTCAGAAGAGATCTCCACCCCCTCGTACTTTTACGGATTTATGGACAGCCGTGCAGGATTCATGGTGTCAGTTCCTTCCAGCACTACACCAGACACTAGTCGAGTCCATGCCACATCGTGTTGCGCCACTTTTCCTTGCTCCCTGGGGCCCTACAGAATATTAGGCAGGTACACCACTTTATTTGCTTCTTCAGTGTATAAGTGATTAACATTGCAAGATCACACATTAATGTTAGCACGAGAAAAGCCATTGCAAATGTGAAATGCTGATACATTAAGACGGGTGTAACCGCCATAATGTTGAGTGTAAGCTTGCAAACGTGCCGTACAGATGTTGTTGTTGTGGTCTTCAGTCCTGAGACTGATTTGATGCAGCTCTCCATACTACTCTATCCTGTGCAAGCTCCTTCATCTCCCAGAACCTACTGCAACCTACATCCCTCTGAATATGCTTAGTGTATTCATCTCTTGGTCTTCCTCTACGATTTTTACCCTCCAAGCTGCCCTCCAATGCTAAATTTGTGATCCCTTGATGCCTCAGGACATGTCCTACCAACCGATCCCTTCTTCTGATCAAGTTGTGCCACAAACATCTCTTCTCCCCAATCCTATTCAACACCTCCACATTAGTTATGTGATCTACTCATCTAATCTTCAGCATTCTTCTGTAGCACCACATTTCGAAAGCTTCTATCCTCTTCTTGTCCAAACTATTTATCGTCCATGTTTCACTTGCGTACATGGCTACACTTCATACAAATACTTTCAGAAACTACTTCCTGACATTTAAATCTATACTCGATGTTAACAAATTTCTCTTCTGCAGAAACGCTTTCCTTGCCATTGCCAGTCTGCATTTTATATCCTCTCTACTTGGACCATTATCAGTTATTTAGCTCCCCAAATAGCAAAACTCCTTTACTACTTTAAGTGTCTCATTTCCTAATCTAATTCCCTCAGCATCACTCGACTTAATTTGACTACATTCCATTATCTTCGTTTTCCTTTTGTTGATGTTCATCTTACATGCTCCCTTCAAGACACCATCCATTCCGTTCAACTGCTCTTCCAGGTCCTTTGCTGTCTCTGACATAATTGCAATGTCATCGGCAAACTTCAAAGTTTTTATTTCTTTTTGATGGATTTTAATTCCTACTCCGAATTTTTCGTTTGTTTCCTTTACTGCTTGCTCAATATACAGATTGAATAACGTCAGGGATAGGCTACAACCCTGTGTCACTCCCTTCCCAACCACTGCTCCCCTTTCATGCCCCTGGACTCTTATAACTGCCATCTGGTTTCTGTACAAATAGTAAATAGCCTTTTGCTCCCCGTATATTACCCCTGCCACCTTTAGAATGTGAAAGAGAGTATTCCAGTCAACGCCGTACAGATGTCGTATATCATTTTGTGAGATGGAGTGCCACGCCTGTTGCACTTGGTCGGTCAGTATAGGGACGGAGTCTTGTGCGGTGGCATGTCTGAAAAAAATATTGTCGATTTTCAAGCAGCGTCAACCGGAATAAAATTCTCGAGCTTTCGGTGGCATTCTCCGCCATTGTCATCAGGAGTGAAACCACTGACTTTCGGAGCTGGGACCGTTTTCCGCGTCTGTGCGGCCTCTGGCACCAATCGCAGAGGGCCTAAACGACGCGCGCACCGAAGCTGAGGTGGGCAGCTCTCAGCAGCAGGACCGGGTGTCGTGAGGTGGCGCGAGGGGTCTGGCGCCACGTTCCAGACTGCTGCTGCTCCCGCCTCCCTGGAAACGCATTCGCCGTTTCTCAGTTTCGACTCTATAGAAAGCTCGAACTGACTCCGCTTGTAAACAGAGAAGATTTTCTTCAGACAGCGAACGCTGTTTGTAGATGTCGCTGGAGTTGTCATCCGACGATGTCCCATATGCGCTCGACTGAAGACAGATGTAGCGATCAAGCAGGCTAAGGCAGCATGTCGACACCGTGTATGTATGTGGGCGAACGTTATCTTGTTGGAAAAAGACCCCTAGAATGCTGTTTTTAAATGGCAGCACAACAGGTCAAGTCACGAAACTTACTGCCTTTGCAGTCAGAGTGCGTGGGACAACTGCTACTGCTCCTGCTCTCACAGGTAGCTCCAGTGTGACTGGCACGCAGTCAGGTTGGCTGCAGCTCCTGAACTGAGCTGCTTCTAACCAACAGAAAGCTGGCACCGAAGCAGAACCAGCTTGCATCAGAGAACACTTGCTGCCCTCCTGCCTTCCAGTGAGCTCTCACGTGACACCGTCGAAGTCGGAAATGGTGGCGCTTGGGGTCAGTTGCAATGTTCGCTAAAGGACGCCTAACTCGGAGCTGTCCTTGAAGTGACAGACTTGTAACGTTGCGTAACTGTGGTAGGGGAACAAGGGGGAAGCAAATGGTAGCACCAGATTTTTTTCTTTAAGAGGGTGGCTTTATTGCAGTGAACAGTAGACAATGAAATTTAAATAACAATTCTCCACAAATATGGTTTCGCAGGTAAGATTAAATTTATGATAGTTAAATTTTAAAAAAATTCAACAAATATCCCTTAATGCCTTTAGTAAAACAATAAGAGACAGGCCTAACGAGAAAGTGCAATCCACCCCAACATTTCCGTAGATCATAAACACAAGTTTAACCCCAAGGATTTGCCAAGATAAAATTTCCTCAAAACGTAAAAGATAAATCATTACACTAAAAGGCTGCATCATTTATCAACATTAAAATTCCCAAGGAGCCAAAGGCTACATTTCAACATTTCTGAGATCGCCGCAGTAGGCAAGATAAAATTAACTCATCTGACAAAATACAATTACACCAAAACTCAAATACAAGTTAAAATTAAACACACACGGCGACAACCGCCAGCTCATAGTTCAAAACATTATTCAACCTCACAGGTGGGCAGATGTCATTAGCAAGGGGAGTGTGCGAAAAAACTTGAAGCAACTATAGAATGGCATACACCAAATTATAGATTCGGCAGTCTATTCAGAGAAGTCGGCAAGAAACGGTAAGCAAGTCAGGAAACGATCACCGTCGCCCACATACACACTCGCGCACGGGCGCAGAGGAGGCAACCTTACGCCAGGGAGATAGGACAGGCAGGGTGCAAAAATAAATAAATAAATAAATAAAATAAATAAATAAATAATTAAAAGTCACGGGGCCCACCATACCACTGGACGGGAACCACCAAAATTCATTCACCTAGAACTTACGTACTTCGCCGGGGCGAGAAAACGGGAAATCGTACGGGCAGAGGCCAGCAAAACCCCAGACAAAAGCACAGAATCCCATAACTTCCAAAACATAATTTCATCAACTATCCATCAAAACCACGGAACTTGGGACAAGCGAAATTACAGGCCTCAGGATCCAAAGACACTCTGCAGAAGAGTAAGGAGGGAAAAGGTTAAACAAAGTTCTGCAACGGCACAATAACACACTAAAGGTACATCACCCCGCAGAATGCCGAGAAACACGAACACTGGAGTTTTCCCACGTTTCCGACACAATTATGACAACGAAGATAATCTTCTCAGCCATAGCACGCTGAAACACTCAACAGCGCCAAACTTCCGAGGATGGAAAGGTACTCCCCTGCAAACTATATCCGGGAACAGCACAGCCACAAGCTCCTGCCGAGGCGCGGTCCAGGGAAATCGCCGCGAGAAAGATGATCCGGCACGAGTGTCGTCACGCAGACCTCAGCGAGGCGCAGTCAGACAGGGTAGGAAAGCTGGAAATCAGTTGACGGCTCCGACCACCGACCCGGGGAGCAGCCACTAGCACCAGGCCAGGCCATCGGCGGCGCGGAGGGACCCGGCGTCCGACGGCAAAGCCAACGCTCGCGCCCAAAGGCGGCTGCCCGCGCACTCGCCACCGGGCAGAGGCGGCGCCACCCGCCGCCAGGGGGCGCCCGCAGCGGAGAAGGAAACACCACTCGGAGGTCCGACGATCGAGAGTCGATGGGGAATATGCTAACTGGCGCTCAGGTTGCTGCCGTAAATGCGGATGAGCCGAACACGGTGGTATTCCCTCTCGGTAGTTCCACACGGCCGTCCAGAGCCCGATCTTCTTGTAAGTGTACTTTCCCGTGACCACCGCTCCCAGCGAAATTTTAATTCTTATCATGTTTGAGATGTAGAAGAACACCTAAGAACTTTCATTTATGTCGCACAACTACTCCTCGGTACTGGATTTTTTTTTCATTAATGTAAATTAGGAACTGACGTTCCTTTACTAGTACGAGTTAAACTTACTTTTTATATTTGACCTTAGGGCAAAAGGAATGTTGTTATCAGTTACAAAACGTGCTCAATGAAACTAGTAGTTACATGTTATGGCCTATATCGCATAATTCAGATATAAGTTGGTATCGACAACTTATATACATAGGGTAGGGGCAAATAAAAATAGCCCATAGAACAGAGTTCTAGTGTAAAAAAAAACCACAGCAGAAGAAGGAAAAAAAGATACTAATGCAACTTCGAACCTCCTCAGCGAACAACTGACCACACCGTTCGCACGACTTTGTTGTCACGTAATTTTCCACAACGAACACCCGCTTGTCCACGGTGACTACGTGGTACCCTTCCCACCGACTTACTCACGCTGGCACGGCCTGCTCTCCGCACAGTGGCGGGCTACACGTGGCGCGCGCGCCGCGGGGAGTGCTCGTTCGCGTCGGATCGTATCCACTCGTGCGAGCCACTTGTCCCTGTACGTGTATCGCATACCTGAGAACCGAGTGGGCACGGGGACCGGCGGACTGTTGCAGAGGCGACGACGCTGACGTTCAACGGCAGCCAGTCGGTGACGCTGACGGCGGCGGGCGAGGAGTGGCGCTGGCAGACGGAGGAGGTGTGGCTGCGCTTCCGTACGGCGCGGCCGCTGGGGCTGCTGCTGGCCACGGCCGCCGACGCCTCGCACGACCGCCTCGAGCTCAGCCTGCTGGCCGGCCGGCTGCGGCTCGCGCTGCGCGTCGCCGACCGCGAGAAGGTGCGCCACGCTACTTCCTTCTTCCTCCTCAGCCTCCTCCGCCCCTCGTCTCGCGTCCACTCTGCCGGTGACTTCTGTTTAAACGTCGCTGCCTGCAATTACTCTTTCCTTTTACACTTTCTGTCAACGGGTACAAACTCCACATCAGTACTCGTGTTTCCACTATTTCTTTCATAAATATTTGTGTGTTGCAGTCCATATTAAAAACAATACTAAATATTACGTGTGTATATCGTAACCAATGTAATGTTACATTTATAGAATGACTTCTTAGATTGAGAAAGGGCCTAAATCCGTAATCTAGCTGAGCTAAATACGCTGATGAACCAAAACATTATCACCACTGCTCGATGAGAGGGTGAACGTCTCCTGGTGGTATTGCTGACACGTGACGCGTCAAGGAAAGAATGTGGCCGGAAGAGAGATGAATGGCCAGTCATCGTAATGGAGATACTGGTCGCAAACACGGAAATCCACTGATAGAAGCGGTTTTGACGAAGGTTACCTTGTTATGGCGCTGCGGCACGAGGCGAGAATCGCTGAAACGGCGAAGCTGGTCGCCTGCTGGAGTCCTACTGTGCCCAGGACCGGTGCAAAGGATGGAAGGATGGCGAAGTAAAGAGCAGGCCGTACGGCATTTGACAACCGCGCCTCGCCACTAGACGCGCAGGTCGGAGGTCTCCCCCATTGTGTAACCCGGGACAGGCAGCGCTCTGTGCCAGGTCTGACCGCAGAGCACAGTGCTGGCGCAGACGCAGGAGTTCCGGAGCGCACCGTCCAAAGGCCATCGTCGAACACGGAGCTCCACGTCACACGACTGCTGCGCCTTCCTGTATTGACTGAACGTCACCGTCAGTTACGACTGCAGTGGCCACAGCACTACTTATTTTTCATCGCGGATCAATAGAAACGTGTCATCTGTCCAACGAATCACATTCCTTGTTTCGTCAGGTCGACGGTTGAGTCCCTACACGGCGTCATCCACGCGAATGGCGGTTTGAAGGCGCACCGCGCCACCTACGTGCAGGCTTGTGAGAGCAGAATTGTGCAAAGGGCTAACTCAGTTGCGCTTCTATGGGTCCTATGTTAGAACCAGAAGACAGCATCACAGCAGGCAATTACGTGAACATTATTGTGGACCACCTGCATCGCTTCACGGTTCAAGTCTCTCCCTACAGCGATGGCATCTTCCAGCAGGAGAACTCTCCGCGATCAGACTCGTGCTGCAATGGTTTGAGGAACATGACAGTAAAGTCACGTTGATGTCTTAGAAAGCCAAAACCCCTCATCTGTACACACTGGAACACATATCGGACATCAGCTGCGTGCCCACAAATCACCGTCCCGTAATTTGCGCAAATTTTACGACCTGCGAGTACCCACAGTGTGAGGTGTGAAGTGTGCGAAGTGTAATCACCGCTGTACTGTGTATGAAAAGTGGACCAACACGCTCTTCAAAAGGTGCTCATAATGATTGAAATTTTAAGTCTGCAGCGGAGTGTGCACTGAGGAGAAGCTCCGTGGCAGATTAAAACTGCGTGCCGGACTGACACTCGCACTCGCAACCTTAGCCTTTCTTGGGCAAGTGATCAATCATCTGAGCTACCCAAGCACGACTGACGTCCGTCCTCAGAGCTTTAATTCCGCCGGTACCTCGTCTCCTACCTTCCAAACTCCACAAACGGTCTCCTTCAGACCTTCCAGAACTAGTGCTCCTCGAAGAAAGGATACTGAAGGACTGAAGGGACATGGTTTTGCCACAGCCTGGGGGATGTTTCCAGAATCAAATTTTCATTCTGCAGTGGAGTGTGCTCTGGTATGAAGCTTCCTGGCAGATTGAAACGGTGTGCCGAACTGGGGACCTCTGCCTTTCGTCGGCAAGTGCTCTACCAACTGACCCATCCAAGTACAACGCACGACACGTCCTCACACCTTGATTTCAGCTAGTGCCTCCTCTCGTGCCTTCCAGATACTACGGAAATTCTCCTGCGCGTCTATCACTCTAGCGAAGCGATCCTACCGCAATATCCTTTTTCACGGGGGTAAAAAGTACTAGTTTGTTCAGTCGGGTGGGTAGGAGGCGAGGCAGTAGTGAAAGTACGGCTGTGAGGACTCGTCGTGAGTCGCGCTTGTGCAGCTCTGTTGGCATAGCACTTACCCGCCAAAAGCAAAGGTCCCGAGTTCGAGTCTCGGTCCGGCACACAGTTTTAATCGCCCAGGATGTTTCATACCAGCGCACATCAGCTGCAGACTGTAAATCTCGTTCTGGAACAAGCCAGATACCATGCCACGCAGTCAAAAATTAAGAAATTAAAAGAAGTATCGCTAAACCTGGAATCGACCTCGAGTACTGTAATGTAAAGCAGTGCCCATACACCGACTGGACAGCAGAGTACTCAATGAAGGTGTCCTCATACTCGTGATTACAGTATTCTCAAGTTGCCTCTCTTTGACTACCATTTCTACCGAAAATGTGGACGGGATGAAATTTTATTACAGGCATTTCTGTGGTATTAATACGCAAGAGGTCGTGGCGCAGCCTCGCGGTGAGTGAATTTCCGCCCCCATACCTAAGTGGTCAGTGTATCTGGCTGCTGTGCAGAAGATCCCGGTTCGATTCCCGGTGCTGTGTGGGAATTTTCCTTGGTGGGAGGGCTCGGCCGAGGTGCATTTTAGACTCGCGATGCCAGCGGGTGCAAGCCCAAGACAGCCGACAACGACCGCGGGAGTGCTGCTCCGTACCGCATCCAAATGACATCTTGGTGGAGGGTGACACGATGATCGGTCGGTCCCGATTGCTTCGTCTGTGCCACAATGCAGACCATGAGGGGGGGATAACTCGGGGGAGAGAGGTGAGATACGGCAGTATGTTTTAGATAAATGTTGTTGGTGCAAAAAGGGTTACGCATTGCTACTAATGGCCGTGAACTTGAACGTGATTTTGAGAGTGAGTTAAAGGTTGAATGAGAACACCATATTTGATCTAAGATTTGAAAACAGCGGAAAATTTTACGTGTAAAATGATAAATTTTTCGAGGTCATAGAAAGGTTCAATGAACCTCAAATGAGAAAATATGTTTTTAGTTCTAGTAGAGATTAACTCGAAATACAGTAGGGATACAGCAAAATACAATGTTGGATACAAACTGGAAAGGACATAAGGGTCTCATACCATTAGCAATAATCACGAACTTAAAGTTGATTATCGAAGGCTGAGTTTTGTTTCATGGAAACCCTATTTGTAACGTCTGGTTTGGAAAGAATGAGTCGGTCTCTGAGGCCAAGCGCTTCTAGCCGCTTCAGTCCGGAACCGCGCTGCTGCTACGGTCGGAGGTTCCAATGCTGCCTCGGGAACAGATGTGTGTGACGTCCTTAAATTAGTTAGTTTTAAGTATTTCTAAGTCTAGGGGACTGATGACCTCAGATGTTAAGTCCCATAGTGCTCAGAGCCATTCGAACCATTTTTTGGAAGGAGTGAACAGAGGTTTGACCTTTAAGGTTTAACTTACGTATTAATTCGCAAAAATAAATAAATCACAAGTTATAAATGTTATTTTGACACTTGCAAGACAGAACAAAAATATCAGGACGTGGATAATCGGTTTACATGTCGGTAAGTGAGTTTCCTCGCCTCTCGTTGCACGAGACGCTCTTTCCAGCTAGTGTCTAACATTATACTTTGCTGTATCCCACCTCTATCCCGAGTTAATCCCTACTAGAACTAAAAACATCACTTGGAAAATCACGTTGTAGGTCTCGGCCATTAGTACTGATGTGTGACGCTGCTTGCCCCTATAACTTTATCCGAAACATTTTGCTGTATCTCATCTCTATTCTATTCATTCGTCATTATGTATTAAAATGGTTGAGCCAAAACCTTGTGACAATCTCCTTAATAGCGTGTAGCTCCGACTTGGGAACACAGTAGAGCAACGATCCTCCGCGGCACGAATTCAACAAGCACTCCAGCGTTAGCTGGAAAGGGCACCCTCTTGCCTTGGAAATGAGAAATCATTTCCAAAGGCGGAAGAACCAGCTGATAGTCAACGGCATAGGATGTGGAAGGCAACGGAAAACCACCACATTAAAGTACTAGGTTATCATATGCATCATAAGTAAACAGTGTCGCTATCTTCTGTAAAATTTTCTGGAGATAAAATAGTCCCCCAATCGGATTCCCAGGTGGGGGCTTCAAAAGATACTGACAACGTGAAGGAAAATAATCCCAATTTTAACGTTCCCACTTGCAATGTAAAAACACTGCTTTAGTGTAACAAGCTAGAAAATTTAAAACTTGAAATGGAACGACTGGAAGTCGATATCCTAGGCATATCGGAGATATGGTGATTTCTGGTCTGGAGTATACAGAGTCATTCACTCCGGAACTGACCAAGGTGGACCAGAAATGGGATCAGTTGGAATAATTCTGAGGAAAAACTATGGCTCACGTGTCAAGGGATATGTACAATATAGCTCTCAAATAATACTAGTCAAACTTGAAACTAAACCAAAGGACACTGTGATAATACAAATATACATGCTAACATCCAAAGAAGAAGATGTAGTCATCGACGAAATATTCGAAGAAATAAGTAATGCTATAAGAAATGTTAAGGGAGATGAAAACCTGATTGTCATGGGGGACTGGATTGTGGGTGAAGAACTGGAGCGAGAAATTGTTGGCAGATATGTACATGGAAGAAGAAATGAAAGAGGACACCGACTAATCGAGTTCTGCTCGAGGAACTAATTAGTTGTTGCAAACACACTTTTCCAACATCACAAACGAAGAAGATACACATGTAAGGCCCCTGGAGACCTGAGGAGACAACAGATTGATTACATTCTAGTGAAAGCAGAACCAGATAAAAGATTGCAGGGGCTATCCATATGCGGATATAGGCAGAGATCATCACTTGGTCGTCATGAAAACTTCACTGATATTCAAACGTTTGAAGAAGAAGCCAGTAAAGCTTAAAGGGGAACTAGAAAAACTGAAAACTAAGGGACTGGCAAAGCGCTATGCTCATGAAACAGACAACCTAGCTAAGAATTTTCAACATGGTGGAGTAAATGAAGACTGAGATCAAATTAAATCTGATACATACAAAGCATCAGAAAAGATAGTTAGGAGGAACTGAACCCAAAAACAAGAGGAAATTGATTACAGCAGATATTATTGAGCGTATAGAAAACGGGAGATTATACAAAAATGCAACTGATGAACAAGGAAAAGCTGAATACAGAAGACTAAGGAATTTAGTTAATAGAGAAGCTATGAAAGCAAAAGAAAATTATCTTGAAGACATGTGCAGAGAAGTGGAAGAAAATATGCAAAACGGATGAACTGATTTAGCCTACAGAACAGCAAATCACTTTTTTTTAAAAAAAAAACATAAAGCAACACTATCTGGCACAATAGAAAATAAAGAGGAGAAAATGCTGTTTGGTGAAGACATGGTGAAGAGATGGAAAGAATACATAGAGGAGTTGTATGTCGGAACACCTCTTTCGGAGGAAGTAATAGAAAGAAAAGAGCAAGTAGACGATGATGACAAGGGAGATGACATTCTGCAAGAATAATTTGACAGAGCTCTAAAATAACTACGAGACAACAAAGCAACGGGTATTGATGACATCCCTGCAAAACTAATAAAGAATGCTGGTGACAGCATGAAAATGATGATGCTTAAACTTATTATGTCCATTTATAACACAGGAGAGATACTGACAGACTTTCAGAAATGTATCATTGTTCCTATACCAAAGAAGGCATCAGCTACAAAATGCGAACAGTACCGAGCTCTTAGCCTAATATCACATGCATCAAAAATACTTCTGAAGAGAATTGAAGAGAAGGTGAAGGATATCCTGAGTGACAATCAGTTTGGTTTCAGAAGGGGATTGGGAACAAGAGAGGCGATTCTGGCACTGAGACTCGTTATCGAAAAGCAATTACAGAAAAAGAATCCAACTTATATTGCCTTTGTAGACATGGAAAAGGCATTTGATCACGTTATCTGGCAAGAGATGTCCAGAGTGCTGAGGAAAAGTGGAATAAAGTACAAAGACATCCGTGTGATACTCAGTTTCTATAAGAATGAGGTGGCGGTGATTAGGTTCAAATGGCTGTGAGCACTATGGGACTCATGCAGTGATTAAGAACTGTCACCAGGAACAAGGAGCAAATTTTAGAAAACGGATACGACAAGGATGTGCTCTCTCTCCTCTTATATTAAATGCTTACATCCAGGAAGCTATAGACCAAGTTCAAGAAACTAATGAGGTTGGGATCAAAATTAATGGGCAGAAGATAGACATGCAGACGTTATGGAGACAAAAGAACATCTAGAGGAAGTCCTCAGAACAATAGAAAAAATTCTATGCTATCAGTATGGAATGAGAATAAACAAGAAAAAGACTAAAGTGATGGTATGTAGTACAGGAGCAGAATATGAACCTCTGAGAATGAGAATTTTAAGACAGGATCTGGAAGTGATAGAGGAATTGACTTACCTGAGAAGCAAAATCACAAGAGATAGTAGAAGTCGGAAAGAAATTGCGACCAGAATCCAAAAGGCCAAAATTGCATTTAATCGGAGAAGGAACTTACTCACCAGCAACAACATCAGTCTGAAAATAAGGAAACGTATAATGAAAGGTTTCGTTTGGAGTGTGGCCCTATACAAAAGTGAAACTTGGACAACAGGAAGACAAGAGAGAAGACGGCTAGAGGACCTGGAGATGTGGTGCTATACAATTATGATGAAGATCAGATGGAGAGACAAAGTAACAGATGAAAAGGTACTTAGAAAAGTACAGGAAGCCAGGTCTCTGTGGAGGCACATCCAAAGAAGAAGAGAAAAACTTGTAGGGCACATCCTACGACACAACAACATCATTGGAACAATAGCAGAAGGAGCTGTTGAGGGAAGGAATCGGAGGGGACGAACAAGGACATCATACATGCAACAGATCATGAATGACGTTGGATGTAACACATACGTGCGTAGAGGATCAGTATGCTCCAGGGTTCTTCTTCATTTTCAGCGTCTCATACCCGGAACCCCCCAGTGAGCAGGAGGATCCGCAAATAATGAACCTAAATAATTCGCGAAACGAGTTCTGTACTTCGGGTGGCGGCTGAAAGCTGCATGTGTAGTCATCAATAGGGACCAAAAGACGAGTGTGCTTTTGGGAGCTTCGCAAAATAAGTAGTAAACGGCCATGCCTTTTACTGGGAAGGATATGCGCAAAATAGTTCAGTGTTGAGACAAGATAGGTGTTGACAAAACGTGTTCTGAGGAGCATATCCAAGCGACGCAGTTTGTTGTCCTGCAGCGGAGCACGTGTCTGGTGTAGGAGCCGGCGGTACGTAGCCGCCGCCGTGCGGCGGACATTGCTATAGGATTGCACTCCTAAACACTTGAGTACGGGCACCTTGTCAAAGGGCACCGCCGTTGTGTGGGAAAGCCCCCCTCCGACATCGATGTATTTTGTCTTCTTCACGTTGATGACGCTCCCAGCGACCGCCCCGTACTGGCGTAGCCACTGTAGCGCCATATTCATTTCATCCTCTGATCTGGCCAGGAACACCACGTCATCGGGGAATGCACCACAACGAAAGGTCACGCCTCGCAAGGAGATGCCAGTTAATCGCTGCCGTAGACCATTTAAAGCTGATTCAGGCGCTGCCGCAAATAATATACCCGACAGGGGGCACCCTTGTCGCACTGACCGTCCAACAACAATGTGACAAGACTGATAACCGTTGACCATCATGTGGGAGCGCGCTCGGTGGACCAGTCGAAGGATCACCTGTGCAGACTTCGGAGAGAGGCCCATATGTTGCAAAACTGCGCGTAAGAAGCCGTGGTCGTCGCGGTCGAATGCGTGGTCAAAATCTACGGCGACAAGGGCGCCGTCAAAGCAATTACGTCGCGATATGCTGCTAACGCCGTATGAATGTTGCTGACACCACCTAAACGTGTGTGATCGGTGTGGATGGATTTCCCGATAGCGGTGTGCAGACGCGCGCGGAGGATACGGGCGAAGATCTTGTAGTCGTTGTTGAGGAGTGTGAGTGGGCGAAAGTCCTGCCACCTACAACCACCATTCTGTTTCGGTACTAGGACCAAGATGCCTTCCGTGAATTCTGTGGGGACAGTGAAATCAAGGCGGATCAGGTCTTGAAACATTTGGAGCCACTTGTCGCCCATAAGGTCTTAAAAAGTGCGGTAGAATTCCAGGGGTAAACCGTCCGGTCCAGGCGACTTGTTCGGTGCTCCACGTGCCGAGGCCGATGTCAGATCGTCGGGTGTAATGGGCAACAGCAGACTATCAGCGGATGCCACTTCCCGAGAGACGGGAAAATCGTGCAACAGCTCGTCATAAGCACGTACATTTCGCGGATCTTCCATGTACAAGGTCCCATAGTGTCTGGCGAAGGTGTGCGCGATGTCCGTTTGTGTCACTGCGCGGCCGCTCTCCTCCGTGTTTTCCGCCGTAATGAGCTCACGTTTGCGGTGGCGCCTCTCGCTCTCAATGTGATACACTGACGCTGTTTCGTTGGGGATACAGTCTTGCACTCGCGCACGGATGCGGACTCCTTCTAGCTGCTCCGTGCTGATGCGAAGTAGACGAGCTTTGATGCGTTGTACGGACATCTGACGTTCGGGAAACGGCGGTTGCGTCGCCAGCTCACGTAACGCTGTATAGTAAAATTACGATGTTGCCCTTTGCCAGTTCGATCTGTCACGCTGTCGAGGCCATCAAGGTCTTTCGGAGTGCAGGTTTGACACATCCCAGCCACCACAGCAACGTGGAAGCATACATGGGCAGGCGCCTGATACATCGACTTCACGTGTCTGTGACTGCTCGCCGACACGCTTCCTCGCGAAGGAGGGAAATGTTCAGCGTCCACGGGGCCCTGCTGCGTCTTGTGAGTTGTCGGGGTAAGGTGACAGTGCAGATGTACGCGAGATAGTCCGTGAAGGCCGTCGGCCAGAGTTCTGCATCACGGGTTGCTGTGCGGAGGGCCCGCGAGACGTATATCCGGTCCAGACGACTGGCAGAATGGCTGGTAAAGGGCGTATATCCACTCTGGGTCCCAGGATGTAAGAGCCATGTGTCGTGGAGGGCGAGGTCACGTATCAAGGCTTGGGACGTAATGTGGTATCTGGTCCTCGGGCCGCAGAACACTGTTAAAATCGCCGCCCACTATGTAATGGTCCATATTTCCTTGCAAAAGTGGGGCTACTCCTCCGAATAGAAGACATGCCTGTCACCCAGGTGCCAATTACCGGAGAGAGCGTAGACCTTAATGAGGCGGACTGCGCCAAATGTGAGTGCGATGCCTCGCCCGTTCGGCAAGTACGTCACGTCCGTCGCGTCTATGCCATCTCGGAGAAGGATGGCCGTTCCTCCTGCGCCATCACCTAAGGGTAGGCTGTAGGTGGTGTAGCCATATAGGTCTAAACGCAGCTCTGGACGGACCTCCTGGAGAAGGGCAATGTCCAAGTCTGCAGCTGTCATCATGTTGTGTAGCATGCAGGTCTTGACAGTGGAGTGGACAGCATTTACTTTGACTGTTCCCACACGGTATGACTGAGACATATCAAGTGCGGGAGGCAGCGTGCTAGTGCAAGTCCACAATGATCTCACACACCACACAGCCATCCATCTGCATGTTGTGCATTACTGTGCCGTTTGAGTCCCTGACTGGCAGAGCCCTCCGGGCTCAATGTCAGCCATGGTCTCTGGTGGCGATATCGATGTCTGCTGTGCATCATCTGCCTCTATATCGTCTGCCCAATCACCAAGAGACGATTGTGATGTCATTGGTGGCTGGTCGCTTTCACAGGGGCCCACATTTTGGGAGTCGACGCAATGCGCCTCGTTTTCTGGGCCACCAAATTTAGGAGAGTGTTCCTTGTCTTCGGGCACATTCTGGTGAATGATGTTACTGGAGTCCGTTGCAATTGTGGACGAGTCAACGAAGTCGATGTCTTCTGCCGGCTTCACATCCCTGTCTTGTTCTTCAGCTGACAATCGCCTCTTCTTGTGTCGCTTGGGTGATTTTTGCTTTCGGGTCCGAGATTCGCCATCCACTGGAAGGCGGGGCTCGACACAGTCTCGGTCGCTAAGAACCCCTGTGTCCGATCCCGACAGTGACGGAGGCTGGGTGCCCACGACGCTGCGGTGGGCAGAGGCTGTAGGAACCTCTGCACCATTGGGCTGCGGCGTCGTCGACGGCGCTGACTCTCTACCGGAGCTGGCAGCTGCTGGAGGACGTAGCAGGTTTTGATCGTCCATCACATCATGTCGTGCCGCCTCCACATATGTTAGTGGGAGAGAGGTCATAGTGGATCGTTGGGGAAGTTCATTGCGGGGCACCTGAACGAGGCGGCGCTGCAGACAGTCAGTTCTAACATGGCCCTCCTGGTTACAGCCCGAGCAGGTCCTCGGTTGTCCATCATATATAACAATTGCGCGGCAGCCACCAACGAAAATATATGATGGAACGTGCTTCTTAAGTTCTATGCGCACTTGTCGTACCCCGTTAAGGACAGGGTACGTTTCGAATGTGTTCCATTTCTCCTCTGTGTGGCTCAGAACTGAGCCGTACGGCCGCAGCCCATCAACGACTAGGTTGGCAGCAACTCCGAAGGGTAGTTCAAAGACGCGCACGGTACGCACCCCCAGACCAGCATGGTCAACTCCTACCACGCTCACATTACCGTCTGCATGACAGAAACGAAAGCCGTTTGAAGATCGTTGGTGTAATCTGTCGTAAGCCGCTTCGTCAACCAGTTTGAGGTACACTGTGCACGATACAATAGACAGATGAATGCCTATCAGTTGTTGTGGTTCTATGTGCATGATGTCTCGTAGACACCGTTCAATTTCATGGGCCTTCGGTCTCGTGTACGATGCGTTGAACGTTAGCTTGATTGTAGCTTTTCTACATGAGAACGCCATGTCGGGTCGGTACAGGTACTATAAGGCAATACAACGACGCGACCGCGCGCTAGCGGATAAACGACAACACGTGCGGAGCACTGCCCGGCGCGCCGAGTCCGTCCGCACGGTGTCACGGCTGAAAGCCGACTGTCCGTCTGAGCCACCGAGGACACAGAGGACGGCGCGACTGCAGGCATTTACCTCTGGCACGCCTCCCGCGAAACCCACATTCTCCACGCATTGTCCCGCACTACATTCGTAGTGCCCCCGCCCATTGTACTCATTACTTGCGGCGCGTTGCCCATTCTCGTAAGAGTTCGGGCACTGTATGTGTATTTGCACAGAGGAAGAAGATGCTCAAGTGGCCGGTGAGCTGCTTGGTCACCGATGGTATCTGTTATTTCGGACATGTCCGAATGAAGAGATACCATCTTAGTAAATATATAGTGCTTACTGCTTGGGGGCAAGTCCACTGGGGCAAAAGGAGTTTTTATGTGGCACAGAAAGGTAAACAGATGTGTAGCAGGTGTTTCTAGAAACAATGCCTCCTATGGGCCACTTTTCAAGGAAGTGGGAGTCATGACAGTCCCATCATTATTTAGTCTTCATTCTCTGCTCTTCACAAAAGAAAACCAAGTGAGCTACAAATACTTTTGAGTTAAGCTGCTCTATGCACTGCCACCAGAAGCTCACAGTGCGTCACTGAAAACTTTCAGAAATATATAAAACTGGTTTGGAAAGAAGGCTTTGTATGCCATGGATGAATACTTTGTTTGTACAGAAGAAGATTTAAATTTATACTCGTTGTATGTTTGAATACAAATCAGTATTACTTAACTTTACCTACACGGGGTGAATACCAGTAAAATAGATAACTGGAGGGACAGATTACTGACTGGAAATGGAGGAAGATGTGTCTGGAACTGGACCGTGTGCGAGCAGCGACAGCACAGATGGTTGGTTGGTTGGTTGGTTGGTCGGTTCGGGGAAGGGACGGAACATGGGCTCATCGGCTCCATCGGGTTAGGGAAGAATGGGGAAGGCTGTCGGTAGTGCCCTTTCACAGCAATGAATACACACTCAGTTATAGATATTCTTCTCTTATTACGAGTATACAAAGACAATGCAGAAGCAGACATATAAGCACATTTACCAAAGTCTTGATTAGCAAGTTCTGCCATATAGAAAGTGCGACAGGCAGGGTGGTTCATGTAAAAAGATTTTTGACTTTATTATGGATGCACGACGGGAATTAACAGACTTTGAACGCGGAATAGCAATTATAGACGCTTGAGACATTTCATTTCGAAAATCGTTAGGTAATTCAATTCAGTGTCAGCAATGTGCCGAGAATAGCACATTCCAGGCGTCACCTCTCACCACGGACAACACATTGGCCGACAGCCTTCACTTAACGACAGATGCTCAAAGTGGTCTCCATGGGATTGTATGTGGTTGGGATTTTAGCAGTTGTCATGCAGTATACATGTAATCGTGCTTTGGGCGTACACAATGTTGGCGGGCCACTTCCGTGCAACTAATACTAGGGTCCCTCTCAGTATCCTGTGGAACCCAGTTCTCCAAATCTGGTGTACGCACAGACCACAGCCTCCCTCCACGTTCGTTTGTCTGAAAGAACTCACGATCGTACAAACGCCCAATAAGAAAAGCTTGAAATGTTGTGTGACGTGATTGGTGTCTGTGGGGATACTTGTTTTGGTATATCCGTACTGCCTTTCGACCATTTCAGTCTGCTCGGCCGTACAAAAGCACCATCTCGGCTTGTTACCAAAATGTATTCTGTACCATTGTACTGCTTACAGTACGCTGCTTCAGTCACACAGCCTGCAACACACAAGGAACACGCGGCACGCGGTCAGAAGACCTGACATTCGTCAGCGCCATCTACAGAGACAAAAATGCATTTCCTGACACACGTTGATAGGACCTTCTTCCTGTACGGAAACCGCCCGTGCAGTTTGTTAGTTTTATTAATGTTCACCATGTATTACTGTCTTACGTGTATCGTTGTGTATTGTTTAAGTTGTACAGACTATTCGCTTCAATACTCTCCAAAATGTTAGAAGATGAAAATTTGTTGATTAACTGATTAAATAGTGTGGCAAGTGTAACACTGGAAATGTATTAACGAAGGTGTGAGACGGACACGGAAAGATCCGTGTCGTATAAATTCGGCCGTTGCAAAGAGCGAACGGGTTTTGGTGCAGGTGGTGGTGGCCGGCCAGGGCCTGAACGACAACCAGTGGCACACGGTGCGCTACTCGCGGCGCGCCACCAGCCTCAAGCTGCAGGTCGACGGCGACGCGCCTGTCAGAGGTATGCAGCGCGGCCCAAGGTGACGTAGCCTAGCGTGCGCCTGCGCTGCGCCTGCGCCTGCGCCTGCGCCTCTCTCCTCTGCCACAGGTCCCGCCTGCTTTCTTCCTCCCACCTCGTCAGTTGTACGAACAGACTGTAGCCCGACTGAGATTATTTGCCAGTTGAAACTACACGTGTTGGAGCTGGTTTCCTGCAATCAGAGTGCTCAACGTCATGTGTGAACAGTCCGCCATTGGCGAGCTGCCCATAAGAAATGTTCAGTTCACTCACAGGGAATTCAGCAGGCACGATAACCACACCGAAAACCACCACCCACCTGTACACAATTACATTACAGTGGTAACGAAATCCTGGGTGTGGCGATTTCATTTCGCTTTTTCATCAGGCTTGATGACCACACTCCCTCTGTCCGTCTGTTCCTCCCACTTTTTCTCTCCCTCTGCTCCTCTCTGTCTGTCCATCTGCTAATCCCCCCTCTCTCTTTCCATTTGCTACTCCCCACACTCTCTCTATCCATCTGCTCCTCCCCGCCCTCTCTGTCAATCTGCTCCTCACCATTCTCCCTGTCCACCATCACCTTCCTCTTCTCTCTGTCCATTTGCTCCTCCCAAATCCACCGTCTTCCCCTTCCAACGCTATGTGTCCCACTGCCCCTCCCCCCTGTCACTGTTAATCTGTTACTCCCACCTCTCTCTGTCCACCTTCCCTTCCGTCTCTCTTTTGCAATCTGCTCCTCCCCCTCTCCCTGTTCACCTGGTCCTCCCAATCACTATGTCCTTAGACCTCTCTCTTTCCGTTTGCTACTCCTCTACTGTGTCCACCTGTTCCTCTCTCTCTGTCTATTTCCGCCTCTCCTTCTGTCTCCTTCAACTTCTACAGTCTATAACTTCCTGCCCCTGTCTCTGTTCATCTTCTCCTCCCCACTCTCTCTATCCATGTGCTACTCCCTCTCTCACTTTCTATCTCCTCCAACCTCTAATGTCTTATGACCTCCTGCCACTGCTTCTCTCAACTCTCTCTGCCCATCTGCTCCTCCCCACTCTCTGTGTACATCTTCTACTCCCCCTCTCCCTGTCCATGTGCTCTCCTCTCCCATTTCTCTGTCTGTCTGAGCCTTCCCCCTCTCTCTGTCCAACTGCTACTTCCTCCTCTATCTGACCATGTGCTACTTCCCACACTTTCTCAGTACATCTGCTTATACCCTCTTTCTTACCATCTATTCCTCCCCACTCTCTGTCCATCTGCCATCTCAGTCCATCTGCTTTATTCCCTAATCTGTCTGCCTACTTCTCCCAACTCTCTCAGTGTATCTGCACCTTCCCACAATCTGTCCATCTGCTCTTCCCACTCTGTCTGTCCCCCTCCCCCTCCCACTCTCTCTTTCTATCTCCTACTCCACACTCTCTCTGTCCACCTGCTACTCCCCCCTCTCTCAACCAATTTTCTACTCCTCCACCTGTTACTCTCCCTCTCTTTGTAGATCTCCACTGCTCCCCACTCTCCTCCTCCTCACTCTCTCTGTCCATCTGCCCTTCCCTCTCTCTATCTGTATGCTCCTACCCACTCTCTTCATCCATTTGCTACTCCCAACTCTCAGTCAACCACACTATCCCCCTCTCTCTGTCCATCTGCTCATCCTCCCTCTCTTTGTCCATCTACTCCTCCAAGCTGTCTGTCTATCCGCCGTTCGACACTCTCCCTATCCATCTGCTATTCCCCCTCTCTCTGTCCTGATAGCCCTTTCTTTCTATCTGCTACACACCTCTCTCTGGCTGCCAACTCCCCTCTCTCTGTCCAACTACTTCAATCCTCTCTGTCTGTTCATCTCCACTATCTCTGCTCTCTATGAACTCCTACCCCTCTCTCTGTCCATCTGCTGCTCCCCACACACTCTGCCCATCTGTTCTGCCCCGTGTTGCATCTGCACCAGTTTCTCTTTCTATCTTTCCAGCCCTCTTCGAGTTTTTCACCTCTAGCCCCCATCTCCTTGTCATTTAATTTACCTCCCCCTCCCCCTCTTTAGGTCCATCTGCTACATCCCCTCTCTCTGCCTATCTGGTACTCTCCCTCTCTCTGTCGATCTATCCCTCTGCACACTCTCTTTCCCTCTGCTCCACTCACCCCCCCCCCCCCCTTCCTAGCTGGCTGGAGTGGCCAAGTGGTTCTAGGCACTTCAGTCTGGAACCGCGTGGCCGCTATGGTCACAGGTTCGAATCCTGCCTCGGGCATGGATGTGTGTGATGTCCTTAGGTTCCCTCTGCTCCACTCACCCCCCCCCCCCCTTCCTAGCCGGCTGGAGTGGCCAAGTGGTTCTAGGCACTTCAGTCTGGAACCGCGTGGCCGCTATGGTCACAGGTTCGAATCCTGCCTCGGGCATGGATGTGTGTGATGTCCTTAGGTTAGTTAGGTTTAAGTAGTTCTAAGTTCTAGGGGACTTATGACCTCAGAAGTTGAGTTCCATAGTGCTCAGAGCCATTTTTCCTCTCAGCCACTCTGTCCATCTTCTCCTCTGCCCTCTCTATCCCTTTGCTACTAGCTAACTCTCTGTATATCTCCTCCTCCCCACTCTCTCTGTCCATTGCTACTCCCCCCTCTCTGCTTATCTGCAACTACCCACTCTCTCTGTCCATCTCCTCCTCGCACCTCCCCCTGTCGATCTGCTCTATAAAACTCATTCTGTTCATCTACTACTCCTCTCTCTCTGTTTCTATCAGCAACATCTGCTCTCTCTGTTTATATGCTCCTCACACTCTTTCTGCCCATCTTTTCTGCCGTCTGTTGCATCGGTTCCTATTCCTCTATCTTTTCATCCCCCCTCTTGAGTCTCTCTCCTCGAGCCCCCTATCTCCTCCTCAAGTTCTTTATCTCCTCCCCCCTCTCTCCATCCATCTGCTATTAACACCTCTCTCTGTCTGTTTGCTACTCTCTGTTTCTGTGTACATCAGCTACTCTGCTGTCTCTCTCTCTCTCTCTCCACTTGCTACTGCCCCTCTCCCTTACCATCTCCTACAATTTTTACTGTCTTTGGCCCTCTGACCCTCTCTTTTTACAACTGCTCCTCCAAAATATCTTTTTCTGTTGGCTTCTGCCCCCTCTATCTGGCCATATCTCCACTCCCCTCTCTGTCCATCTGCTACTCCTCCAGTCTGACAATCTTCTCCTTCCCACTCTGTCTGGGCATCTCCTACAACCTGCTCTCTCCATCCATGTGTTACTCTCCTCTCTCTTCCTGTTTCCTCCAACGTCTAATGTCTATGTTCTCCTGCCCCTGTCTGTTTATCTGCTCCTCCCTACTCTCTCTGTACATCTGCTCCACCCCACTCTCTCTGTCCATCTGCTCTTTCCACTCTGTCTGCCCCTCTCCTCCTCCCACTCTCTCTGTCTATCTCCTGCTCCCCTTCTCCATGCCCATTTTCAACTCCCCCACTCGCTCCCTATTTGTTTCTTCACACTTTATCTATTCACCTGCTACATCCCCCTCTCTTCGTAGCTCTCAACTGGTCTCCACTCTCTCCTTCTCCCCACTCTCTCTGTCCATCTATCCTTCCTGTCTGTTTATGCTTCTGCTCCTCCCCATTTTTGTCCCTCTGCCCCTGCCCACTTTCTTTATCCATCTACTACTCAGCAAATTCTCCATCCATCTGCTGCCCACCACTCTGTCTATGACTGCCCTGCCACTCTCTGACAATCTGTTACTCCCCACCCTCTCTGACCATCTGCTATTCACCCTCTCTATTTGTCCATCTGCGTTGCTCCCCAGTCTCTGTGTCCATCTCCACCTCCCCACCTTTTCAGTCCATCTGTTACTTCTCTCTCTCCTGTTCCCTCTTCTACTCCCCACTCTCTGTCCATCTGCTACATGCCACACTGTCAATCTGCTACTTCTCAGCCTATCTTCCTTCCCTACCTCTCCATCTGCTACTCCCCACTGTTTCTTTCCATTGCTCCTCCCCAACCTCTCTGTTCAAATGCTCCTCCCAAACTGTTTGGCCTCTGCTCCTCTCCACTCTCTCTGTGCGTCTGCTCGTTCCCTCTCTCTCTCTCTCCACACCTCCTTCCCTGTCTCTCTCTGTCCATTTGCTTCTCTCCCTCTGTCTGTTCATCTGCGACTCATCACTCTCTCGCCATCTGCTACTCAGCCCCTCTCTGTCCTTCTGATACTTCCCATCTCACTTTCTATCTGCTATCTATCTATCTTCTACTCAACTCTTACTGTTCATCTCCTACTCCCCTTCTCTATATACATTTCCTCCAACCTCTACCATCTATATCCTCCTGCCCTTCTCTCTGCTCCACTTCCCTCTCTCTGACCATCTTCTCCTCCCCACTCTCTGTTCATATGCTAGTCCCCACACTCTCTGTCTTTCTGCTAGTCCCTCCTCTGTCCATCTGTTCGTTGCCCCCCTCTCTCTGTCCATCTTCTCCTCCCTACTCGACAGCCATTGTAGCAAGGCGGTTCTAGGCTCTTCAGTCTGGAACCACACGACTGCTACAGTCGCAGGTTCGAATCCTGCCTCGGGCATGGGTGTCCTTAGGTTAATTAGGTTTAAGTAGTTGTAAGTTGTAGGGGACAGATGACCTCAGATGTTAAGTTCCATAGTGCTCAGAGCCATTTTGAAGCCTCCCCACTCTCTCTGTCCATCTGCTACTCCCCACTCTCTCAGTCCATCTGTCTTCCCCCCTTTCTGAGTCCATTTGCTACTCTTCTACGCTATCCATCTGTTACTCTCCACTCTCTTTGTCCATCTGCTACTCTCCCTTTTTCTTTCCACCTCCTCCAACCTGTAGAGTCCATGTCCTCCCCGTGTTCCTGTCCACCAGCTCCTCCCCCATCCTCTCTATCCATCTGATACCCCCCCTCTGTCTGTTCTTTTTATGCTCCCCCCTCTCTGTCTCTCTGCAATTCGTTCTCTCTCTGCTCATCTGCTACTCCACCCTCTCTCTGTCCATCTGTTAGCCCCCCTCTCTCTGACCATCTCCTCCAGCCTGTACCTCTATCTCCTCCTGCCCCTCTCTGTGTTTGTCTGCTCCTCCTCACACTTCGTGCTCATCTGGCTCTGCCCCCTCTACCATCTGTTCCTCCCCCTATTTCTGTCTTCTGGCTCCCTCTTTGTCTCCTCCAGCCCCTCTGTCTCCTTCTCACTTCCTTTATCTCCTCCTACCTCTCTGACCATCTCCTCTTCCTCCTTTTCTGTCATCTCCTCCTCTTCCTTTTCTATGTCCATTTCCCCCTCGATCTCCTTCATCATATCTGTCCCAATGTCATCCTATCCCCTCTCTGTCATCACTTGATGGAAATAGGTTGCTGGTTCTTACCCCCATAGTGTTTCTCTCCAGTAAGTAATATCTGTAAATGGTGTCAGTCTGGGCTAACATTTGGATAGGTGACTGTCTGGATCTACTGGGCAGTATTGGCTACAGGGATGCATTCAAACCTTTGAGGCCAATAGAGGAGCTACTGAGTGAAAAGTGGCGGCTCGAGTCCCAAAAGTTAAGAGTGGCTGGGAGAGCGGTTTGCTAAGCGCCACAATCCCTTCCATATCCGCCTCCAGTTACGCCTATCGGCTGAAAATGACACGACGGTCCGTCGCTACCACTGCGCCTTCAAAAAACTGTTCTGACGGAGTTAATTTAGTTAATGTGTGCACCACTGCTCCACGTTTGGTCGAAATCGATCCTGGGGTTAAGAAAGAGCTTTTTAGCCGCGTCTTTGCCAGAGTACGCACACATCACATATATTTCACATATATTTAATCTATTTCACATATATTTATTTACGTATTTCACATGTATTCTGTTGAGAATTTAGTCCTTTAGTTTCGATATCATGGAGCTTATTCTTTATGACGTTGTATCACCTTAACAATGTGGCGTACAACGAAATATTTTTGTATTCACATTCAATGGTACATTTTATAGATGGCTGCGAAACATGTTGCGAATAAAGTTAGTAGTAAAGACGTAAGAAATTAAAACGTTAAGCACGATACAGTAATTTTTATACATCTCAGTGTTTGGAGTGTCATATCTCCATCACTACGTGTTGTACAATAACGTAATTGTGAATGTACATTTAGCAGCGTCTGCGAATACTGTCTGTGAAATGTGTTGCGAATAAAGTAAGTAGCAGATAAGAAATAAATTTAATCGTCATGCATGATCCGGCTTTTTTGACGTAACTCAGTGTTTATGACGTCATATCTCCTGAATTACGTGTCGTGCAATGCTATTAATTTCAGTTCCATCCAGTGAGATATGTGAATAGAGTCTGCAAAATGTGGCCGGCCGCGGCGGTCTCGCGGTTCCAGGCGCGCAGTCCGGAACCGTGCGACTGCTACGGTCGCAGGTTCTAATCCTGCCTCGGGCATGGGTGTGTGTGATGTCCTTAGGTTAGATAGGTTTAAGTAGTTCTAAGATCTAGGTGACTGATGACCACAGCAGTTGAGTCCCATAGTGCTCAGAGCCATTTTGCAAAATGTGTCGTCAATACAGTTGCTAGTAAATAAGTAATAATGTAAACATCATGCTTGATGCGGCAGTTTTACTACATGAACAGTATAATGGAATAAGCAGCTAACTTTTTTTCCTTTCGCCATTTTGTGGGGATTATTAGCGAGAAAAAGTTTAGTAAAGGCTTCAAATTACATCTGAAGTTTGATGTAAGTCACTAAGTACACTCATTCTCAAACATTGGATGAAGGAAGTCTGCAAATTCCTGTGTTGTGAGCTACACACATTTTTCGCCACTTCCCCCTCACCACCACAGCGATTAGCTCCAGACAATAAGTGATATGTGTACGAATATTGGTAGAAATCAGTAGAGTTGTTTAGGAGGAGATGTGGAACACATATACATACATACACTGAAGAGCCAGAGAAACTGGTACAAGCATGCGTATTCAAATACAGAGATACGTAAATAAGCAGAATACGGCGCTACGGTCGGCAACGCCAATGTAAGACAACAAGAGTCTGCGCAGGTGTTTGATCGGTTTCTGCTGCTACAATGGCAGGTTATCAAGATCTGAGTGGGTCTGAATAACGTGTTTTAGTTGGCGCACGATCGATGGGAAGCGGCACCTCCGAGATAGCGATGAAGTGGGGATTTTCCCTTGGACCTTCCCACGAGCGTACCGTGAATATCAAATCTCCGACATCTCTGCGGACGGAAAAAGATCCTGTCAGAACGGGACCAACAACGACTGAACAGAGTCGTTCAACGCGACAGAAGTGCCGCCCCCTCCACAGATTTCAGTGCTGGGCCATCAACAAGTATCAGCGTGCGAACCATTCAACGAAAGATCATCGATATGGATTTTCGGAGCCTAAGGCCCACTCGTCTACCCTTGATGACTGTACGACACAAAGCCTTATGCCTCGCCTGGCCCGTCAACACTGGCATTGGACTGTTAATGACTGGAAACATGTTGCCTGGTCGGACGAGTCTCGTTTCAAATTGTATCCACCGGATGGGTATGGAGACAACCCCACGAATCGATGGACCTTGCATGTCAGCAGGAGACTACTGAAGCTGGAGTGCTGTGCAGCTGGAGTGCTGTGGGACTTGTGATACATCTAGACACGACTCTGACAGGTGACACGTACGTAAACACCCTGTCTGATTACCTTCATCAATTTGTGTCCATTGTGCATTCCGACCGACTCGGGAAATTCTAGCAGGACAACGGGACACCCCGACGTCCAGAATTGCTGCGAGTGATTCCAGGAACATTCTTCTGAGTTTAAACACTTCCGCTGCCCACCAAACTCCCCAGACAGGAATATTATGGAGCATATAGGGATGCTTACCAACGTGCCGCCGAAGATATCTCCATTCCCTCGTAGTCTTGTGGATTTATGGGCAACCCTGCTGGATTCATGGTGTCAGTTCCCTGCAGCACCACTTCAGACATTGGTCGACTCCATGCCACGTCGTGCAGCGGCGGTTCTGCGTGGTCGCGGGGAACCTACACGATACTACGCAGGTGTACCAGTTTCTTTGTGACATTCACATTTAAAATATGTGTGGTTTACTGACACGCTCGGTTTCGACATATTTAATCTCACTGTCAAATTTTGCGTAGCTTGTTACGTAGGATGGCTAAAACTTAGACAAAGTGATGTAGCGTAGCTGAACGTGATGATTTTATTTACTGCGATCATCAACAAAATTCCACGTTACTGTGAATTGTGGCCCTCGAAGCTGCTGTGATACATTCCACTTGATGTGGCTCACAGTACACGCAGCGTTCCACGTGCACGCTCGACGTGGGCTGTAGTTCGCTTTAGTATATGGAATCTTACTGACGCTCTAAACACACTAAAACAGCACATTGACGTGTTGCATATCATTTTGTCTAATTTTTGGACACCAGACGTAAAGGCCCACGCAATATTTCACAGTAAGATTAAATATCTCGTAACCCATCAATTCAGCAGGATAAATACAAAAGTCCCAACACTGACCGGGAAGGATTTGCCTAACGTATTTCTAGATCAGGAGCAAACTGAAGTGGGTGGCTAATTTTTCTCGGGAGAAAATTTACAGTGAGCGCATCTTTTATCCAAGCTTTCTCGTTCCTCATTACACTAGACTGAACTGCTCTGCGGAATCTCTGACTAGCAACAGCCCGCTAGCTACCACCACAAAATGTTTACGAGATGGTCCTTCTGGTCAGTGTAGTGTTGCAGCCCTATTTACCGTAATAATTCAATCTCAGCTCTTTGTTTTACATCTCCTTTATCACAAAAATGTTTTCTTCGCTAGAATAAACACTCTCAGTGTTTACGAACAGCTCGCTAGTTGTATTTCCAGGTAATTCCAGATGCGCTCTACATCATCCGCTCTTACTGATTGTGAAAGACCAATATATCGTTCCTTGTGCAGAACTGAAGTGACTGATAATATTCCGCACTCTGCTCTAGGTGGTATGTTACATTACTGAAGAAAGTAAACCAAAGTTTTGGGATCCTTCAGCGTTTCAGGACATTAATGTCAAACTAAAACAGACAGTAAGATCTTAATTTCTTCGACACTGTATGGCACCATTCATTTAATGATTGGAGAATACTCACTTAATACATGAGAAATAAGTCGCTGGCACTCAAAGCAACCTGAGCCATTCTAGTTACACAGGCAAACGTAGTCTTCACCAGGTCAATGGAAAATTACACCATTCCTTAAAAATGAAATGCACCAAATTTCCAGACAGGTGTTATTTGTACCATTACATGTCAACACACACACACACACACACACACACACACACACACACACACACATATATATATATATATATATATATATATATATATATATATATATATATATATATATATATATTTCATTGTGTTACTGCTATCAGGAAGCTACCTGTCAGAGTTCGCTCCACAAAAGATCAGTAAGTACGCAACAAGTAATGAAAAATGTTGTCAGACACAATCACATGAAAAGCAAGTAATGTTGTTGTTGTGGTCTTCAGTCCAGACTTTGGTTTGATGGAGCTCTCCGTACTACTCTATCCCGTGCAAGCTTCTTCATCTCCCAGTACCTACTGCAACCTACATCCTTCTTAATCTGCTTAGTGTATTCATCTCTTGATCTCCCTCTACGATTTTTACCCTCCACGCTGCCCTCCAATACTAAATTGGTGATCCCTTGATGCCTCAGGACATGTCCTGCCAACCGATCCCTTCTACTGGTCAAGTTGTGCCACAAGCTCCCTTTCTCCCCAGTTCTACTCAATACCTCCTCATTAGTTATGTGATCTACCCATCTAATCTTCAGCATTTTTCTGTAGCACCACATTTCGAAAGCTTCTATTCTCTTCTTGTCTGAACTATGTGTCGTCCATGTTTCACTTCCATACATGGCTACACTACGTACAAATACTTTCATAAAAGACTTCCTGACACTTAAATCTATAGTCGATGTTCACAAATTTCTCTTCTTCAGAAACGCTTTCCTTGCCATTGCCAGTCTACATTTTATATCTTCTCTACTTCGACCTTCATCAGTTATTTTGCACCCCAAATAGCAAAACTCCTTAACTACATTAAGTGTCTCATTTCCTAATCTAATTCCCTCAGCATCACCCGACTTAATTCGAATACATTCCATTATCCTCGTTTTGTTTTTTGATGTGCATCTTATATCCTCCTTTCAAGTCACTGTCCATTCCGTTCAACTGCTCTTGCAAGTCCTTTGCTGTCTCTGACACAATTGCAATGTCATCGGCAAACCTCAAAGTTTTTATTTCTTTTTATGTATTTTAATTCCTACTCGGAATTTTTCTTTTGTTTACTTTACTGCTTGCTCAATATACAGATTGAATAACATTGGGGATAGGCTACAACCCTGTTTCACTCCCTTCCCAACCAGTGCTTCCCTTTCGTGCCCCTTGACTCTTATAACTGCCATCTGGTCTCTGTACAAATTGTAAATAACCTCTCGCTCCCTTTACCCCCACCCCCGTCAGAATTTAAGGGAGAGTATTCCAGTTAACATTGTAAAAAGCTTTCTCCATGTGTACAAATGGTAGAAACGTAGGTTTGTCTTTCCTTATCTTCTAAGATAAGTCTTAAGGTCAGTATTACCTCACGTGTTCCAACATTTCTACGGAATTCAAACTGATCTTCTCCGAGGTCGACTTCTACCAGTTTTTCCAATCGTCTGTGAAGAATTCGTGTTAATATTTTGCATCCGTGACTTATTAAGCATGTCATATGTTGGCTAAAATACATATTTAAAGTATGCATAAGGAATCGTCCGACTTTTTTGCCCTAAAATTACTTTAAGCAATACTTCAGGAGCATACACAAACGTAAATACAATACCCCTATGTGACAAATGTTTCTGGTCAAACAGAGACCAAGAGGACAGAGACAGGAAATAGTGACCGTAAAGTCATTGTAGGGAGAACGACTTTCATAACATCCGAATACGCCAAATGTAAATGCAACGTATCTCTACTTAAAGAAGAAAATAAAAAGAGACGGTGTCAGCTACCTCCGTACTAATTTCCGTATGTTACTCGAATGTGATTCAGTTTCAAAGAAGCAGTTGTAGGGCGGATAGCCGACAGAACGGCGCCACACGTCGCACCCCTGTTTTCATATTCTGTTGGCGCCTGTCGCCGTGAAGATTCCCACGCAAAGTCCTGCTCGACCGGCTGGAAGAAGTGGTACTGGCGCCTAGGCTGACGGAGTACAGTAGGGGCTGCCTAGGCGCCTCCGAGGCGGAGGCCCTTCTCCGTGTCGTGCAGCCGACCACGAGTGAGCCGTCGTCAGCACTTCGCTGTGCCCCCTATTGTACGCAGCTCCGACCACTGGGGTTCCAGCCGACTTTTGAGCCATCCAAAATTCGTATCGAGAACAGCTATTAACCTGAGTAATATAAAAGTTGCTACCTTCGCTGAAGCGAAACAACTTAGTCTTGAAACGTCCCCTTAGAAAAATTATACATGACAGTGTTTAAACTGACACACAATATTTTTAGCGCAACGCAATCTGACTTTCAAAAATTCCTACAAAATAATCGCCCTGACTAACATTAACCTATACCTTTCACAAATCACTTACCTCACCAAAAATCTTCGTTTCTCGAACTACTGCAATACAGCGAGCGCCACTACTGCCAGCTAAATAAAAGATTCAAACTACTGAAGGCACTGAATGAGATTTTCACTCTGCAGCGGAGTGTGCGCTGATATGCAACTTCCTGTCAGATTAAAACTGTGTGCCCGACCGAGACTCGAACTCGGGACCTTTGCCTTTCGCGGGCAAGTGCTCTACCAACTTTTTTTTTTTCTTTTTTTTTTTTCTCCTAAAAACCACATCCAGGCTGGTCTGCTCACTGGCCGCCGTTGTTAATCCGCCGGGCGGATTCGATCCGAGGGCGGCGCGCGCCGACCCAAGTCCAGGAAGCAGCGTGCTAGCGCTCTTTTTTTTTTTTTTTTTTTTTGTAGTACAAAATTTATTTTTTAATACAAATGAGATTCAATTACAAAATAGTACACAAGAAAACAACTTATTGGGAAAAGTCTTACAAAGCTTCACCTTTGTGGTGCAGAACATAACAATTAAGCTCAAATTTTACACTTCAAATGGAAAATAAAAATATTATTAAAAAAAAGAAAAGAAAAAATCAGTCTGTGCATAAAATAACCTCCCATCTTTTTGGTTACTTTCATGGAAATGCGATGACAAAGCCACAAAACTGAAGTTGTACTAAGGCACTTAGGCAAATAACATGTACAGAAATATGTCAATGAATACTTAAAGAAAATGGTGTTTCTACACACACTAATTATTAAGCTCAACAAAAATATAATCACAGCCTACAATGCTTATTTCACAAACTACTAACTACATTTTTTTTTGAGAATGCATAAAAAAAGAAACAAGGCAGCCATGCGCAAAAAGTTGCCAATAAAGTGAACTAAAAAGGGCCATCTTGCTCGCCGCGGTCACATTGCTAGGCGGGCGGCCAGGAACGGGCGGTCGTCATTGCATTGGACATCACCAGCCACCAATCGTTGGAGCGCCCGGGGCCGCTGCACACAGTCAGAGACTGTTTCTGTTACCATAGGGGAATCGTGGAAAGATCACATCTACAAGTTAATGTCTTCTCACACCCGGCACACCCCAGCTGGGTGGTGGGTCCATGAATGACGAACCCAAATAGTTCGCAAAAAGGTTCCGGTAATCCTGTCTGTTCGTTAAGACCAGAAACTCGTCGATCATATAGTACCATAAATCGAGGACGTCTTTGTCTCCATCGCGGTATATGTAGTGTATCGCCATTCCTCGTACCCAATTAACCGCATTCATCCGGGTCATAGGGAAATAGACAGCGTCGGGATGAAAGAGTTCTTGGGGTAAAATCGAAACGTAGGGGCGGCGGAGCAGGAAAGCCAGGATCTGGCGGATCAGTTTCCAGCACTCACGCGCGGGGCCACAGTTCAGTCTATGTTCGTCCGTGTCTAACGTCGTGCAACGGGGGCACACAGGGTCGTCAATTAGGTGAATGGCATGCAGCCGTTGTCGGGTTGGAAGTTTCTCGTTAACGACCACATACCACGTCGACCGCACGAAAGTAGACAGGAACGGCGCGTGGATGGCTCGCCATACTCGTGGCCAGTCGACCGTAGGGTGGCGCCGTACAATGTCGTTATCCGGAGTCCAGTGCTGGAGAGCACTATAATAAGTCTTCGCTGTCGGATTCCGTGTCTCCGATATAACCCGCAACACATAGCTATGCTCTACGAAAAACGTTCTAATGTGTGACAGCGAGGGCGATAAATGTCCAACTGGTACCGGTGGGTACAGCGTACGTGGGGCCACTTCTTCAATCAGTAGGCCTGGGAGACTGGCTGTTGGTGAAAGCCAGAGTCGCCTCATGGAACGGAGATACAGTGCCAGCGCTCTGTGCTTGACGTGAGTGAGTCCAACACCGCCTTTGTCGAAGGGTAAAGTAAGCGTAACAAAACGGATCTTGAAAACAGCACCATCGTTCACCACGTGTCCAAACACTGCCTGTATCCTGGAAGCCATCGTGTCCGTTATCGGCAGTACATGGGCGTAATGGTTAAGGTGAGAAGCCATGTACACATTAACGTATTGGGCGCGTTGCAAAATGTTCAATGATCTGAATTTATTGAGACGAGCCTCTAAACGGAGTCGTCGTAAGACCATACGATACGTAAAGGCCGCCGTGCGTTGTATTTGTCGATGGAGTGATATCCCTAAACACTTGAGCATCGGGACCTTTGTCAGAGGTACGGCCAGACCTGCAGGCATTCCTCGTCCTACCTCCATGTAGCGTGATTTCCGAAGGTTGAGCACACTGCCTGCCACCGCCCCATACTGGTGGAGCCAGGAAAACGCCGTGTGTATTTCGTCACCAGACCGTGCTAAGAACATCACATCGTCGGCGTATGCACCACATCGAAAGGTTACGGAACGGAGGGTAAGTCCTTCTAAGCGTCGCCGTAGTCCGTGAAGAGCTGGTTCGAGGGCAACGGCGAAGAGCATGGCAGAAAGAGGACAACCCTGCCGGACGGACCTGTTGACACGGACGGGGGCGGACCGACAGCCGTTGATCATAATCCTCGTGACAGCCCCATGGATCAATCGAAGCACAACAGACGTCGTCAGACGCGGGACACCGATGTGTTCCATAACAGCACGCAGGAGACCATGGTTAACGCGGTCGAAAGCATGGTCGAAGTCCAGCGCAACAAGAGCGCCTTGGAGGCGGCAAGTTTGCATGAGCGCCACCACGTCTCTATAGGTGCTTAAAGTCGTAAACACATTAGTGTCGCCCCCGAGGCAGGTTTGATCAGTGTGAATGGCCGCCATTACCGTAGGTTTGAGCCTCTCACGGAGCATGCGTGTCAACAGCTTATAGTCAGTGTTTAGCATTGTCAACGGGCGAAAATCAAGAGGGCGACGGCCTCCGCCGGGTTTGGGCACAGGGATCAAGAGACCCTCAGTAAAGTCAGATGGTACCTGAAAATCGGCGTCCAGGAGTTCACTGTACATCCTGACCCACATTGGGCCCATGAGATCAAAGAACCGCTTGTAAAATTCAAGAGGGAGGCCGTCAGGGCCAGGCGTTTTGTTGGGAGAGCCACGCAACAGAGCCTCTCGCAGTTCTTCCAAAGTCACCGCCGACAAGAGCGTAGCATCATCTTGTAGGTTCCGAGAGACTGGTAGGTCAGATAGGACTTCCCTGACCCCTACATTCATGTGGGACTCCCTGTCGTAAAGAAGTTTATATGACTGTGTGAACGCTCGGACGATATCCATTTGTGCGTCAACGCGTCGCCCGTCCTCCGTCTCAACCTCGGTAATGAGCTGCCTCTTGCGTCTTCGGCGTTCTTGAATGATATGGTGGAGGGAAGGTCGTTCACCACGAACATCATCAGTCGTCCTCGCTCGCACCCGCATACCCGCAAGACGTACGGCGTTGATACGAAGCAATTGTGCCTTGACGCGTTGTACTGCTGATTGTCGCTCTGGCGACGGCGGTTGTACAGCCAGTTCGCGGAGCGCAGTATAGTAAAAATCAGTAGTCGCAGTATACCAGCGCGCTCGGTCGCGTCCATAGCTGACTAATGTTCGGCACAGTGCGGGTTTTGCACACCGTAACCACCATTGAAGTACAGAACGGTAGGCGAGTAAACGCCGGTGGCAAGTGCTCCATGTGGACTCGACTGCGCGTCTGCAATTTATCTCATCAAGAAGGGCCACATTGAGGCGCCACGGACCCCTACTTCGGCGGACGCGCTGGCGGGGAAGGGTGAGAGTACACACATATGCGAGGTGATCCGTGAACGCTGCCGGCCACATCTCAGCGTCGACAACGGCCGATCGTAGGCCGCGGGTGACGTAGACTCGATCCAAACGGCTCGCGGAGTGACTAGTAAAGTAGGTGTGTGCTCGACGGTCGCCGTGTTGGATGATCCAGGTGTCCAACAAGGCCAAGTCCTGTACAAGTGCCTGGAGTGCCGGGCAGGTGGTATAGTGTGGCTCCTGGTCGGATGGGCGGAGCACACAATTAAAATCGCCGCCTACTACCAAGTGGTCGGTATTGCCCTGGAAGAGCGGGGCTATATCTTCGGCAAAAAAAGTGCGCCGTTCTCTCCTTTTGCCGGTGCCTGAAGGAGCATATAAGTTCACCAGACGTACTGTACCAATCGTGAGTGCGACCCCCCGGGCCGACGGTAAATAGGAGACATCAGTGGCCATTATCCCTTCCCGCAGTAGAATCGCCGTACCTCCGCCGCCCGCATCTGCAGGCATAGTGTAGGCGTCATATCCGTAGGCATCGAGACAGAGTCCTGATCGGACTTCTTGAAGGAAAACAACGTCCAGATCCGCAGCGCGTAACGTATCCTTCAGCATACGGGTCTTGACATCAGATGTAATGCCATTGACGTTGATCGTGGCGAGGCGGTATGCCTGGTCCATCAAGTCTCGGGAGGTGACCATGGTATGACGGGAGGGCAGTAGTCGTGACGTGGAGCGCCGGTCTTGCGAAGTGCTAGGCAGCGACGAGAGGTGCTCATGCCGTCCTAGGCGTCTGTCGCCGTCCGCGTAGACGCTGCCATCGGCATCGGTGCATCGTCTTGGTTCTGAAACGCATCCTGCAACTCCATCTCCTGCGCCCAGTCGCCCAGGGACGTTGACACCACTGGATCTCGAGAGGCAGACGGAGGCAAGGGTGCATCCCCGGTGTCGGAGCTGCGGTGATCTCCCGCATCCCCATGTGGTCCAGACCCAGCGGTAGTGGGAGAAGACGTCGAACCGTGTGAGACGGTAGGGTCGCCTGTGTCGGTGCGGTGGAGCGGTTGAGGCACCTCGTCATCCAGCGGTGTCGCCTCGGGCTGTTCTACGTCGTCGGTTGTCTTGCGCCGCTTCTTATGACGCTTGGGTGATTTCTGCTTACGCTGCCGCGCCTCTGTTTCCGACGTAGGGCAAGGGGAGGACGCTGCATCCTGTGCTTCAACTTCCATCGCACCGTCGACGAGCCGTTGTGACGGTGCGCCGGGGTCCGACGAAAGGACATCAGTAGCATTAGCACTGAAAGACGCTTGGGGCTCCGTGGAAGCTACTGCAGGGTCCTCCAAAGCTCGCACCAATACAGTGGGGTCGTCATATACAGCTGGCGTCTCCCGTCTCGCCGCCGCAACATACGTAATCGGCAGAGAGGTCGGTGTCGACGGACGAATCTGGTCGGTAGAGGGTGTCTGCGCGAGACGGCGTTGCAGGCATTCGGTACGCATGTGTCCCGTCTGGCCACAACCGGAGCAGGTTCTCGGCTGACCGTCGTAAATAATTATTGCCCTGCAACCAGCGATCGTGAGATACGAAGGAATATGGCGACGCAGGTCAATACGGACTTGTCGCACCCCGTTAAGGACAGGGTAGGTGTCGAAGGTCTTCCATTTTTCGGCCGTGTGGCCGAGAACTGTTCCATAGGGTCGAAGAGCAAGGGTGACCAAATCCGCTGGAACTTCAAAAGGGAGCTCAAACACGCGCACATTTTGGATTCCCAATCCAGCACGTTCAAGCGTCACCACACCCACGTTTCCGTCTGAGTGGCAGAACCGATAACCTGCCGTCGAGCGTCTGAGAAGTTTGTCACATGCTTCGTCGTCAGTGAACTTAAGATATACGACGCTGGAGACAATAGATAAGTGGATACCGATCAGCTCGTTAGGATCAACATGTACCACATCGCGTAAAAAACGCTCTACTTCGTGGGCCTTGGGTCTAGAGTACGTAGTGTCGAACTGCAGCTTGATCGTGGCTTTCCGATACGAAAGAGCCATCGTGTGTCAGGAACGTGACGGCAATACGTAACACTAGCGCGCCGGCGCGGTAAACAACAACACACCCGGAAACGCGACACGGAGCGGCCGGGACGTACCGCACCGCTCCACAGCCAAAGGCCGACTACCAACTGAGCTACCGAAGCACGACTCACGTCAGGTACTCACAGCTATACTTCTGCCAGTTACTGAAGGCACTAACTACTGATATGCATAGTCAGCAAATGAAAGATTTTGATAGAGAACAAACAATGTATTTACGTTACTAGTGTTCAAAAGTCATAATATATATAGCAGTTCATGACATCCAGTCTTACAAATTTCAAAACTCCGCCATTTCTCTCCCCATATCCATCACTTCTCTCCCCACATCCATCACTGCTGGCGGCTCACCTCCAACTGCGCAACGCTAAGCGCTGTTAACAGCCAACTGCCCAACACTACAATGACCAACAACAATGCAAACCAGCCACAGACTGCAAGCAGCACAGCCAGTGATTTTCATACAGAGCGCTACGTGGCGTTACCAACACAAAAACCTAAACAGCCTACCTACATAGCCCCCAGCCTCCCCACAAAACATTTTACAAATTGTTTTGGGCAGTGGCCAATACAGATTTGAAAAACTTTTTCATAATCATAATTACAATAGCAATGACATGAAATGCACACACTTATTGATACAATGTTGGTCAAAAGCTAAAATTTTCTCACAGTTCTTAAAGACAGTCCTGATCATTAATCACAGTAAAATTGCAGTGTCTTTTTTTTCTCAAAGTCTGAGCTGTAAAAGAAAATGCACACAGAAGTAGTGTATTTCCATGCAGTCTTGAAGAAGTAGTGTCCTTCCAACGGAAAGACAGTGCTGACTCTTGACATGCAGACAGGTAATGGGCCACACCAGAGCAAACCCACAGCAGAGTCAGCTGAAGTTATGAAGAATATTGGTAGGTAGGTAATCACAGAGCAGACCCACTGCAGTCCTGGTAGAGATTATGGTATTGGTGGGCCACCAGAGGTGCACACCCACTGCAGTCCTTGTAGAAATAATGGTATTGGTTAGTCATCAAAGGTGTAGACCCACTGTAGTCCTTGTAGAGGTGGCTAACAACCAGCTGTTGCGACAGTGCAGGTGCACAATCACCATCGAAGAGACTTGCAGAGAATATAGCAAGTCCATAAACCACCACTTATGTACTCACAAAGTTTTTGGAATTGTTTAGAACCAGCAATGCTGTTTACCAGTCCCTTGCTGACTTATCAACACACGTGGTAGCACTAAGAGTCCTCTTTTTTTTTTTTTTACATGTTGTGCATATACTATGACCAACATGAATGTGTGCAGTGAAATGAATGCTTACAATTTGCTGAACTGGTGTCAATTACAATGTTATAACATGAGAATACAATAACAAAGGTACAAAATATATCATTAAAGAACAAAACAATAGAGATAACATTTGTGGTAATACGGGCTTTACAGAAGAATTGAACTAACATATACATCAGTGTTACAGGAATTATGACATAAGTAAATACATTAAAGATCAGAATAACTTTTAAAACATCAACTTTACACATGAGCATTAAAACAAAACAGAATAAATAATGTCTAAACACCTTTACAAAGTAAATAACATATTATCAGAAAAATTCTACAATGTAACTCTCATCAGATAAACACATAAAGATCGGAAGAACAAAAATACCCAAGGATACACAAACACATAGTGGGATAACACAAGGAAAGGACAGGGTTTGTTTTACTGCAGTATTTTGCAAACAAAACTTTCTTTACTTCTTGGAGATCTCCCTTCGTTCTTCATTATTTCCAAAAAGTCCTATCTATACCTGATTTCTGTACTTTTTTCGTATAACTTCTCAATGCATTTGTTCCAATTCATCGCAACTCATTCTCTTATATAGTCTACCACCTCTTAAGCTAACTTAAATCTACTGAGCTCAGATGCTAAACTAAGGGACGAGGTAATGCAGCAGCGCCAAACAATTAACACAAACACCAATGATAAAAAATGCAAATTGGCAAGGCAAGCAGCATAAAGTAGCCAAGCAAATGCAATATTACAACTAATATAAGGCAATGCGCAGCAAACAAGGAAAAAAAATCCGTAGTAAAACTGTCTTAACAGAGTAATACAAAGTGAAATTCAGTAACACTATGCCTGGCAAACAGCAGCAGCAAATGCAATAACTTATACCTAAACATGACAAAGCTCAAGCAGAAAAAATATTACAGTAAAAGTAGCCATGTTCAATACCTATGTCACATCTTAACACTAGAGTGATGCATCACGATAACTTACTCTACCAAAAAAATTACCAAGTAGTTGAAAAGAAAATTATGTATGCAGTTACTGTTATTAATCCCTTCTTATTGTTCTTTCCATTCCAAGTGCTCCATTTTCGAAGAATGTGGATCATAAGATTATTGTTTAATAGATCTGTTGGCAGAAAGTGTTCACATTAGCAAATGCATTTAATTTTATTTTATAAAACCAATGTTGCAACACAGCTGGAAACCAGATATCAAATGAAATAAGCAACTATGTACAAAGTAAAGCATAAAAATGTCATTCAATAGTCATGTGGCATTTCATAGTTAGTAGAAATTTTCTCAACTCTTGTAGAAAGACGCTTGTCATAATCAGGTGTGCAGATGTAAGTATCTTTCCAAGTAATGAGCATGTCGTATTTGTGATGTTTCTAGAAAGGAACGTCAATAGCGAGGTTAATGGCCTCGCCTTTTTTTCCCACCTGTACCGCACACACTAATGGCTTTCTTCCAGGCGACTGTAACGCAGCTGGGTGCCCACGTTGCATTACGTGAAGGTGGTCACTTAACATTCTTACCGAAATATTTACGACATCAGTTTGCACTACAGCGACAGTTTGATACAAATAAAATTTCACAAGTCGAAATATCTGCGTTACAAATCTGTAGAAACAAAATCCTATACATATAACAGTGTCCAAAAAATTTTCTTACACACATTTCATAACTCTTTAAAGTACGATTCTTGGTTTCCATCATCCTTTTTCACAAGTCAGAGTTCCTAACCACTTCTCATTATTCCTTACCTTATTGCACATATACATATTCGTCGACACTTCTTAAATATATCATCATAATAAATACATATCATAATAAACATGCCTTAACAGCATAATACACACATGGTCGTCGTAATAATAACATCATAACACCTCAGTCAAATCTCAAAAACGTCGAAGCTTTCTGCAATAACTTCAAAACCTAAAAAATATTCTCTGCTCATTTAAGTAGTGTCATGTACCTCAACCGTAATTTAAAAATCATGATCACCTACCAAATACGACATTCAAATCTCTCATAGTATCACAATGGTTCGGAAAAAAATATGAATAGTTCACAAAGTACAGACAAATACAATTTCATAAGTGTGAAGTTATACAACTGTGTAATTGTGTAAACATATGTCACTGATGTAGTGAAAAAATATTTTGTCTCTCTCCGTTAAATGATCAGATAGCTGTGTAATTTATGTATTAGAGAAATATGGTACCAATGTGTAAAGTTGTACAAGCAAATACCTTATTAGCTAGGGCTCCTTGTGCTTGGCAGTCACATGGTACACAAAGTAGGCGTGTACCCCCTGAGGATTAATGCTACAGATTGCAGCAATGGAATGCAATGTATCACGGAAAACCTTTGTATCATTGTACTTCAAATATCTTTAAAAATAAATGTTTTAAGTACAAAATTAATCACTCAAATACGTGTACTGTAGCGCTAATCTATGCGTCTTGTTGTAAGATAATCTCTGTGGAAGTGTCGTAGTTATCGTCCTCCGAAAGCTAAGTTCTGCAGAAGTCAATGTACTTACCTCATGATAAACAAAAGTGAAATGCTTTGCGTATATATATCTTAGTTATTACGCTTGTTGCCGTGATGAAGGAAGTGCTGTGCTGTAACGTATTGTTGTGCTACGGAAAAGACTGTCTCCTTGTAGCTGTACCACAAAAGTCACTATTAAAACATGTTTTACTTTCCAGAAGAATTCAGAGAAACTGTGCAGATATAAAACAGATACACCGAAAAACCAACATTGTAAATTGTCACTCATTAGTAGCGTCGTGATAAAATCGTGTAGCTGTCACATAAACTAATCACTGTGTCATCTGCTATCTCACAGAAAGTACTTTAAATCCAGAATGTATTTTCAAGTAAACCAAAATGTTGCATTAAAATCTCATTAGCAGTATTGGTAAATGTTCTAAGTATGTGAGCCTTATAGTCGTTGCGTAATCGTGCAACTAACAAGCAAGAATGTACACACACAATAACACTGTGTCGTCTGTTCACAATAACAATGCATACGTAATTTCTGTTTAAATAAGTTCTCTTGGTTATTGACTGGATATTTAACTTCGAACATTGTTGTATGTTAACTGATTCTGAGTCTGACAAAGCATACTAGTAATGTAAAGTGAAAAGCTATATGGCAAAGACAAAGTTAAAAAGTAGATTATCTTTCAATAAACGGTTTTACATGTGAAATGTGGTGTAAACCTTTACTCTTCCTAGTACGCAGTGTTTCAACTTCAACGCACTTATCATGTGGTATACGTCGGGATTCTGTAAGGTCTATTGTAAACTACAAAGAATTTGTGACTGAAGTGTTTCTTCTTATGTGACAATGAATGAGCTTTAATGATAACTTTCTGACCAATATATAATTTCTTTGCATTTGCTTTACCGTGTAGTTTTCTCCTTTTATCTGCTGCAAAATTTATATTTTTAATAGCCAAATCAATTATGTCTTTGTGTCGAAGTTTACGTGTATTCGGGAAAGGTACAAGCTCTCTGATTCTGTTCGGTGGTTCTTCATTCTTCAGTACAAGAGTAGGTGATAAAGCAGTGGAGTCATGAGGCATTTCATTCAGCACGTTTTGAAATAAGTGTAAATATCTGTCCCAATGCTGATGCTTTCTGTGACAATAAAGTCTGCAAAGCTTATTGATTTCATTCATAATCAGTTAGGAGCGGTTACAATGTGGTGAGTACAATGAAATAAAAACAGGTTTGATTTTATGATTCGGAAGCATACGTGACCAAACAGCAGATCTGAATTGCGGTCCGTTATCTGAAATGACTTTACTAACGTGTCCAACTTCACGTAAGAAATTTTTAACAAAGGCGTTGGATACAGACCGTCCAGTGGCTTTGCGTAACGGTGGGAAAGAAACTAATTTTAAAGTCAGTTCAACAGCGACTAGAACGTACGAAAATCCATTAGATGTTCTGACAAGCGGTCCCAAGAGATCAACAGCAGCAAATTCTTTTAATTTAGAAAGAATGATAGGAAACAGCGGAGCACGATGGGAGATAGTAGATGGTTTCGCCTTTTGACAAAGTTTACAAATAGACAAGACTCTTCGAATTCTCTTTTCCATATTGTTAAAATAACAAGTCGTTCGAAAAATATGATAACATTTTCGTGGACCAAAATGTGCGTAGCTGAAATGAATGTACCAAATGAGCTTATTAACAAAACCGTCATGAATACAAAGTACCCATAGCTTGTCATCAACAGTGTAGCGTTTGAACAGTACATTGTTTCTAACCAGATAAAAATGCCGAATCTGTGTGTGTGTGTGTGTGTCTCTTCATGCCATTTTCTTTTGATGTCTTTCCAAATCGGATCTTTATCTTGTTCATGAGCAATGTCCTTTAAAGATGTGGTGATGAAGTTTTCAAAGGCGACTTTCTGACTGTAAAGAATACTGAAATTTTTATCGAGGTTGCCTTCTGTGTTACTTTTCTCAAGCCCAGCCGGTGCACGTAACAGTGCGTCCGCAACAATGTTCTCCTTGCCGGGATTGTAGACTATTGTGAAGTGGAATTCTTGCAGAAACAATGCCCAACGTTTTAACCTGTCATGATTTAATTTTGAAGACATAAGAAATTGTAATGCACGATGATCACTGTATACTTTTACGTGTTTACCAGAAAGAAAGAAACGGAATTTGTTAAATGCCCAAACGATAGGTAAAGCTTCTAATTCAGTAACGGAATAATTTTTTTCAGATTTTGTTACCACTCGGCTAGCAAAAGCAATGGTTTTCTGAACGGTAGTGTCATTTTCTATGGCTTCTTGAAATAAATGGGCACCAAGACCGACTTTTGAAGAATCCGTGGTAAGGTAGAAATCTTGTGTCAGATATGGATGAGCTAGTATTGACGCGTTAAGTAGCGATTCTTTCAAAGAATTGAATTCCAACTGTGCTTGTTCGTCCCAGTTCCAAATAGTATTTTTTCCAGTGAGAGAACAAAGTTTTGATGTAACAAGAATTTGCATATTCAAAAAACGACGGTAAACATTTACGATACCTAGAAAACTGCGGACTTGTTTTTTTGTGGATGGAACTGGAATGGCTCTGATTGCTTCTAACTTTTCAGGATCCGGCTGAATGCCTTCAGAAGAAATAATATGTCCCAAAAACTTCACTTTTGTCCTACCGAATTCAGACTTTTCCAAGTTAACTATAATTCCAGATTCTGCAAAAATATGTAACAAACTGTTGAGGATGCGATTATGTTGTTCCCATGAAGCTTCTGCTATTAGAATATCGTCCACATATAAGGTGATGTGACGTTTTAAGAACTCAGGTAATATGGAATTTAGCCCGCGAATTAATGCTGCCGAAGAAATGCTCAAACCAAAAGGAAGTTTCCGAAGCTGATAACAAACGCCGAAACAAAGGAAAGTAGTATATTCTACATTCTGGATGAAGTTCGATCTGATAAAAGCTGGATCTGAGATCAATGGAAGACAACACTTTTACACCATTAAAATTTTGAAGAAGTTCTTCCAACGTTTGCGGCCTGTCAGTTTCAGGAATAATGATAGTATTTATTTGTCTCTAATCTAAGACAAACCTGATCGATCCATTTTTCTTCTCAACAACATGTAATGGATTGTTTTATCAGCTTACTGCAGGCTCAATAATGCCCTCGTCAAGCATAGATTGTATTTCTGTTCTAACACGGTCCCTATAATGTGCTGGAATTACGTATGGTCTAACACAAAATTTAGTATGCTCACGAACACGAAATTGGTATTGAAATCCCTTGATTGTTCCTGTATTGTGTGTAAAAACTGTGGAATGTGCTTGTAAAATCTCAAAAAGGTCCTGCCTATCAGTGTCATTACAATTCTCAATTGTTTGAATTTTATTCTGAATTAACTCATTAGTTTCAAATATGCCGTCGATATCATCCCTGTCAGTACTTGCAGAGTGATTGTTAGTGTCTAGTTCCGTAGAAAATTTCGAACTGTTGTCTAACAGAAGGTAAAGCCGATTAATTTCCTCGTCATGGTTTGAGAGCCAATCTTCAAATTTCAAAGCTATTGACTTACCTTCTTCCTCTAAACTTATTTCAGCATCGTGAAAGTTTAAGATTGCTTTGTATTCATTCAAAAAGTCTGATTTCCGTCGACAATAATGGAACAATAAGAAAGTTCATAGAGAAGCTGTGGCTTTGACAAAAGAATTCTAAGTTGGTTTGTTGGCGTACATCTGCACTTTTTCCAATGATTGCATCTTGTAATTTAATCTTACGTAACGGAAGTGTGGGGCAATCGTTCGATTTGTTGCATTTGCTAAAACTTCTTTCACTAATTATTGAAATGGGACTCCCAGAGTCAAGTACTGCCGTAAATTTTACGTCATTTACAGTAACGTGAATCACAGGATATGCAATGTTGTTATGTTTTACGTCGTATTCCTGGAGTAAGATGTCCCTAATGTCTTCCATTTTTACGTAATTACTAGCTACGGATGTTGCATCGTCAGTTTCATAAGTACGTTTTGTTGCTGCCAGCGGTATGAGTCATTGCCTATTGTGTCTTCGTTGACGCGCGTCGTAATTTGGATTTGGAGACCTAACCTCTACAGATTCACCTTGTCGAGAGGGCCCTGCTCTGTTTGAATCCCGCCAGTTCTGATGCAATTCAGGTCTGTCGTTACGATCATGTCGTCTGTCGTCATGTCGGTAGATTCCATAGTTTCTTTCTTGTCGGTCACGTGGTGGAGAATTTCTCCCTGAATCGTAACTGCGCGCTGGACCGTTGCATCTAAAGTTATTCTGTCTCCCTTGATAATAATTATTTGGGTTCCCATATTGTCTGTTTCTCTGATTGTCTCTGTGATAGTCATTGCCGCGGAGAGGTGATTTTTCCCTGTAATTATTACTACTCTGCCAACGGTTGTCATACGGGTGGTGTCTGTTTTGGTCACGATTTAATTTGTAAGAATAGCCTTGTTGTGTATTATTTCTGTCATCGCGGAATTGTGACAGATGTGACCTGTAATTGTTGTGCTCCTGTTTTCGCGTTCCGCGATTGTCAATATCAATTTCCAGTTCTTGTAACAGTCCATGAAAAGCTTCAATGTCGTCTTTGAAACGTCTTGCTAAAATAATATGTCGTAAATGTTCAGGCAGTTTGATTAAGTATATGCGGATGAGCTCTTGTGTAGCTTGAGACCAATACGCTGAGAGGCAGGCATGATAAAATTCGCCTTCACTGTGATAATCGTGAATGACCGATCACATTCTTACAGCTGCTTCATTCTCCAAGTTGCCACACATAAATTCTACCCTGTGCTCCAATGACCAGTTGGGAGGAAAACAATGAGAGAATTGATGAAGCCATGCTTGTGGATGAATGTCATTGTCAGAATTTTTAAATGTTTTGAATTTACGTGTAGTAATGAACAGCTTATAGTCAAAATCATCGTGTCGGCGAGTCGCACATCGCTCATTGTTACTTCGTTTCGGCGGTTCCATCTCAAAATCCAATGCGCCTTGCCAATTTCTTTCATAATTTCAGAAGTGTCCTGTGTTATTATTTTGTGGTTGTTCCGTATTTCTATGTCCCTCTTCCCGTACTGGAGCGCGAGTGTACTCTGAAATATGTAATTCTTGTATTACTTCTGCCATATGATCTTGTACTTCCCGGATTTCTCTTTTGTACTCTGTGTTGATTTGATTTTGATTTTGTTTGAATTTTCTAATTTGTTCATATTCTACAGTGTCCGTGAAGGCTACAGGTCTTGTGTCATTCAGATCATCATCTACCTTCGTAGATAAGTTAGTGAACTGATCTGAAAGTTCGGCTACTTTATCCGACAGTGAAATTATTTCCTCTGTGTGTCTTTCTGAACCAATTTTCAGAGTATCTACTGTGTCCTTTAAGTTCGCTTGAGTTTTTGCAAGTTGCGTAACCGAATCGGTAGATGCAACTGAGTCAATTTTAGCTTGCAAGATGTCGTGATTTTCATGAACAATAGTTTGCAGTTCTTTTATGGCTGCTTCATGATTCTGTAATGCATTTTATTGACGCGAAAAAATAGGTTGGAAATGCTCACAAATTTGTTCTTTTACGTCAATACAGACTTTTTTACATTTCGATTCAGTGCTATGTAACTCACTAGTTAAATCTTCACGTGTTTGTTCAAGTGTGGTGTGTAACTTCCGAACATTTTGTTCCATTGCGTCTAACTTTTGAAGCTTTTGCTGTGTTTGTCTCTGATTTTGTTCCATTTTGTCTAACTGTTGCTGTGTTTGTCTCTGGTGTTGTTCCATTGTGTCTAACGTTTGAAGATTTTGTCCCATTTGTTTCTGATTTTGTTCAAGCGTTGTGTCTAACTTTTGTAGCCTTTGTCCCATTTGTTGCATTAACTGTAATAACAGTGCACTGGTGTCTGAAACATGTTCCTCAGTGCTATTCGGCAGTCCATTTGAACCGGCAATATTCGCCTTTTGAAAAGCAGAAAATGTGTTATGATTTACTTGAGAAAACGGTGAGGACGCAAAACCTGAATCTACAGTATTTGCAAGATTGTGTCCTGTCATTTCGGAATCCTGAGGCGAGCTGTTGCCGGCCGATTGATCGATAATGCTACCCTGTTCACTAATTGTTTCACTGCCTACATCATTATTTGCAGCCCGCTCCATTTCCCTATGCACAATTACCAAATTACTACTTTGAACATTAGTTAATTTATTACATGGTGGCGCTAACATACTGCTTTCGTCTTCACTGTCATTTCTCAGTTTACTTTGGAGTCTAGTATTACGTTTTTCACACGCCATTATTGTCACAATATTTCACACGACAACACAGAAAAACACAATTTGAAGAACAAAAATAAGAGAACACATTAAAACATAGCACTGAAAATTATATCTAGTTAATTGCAAGCACAGCTGCGAAATACTTGGTGGAAATTTACATGCGTGCCACACCTGTTTAACTGTACAACAGTGAAAGACTGCAACTACAAAGGAGATTCTCTCTACAATTACGCGATAGCAATAAACAAAATCTACACTAATTACACAAACTACAAGAAAAAATCAGAAGATTCCAGTGAGGTATCCTCGGCTAAGGGTCGACATATGAAACATCCCCTTAGAAAAATTATACATGACTGCGTTTACACTGACACACAATATTTTTAGCGCAACGCAATCTGACTTTCAAAAATCCCTACAAAAGAATGGCCCTGACTAACATTAATCTATACCTTTCACAAATCACTTATCTCACCAAAAATCTTCGTTACTCGAAATACTTCCATACAGCGTGCGACACTACTGCCAGCTGAATAAAATATTCAAAGTACTGAAGGCACTAACTACTGACATGCATAGTTAGCAAATGAAAGATTTTGATAGAGAACAAACAATGTATTTACATTACTAGTGTTCAAAAGTCATAATGTATATAGCAGTTCATGACATCGAATCTTACAAATTTCAAAACTCCACCATTTCTCACCCTACATCCACCACTGCTGGCGGCTCACCTCCAACTGCGCAACGCTACGCGCTGTTAACAGCTAACTGCCCAACACTACAATGGCCAACAACAATGCAAACCAGCCACAGACTGCAAGCAGCACAGCCAGTGATTTTCATACAGAGCTCTACGTGGCGTTACCAATATAAAAACCTAAACAGCCTACCTACAGTCTTTTAATAAAGGGAAGTCGGATCCGTACCCATACTAATTATGTTTCTTTAGGAGTATGCTGAAGAAATAACTGGTTTTTCGTAATAATATAAATTGATTCCTAGACGAAAGTTCTGTGCGAAATGACTGGCAAGTTGCACAGGTCATTCAAACACACCAGAAAGAAAGTACAAGTAATCCGCTGAATTATAGGCCCCTACCACTGATATCGATTTGTTGTAGGATTTTGGAGCGCATACTGTGTTCCAACGTTATGACGGACAACGAAAAAGCAGAGGAGGGCAGGTTGTTTTATCCAGTATTATCACAATATAGGGGAAAGAGTGCCACAGATATGATAAGCTAGTTTGGGGGGCAGTGATTAAATAAAATCGTTTTTCGTTGGGGCGTAATCATTTAGCGCAACTACCACTACCAACTTTCCGCATCAAATAACAGAACGTATCATTGACTCTCGCCTACAAGGAAAGAAGCGAATTTTCGTGATAAAAATAAGAGATAGCAAGGGACTACTTGGGTGTTCAGTCTTACACGTGCTATCCGAGAGTGGAACGGATTAGAAATGATATGATTGTGGTTTTATGAACCGTCTGCCAAACCCAAAAGTCTGAATTGCAGAGTAATCATGTAGATAATATATATTTCTATATCTACTGATAACAACTCATATGTCTAGTGTGCTGACTTGTTAAAATTGACGGAAAATGACTGAATTAATGTTAACGTTTGTGGAGAGGTAGTTGTAATAGCTCTTAATGGCACTGTGTAACTCTTCTACTTCTATTAAATTTTGTTATGGAATATCACAATACAGATTTCCGCTGACATTCACAAATACTGAAATGATATTACATGTTTATTTAAAAGAAGCAAGATTGTGAGACTGCCTTCGAAATATCATATTTTCCTAGCTATAAGGAATTACGAGAATAATTCCTTTCTGAGTTTGTAAATTCAGAGTACGTGAAATTTAATCAGTGATCCAGCAATGTATTTTAGTAATTAATACTGTTCCAAAGATTACAGATTTTGGTGTTCCCTCACCCTATGTGGACAAGCTAATGCGGCTGCTGTTATATCTTTGCTTCCTCACTCATTTCATTAAGAAGGCTTGTTGCCTATGCTGACTTTAGATGATTACTCACCAAATGTATTATTGATCGTAGGGAACAAATTTGCTCGAACCCAACAGCTTTTCTGAAAAGTGCAAATGAATTCGGAGCAGTGTGATTAGGGATATCCATGTGGGCCAAATACTTTCAGTTTAATCAAATTTATCGATTTTCAGTTACATTTGATCGTAATACGTATTTGTACGGAGGGGCGTTTATCAAACAAAAGAGAGAGAGAGACAGACAGACAGACACAAATTAACACAATATTCTATGCTCTTTCAAAAGTTTAAAATGTAAAATACTCCTCACAGTTATTAATCGCCGCGAAGCACTTTCCATCTATACGTTCATATATCTCATGTTCAGAAATCGTTACCAAAACCTCAACAAACTTTCACTGCTTGAAATAATACACCCTGTGTTCCACTTTTGTACACGGTTAGCACTAACTGTCGGACGATGAGACGTTCGGATCCACATTTTCATGCATTCAGTCTTCAATCTAGCCAATATGGACGAAGATCTTGCAACGATCCTTCTTTGCTCCTTGCAGTTGTGTTACTCCCACGATTGCTCCCTTAATCGATTTTACTTAATACACTAATTTCTCTGGGCACTGTTTATAAAGAGTTATTACATATAACAGTTCATACAGAAGTTTACATATGTCGTGTGAAAATACAATCTATTCAACACAACATGTAACACTTAATTATAGTTTGTAATAACTGCAAAGAACATATTTATGAGTTACTACCGATTTGTTCGAATTCCATAGATAACATCAATAATGAAAAACTGTATACCTCATATAAAACATAACAATTTACCCATGTGTTGACTGGAACACTCTCTTTCAAATTCTGAAGGTGTCAGGGGTCAAATACAGGGATCGAAAGGCTATTTACAATTTGTACAGAAACAAGATGGCAGATGTAAGATTCGAGGAGCATGAAAGCAGTGGTTGGGAAGGGAGTGAGACCGGGTTGTAGCCTATCGCTGATGTTGTTCAATCTGTATATTGAGCAAGCAGTAAAGAATTAAATTCAGTATCTCTTCTGTTACCCAAGGATTTCTACTAGCCCTCATCTTTTGACCTACTTGATCCTCTGCTGCCTTCACTATTTCATCCCTCAAAGCTACCCATTCTTCTTCTTCTGTATTTCTCTTTTCTCCAATTCTATTCAATACCTCCTCGTTGGTTATGTGATATACCCATCTAGTCTTCAGCATTCTTCTGTAACAAAATTCTTTCTCCCATTCCTGTCAGTTGTTCCCTTTTATGCTCTCCCTGGAGCTCTGTATAAAACTCTGGTCCTTTCGGTTTATCCAGGTCCCATCTCCTTAAATTCCCAGCTTTCTGCAGTTTCTTCAGTTTTAATCTAAAGTCATAACCAACAGATTGTGGTCAGAGCCCACATCTGCGCCTAGAAATGTCTTACAGGAAACAAAACAAAAATTCGGAGCAGGAATTAAAATCCATGGAAAAGAAATAAAAACTTTGAGGCTTGCCGATGATATTGTAATTCTGTCAGTGACAGCAAAAGACCTGGAAGAGCAGTTGAACAGAATGGACAGTGTCTTGAAAGGAAGATATAAGATGAAAATCTACAAAAACAAAACGGCGATAATGAAATGTAGTCGAGTTAATTCGGGTGATGCTGAGGGGATTAGATTAGGAAATGAGACCCTTAAAGTAGTAGATGAGTTTTGCTATTTGGGGAGCAAAATAACTGATTATGGTCGAAGAAGAGGAGATATAAAATGTAGACTGGCAATGGCTAGGAAGGCCTTTCTGAGGAAGAGAAATTTGTTAACATCAAGTACAGATTTAAGTGTCTGCAAGTCGTTTCTGAAAGTACTTGTTTGGATTGTAGCTATGTATGGAAGTGGAACGTGGACTATAAATTGTATGGTCAATATGAGACTAGAAGCTTTCAAAATGTGGTGCTACAGAAGAATGCTGAAGATGAGATGGGTAGATCACTTGACGAATGAGGAGGTACTGATAAAAATTGGGGAGAAGAGGAGTTTGTGGCACAACTTGACTAAAAGACTGCCTCGGTTGGTTGGATATGTTCTGAGGCACCAACGGATCACCAATTTAGTATTGGACGGCAGCGTGGGGGGTAAACGTCTTAGAGGGAGACCAGGAGATGAATACGGTACGCAGATTCAGAAGGATGTAGGTTGCAGTAGGTACTGGGAGATGAAGAAGCTTGCACGGGATAGAGTAGTATGGAGAGCTGCATCAAACCAGTCTCAGGACTGAAGAGCACAACAACAACAATGTGTCCGATATTTGTGGTTGAAGTGTACCTGGCGCCTGGTACCAGTGGTGACTGAAGGTGTGTATCGACGGATATCGTGACGTGACAGGTGAACATAGAATTTTCTGTGGTGCTCCACGGTGAGCTTGATGGGACCTACGGAGGCCAGTTCCTCGGAAAATCCCAAGAAAATTTTTTTACTATATTTTCGCCGTACCCAGCGGACCAAATGACAGCCAAGGATTTCAAGAGGTTATGCACAGCAAGTTCCCTTCCCCAGATCCTGATGTCGAACTACCTTGAAAACTGTCTTGCTATATTTATTCGTTTCCAAGATTTAGAGGTGCAAAGTTACCCTACCTGTACACATAAAATTCGGCATCAGTCCAAATATAAGTTATAAATAACAATAGCAATTTGCTGAAATTTTAATGGTATATTCTCTAGACGTTTATCTAGAAGAGCCATCTCCTCGTTTTAAAAAATCTTTATCAGTTTCCGAGAAACACCCCAAAAACTTGTTTTTTAGGTTACAAACTCCAGCCATGGAGGTGGCTATACAGAGCAACTGGGCATAATTTTTACTATTTACTCCTAACATCCTGATCTCGAGCAGTCTAGAAACTTTTTTCTGTATCGTAATCCGATTCCGAGATACAGATGTGTAAGTATGCACTTCTTGTAAACACAAAATACGCACGTGAAAACCGGTATGGGGCGAAAACGTAGTTTATAAAGTGTCGTAGCACGGTGGAATATGCTGTAAAGTTATCATCTGGGAACCCCATGTTGTAGTACAAAAATTTTTGGCCGGGGAAATCCAGTCTGAGATATAAAATTAGTTTTGCATTATATGAGTTTCGCATACGGAAATTATCTACAGTTTACTGCCCAATAAATTTGCTATCATATGAGTTACATGGTTGCTTGCACCTGGGAAAAGCGGACCCAGCCGAAAAACGCTCCTATCGAAGCAGAAAAATACGAAATGCGAATATGTTCCTGTTTATTTAAAACATTCTGACTGAAAGTGGGATACCAGCTACGTAATTCTACCTTCCCCAGCAGCTTTGAAACTTTTCTAAAAAATTTTGACATGCGAACGTATACGAGCTTTTTTCATGGTAAGAGAGAAGAGGACAGTGGAAGTGGCTAGGAGACGGAAAAGTAACAAATACTGGAAGAGAGTAGAGAATGTTTGTGTTACAGAAAGAGTGAAGGAGATAATGGCAGTATGAGAGAAAGCGAGAGACACAGTGACAGAACAGTGCTAGGAAAAGAGCAAAGGAGACAGTGCCAGGAGGGAGAAATTAAGATAAATAGAAAGTGGAAGTGTGTGAGAGCCAGTGACAATGGGAGACAGATTATATGACAATGATAATGAAGAGAAAAATCGTGTCAGTGAGAAGAGATAGCAGCAACAGTAGGAAGGAAGGGACGAGATATTAGCAGTAAGGGCGAGCAAGAGGGAGGCAGTGAGAGGTAGAGGAGACTATAGCAGTGAGACAGAGCGGAGGGGTTTGTGACTGTGACAGAGGAAACAATGACAGAAAAACAGGAAGAGATAATGATAATGAGTTGGACTAAATAAATGAGTGAGAAAGGGCAACTGGGAGTGATTCGGTATCAGTGATTCGGTATCACCGGACTAGTAGGTGTGAACTAGGTAGTTAGGGAAGCTTGTGGGAGTTTGAGGTGAATTGCATGTTTAGAAGAACGCGAACTTGTTCGCATGCCAAAATTTTTAGGACAATTTTTAATGGCGCTGAGAGAAGTAGAATGAGGCAGCTGGTACCGCACTTTTGAGTCAGGTACTTTTAAACAGGATCGTATTTGCTTTTTTGTGCTCCAATGGGAGCATTTTTCCTCCGGTTTTACGTATGGGCCACTGCACGATGGTTGAAGAGGATTTCCGATGGCATTATGTCGGGTGAAAGTCTGTTTGCAGGACGCAAGCTGTAGAAAATGACCAGTCCGCGGGTGGTGTGTTCTTTTGAAACTACTGAGCGGAACTGCGACTGTAGATGTTATACATAGTCTGGTACTTCAATAGTATCGCTTGGTGTGTCAGCGAATTATTTGGCAGGCAGGTGCATTGTTTGTCCTGATATTGATTTAAGCATTGTCTGTTGGGAATTTTAAATATCTTTCGGTGGCTCAGAAGGACAATTTGGAAGCTGTCAGCTGTGCGAGGCCTTCAATTGATGGTGGAGCCCTTCACGGGACCATTAGCTGCCCAGTAGTGTGGTGATGGTCTCAAGCTGAAATTCGGTTCATACCAAGCATTGCTGAAAATGCTCGAACAAGAAATGGTTCGAATTGTTTACCCTCACCAGTAGTGACGCATAAGGCATTGCCGAAGCTGGCAATCCACTTGCGAAAGATCATGGCTACAGTTGCTGCTGTTGCATCATTCACAGGGCAGGTTGCACGCCGATGATGGAAACGGCCGGTCGCCGTTAAACAGTATTTGTACACCCCAGGCGGTAGTAAAAGTCCAGTGACGTCGATGCAGACGCTCAAATCGTTGACTCAGTGGGGTGAAATTACCGAGCACAGTTCAAACGGAGAATTATTTTGTTGCGCTGACAAGCATTGCGCTGGTGGACAAACACTTTCCAGTTCTTCATATTACGCCAAACAAATGTCTTTCCGGCCGAAATCTAAGAGTACTGTCGCAAACGGCTGCACTTCGGACTTTTGTAAGTCGCTTTGATAAGTCACAGCATAGCGTTACGTTCAAGGTTGATATTCGAATACATCGGAGATGTAAACTTGACGATGCTTCGACAAATATATTCAGTTTGTTGTTTTCTTCCTGAGCAAGTGCAAAGGCGTCAGTTCATCTGCAGATCTATACCGCTTCCTATCAAAATATCGAACATCCGTAGTAAATTCTGCTATGAAGCCCAAATGCTGCAACTGTCACAACGGTGCCTTGTCTGGCTTCTGGTGAAAGGCGAATAAGAAACGTTGTGACAGTTGTTACACCCTTCCGTTGTCTCAAAATGCAGCGCGCAGAATCGCGACTTGGTGCTCGCTTCCTACGTGAGTCAGGAATGTGGGGTAAAAAGTTTTTACTTTAGCCTGTACCAGCGGGCATTTGTGTAGCTGTTTTAATGTAACAGTATGTACTGGGTGGTTTTTGAAGAGCCCCACTTCTACACTTTAAAGTTGTACGAATCGGTTCAAAGTGCACACAAAGTAGGTAAATCAATAAAGTAAAAATGTTTTTTATTCAATAATCTTTATCTGTTGTCGAGATATTGTGGTTTAAATTCGAGCTAAATGTGGCAGGTAAAATTTGTTCTTATGAGAAATGAATGCGCAGAAATGGTTTAAAGTGAATCAGAAAAATAAAAATGCATTCTTACGATTAAACTGATAATTCACTTTCATTCTGATTTTACGTGCGAAAAACACATTTTTTTGTGGGGGATTTTTCTTTTCGGGTGCCATTTTTGTGTTTCAGACTTGTGCTAGTGGGTTCAAATTTTGGAGGAAGGTAGGTAAATGTATGTAAATAATGGTCGTCCCGTTGTTTTGTAAAAACTTCGCCTGTTGTAATGAAATAAACAACTTGGTTCGAAAGAGAATAAAAAGGCCTGTGTCGTATCAGTCGCTAACCCAGTCAACAAAACTCTGTATCGATTGCCGAGATATGGTGATCTAATGTCAAAATTTTGATAGAATAGCAGTTGAGAACGATAGTGAAAAATGCTCCTATCATAGCACAAACAGATGAATATGTTCTGCACAGAGTTGGGGATGTAAAAGAAGGAAAGATCTACATCGGTTGCCGAGCTATCGTGGTCTAACATGAAAACGGTGGTAGAGTAAAAGTTTGGAACCAGAATGAAAAATCCTCCTATCATAGCACAAAAAGGAGAGAATGTTCTTGGCCTAGTTAGGGATGTGAAAGAGGGGAACCAGATTTCGAATTACACGACTTACATGACGTCGTGTATCACGTTACTTTACATGACACGATTCATCAACGATTCATTATATTACATGATATGTGTACTAATACTGACAAGTAAAAGAGCGCGAATATGTCAGGATGGAAGTATTTGAAGCTGCCACATAGATCAGATAGCTAGTTTCCGTCTTTTACATCCCTAACTCTGCCCAGGGCGTATTCGGTTTTGTGTTCTGTGATAGGAGAGCTTTTCATTCTGGTGGGTGAATGTCTACCTTGCAGTAAAATTACACTCCTGGAAATGGAAAAAAGAACACATTGACACCGGTGTGTCAGACCCACCATACTTGCTCCGGACACTGCGAGAGGGCTGTACAAGCAATGATCACACGCACGGCACAGCGGACACACCAGGAACCGCGGTGTTGGCCGTCGAATGGCGCTAGCTGCGCAGCATTTGTGCACCGCCGCTGTCAGTGTCAGCCAGTTTGCCGTGGCATACGGAGCTCCATCGCAGTCTTTAACACTGGTAGCATGCCGCGACAGCGTGGACGTGAACCGTATGTGCAGTTGACGGACTTTGAGCGAGGGCGTATAGTGGGTATGCGGGAGGCCGGGTGGACGTACCGCCGAATTGCTCAACACGTGGGGCGTGAGGTCTCCACAGTACATCGATGTTGTCGCCAGTGGTCGGCGGAAGGTGCACGTGCCCGTCGACCTGGGACCGGACCGCAGCGACGCACGGATGCACGCCAAGACCGTAGGATCCTACGCAGTGCCGTAGGGGACCGCACCGCCACTTCGCAGCAAATTAGGGATACTGTTGCTCCTGGGGTATCGGCGAGGACCATTAGCAACCGTCTCCATGAAGCTGGGCTACGGTCCCGCACAGCGTTAGGCCGTCTTCCGCTCACGCCCCAACATCGTGCAGCCCGCCTCCAGTGGTGTCGCGACAGGCGTGAATGGAGGGACGAATGGAGACGTGTCGTCTTCAGCGATGAGAGTCGCTTCTGCCTTGGTGCCAATGATGGTCGTATGCGTGTTTGGCGCCGTGCAGGTGAACGCCACAATCAGGACTGCATACGACCGAGGCACACTTGGCCAACACCCGGCATCATGGTGTGGGGAGCGATCTCCTACACTGGCCGTACACCTCTGGTGATCGTCGAGGGGACACTGAATAGTGCACGGTACATCCAAACCGTCATCGAACCCATCGTTCTACCATTCCTAGACCGGTAAGGGAACTTGCTGTTCCAACAGGACAATGCACGTCCGCATGTATCCCTTGCCACCTAACGTGCTCTAGAAGGTGTAAGTCAACTACCCTGGCCAGCAAGATCTCCGGATCTGTCCCCCATTGAGCATGTTTGGGACTGGATGAAGCGTCGTCTCACGCTGTGTGCACGTCCAGCACGAACGCTGGTCCAACTGAGACGCCAGGTGGAAATGGCATGGCAAGCCGTTCCACAGGACTACATCCAGCATCTCTACGATCGTCTCCATGGGAGAATAGCAGCCTGCATTGCTGCGAAAGGTGGATATACACTGTACTAGTGCCGACATTGTGCATGCTCTGTTGCCTGTGTCTATGCGCCTGTGGTTCTGTCAGTGTCATCATGTGATGTATCTGACCCCAGGAATGTGTCAATAAAGTTTCCCCTTCCTGGGACAATGAATTCACGGTGTCCTTATTTCAATTTCCAGGAGTGTAGAATTGATAGAGGAATTGCAATGCAAATGGTACCTCGGTAGGAGCGGGAAATATAGTAAATTTAATTTGATTGATAAATTGAATTGCTAACGGAGTCAAAAATGAGGGAGATGTATGTATTATTATTATTACAATTATTCACAGATGAGCGATACAAATAGTCTCAGGGCCAATTTGACTGGGCATAGACACGACTCAGCGATTGGACAAACAAACCGGCGACGGGCGGTTCAGGAGCTGGCCTCAGCGCTCGCAGGCGCCGGTGTGACGCGAGTTTCTGCTGGTCGCGTGCGTGGCTGCGGGCTGACCGCCGGCGGCTTAATTCGCCACCCCTCTCAACTTCTGGCTTCACCCCTTCGCATGCACAGCGCTGACCAGCAGCCGTGCAATATTCTTGTCCTCACAGTTGGATTCTGGCGCCTGCAGTGCACTCTCGCAGAGACAATGTCAGCGTATCACTTGGAAGCTAGTGTCAGACAAGGAAATCGCAGTCGGATATTTAAAGAGTCAAGTTTCGGACCGCACGAAAGTCAGTTCGACGTGAAATGGAAAATGAGTATGTCTCGGAATGACCATTAACAACGGAATGAATGTAAGGATCAGACTCAGTGTGAAAACTGAGTCGACAATAGGCTGACGTGCCTTCAGAAGGCGAAGCAACACACGATATCACTTGTTCACTTACTGACGAAACATTATCTTCTCTCACTGACCGCCTGAGCACCTCCCTGTTTGATCCTTCTTCACTCGGTGTCTCCTGGCTCTACTGCTTGGCATCCCTGCTTCTCCCATTTTGCACTCCAGGGCACTGAATTTCTAATTGTATTACCTATGTCACTGGTGGGCCCAATTTACAATCTCACCAAATTAGCGATCGACGCAGTATGACCACACCTTCATTATTCATACTTTCACGAGTGGGAAAGTCCCTCGACAGATGCCGGTGTGTAACGTGGGAACTCTGGCCTTGTTCTCAGGCAGACATCGTGACTCCTTGTCGTGATATCATCTCAGTGTTTGCTGTGAGCTCCCCGACAGATTGCTTATAAGTGTTTATCTGCATTTCTGAGTTGCAAGAAAGCAACGATTTGGAGTCGTCAGGTATTTGGGACTCAGCGGGGTCCCTCTGCTGTCACACTTGAAATGGGACAACCCTTACAGACCAAAGCGAACATTTCACCTAAACTGTATCTGTCTGTCTATGCCTCACTAAGGGCGAATATCCGTGGTGTGGCATGGTAACTCAGCGCGTTCGGTCGGAGGGCTGGCTGTCCTCTGTAACAAAAAATAAAATAAAGTAAAATAAAAAAGAGGGAAATATTCAACGATGAACTTGAAGATGTGTCATGTGACGTCCGCCCAGACCAAATGACGAGAACGATGACGAACAAAAAGAAAAAGAGGGGGGGGAGGGGGGGCGGCAGCGTGCTTGAGTAGTAATCAAAACGGACTCGGTCCACGGCGTAAACTTTGAATTAAAATCATCAGCAATCGGGACCGATGACTTCCAGCATAAGAAGTCTCCCAATGGCATTGTCAAAGAGGGCTCAAGACATGGGATCAGGTCACTCTCTTGCCCTTGGGACAGGAAACTGAAAGGCGGAATAATCAGCAATGATCAACGGTGTGAGGGTGCAGAAGGCAGCGGAAACCATCTCATTAAAGACATACACACTGAACGGGCAGAAGTCACGGGATAGCGCTGTGCACAATACAAATGGCGGCGGCAGGAATTGCATGGCGACGACTTTGAACGTCGTGTACAGTTCTGCCACTGGAAACGAGAAATTACGGGACGATGACAGATTTTTTGTACGTGTTCTATTTAGCGACGAAGCCTCATTCACCACGAGCGGTAACGTAAACCGGCATAATATGCACTATTGCGCAACGGTAAATCCACGATGGATGCGACAAGTGGAACATCAGCGACATTGGCGGGTTAATGTATGGTGCGTCATAATGTGAGGAAGGATAATTGGCCCCCATTTTATCGATAGCAATCTAAATGGTCCAATGTATGCTGATTTCCTACATAGTGTTCTACCGATGTCACTACAAGATGTTTCAGTTCATGACAGAATGGCGATGTACCTCAGACATAATGGATGTCCGGCACAGCTCGCGTGCAGTTGAAGCATATTTCATAACAGGTGGATTGGTCGTCGATGCACTAATGCACTATACCATGACCCGCAAGTTCACCGGATCTGACGTCCCCGGATTTCTTTCTGTGGGGAAAGTTGAAGGATATTTGCTATCGTGATCCACCGACAACGCCTGACAACATGCGTCAGTGCATTATCAATGCATGTGCGAGCATTACGGAAGGCGAACTACTCGCTGTTGAGAGGAATCTCGTTATACGTAATGCCAAATGCATTGAGGTTGACGGACATCATTTTGAGCATTTATTGCATTAATGTGGTATTTACAAGTAATCACGCTATAACAGCATGCGTTCTCAGAAATGATAAGTTCACAAAGGTAGATGTATCACATTGGAACAACCGAAATAAAATGTTCAAACGTACCTACGTTCTGTATTTTAATTTAAAGAAACCTACCCGTTACCAATTGATCGTCTAAAATTGTGAGCCATATGTTTGTGACTGTTTCAGCACCATCTATCACAAAGCGAAAAAAGTGGTCCAACTAAAACATTCATATTTATTTACGTACTACACGAATATGTAATAAAAAGTGGGGGTTCCAATTTAAAAAACGCAATTTATATCCGTTATACCTATGGCAGCGCCATCTAGCGGGCCAAACATAGCGCCATCTGGTTTCCCCCTTCAAGCTAGACAAGTTTCGTTCTTTGTAGTTTTTCGTTTGACGTTTATTTCGTGAGATATTTGGCTCAGTCACGATCAATGACTGCTGCTCGTTTCTCTTGTGGAATTTTTGCGGTTGTAAAACTCAACTGTTTTACGGGAGTGCATTGGATTTTCATGGTTTAGAGAGCTGTGTGTTGCTGAAAATTGGTCTATTTGGAAGTTCGAAGTAAGAAATTTATTACGTGCTTCAGACGGCGCATACGAAGTGTGTATTGGCGACGTAGAAAACCCGAGGCTTTGCCAGCGGATGCAGCATCGGCACAAATATATGTGTTTAATGCTGCGCTGAGAACATGGGACAAAGCTGATCGTGCAGCGAGTCAGATTATTGTTAGAAGTGTAGAAGCAAAAGTGATGACGTTGTCGGTTGCATGTGAGAGTGCACGAGATATGTGGGATAAGCTACATGCCGTGTTTGAACAGGAAAAAAAGCAAGCTGCACATTCTGTTCAGTCAGAATTCTTCAATTTTTAGATAAGTTCAGGTGATGACATGGTGATACATCTCGCTCGTTTTAAAAACTTGCTTCTTCGAATGCAGCAACACAGTGTGGAACCTGATGAATCATCGTTAATGGCGCGACTACATGACACACTGCCTCACAGTTATGAAAGTCCGGCCGGAGTGGCCGTGCGGTTCTGGGTGCTACAGTCTGGAACCGAACGACCTCTACGGTCGCAGGTTCGAATCCTGCCTCAGGCATAGATGTGTGTGATGTCCTTAGGTTAGTTAGGTTTAAGTGGTTCTAAGTTCTAGGCGACTGATGACCTCAGAAGTTAAGTCGCATAGTGCTCAGAACCATTTGAACCAATTTGAAAGTTATGAAAGTCGGCAACAGTCGTGGTGGGCAAGCTCTGAAGATTAAGAAACACCAAAACATTTAATGGACGTGTTAACTTCCAATGACAGTCATCGTGCTTGGCGGAGGGAGAAGTGAGACCAGGTAGTTGCACTTTACGGTACCAAAGCAAACATTAAAGACGCAGACGGCACCACTATGAGGAATGTTACTTCGTCAAACAAATTGTGGAGCGGCGAATCACATGGCTAAGAAAATTGAGTGGTATACGTCATTTACTAAGTTTCCAACACCACTTCAGATGCGCATGGGCAATGATTCGACTATGAACGCAGTAGGAAAAGGGACTATTTAATTTGAAGCTTTTGTCGATGGAAAAAGGAAGTTATGCCATATGAATAATGATTTGTAAACTCCAAAAGGGCGAAGAAATCTCTTTTCTGTATCATCTGCTATGGACAAGGGATTAGAGTTTTATTCATCGAAAGACAAGTGTGAGTTCCGAAACAATGGCGTTGTAAAAGCGTGTGGCATGCGTAGTGGCAACTTATTGAAGATGTTGATTCGAATGACAGAACAAATTCAGCCTTGTGATCCTGAGGTAAATCTCTGCAAATTTGGCATGAATGCTTGGGTCATCAAAACAAACGTCATGTCCAACAATTCTTGAAGCAGCGTGGTGTTGAACTTGAAGACTTTGGCGAAGAATTTTGTGAGGCATGTGTTGAGGGGAGGCAGCATCGCAGCAGTTTTCAGTTACGACAGCAGCGTGCCACACAACCTGGAGAAGTGGTTCATGTTCATCTATGTGGAGGGACCTGTGGTGTGTAAATCGCTGTGAGGATCAGAAAACTTTCTTTCCTCACTTGTGACTTTTGAAGATTACGCATGATGCACTTTCTCAAGCAGAAGTCTGAGACTGCAGAGAAGATTGCAGAAATTGTGAGAATTCTGTAGAATTTTTGGGGTCAACTACCAAAGGCATTTCAGTATGATTGTGGACGAGAATTTGATAATACTGATGTTAAAGATTTTATGAAATTAAATGGCATACAACTCGTCATCACAAATCCTTATACTCCAGAGCAGCATGGCTGTGCTGAGCGCACTAACAGAACAGTTGTGGACCTAGCTCGAACCGTGTTGCTAGCTCAGGACCCACCTACGTTTTTGTGGGCAGAAGCAGCAAACACTAGTGTTTATGTGTTAAATGGAACTGGTACAAGTCGTGTGGATGGCAAAACACCTTGTGAGGTATTCACTGGAAAGACGATACAGCTAAATGAACTTCATATTTTTGGAGTGAAGTGTTTTATTCACATTCCGAAGGAAAAGCGACAGAAATGGGATCCAAAAGGAAAACTAGGAATCTTTGTTGGTTATTCTGATGGCATTGATGGCTTTCGAGTGCGTATTGAATCAGAGAAACGGATTATTCGGAGTAAGGATGTTGTTTTTGAATCTGAGAAAACTGGTGGGACAATGGTGTTACTCCCAAGTGAAACAGGCAATGAAGAATTGAAGAATCATGAAGATGCAAGTGTGTTTAAGGAACTGACAAAAGAAAGTTCTACTGAAAGAGAATTGAGAAATAGGCAACAATTGAAGAAATAAGAGCGCCTTATTGAAATTATGCTGACTGAAATAAATGAGTCAAAGAATTATATAGCGGTTATTAATTCTGTAGACCATGAACACTGGAGAAGAGCAATGGAGGAAGGATGACTTCACTGAAAGAAAACTGGACTGTAGAACCTCTGCCACCAGACCGTAAGCCTATTACAAACCGCTGGGATTATAGAATTAAGCGTAAGGCTGATAGTAAAATTGATCGTATAAAGCAAGACCAGTGGTTCGTGGATTTTGTCAAAAAAAAGGTATTGACTATAATTAAACGTTCAGTTCTGTTGCTAGATACGACACAATTAGAACATTTTGAGTGTTTCTGCTAGTGAGGAACTTGAGTTGGCACAATTCGATGTAAAATCTGCTTTTTTGAATGGCTTCTTAAAAGAAGAGATATGTATGGAGCAGCCTGAGGGGTTTAGTGATGAAAGTGATCGAGTATTCAAACTTCATTGGACTAAAACAATCTCCAAGGTGTTGGAACCAACGGTTCAAGGACTTCCTAATAAATCTTGGGCTTGTAGAAAGTAAGGCAGATCCGTGTTTGTTCTATCGAGTAACCTGCAATAGCAAGTTGATGGTAGTTCTGTATGTTGATGATGGATTAATATCTGCAAGTAAGAAGAAGGATATTGAAGATTTCTGTTGAGCCAGTAGGATATTTCTTAAATATTAATATTGTATGTCATGATAATGACTCAATAGAGATTAATTAAGAATGATATGATAAAGATATTCTTCGACGGTTTAGGCAAATCCTGTGTCAAATCCAGTTGAGCAGTATCTGCAGCCGAACGAGTTAACCAAGGGTAAACCAAGCAGCGCTCCACACCGAGAAGCAGTCGGCTGTCTTGTGTGTTTAGCTGTTGGCACAAGACCCGATATAGCATTTTCAGTGAGCTATGTGTAAACTTTTTAGAGAATCCTCGAGAACATCACTGGTCCGCGGTAAAAAGAATCCTAAAGTATATAAAAGGTTCAGTGTCATTGCGTATAAAATACGATGCTAGCCATACAAACAGAAGACTGGAGATACATAGTGATGCTGATTATGCCAGTTATCCAGCAACCCGACGCTGAGTTAGTGGAGTGGTTGCAAGACTTTGTGGAGGAGCCTGTGCTGGCGGGCGCCAACACTGTTATCACTGTCCACAACAGAGTCGGAGTATGTGGCTACCAGTGAAAGAGCAAGGGAAAGAACATCGCTATCTAAGCTCAATGAACAAAGTGTTCCTGTTCTTCTTGTTGATAATGCAAGTGCTACTAAACTGGCCAAAAACCAAAATTTCACAAGAGTTCAAAGCATATTAATGTTCGCATGCGCTGCATCCGTGAGAAGATTCGAGAAGGCCAGCTAGCCATTGAGATGTACCAGGCAATCAACAAGCTGCAGATATCCTCACCAAACCATTGCCACATGTCCTACTTAAATATTTAAGATCAATAATTGGAATGTATTAAGTACAGCATTTAGCAAGGTAAACATTTAAGAGAAGTGTTGAAGTGAAATGTTTGTATTAATCTATGTGCTGTGTACTATATCTATGTCTTTCGTTGGTGTCATAAAAATAAAATACACGTGTTTTGTTACAGCAACTACGTAGTGCGTGTGCTTTGTGTTGTGCCCTTCAGTTTCTTCCTGAAGTTTGTGCAGTACGTGCCACGTCGAGCTGCTGCACTGCGCTGGTCAAAAGGAGCTCCGATGCGGTGTTAGGAGAGAGCTGTCCCACGGCTGCTGTACCTCAGTGTGACGCGTGTATCCACAGGGCGTGCGGTCTGTAATTTAAAAAATGTCGCGACTATCTCTCCACTGGGAAAAGATTCCGGACTGGTCCCTCATTGGGATCTCCGGGAAGGGACTGCAAGGCCGGGGTGACCACGAGAAAAAGACTGAGTAACCAACGGAAGGATAACGTTCTACGAGTCGGGGAGGGAGGGGGGGGCGGATTGTCAGAAGTTTGAACGTGCTAGGGAAGCCGCAACACCTGGACAGGGAAGTGCTAATGCTCAATCTACAGGTTGACAATTATTGAGCTATATGAAATAAAATCGTCATAACTTCTCAACGGTTTGCGTTAGGACGTTCAAACGGCACGGTTGGCCGCAGGGCATGACGGGGATTTTGATGTGAATATGGTTTATTTCAGCAACGAAACCGACTTTCATTTAGATAGATCCGTCAATAAGCAAACTTGGCGCATTTGCGGTACTCATAATCCGCATATAGCGATTGAAAAGTCTCTTCTCTCTCTATGGGTGACTGTGTGGTGTACAATGTCCAGTCAAGGAATAATCGGTACGATACCGAACGGTATGTGAAGGTTTTGGAAGATGATTTCATCCCCATTATCCAAAGTGGCCCTGATTTCGACCAAACGTGATACATGCAAGACGGAGCTTTACCAAATCGAAGCAGCCGACCTCTGTAGCCGAGCGGTTCTGGGCGCTTCAGTCCGGGACCGCGCTGCTGCTGCGGTCGCAGGTTCGAATCCTGCCTCGGGCGTGGATTTGTGCGATGTCCTTAGGTTAGTTAGGTTTAAGTAGTTCTAATGACCTCACATGTGCTTAGAGCCATTTTCTGAAATCGAAGTAGAAGAGTGTTTGATGTCCTGGAGGAGCAGTTTGGGGTACGCAGTCTGGCTCTAGGGTACCGAGAAGCCACTGCCGTGGGCGTCGATTGGCCGCCATATTCTCTGGACCTCAACGCATGTGACTCCTTTTCGTGGGGCAAAAAGCATCGCTGCACTGAAAACAGCCATTCAGGAGGCCATTGACACCGTCGATGTTCCGACACTTCAGCGGATCGTGCAGAATTTCGCACGAATTCTGCCAAAGATGGCAGCCATATAGAACATGTCATAAACTAAATCGGAATATATGTACTGACGTTTTCGTGTTGAATAAAGTGTGTGTGCGTGCCGTAGTTTGAAATCAACTTACATTTTATTCGTATAGTTCAACAATTGTCACCCAGTCGAAATAATAGTGAGGATCAGTGAAGCGAAATGAAAAAAGACAAAGATTTCTAGTCAAACGAGTATATGACCATATCAACAGCAGCAGAAAACGGTATAACGGGAGAAGGATTCGTTATGAATATGAAGGTAGGGTAGCGAGTCAGTTACTGTGAACAGTTCAGTGTTTGGGTTCTCACCAGAATCAGGCAGCAGCTCGTGGACTAATGGCTAGCTTTGCTGCCTCTGGATCACGGCGTCCCGCGTTCGATTCCCGGCCGTGTTGGAGATTTTCTCTGCCCGAGGACTGGGTGTTTGTGTTGTCCTCATCATTTCATCATCATCATCATCATCATCATGATCATCATCATCGTTTGTGACAGTGGCCAGACTGGACTGTGTAAAAAATGGACTGTGTAAAAAAAGCTGGGACTTTGTACGGGCGCTGATGACCGCGCAGTTGAGCGCCCCACAAACCAAACGTCATCATCGTCACCAGAATCAACAGCAAACCAATACCGGTAACAATAGTTCATGTTCACTATAGCCGACATATTAATCTTGAGATATTCAACAACTGTAACTAAGTGCATTGGTGTGTGGTTCCGAGTAGACTAGATGTGTCGCTGACGCAGCTACTTAGATCTGCAGATGATCCTCACCGATCGAAACGTGTAATCTAATAAACGAATGTTCAGTTCGTTGGGAACAATAAACCAGAATTGGCTTACATAGTTCATGCATACATTTCGACGTTGCAAGCAGAAAATGAGGAGACAGAGGATGTATTGAGGATACTGAATGTGTCATTTAATATGTAAAGGATGATGAAAATCTAATAGTCATGACGGATTGGATTGAGGTTGTATGAAAGCGTAGAAAAAAGAGTTACGTAAGAGCATGGGCTTGATAGTAGGAATTAGAGAGGAGAAAGACTAATTGAGTCCTTAACTGAATTTCAGGTAGTAATAGCTAATACTCTGTTCAAGAATTACAAGAGGAAGTACACTTGGAAAAGGCCTGGAGATATGAGATGATTTCAGTTACGTTATTACGTTACAACATGGTCAGGCAGAGATATCGAATTAATTAGATACTGGATTGTAAGGAGTTCCCAGGAGCAGATGAAGATTCAGATCACAATTTAGTCATGACTGAAGTTTAAGACAGAGCTAAGGAAGAATCAATGCGCAGAGAAGTGGGAATGCGGAAGTACTAAGACATAAAGAGATACGATTGAAGTTCTCTGAGTCTATAGACACTGCAATAATGAATAGCTTAGTAGGCAGTTCAGATGAAGAGGAATGAAAATCTCCAAATACTGGAATCACAGATGTTGGAAAGAAAAAAATAGGTATAAGTAAGGTAGCTGCAAAGAAACCGTGGGTAACGGAAGAAATACTCCAGTTAATCGACGAAAGAAGGAAGTACAAAGGTGTTCAGGGACATTCGGGAATACAGAAATGCAAGCTAGCAGAAATCAAGTAGAAAAGGAGAAACATATTTACAATGCAGTTCAAAGATTGCAATACACACAGAGTGTCGCAATTAGGAACACAATGAAATGAAGTCAGTTTCTCTTTACTACGAAACAAAAACAAATATGGAAGACATTAAATCATGAAATAAGAAAACGAAATGATGAATGACTGATAAACTTGCAGCGCTCCTTGTGGCATGGCAGCGAACTAAGATGGTGTCAGTGGAAGTACGCCTCCCCTCACAGACGCTCTGCGTGTTGTCAGTGTGAGCCACAAGACGCTTTCGAAGATCGTTCCCACAACCAGAAATCTTTGACGTTAATTGTTGTCCAAACCACTGTCCAAAGAAAAAAATGAAAGTAAAATTTTCCTCTGCAAATGATTTGTACTTCGCACAGTCGGCCGCGGACTTCAAAAAGCTGCATTTATAAGTGGAAACAACTCGATGGACCATTTTCAGGTATTCGATTCACAAATTTTAAGAAAGCTTTTGACTCGGCCTCAACTAATTATTTAGTAAATCGAAACAAAGTGCTACAAGCTATCTACTTATCAACACAGTTGTTTCGACGCTAAATAAATTAATTCTCACCAAGACAAGAGCATCCATTAGACTACAGCAGAACAGTGGTAAAATGTGAACATGAAAGCAGACTCGGAACAGGCGATTGCATACCATAAAACTTTTCTCAGCCACGGAAGAGGAAGTTCGCAGACAGGGAAAAATTGTGCCCCTCCACGCACGCGCTTGCTTGGTGAGCATCATGGAAGTTCTCCTGTTACCTTCGAAAGGGGTCACACGTTAACACTGTGCAAGCCCGCGAAGTTATCCATTCATCTTGGTGCAACCAGCCTTAAACATGACGCCTGCAGGGAGACAGTAGAAACATGGCGGTCGAAACAACAAACGCCGCCCCCCTCTTTCCAACCAACGCCCCAAAACATCTCGTTACCGACTTCCAACGCCTCTAGTTTCCAAACATTATTGTTTCTCTACAAAATACACATTACATAAATTAAAAAATGTAATTATGTAAAAGCTCTCTTCTTGCTTACAATTAATGTTTCGCTTTGAACAGGAAAACTATGACAAGTAGAAGGAAGGAACAAGCTCGATTTGCGTAGTGTTGCGTCTTGTACAGGAACGGGATATGTAGAAGAGGAACGCCTTACCCATATTAAGCTCAGAATAACAACAAAACAAATCATGTTGCTTCTCAGTACACTCAGTATGCCTTGTAGTTTTAGTGGCTACAGCATTCCTCCGTGCAAATACTAATAATGAAACTGTAGTAACGCAACTTCCTTCCAGCATTGTTAACAGATACTACAAACAATACATTTTAGCAGAAATCAGTGTACTAGTATCACGCTCCCACTCCGATGTAAATTTAGGACCTCTCATTAAATGTGAGAAAGTACCAAAATGAAACCAACAAAATTAAGTATAATATGAGCAATATAAAGTAATCAGTTGCTGACAGGTGAGAAAACTACCGAACTATCAGTTTAATAAGTCATGCTTGCAAAATACCAACACGAATCCCTTACAGAAGAATGGAAAAACTGGTAGGAGCCGACCTTGAGGAAGATCGGTTTGGATTTCCTAGAAATGTAGGAACACTCAAGGCAATACTCACCCTACGTCTGTAACTTCCACTTTGAATGAAAAGAATGACTGTGCTGGTAAAACATCTACGTAACTTGATTTTTAAACACCAGAGTGAAACTGAACGTCCTGAGACTGTTTTCTCTTTACTTATTCTGATCATTTCTAAACGGACAAACAATATTTCAGCGCAACGCAATCATACAAAAGAATAGCCCTGACTAACAGTAACCTATACCCTCCATGAATCACTTAGCACACAAAAATCTGCGTTACTCGAACTACTGTAGTACAGCGAGAGCTAATACTGGCAGCTAATTGAAAGATTCTAACTACTGAAGGCACTAACTACTGATAGGTATATAGTTAGCAAATGAAAGATTTTGGTAGAGAACAAACAATGTACACTCCTGGAAATGGAAAAAAGAACACATTGACACCGGTGTGTCAGACCCACCAAACTTGCTCCGGACACTGTGAGAGGGCTGTACAAGCAATGATCACACGCACGGCACAGCGGACACACCAGGAACCGCGGTGTTGGCCGTCGAATGGCGCTAGCTGCGCAGCATTTGTGCACCGCCGCCGTCAGTGTCAGCCAGTTTGCCGTGGCATACGGAGCTCCATCGCAGTCTTTAACACTGGTAGCATGCCGCGACAGCGTGGACGTGAACCGTATGTGCAGTTGACGGACTTTGAGCGAGGGCGTATAGTGGGCATGTGGGAGGCCGGGTGGACGTATCGCCGAATTGCTCAACACGTGGGGTGTGAGGTCTCCACAGTACATCGATGTTGTCGCCAACCTTAATAGTGTTCAAAAGACATAACATATACACTCCTGGAAATTGAAATAAGAACACCGTGAATTCATTGTCCCAGGAAGGGGAAACTTTGACACATTCCTGGGGTCAGATACATCACATGATCACACTGACAGAACCACAGGCGCATAGACACAGGCAACAGAGCATGCACAATGTCGGCACTAGTACAGTGTATATCCACCTTTCGCAGCAATGCAGGCTGCTATTCTCCCATGGAGACGATCGTAGAGATGCTGGATGTAGTCCTGTGGAACGGCTTGCCATGCCATTTCCACCTGGCGTCTCAGTTGGACCAGCGTTCGTACTGGACGTGCACACAGCGTGAGACGACTCTTCATCCAGTCCCAAACATGCTCAATGGGGGACAGATACGGAGATCTTGCTGGCCAGGGTAGTTGACTTACACCTTCTAGAGCACGTTGGGTGGCAAGGGATACATGCACACGTGCATTGTCCTGTTGGAACAGCAAGTTCCCTTGCCGGTCTAGGAATGGTAGAACGATGGGTTCGATGACGGTTTGGATGTACCGTGAACTATTCAGTGTCCCCTCGACGATCACCAGAGGTGTACGGCCAGTGTGGGAGATCGGTCCCCACACCATGATGCCGGGTGTTGGCCCTGTGTGCCTCGGTCGTATGCAGTCCTGACTGTGGCACTCACCTGCACGGCGCCAAACACGCATACGACCATCATTGGCACCAAGGCAGAAGCGACTCTCATCGCTGAAGACGACACGTCTCCATTCGTCCCTCCATTCACGCCTGTCGCGACACCACTGGAGGCGGGCTGCACGATGTTGGGGCGTGAGCGGAAGACGGCCTAACGGTGTGCGGGACCGTAGCCCAACTTCATGGAGACGGTTGCGAATGGTCCTCGCCGATACCCCAGGAGCAACAGTGTCCCTAATTTGCTGGGAAGTGGCGGTGCGGTCCCCTACGGCACCGCGTAGGATCCTACGGTCTTGGCGTGCATCCGTGCGTCGCTGCGGTCCGGTCCCAGGTCGACGGGCACGTGCACCTTCCGCCGTCCACTGGCGACAACGTCGATGTACTGTGGAGACCTTACGCCCCACGTGTTGAGCAATTGGGCGGTACGTCCACCCGGCCACCCGCATGCCCACTATACGCCCTCGCTCAAAGTGCGTCAACTGCACATACGGTTCACGTCCACGCTGTCGCGGCATGCTACCAGTGTTAAAGACTGCGATGGAGCTCCGTATGCCACGGCAAACTGGCTGACACTGACGGCGGCGGTGCACAAATGCTGCGCAGCTAGCGCCATTCGACGGCCAACACCGCGGTTCCTGGTGTGTCCGCTGTGCCGTGCGTGTGATCATTGCTTGTACAGCCCTCTCACAGTGTCCGGAGCAAGTATGATGGGTCTGACACACCGGTGTCAATGTGTTCTTTTTTCCATTTCCAAGAGTGTATATATAAATTCGTGACTTCCAGCTAAACAAATTTCCTTTTTCTGACGTACCTAGGTCCAGATCGCTCATATTAACATCTCATGAGTCTGGCATTTCTCTCCCCACATCCACCACTTCTGGCGGCTCACCTCCAACTGCCCAACACTACAGGCTGTTAACATCCAACTGCCTAGTACTACACTGGCGAGAAACTTCCTCAACGAGTCCAACCAGCCACAGACTGCACACAGCCCAATCATGGATTTTAATAGAGAGTGTAACGTGGTGTTACCAACACAAAAACCTAAACAGCCTACTTACATAGCCCCCATGCTCCCCACAAAAAGTTCTACAAATTGTTTTTGGCAGTGGCGAATATTGATTTGATAAAAATTTTCATACTAACAATAACAAATATATGAAATGCACACACTTATTGATACACTGTTGGTCAAAAGAAAAAATTGTCCTCACAGTCCATAAAGACAGTCCTGATCATTCATCACAGTAGTAATTAGTTTTATGCATAAAGCCAGAGCAGTAAAATAAAATGCTCACGGAAGTAGTGGATTTCCATGCAGTCTTGAAGAAGTATTCTTGACCTTCCGACGGAAAGACAGTGCTCACTCTTGACATGCAGACAGGTAATGGGCCACAACAGAGCAAACACACAGCAGAGTCAGTCGAAGTTTTTAGAATATTGGTAGGTAGGTCATCACAGAGCATACCCACGCTATTTCTTATGGAGATAATATTTTTAATGGGCCACCACAGGTGCAGACCAACTGTAGCCCTTGTAGAGATGGCCACCAGCCATCTGTTGTGACTGTGCAGGTGCACAATCACCATCAAAGAGGCTTGCAGACAGTATAGGAAGTCCATGAACCACCAGTTGTACTCTCTCAAAAACAAAATTTTAAATGCACTTATAACCAGCAATACTGTTAACCAGTCCCTTGCTGAATTATCAACACATGTGCGAGCAGTAATAGTCCTTTTTTTAAACTTCTCTCATACTGTGCGTATACTATGACCAACAGAAATGTGTGCAGTGAACTGAAAGCCTTCTATTAACTTAAGTTGAAGAACTGGTCTCAATTACAATTTTATAACATGATAATACAATAACAAAGGTACAAAAAACACCATTAAAACATAATGATAAAATCATTAGTAAACCAGGTATTACAAGATAATTGAAATAAGCATACACATGAGTATTACAGGTATTGTGACATAAGTAAGTAAACGAAAAAAATGAGAATATTAATTAGAATGTCAAACTGATTCATGAACATAAAAATGAAAACAAAACAGAATATTTAATGTCTAAACATTTTTCTAAAGTAAAGAACAGGATGTATTTGAGGATAACAGTACTCCTCATCTTAGTAAATGCAGCTTAGTATTAGAAAAATTCTACAACATATCTCTTATCAGACGAACACACAAAGATAGGAAGAACATAGACACACAAGGGTACACATAAACACATAGCGGAATCACACAAAAGGAAAGGACAGGGTTTGTTTTCAGTATAACACCTGGTACTGCAGTATTTATCATATTTCAATTTCAAACAAAACTTTCTTTACTTTTCAGAGATCTCCTTTTGCTCATCATTATTCCCAAAATGTCCTATCTACACATGCATTCTGTATTAGTATTTCCACATATTCTTTACCTCCTTATTTGTTTTCAAGAAAATCCTATCTAACCCTGTTGTCCCTAAGCCCTACTTGTTTATTCATATCCTCTTTCAAAATAATTATTTCTCATTGTACAATACTCATTTTGGCTCAGATCTTTCTCATATAACTTCTCAATGCGTTCTTGCCCTGTTCTTCATAGTTAGTTTCTTATGTAGTGTCCCCCCTCTTAAGCTAACTTAAATATACTGAGTTCAGATACATAAACTAAGGGATGAGGCAATGCAGCAGCACGAACATTAACTCAAACAGGAATGAGGAAAAAAATGCAAAGTGGCAAAGCAAGCGGCAATAAATATAATATGAGCCAATGTGCAGCATCAAGAAAAATTAATCAGTAGTAAAACTGGCTTAGCAGATTAATACAACGTGAAAGTCAGTAGGACAATGCCTGGTAAATAGCAGCAGCAAAAGCAATAAACTAAACCTAAGTATGACAAAGCTCAAGCAGAAAATATATTACAGTTAAGACAGCAATACAGATAAAGGAAATGTCTATTTACACCTTAATACCTATGTATAGAGTGATGCATCACAACAACTTATTCTACCAAACAAGTTACCAAGTCATTGAAAAAAATAATTATGTATGCAACTCTGGTGAAGGGAAATGTTTATTTACATCCTAACGTCTATATCAGTTCTGCAGACTTTACTTCTTTCGTTTCCTCGTGCTCCCTTATTTTTTAAGAAAGTAGATCATAAAATTATTATTTAATTGATATGCAGACAGAAAATATTTATGTTAGTACATCTATTAAATTTTATTTTAACCAATGCTGCAGCGTAACTAGAAACTAGATATCAGACAAAATGTGCAAATATATACAAGGCAAACATAAAGCTCTCATTCACTAGCCATATGACATTTCATAAGGCAGTAGAAAAAAATCTCTCAACTAGAAAGACAGTAGTCATAATGAGGTGTGTAGACGTAAAATATTTTTTATCATTTCATAGGCATTTCAGTAAATATTAGAAAGTACTAGCTCCAAAGTGTAATCATATGCTTTCAAGTATGTGCATGTCGTGTTTGCAATGCTTTCTTCAAATAAATGTCAATAGATAGGTTAATGGCCTCTTTCTTTCTGCACTTGCGCCTGTGCCTCTGAAAGGCACACACTAACGGTGTTTCTCTTCCAGACGACTGTCGCGCAACCAGGTGCCCACAGCGCACCACACCTTCCTTACCGAAACATTTATGACAGCAGTTTCTGCTACAATGACAGTCTCATATAAGTAAAAAAAAATTCACAGGTTGAAAATTTACGTTAGAAGTGTGTAGAAACAAAAACTCATATATAACAGTCCCAAAAACAATTTCCATCGGCATTGTGGTACTCACATTCACCCATGCACTCATCCTTCATAACGATCACAACCACACCTTGACGTCACAATACACATCGTTGTCGCAACAATAACATCACAACACCTTAATCAAATCTCAAAAATGTCCTAGATTTCTTCAAGAATTTCAAAGTCTCTAAAAAAATGCTCTCGTAGTATCACAGTGGGTCCTCAAGTAAATATGAACAGTTCCTAAAATACAGACAAAACACAATTTCGTAAGTGTGTAATTACATAACATGTGTCACTGATGTAGTTAAAAAAGCTTGTCTCTCTGTTAAATATTTAGTTAGCTGTGTAATTCTGTGTTAGGGAAATATGGTACTGATGTGTAAAACTGAATAATCAAATAACATAATAGCTAGGGCTCCTTGCGCTTTCCACACGCATAGTACACAAAGTAAGCATGTACCCCCCTGAGGGTTAATGCAGTTATGCCCTCAGATTATGAAATATATCACTAAAAACCTTCTCTGTATGGTTGTAATTCAAGAATCTTTCTAAAAATGTTCCAAGTACAAAACTTGATCACTCAAATGCGTGTCCTGTAGCGCTTAACTGTGCGTCTTGCTGTAAGATAATTTCTGTCATTACTTAACGGTAAAAAAATGTGCCTAGTAGTTATTGTCGCCCACAAGCAAAGTTCTGTAGAAGTCAATGTACTTACCTTATCATTCACGAAAACAAAGTGGTATGCGAATAGATGTCATAGTTATGACGCTCATTGCCGTGACCGAGAAAGTACTGTACTGTAACGTATTATCGTGTTACGAAAAACGGTGTCTCATTGTAGCTATGCCACAAAGGTTACTACTAAAACATATTTTACTTTTCAGAAGAATGCAGAAAAACAGTTCACATATAAAACAGTTACAGTGCAAAATCAATAATATGAATTGTGTCACTCATTAATAGCATCATGATATAATCCTGTAGCTGTCAAATAAACTAACCACTGTGTCATCTGTTATCTCTCAGAAGGTATTTAAAATCCAGAATGTCTTTACAAGTAAACCAAAAAGTTGCATTAAAACCTCATTATCAATATATGTTCCAAGTATGTGGACTTTTGTCATTACGTAATCATACAACTAACAAGCAAGAATGTACACATAATAACACTGTGTCGTCAGTTCCCTATGAAAATGCACTTATAAAATTACAGTCTTAATACGTTCCCTAGGTTCTTGACTGGATAGGTGACTTCAAAACATTGTTGCATGTTAACAGTTTCTAAGTATGACAAAGCATAATAGTAACATGAAGTAGAAATCATATAGCAACGACCAAGTCAAAAAGCAAATTATCTCTGAATAAACGGTTTTACATGTGAAATGTGGTGTAGTCCTCTACTTTTCTTAGTACGTAGAGTTTCAACTTCAATGCAATTATCATGTGATATATGTGGGTAAAGAACACAGAAATTTTTCTCAAAATTAGCTTCTATATTATTTTTCTTATGGCCAGCCGGCGCACGTGGCTGCCAGCAGTGCAAGTCATTAATCATTATCTCTTAGTTGTCGCCCGTCGTTACTGGGATTTGGCGATCTAACATCTACAATTTCGACTTGTCAAGAGGGCCCTGACGTGTTGGAATCACGACAATCCTGATTAAATTCTGGTCTGTTGTTAAGATTACATCGTCTGTCGTCTTGTCGGTAGTTTCCAGTTTCTTTCTTGTCTGTCACATGGTGGAGAATTTCTCCCGGAATCGTAACTGCGTGCTTGACCGTTGCATCTGAAGTTTTTCTGCCTCCCTTGATAATAATTGTTCTGGTGACCATGTTGTCTGTTTTTACGGTTGTTTCTCTCAGGGTCATTTCCGCGGAGAGCTGATCTTTCCCTGTAATTATTGTTATTCTGCCAATGGTTGTCTTACGGATGGTGTCTGTTTTGATCACAATTTGCGTTATGAAAGTAGCCTTGTCGTGTCCAGTTATTATTTCTGTCATCATGAAATTGTGACAGATATGATCTGTAAGTGTTGTGTTCCTGTTTTCGCATTCCACGACTGTCAGTGTCTATTTGCAATTCTTGCCGCAGTCCCTGAAAAGCTTCAGTGTCATGTTAGCAACGTCCTGCCAAAATAATATGTCTTCAATGTTCAGGAAATTTCGTTAAGCAAATATGGATGACTTCTGATGGGCTGTATGGGTTTGACAAATACTGATTTTTGTGCAAAATATTTTACCAGACTGGAAAATTCAGTCTGTTCAAAATGCTTCATCATTATAATGCTATGTTTTACTCGATCTTGAGTAGCTTGAGACCAAGGAAGGCATGATAAAATTCTCCTTCACTGTGACAGTCCCAAATGTCTGATGGCATTCTTACAGCTGGTTGATTAAGTAGCCACACATAAATTCTAATCTGTCCTCTAATGACCAATTGGGAGGAAAACAATGTGAGAATTGATGAAGCCACGCTTCTGGATAAATGTCGTTGCTGGAATTCTTAAATGTTTTGAATTTACGTGTAACAATGAAGAGCATGTAGTCAAAATCATTACGGTGAGTCGCATATCGGTCATTATTACTTGGTGTTGGTGGTTCCATCTCAAAATTCGGTGCAACTTGCCAATTTCTTTCAAAATTTCCGAAATGCCCTGTGTTATTATTTTATGGCTTCTCCATATTTCTAAATCCTTCTTTCCGTGTCCAAGGGTGAGTGTCATCTGAAAGATGTAATTCTCGCATTACGTGTGTCAACTGATCTTGTACATTTCGCATTTCTCTTATGTACTGTAGATTAATCTGATTCTGATTTTGTTTAAACTTCTTAATTTGTTTATTTTTCTCTGTGTCAGTTCAGGCTACCGGTCTTGTGTGTTTCAGATCATCATCTACCTTTGAAGATAAGTTAGTGAACTGATCCGAAAGTTCGGCTACTGTCTCCGATAATGAACTGATTTCCTCCGTGTGTTTTTCTGAACCAAGTTTCAGAGTGTCCATTTGTGTCTAAAGCGTATCTACTGTGTCCTTTAAGTTTCCTTGATTTTGTACAAGTTGTGTAACCGTATAGTTAGACGCAACTGAGTCAATTTTAGCCGACAAGGTGTGATTTTCATGAACAATAGTTTGCAGTTCTTTTATGGCTGCTTCGTGATTCTGTAATTCATTTTCATGACGCGAAAAATTAGGTTAAAAATGCTCACAAATTTGTGTTTTTACGTCATTATAAACTTTTTGACATTTAGATTCTATTTTAAGTAACTCAGCAGTTAAATCTTCACGTGTTTGTTCAAGCGTTTGTTCGATTGAGTCTCACTTTTGAAGCTGTTGCAGTGTTTGTCCCTGATTTTCTTCCATTGTGTCTAACTTTTGAAGCTGTTGTTCCATTTTTTTGCATTAGTTGTAATAACAATGCACTGGTATCTGAAACATGTTCCTCTGTGCTTTTAGGCAGTGCATTTGCACCGGCAACATTCGTATTTTGAAAAGCAAAACCCGAATCTACAGTATTTGCAAGATTTTATCCTGTCATTTCGGGTTCCTGGGGCGAGCTATATCCGACAGATCGAGCGACAATACTTCTCTATTCACTAGCTGTTTCACTGTCTACACCATTACTTATTGCCTGGTCCATTTCCCTAAGCACAATTACCAAATTACTACTTTGAATATCTGTTAATTCGTTACACGATGGTGCTGATAAGTTACGTTCGTTGTCAGTATGATTTCTCAATTTACTTTGGAGCCTGGTTGAGCCGTGGCTGGCTCATGCTATGCGCTGGATTAAAACTTCGTTGCGATTCTGTATTTAGTCTCCCGCGGTTATCGCTATTATGCTGTTATCCTCTCTGTCCGCGGGTGGGAGGAGCGGTGTGTATCTGTATTCGCACCTTGGAGTATGTTTGGCTTGGCACCTATAGTTTCCAGCCGAGCGGTGTGCGACCAGTAGGTCGGTTGGCGTGGAGCAGCGAGGTACTCTCCGCGGGACGTAGTTTGGCCAGGGCCTCTGGCGGTATGTACGCGGTGCCGGAGCCTGTTGCGCTGTGCCTATTGGTACGAGGTCCATGGCTCACCGACGCTGGACACGAACGTTGAGTTTTTATTTAATCTACCAGCAAGTCAAGACTGTTCACAATGTGTCGTTTGGAGTTCGTTGTCCCGCGAGCAACCACGTGCTTTTCAAGTTGGAAAATTCCAGCCACCCTCCTGTGGAGTTTCACTGTATTTCGTTATTTGAATTGAAGTGCACTAGCGGAATCTTCTGCCTTGTGGCCGTTTACGTTCCGTTTACCTGCCCTGGCCGTTGACGTAAATCTCAGGCAGTGTATTTTCCTCATCATGTTGTTACTGTCCAGAACGATGTGTAGTTTGACAGCTCCATGTATGACTGGTTGTGGGCGCCGGTATCTTCTACGTTGTTCCGTTGAACTCTGTGTCGTGCCCTGGTCGAGTGAAGTGGAAGTTATCTGGTCGGTTGGTCCGTTGACTGCCGGTCGATTCGGCGGTTGGGTTGTCGTCTGATCCTGATTGGTTGGCCTCACTGCCTGTCTTACCTATGGGAGCGTTAGTGTTTGAATTCTAGGCTCAACCTCGAACATCTGAGCGCGCTTGGGTGTACTGCCTTTTTTTATTCGTTCTTGTTGTTTGCACTTACATGGCTTATAGCCGATTTTTTAAAATTAAAGTTGATTTGCCCTTAAGCTGTAAAATTCTTTAGGACTTCATCCTAATTTAAAGAACTGTTTTACGTAAGACCTTTCGCATTTTATAGGTTTTAATGTTGTTGAATTTTAAGTGTTGGGCCTTCATCTGATTTTGAATTTGAGTTGTTTTGCTCTTAAGGCCTAAAGCCTAACTTAAAGAACTCTTTCACGTAAGACCTTTGGCATTTTAGAAGTTTTAATGTTGTTGAATTTTGAGTGTTGGGCCTTCAACCGATTTTGAGTTTGAATTGTTTTGCTCAGTTTACTTTGGAGCTTAGTGTTACGTTTTTCACACACCATAATTAACACGATTTCACACGACAACACAGAAAAACACAATTTGAAGAGCACAAATAAGAAGACATATTAAAATACCACTGAAAATAATATCTAAATAATTGAAAGCACGGCTGCGAAATATTTGGTACAATACTACATGCATGCCACAACTGTTTTTCTGTAGAACAATGTAAAACTACAACCACAAAGGAAATTCTCTCTAGAATTACGCGTTAGCAATAAACAATAACTACACTAATTATTGAAACTACCAGAAAAAATCAGAAGATTCCAGTGACGTATCCTCGGCTAAGGGTCGAAATACACTCCTGGAAATTGAAATAAGAACACCGTGAATTCATTGTCCCAGGAAGGGGAAACTTTATTGACACATTCCTGGGGTCAGATACATCACATGATCACACTGACAGAACCACAGGCACATACACACAGGCAACAGAGCATGCACAATGTCGGCACTAGTACAGTGTATATCCACCTTTCGCAGCAATGCAGGCTGCTATTCTCCCATGGAGACGATCGTAGAGATGCTGGATGTAGTCCTGTGGAACGGCTTGCCATGCCATTTCCACCTGGCGTCTCAGTTGGACCAGCGTTCGTGCTGGACGTGCACACAGCGTGAGACGACGCTTCATCCAGTCCCAAACATGCTCAATGGGGGACAGATACGGAGATCTTGCTGGCCAGGGTAGTTGACTTACACCTTCTAGAGCACGTTGGGTGGCACGGGATACATGCGGACGTGCATTGTCCTGTTGGAACAGCAAGTTCCCTTGCCGGTCTAGGAATGGTAGAACGATGGGTTCGATGACGGTTTGGATGTACAGTGCACTATTCAGTGTCCCCTCGACGATCACCAGAGGTGTACGGCCAGTGTAGGAGATCGCTCCCCACACCATGATGCCGGGTGTTGGCCCTGTGTGCCTCGGTCGTATGCAGTCCTGATTGTGGAGCTCACCTGCACGGCGCCAAACACGCATACGACCATCATTGGCACCAAGGCAGAAGCGACTCTCATCGCTGAAGACGACACGTCTCCATTCGTCCCTCCATTCACGCCTGTCGCGACACCACTGGAGGCGGGCTGCACGATGTTGGGGCGTGAGCGGAAGACGGCCTAACGGTGTGCGGGACCGTAGCCCAGCTTCATGGAGACGGTTGCGAATGGTCCTCGCCGATACCCCAGGAGCAACAGTATCCCTAATTTGCTGCGAAGTGGCGGTGCGGTCCCCTACGGCACTGCGTAGGATCCTACGGCCTTGGCGTGCATCCGTGCGTCGCTGCGGTCCGGTCCCAGGTCGACGGGCACGTGCACCTTCCGCCGACCACTGGCGACAACATCGATGTACTGTGGAGACCTCACGCCCCACGTGTTGAGCAATTCGGCGGTACGTCCACCCGGCCTCCCTCATGCCCACTATACGCCCTCGCTCAAAGTCCGTCAACTGCATATACGGTTCACGTCCACGCTGTCGCGGCATGCTACCAGTGTTAAAGACTGCGATGGAGCTCCGTATGCCACGGCAAACTGGCTGACACTGACGGCGGCGGTGCACAAATGCTGCGCAGCTAGCGCCATTCGACGGCCAACACCGCGGTTCCTGGTGTGTCCGCTGTGCCGTGCGTGTGATCATTGCTTGTACAGCCCTCTCGCAGTGTCCGGAGCAAGTATGGTGGGTCTGACACACCGGTGTCAATGTGTTCTTTTTTCCATTTCCAGGAGTGTATGAAACTTCCCCTTTCAATGTAAAGAATGACTGTGCTGGTAAAACTTCTACGTTTCTTGATTTTCAAAAACCAGAATGAAACTGAAGATACTAAGACTGTTTTCTCTGTACTTATTCAGATCATTTCTAAACTGACAAAAAATATTTTAGCGCAAACGCAATCTGACTTTTAATAATCCCTACAAAAGAATAGCTCTGACTAACAGTAACCTATACCCTCCATGAATCACTTACCACACAAAACTCTTCGTTACTCGAACTACTGCAGTACAGCGAGAGCCAATACTGCTACGTAAATAAAAGATTCTAACTACTGAAGGCACTAACTACTGATAGGCATATACACTCCTGGAAATTGAAATAAGAACACCGTGAATTCATTGTCCCAGGAAGGGGAAACTTTATTGACACATTCCTGGGGTCATATACATCACATGATCACACTGACAGAACCACAGGCACATACACACAGGCAACAGAGCATGCACAATGTCGGCACTAGTACAGTGTATATCCACCTTTCGCAGCAATACAGGCTGCTATTCTCCCATGGAGACGATCGTAGAGATGCTGGATGTAGTCCTGTGGAACGGCTTGCCATGCCATTTCCACCTGGCGCCTCAGTTGGACCAGCGTTCGTGCTGGACGTGCAGACCGCGTGAGACGACGCTTCATCCAGTCCCAAACATGCTCAATGGGGGACAGATCCGGAGATCTTGCTAGCCAGGGTAGTTGACTTACACCTTCTAGAGCACGTTGGGTGGCACGGGATACATGCGGACGTGCATTGTCCTGTTGTAACACCAAGTTCCCTTGACGGTCTAGGAATGGTAGAACGATGGGTTCGATGACGGTTTGGATGTACCGTGCACTATTCAGTGTCCCCTCGACGATCACCAGAGGTGTACGGCCAGTGTAGGAGATCGCTCCCCACACCATGATGCCGGGTGTTGGCCCTGTGTGCCTCGGTCGTATGCAGTCCTGATTGTGGCGCTCACCTGCACGGCGCCAAACACGTATACGACCATCATTGGCACCAAGGCAGAAGCGACTCTCATCGCTGAAGACGACACGTCTCCATTCGTCCCTCCATTCACGCCTGTCGCGACACCACTGGAGGTGGGCTGCACGATGTTGGGGCGTGAGCGGAAGATGGCCTAACGGTGTGCGGGACCGTAGCCCAGCTTCATGGAGACGGTTGCGAATGGTCCTCGCCGATACCCCAGGAGCAACAGTGTCCCTAATTTGCTGGGAAGTGGCGGTGCGGTCCCCTACGGCACTGCGTAGGATCCTACGGTCTTGTCGTGCATCCGTGCGTCGCTGCGGTCCGGTCCCAGGTCGACGGGCACGTGCACCTTCCGCCGACCACTGGCGACAACATCGATGTACTGTGGAGACCTCACGCCCCACGTGTTGAGCAATTCGGCGGTACGTCCACCCGGCCTCCTGCATGCCCACTATACGCCCTCGCTCAAAGTCCGTCAGCTGCACATACGGTTCACGTCCACGCTGTCGCGGCATGCTACCAGTGTTAAAGACTGCGATGGAGCTCCGTATGCCACGGCAAACTGGCTGACACTGACGGCGGCGGTGCACAAATGCTGCGCAGCTAGCGCCATTCGACGGCCAACACCGCGGTTCCTGGTGTGTCCGCTGTGCCATGCGTGTGATCATTGCTTGTACAGCCCTCTCGCAGTGTCCGGAGCAAGTATGGTGGGTCTGACGCACCGATGTCAATGTGTTCTTTTTTCCATTTCCAGGAGTGTAGTTAGCAAATGAAAGTTTTTGGTAGACAACACACAATGTACTTACCTTAATAGTGTTCAAATGTCACAATATATTCCACTGGCCGTTAAAGAAATGCATGATAAACGGGTATTCATTGAACAAATATATTATACTACAACTGACATGTGACTACACTTTAACCCAATTTGGGTGCATAGATCTTGAGAAATCAGTACCCAGAATAACCACCTCTGGCCGTAATAACGGCCTTGATACGGCTGGGCATTTGAGTGAAACACGTACAGCTGTCCATGCAGCTTCAATACAATACCACAGTTCATCAAGAGTAGTGAATGGCGTATTGTGACGAGCCAGTTGTTCAGCCACCATTGACCAGACGTTTTCAGTTGGCGAGAGATCTGGAGAATGTCCTGGCCAGGGAAGCAGTACAACATTTTCTGTATCCAGAAAGGCCCGTACAGGAACTACAACATGCGGTCGTGCATTATCCTGCTGAAATGTAGGCTTTCGCAGGGATCGAATGAAGGGTAGACCCACGGGTCGTAACGCATCTGAAATGTAACGTCCACTGTTCAACGTGCCGTCAATGCGAACAAGAGGTGACCGAGACATGTCATGTAACCAATGGCACCCCATACCAATACGCCGGTATGGCGATGACGAATACACGCTTCCAATGTGCATTCACCGAGATATCGACAAACATGGATGCGACCATCATGATGCTGTAAACAGAACCTGGAATCATCTGAAAAAATGACGTTTTGCCATTGGTGCACCCAGGTTCGTCGTTGAGTACACCATTCCAGCGCTCCTGTCTGTGATGCAGCGTCACGGGTAACCACAGCCACGGTCTCCGAGTTGATAGTCCATGCTGCTGCAAACGTCGTCGAACTGTTCGTGCAGATGGTTGTTGTCTTGCAAACGTCCCTATCTGTTGACTCAGGGATCGAGACGTGGCTGCACGATCCGTTACAGCCAAGTGGATAAGATGCCTGTCATCTCGACTGCTAGTGATACGAGGCCTTTGAGATCCAGCACGGCGTTCCGTATTACCCGTCTGAACCCACCGATTCCATATTCTGCTAACAGTCATTGGATATCGACCAACGCGATCAGCACTGCCGGGATACGATAAACCACAGTTGTGATAGGCTACAATCCGACCTTTTTCAAAGTTGGAAACGTGATGATACGCATTTCTCCTCCTTACACGAGGCATCACAACAACGCCGGTCAACTACTGTTTGTGTACGAGAAATCGGTTGGAAACTTTCCTCATGTCAGCACGTTGTAGATTTCACCACCAGCGCCAACCTTGTGTGAATGCTCTGACAAGCTAATCATTTGCACATCACAGCATCTTCTTCCTGACGGCTAAATTTCGCGTCTGCAGCACGTCATCTTCGTGGTGTATTACTTTTAATGGCCAGTAGTGTATATATAAATTAGTGACATCCAGTTTAATGAATTTCCTTTTTCTGACAGATACAGGTCCACATGGTCCGCTCATACTGACATCTCAGAACTATGGCATCTCCCTCCCCCCATCCACCACTGCTGGCGGCTCACCTCCAACTGCCCAACGCCACGGGCTGTTCACATCCAACTGCCCAATACTGGCGAAAAACTTCGAACAGCGAGTTCAACCAGACACAGACTGCACACAGCCCATTTTAATAGAGAGCGCTACGTGACGTTACCAACATAAAAAATAAACAGCCTACTTACACGACTTATCTTAGAAAATAGATTAAGGAAAGGCAAACGTACGTTTATAGCATTTGTATATTTAGAGGAAGACTTTGATAATTTTGAATCTTTGAAATTCTGAAGGTAACAGAGGTAAAATACAGGGAGTCAAACGCTCGTACACAAACTATATGCCAGTTGTATGAGTCAATAGGGCTAACCCCTTTCCCTTCCCCCAGAAAATGTCGGGAAGTTCAAATTACATCACAATAATGCAACACACCACAGCTTTCTCTACTAACCTAAGAAAATGGTGAAAAGGTAGATCAGTTGGACTACAACCACTAACCTAATTCATCCGACCGCCACCTCTTTCTAGGAAATGGTGGGAAGAGGACTCAACCTGTGCTGGACGTGAGTTTTTATTTTAAATCTTTATTTAAACAATTAGAGGCAGTGTGTTCACCACGACATCCAGAATCCAACTGACCTAGTGCACAGTACTGCCCCCAGAGGGTGCTGTCACACCTTACATGACATAATCCAAAATAGCGGTTTGGAGGTGGAGAGGAAGGGTCTCATAAGAGGAAATTCGATGGTATATAGTTTATTTATTAAGAAAATCTGTTTGTGGGCGTTGGATTTGTCTTGCTCATCATACTCTGCTGTTTGGAAATATGTAGGTCTTGTAAGAAGTAATTACGTGGAAAAAAACATGTAGCATTATCTGATGTTTGTCACTGTACTCTGGGTGCCATAACATAATGTTTGGCTCTTTGTCGGCACTTAACCTATTGTTCTGTTAAGTAGTTTCCCATGTCACTCCCATTTCCTTAAACTATTGTACTGCCTTATATACCAAATTAGGTAATTAGGTAAGTCCTTCCACCATTATGTGGTACGCTTTTCGAATTGCACATGCTTTTGAACGGCATTTCTGGGTCATTCTTCTTTATCACCCACCCCCTTAAACTATTGTACTGCGTTTTACATAAAAATTATGCAAATTGACCAAGTGTTCTGCACTTAACGTGTTGTTCTGCCCACTCACACCCCCCCCCCCCCCCTTAACTACTGTACCGCTAACACCATATTGATATAAAAAATTATATAAATTAATTAAATCTATATTTTTCATATGTATGGGGTAGTTGCTTTTAATTTTCAGCATAATATTGGTCGGTTAAATTTATGGAATACAGTGTCAACAAAGGACCCCCCACTCGACGCCTGACACCGCTGCCACCGCCAGTGCCATTGTCCCGGGCCCCGACCCTCCTCAGCTGAGGCCGACATAGCATTGCTCTGGCGTCCATTGCCCACCGACCCTCAGGCTAGAGGGCTAGGGCTGCAGCAACCAGGCTGCTCGCAGCTTCCCGATTCTGCAGCGTCTGCTCCTATGCTGTCACGTCCCTGCCGATTACATATTTGTTTATATGTTCAGATGTGCTAACAAAACTAACGGGGTTCCATTTAAAACAACGTAGGTTTGTGATAAAAAAGCATACTTCCGTGCATTTTTGTATGGTTTGTATTAAACACTTAGACTAGCCCCTCTCCTCACGTTAGGTCTGTGGCATCGTTTCGTCAGTATTTGATGTGGTTTACGAAATATATCCAGCGGTAACTTTAGGTGGCTCAGCCTGTAGAATTTACCCGCCAAATTACTGATGCCGCCGGAGTGGGTGCTCTGTCCGCCTTTTCTGTTTCTTTCTGCAGACGAGACTTTCAACCACAAAAAGTTATTTTATACAGATAGCCATATTGCACCCATAATTGAACCTTGCAAAGTGCCCTACATATCGCCAATACTCCATTACACTGCTATCCAACTGAGGACAGGAGCTTGAATATTAGAGCGTGAAACCAATCTTCAACCCAGCAATATATCACCGTGTAATGTGTCGATGTAGTAAACATACACTTCGTATCCTTCATCCTACAAATTCGCCCCTTTTACATCATTTGTATAGCTATGAACCTGTAGACACTCATACATATACCTCAAAACCAGGCAGCACAGTATATACTCCTCGCATCACTAGATATTTCCCACAGGCGATGGTCAGAAGTCACTCACTCCCAACTTATTAAGAGAGCGCTCTCAGCGGACCGAAGTCAGTCTAAGAACTGTTCTACATTTATTTATTTAGCGTATGGCAAGTACAAATCACGTTTATAGAGAAATAAGCTGCTACAATAACTTTATAACTTTGGCACTAAAAAACAAGACATAAGGAATTAAATACAGTTATGTCATGAACAACATACATATAATTACAAATTAACATTTAGGTTTTTAATATATTGAACTGCACTTCGAGTCGCAGCCAGGAAGTCCTTTGTTTGACCTGAGCAGGCTCTCAGAGGGCACTCTGCAATGATGTGCCGGATCGTCTGCTTCTCAGCGCCGAAGTCGCACTTTGGGGATGGTGCTCTTCCCCATTTGTGTAGAGAGTCCGCACATCGACCGTGGCCCGTCCTGATCCTGTTGAGGATGGTCCAGGTTTTACGTGGTAAGCCAAAGCCTGGAGGTCTGTTCGACGGTTTCAGTAAGGTGTTTACCTGTGGTGGTGCTGATTCTTCCCAAACCACTCTCCAGCAATCTTCAATACAGAAACCATTTTCCTCCAGATCTTTGGCCCTTATAAGAGGTGGATGTCTAGAGCGTAATCTATCTCTGTCAATGCCATTGCTCAAAGCGTGAATCGGAAGCTGAGGGTTGTCTTGTATTTTTTTAAATTCTCTGAGAAGCGCATATTCTCTTCGTAAGTGAGGTGGCGGTATGTGGCCCCGAACAGGTAGCCAGTGAATGAGGGTTGATTTTATTGTACCTGAAATAATCCTCATAGTTTGGTTCAGTACTGTGTCCACCATCTTGGTGTGAGCGCTTTCTAGCCAAACAGGGGAACAGTACTCTGCCGCAGAGTAGACAAGTCCCAAAGCAAAGTATCACAAGGTAGAGGCGAAGGAGCCCCAGCTGGTACCACATAGTTTCTGAATGATGTTGTTCCTAGTATGGATTTTTGCAGCAGTGTTGATGAGGTGTTGTTTGTAGCTCAGGGTCCTATCTAATGTCACACCCAGGTATTTTGGATTTGTATTATAAGGCAGAATATTGTTATCAAAATATATCTTAAGGCGTCTGTTAACCAATTTATTATTCAGGTGGAAACACATAGCCTCAGTTTTAGTTGGACTAGGTTGTAGTCTCCATTCATGAAAGTACGTTCCCAGCGAGGAGGAGTCGCTTGTCACGACAGTCTCAGTATGCTCCATATCTCGATGTTGTGTAGCTATGGCCCAGTCATCTGCATATCCAAACTTTTCAGATTTAGTATTAGGCATATCGGCTACATACACGCTGAAAAGTAGCGCTGCCAGGACTGATCCTTGAGGCAAGCCATTATTGAGCTTCAATGTTTTGCTCCTATAATTTCCAAGTATCACCTGGAATGGTCTGCTGCAGACCATCTCGTTGGTAAGGTTAGCCATTTTCAAACATGCCACAAATTTGGGCTCATTTACCCTCGACACTAACACGTTACTGTTTGTGGTCCGGACCTTCTTGGTTGCTTTCTTGCTTTCCTACACACATCCCCAGACTCTGGGATTAGAATAACACATTTATATTCGCATGGTTTGGCATAATATTATACCATTTTCGTCGTACTTCTCGATATCAAGCACACAGCAGTATCCTACCGATCGTTGGCAACATAATTCAGATTTTTTTTTTTTTCCTTCAGTCTACTGACTGGTTCAATGCGGCCCGCCACGAATTCCTTTCCTGTGCTAACCTCTTCATCTCAGAGTAGCACTTGCAACCTACGTCCTCAATTATTTGCTTGACGTATTCCAATATCTGTCTTCCTCTACAGTTTTTGCCCTCTACAGCTCCCTCTAGTACCATGGAAGTCATTCCCTCATGTCTTAGCAGATGTCCTATCATCCTGTCCCTTCTCCTTATCAGTGTTTTCCACATATTCCTTTCCTCTCCGATTCTGCGTAGAACCTCCTCATTCCTTACCTTATCAGTCCATCTAATTTTCAACATTCGTCTATAGCACTACATCTCAAATGCTTCGATTCTCTTCTGTTCCGGTTTTCCCACAGTCCATGTTTCACTACCATACAATGCTGTACTCCAGACGTACATCCTCAGAAATTTCTTCCTCAAATTAAGGCCGGTATTTGATATTAGTAGACTTCTCCTGGCCAGAAACGCCTTTTTTGCCATAGCGAGTCTGCTTTTGATGTCTTCCTTGCTCCGTCCGTCATTGGTTAATTTACTGCCTAGGTAGCAGAATTCCTTAACTTCATTGACTTCGTGACCATCAATCCTAATGTTAAGTTTCTCGCTGTTCTCATTTCTACTACTTCTCATTACCTTCGTCTTTCTCCGATTTACTCTCAAACCATAATGTGTACTCATTAGACTGTTCATTCCGTTCAGCAGATCATTTAATTCCTCTTCACTTTCACTCAGGATAGCAATGTCATCAGCGAATCGTATCATTGATATCCTTTCACCTTGTTTTTTAATTCCACTCCTGAACCTTTCTTTTATTACCATCATTGCTTCCTCGATGTACAGATTGAAGAGTAGGGGCGAAAGGCTACAGCCTTGTCTTACACCCTTTCTAATACGAGCACTTCGTTCTTGATCGTCCACTCTTATTATTCCCTCTTGGTTGTTGTACATATTGTATATGACCCGTCTCTCCCTATAGCTTACCCCTACTTTTTTCAGTATCTCGAACAGCTTGCACCATTTTATATTGTCGAACGCTTTTTCCAGGTCGACAAATCCTATGAACGTGTCTTGATTTTTCTTTAGCCTTGCTTCCATTATTAGCCGTAACGTCAGAATTGCCTCTCTCGTGCCTTTACTTTTCCTAAAGCCAAACTGATCGTCACCTAGCGCATTCTCAATTATCTTTTACATTCTTCTGTATATTATTATTGTAAGCAGTTTCGATGCATGAGCTGTTAAGCTGATTGTGCGATAATTCCCGCACTTGTCATCTCTTGCCGTCTTCGGAATTGTGTGGATGATGCTTTTCCGAAAGTCAGATGGTATGTCGCCAGACTCATATATTCTACACACCAACATGAATAGTCGTTTTGTTGCCACTTCCCCTAATGATTTTAGAAATTCTGATGGAATGGTATCTATCCCTTCTGCCTTATTTGACCGTGAGTCCTCCAAAGCTCTTTTAAATTCCGATTCTAATACTGGATCCCCTATCTCTTCTAAATCGACTCCTGTTTCTTCTTCTATCACATCAGACAAATCTTCGCCCTCATAGAGACTTTTAATGTATTCTTTCCACCTATCTGCTCTCTCCTCTGCATTTAACAGTGGAATTCCCGTTGCACTCTTAATGTTACCACCGTTGCTTTCAATGTCACCAAAGGTTGTTTTGACTTTCATGTATGCTGAGTCTGTCCTTCCGACAATCATATCTTTTTAGATGTCTTCACATTTTTCCTGCAGCCATTTTGTCTTAGCTTCCCTGCACTTCCTATTTATTTCATTCCTCAGGGACTTGTATTTCTGTATTCCTGATTTTCCCGGAACATGTTTGTACTTCCTCCTTTCATCAATCAACTGAAGTATTTCTTCTGTTACCCATGGTTTCTTCGCAGATATCTTCTTTGTACCTATGTTTTCCTTCCCAACTTCTGTGATGGCCCTTTTTAGAGATGTCCATTCATCTTCAACTGTACTGCCTACTGCGCTATTCCTTATTACTGTATCTATAGAGTTAGAGAACTTCAAACGTATCTCGTCATTCCTTAGAACTTCCGTATCCCACTTCTTTGCGTATCTATTCTTCCTGACTAATGTCTTGAACTTCAGCCTACTCTTCATCACTACTATATCGTGATCTGAGTCTAAATCTGCTCCTGGGTAAGCCTTACAATCCAATATCTGATTTCGGAATCTCTGTCTGACCATGATGTAATCTAATTGAAATCTTCCCGTATCTCCCGGCCTTTTCCAAGTATACCTCCTCCTCTTGTGATTCTTGAACAGGGTATTCGCTATGACTAGCTGAAACTTGTTACAGAACTGAATTAGTCTTTCTCCTCTTTCATTCCTTGTCCCAAACCCATATTCTCCTGTAACCTTTTCTTCTACTCCTTCCCCTACAACGGCATTTCAGTCGCCCATGACTATTAGATTTCGTCCCCCTTTACATACTGCATTACCCTTTCAATATCCTCATACACTTTCTCTATCTGTTCATCTTCAGCTTGCGACGTCGGCATGTATACCTGAACTATCGTTGTCGGTGTTGTTCTGCTGTCGATTCTGATTAGAACAACCCGGTCACTGAACTGTTCGCAGTAACACACCCTCTGCCCTACTTTCCTATTCATAACGAATCCTACACCTGTTATACCATTTTCTGCTGCTGTTGATATTACCCGATACTCATCTGACAAGAAATCCTTGTCTTCCTTCCACTTCACTTCACTGACCCCTACTATATCTAGATTGAGCCTTTGGATTTCCCTTTTCAGATTTTCTAGTTTCCCTACCACGTTCAAGCTTCTGACATTCCACGCCCCGACTCGTAGAACATTATCCTGTCGTTGATTATTCAAATCTTTTCTCATGATAACCTCCCGCTTGGCAGTCCCCTCCCGGAGATCCGAATGGGGGACTATTCCGGAATCTTTTCCCAATGGAGAGACCATCATGACCCTTCTTCAACTACAGGCCACATGTCCTGTGGATACACGTTACGTGTCTTTAATGCAGTGGTTTCCATTGCCTTCTGCATCCTCATGTCGTTGATCATTGCTGATTCTTCCGCCTTTAGGGGAAATTTCCCACCCCTAGGACAAGAGAGTGCCCTGAACCTCTATCCGCTCCTCCGCCCTCTTTGACAAGGCCGTTGGCAGAATGAGGCTGACTTCTTATGCCGGAAGTCTTCGGCCGCCAATGCTGATTATTTATCAAAATTTAGGCAGCAGCTCGATTAAGCGATATGACATTCCATGCCCCGAGTCGTAGAACGCCAGTTTCCTTTCTCCTGATAACGACGTCCTCCTGAGTAGTCCCCGCCCGGAGATCCGAATGGGGGACTATTTTACCTCCGGAATATTTTACCCAAGAGGACGCTGTCATCATTTAAACATACAATAAAGCTGCATGCCTTCGAGAAAAATTACGGCTGTAGTTTCTCCTTGCTTTCAGCCGTTCACAGTACCAACACAGTAAGGCCATTTTGCTTAATGTTACAAAGCCAGATTAGTCACTCATCCAGACTGTTGCCCGTGCAACTATTGAAAAGGCTGCTGCCCCTCTTCAGGACCCACACGTCTGTCTGGCCTCTCAACACATACCCCTCCGTTGTGGTTGCACCTACGGTACGGCTGTCTGTATCGCTGAGACACGCAAGCCTCCCCACCACCGGCAAGGTGCATAGTTTATTCGGAGGATTGTTGTGGTAACCATAATTAATTGGCTGGATTAAAAGCAGTTGAAAAAGGTTTTCATGGAAACGAAGGAGAATACCCAAAGGAGTATGGGTGTTAGGCATGATGAAAACCAATTCAAACAAATAGGAGAAAATGATAGAGGTGATTGACATGGCTAAGGCTTCAGAACGAAAGATTCATCATTTTCATTTTTCAAATGAAAGTTTGATGTTTTCAAGGAACTTGTATGGTTGTGCTTGTTTACTTAAACTGTGTTGTTTTTTCTTGTATTCGTGTTTTACTGACTGATGTCGTGGTGTGGTGGTGTGATTTTATTATTAGTGAGGGGTTCCATCTTTAGGGCTTGGCCCGGGAATGTTCTGGACGTGTTTTGGGCTACTGTATGCACTGGACTGATGAATTTGAACCTAGGCATCGGATTGTGCGTACTCTGGTCGTTAGTAGGGCATCCATGTCTGGTTGTTTTGTCAGGATGTGTCTTCCATTATTCGCACCTAATTTCGTGAACCGTGATGTTTTTCAGTGATTTTGCGTCCACTAAGTCCTAAAGTTCGTTGCTTGGTGTTTTTGGTGGGAGTTACGTGAAATTACTGAGCAGGCAGCTTTGTGTCTGTCACAGTCATACAGCCACTTCCTCCTACGGGGGCGCTGGCGTGTTCTAGAACAGGTCTAGTATGCGTGAGGTGTTGTTTCACAGCCGTGAAAGCATCGCCCTAGGTGTCGTACTAGTTCGTGTCGTTGCCTTGTCTTGTCTACGAGGCAGTGTATCAGTTCGTATACACACCGAGGTAGGTAGCAGTGTTGGCAATCCTTAGCGACGTGTTCCATAGCGGCAGTCTTATGTCTGAGTCAGTTTGCAGTCTCTTTTATGTGTCGCAAGACTCATTTGCGTTTTTGTCGGGTTGAGCCTGATTCTCCATTTCTGCATACAGCCCTCCAGCCAGCCCTTCGTCCCACTGTATTACGGTCGTTCATCGAGAGATGCACCATCATCCATGGTGGTCCACGTACAGCGCAACTGTCTCCTCTGGGGTTACTGCAGGAGGGAGGGGGGATGCCTACCGTGTACAGCGGGTACACTAGCGGTGACAGCACGCTGTCTGTTTGCAATACTGCAGTGGAAACATGGACTCTGCACACCTTATCTGTGAAGTACGTTTTCATCAGGCGGACCATTTGGGTTTCACAACACTTCCTGCAAACGCGACGTTATTTTGACGTCACGCGCAATATCGATGACTGCAGGAACTGTTATCGTCTTTCGTTAGCGTTTGATGTGGGCCTCTTTCGCATGGGTAACAGCTCACTCACGTCCTTAGCGGCAGAAATATACCAACTGGATGTGCCATTGGTGTGCAGCAGCACTTATGAGGTGAAGTATGAATATTATTGCTTATCGATTCACTCGCAGCATTTTAAACAACCTTTTTGGGCTCCTGCCTAATCACATATTCAGAAATCACTATATGTTCTGAAAAATTTATTTTATCTTTTGTTCTTTAATCAAGCAGAAATGTTAAATAACATCGATAAATGAGAGATACTGGTGTTACATTAAATGCCCAGAATACATAACCCACGGCCTTATCTATTACGCTACAATCTACTCATGTGACAGCTGCCTGTCACAGTATCTCTCGAAGGCTCATATAGTTTATGTGTTATTAACTGCCATTTAATGGTAAGAGTGACGTGTTCGTCATACATTTTCAATGCAATGCTACCTTGAAACGACGTACTGAAAGCTAAAATACACAACAAGAAAAATATGCCAAAATAAATATGTCGCCTGCCGAATCGATTGTCCATTGTAGACATTTGCAATATTGCGTGTGACGTAAAAATGACGTCACGATTGCAGGAAGCGTTGTGCGACGAATGTTGCCTGGACTGTTTTTGTTGTAGTCCACTGCTGCTGCAGCTTATGGTGGACGCCATCCTGCCAGGGCTTGTCGACGTCTGGCGTGCATTGTCCAGTGACTCCGTGGGTTGTGGGCTGAGGTCTCACTTCGTAAACCAGCCTTAGTCACTGGGAGCAAGTGTTAATGTTGTTACGTAGGTACGTACGTCTTTTGTAGGTCTGTTACTGTTCTGTCTAACGTTCATCTACATCTACATACATACTCCGCAATCCACCATACGGTTCGTGACGGGCGGGTACCTCGTACCACAACTAGCATCTTCTCTCACTGTTCCACTCCCAAAGAGAAAGAGGGAAAAATGACTGCCTATATGCCTCTGTACGAGCCCTAATCTCTCTTATCTCTGAGGTCTTTCCTCGAAATGTAAGTTGGCGGCAGTAAATTTGTACTGCAGTCAGCCTCAAATGCTGGTTCTCTAAATTTCCTCAGTAGCGATTCACGAAAAGAACGCCTCCTTTCCTCCAGAGACTCCCACCCGAATTCCTGAAGTATTTCCGTAACACTTGTGTGATGATAAAACCTACCAGTAACAAATCTAGCAGCCTGCCTCTCAATTGCTTCTGTGTCCTCCCTCAATCCGACATGATAGGGATCCAAAACGCTCAAGCGGTACTCAAGAATAGGTCGTGTTAGTGTTTTATAAGCGGTCTCCTTTACAGATGAACCACATCTTCCGAAAATTCTACCAATGAACTGAAGACGACATTCCGATTTCCCCACAACTGCCATTACATGCTTGTCCCACTTCATATCGCTGTGCAATGTTACTCCCAAATGTTTAACCGAGGTGACTGTGTCAAGCGCTACACTACTAATGAAGTATTCAAACATTACGGCATTCTTTTTCCTATTCATCTGCATTAATTTACATTTATCTATATTTAGAGTTAGCTGCCATTCTTTACACCAATCACAAATCCTGTCCAAGTCATCTTGTATCCTCCTACAGACGCTCAACGACGACACCTTCCCGCACACCACAGCATCATCAGCAAACAGCCGCACATTGCTGTGCACCCTATCCAAAAGATCATTTATGTAGATAGAAAACAACAGCGGATCTACCACACTTCCCTGGGGCACGCTAGATGATACCCTCACCTTCGATGAACACTCACCATCGAGGACAAGATACTGGGTTCTATTACTTAAGAAGTCTTCGAGCCACTCACATACTTGGGAAACAATCCCATAAGCTCCTACCTTAGTTATGAGCCTGCAGTGGGGCACCGAGTCAAACGCTTTCCGGAAGTCAAATTATATGGCATCGGTCTGATACCTTTCATCCATGGTTCGCAATATATCATGTGAAAAAAGGGCGACTTGCGTTTCGCAGGTGCGATGCTTTCTAAAGCCGTGCTGATGCATGGACAGCAACTTCTCTGTTTCAAGGAAATTCATTATATTCGAACTGAGAATATGTTCGAGAATCCTGCAACAAACTCATGTTGAGGATATTGGTCTGTAATTTTGAGGATCCCTCCTTCTACCCTTCTTATATACAGGCTTTTTTCCAGTCGCTCTGGACTTTACGCTGGGCAAGACATTTGCGATAAATGCAAGTTAAGTAAGGAGCCAATGCAGTAGAGTACTGTCTGTAAAAAGGAATTGGAATTCCATCAGGACCTGGATATTTATTTATTTTCAACCTATTCAGCTGCTTCACAACCGCAGGGATGTTTGTGGTGTCACTGCCAGACACCACACTTGCTAAGTGGTAGCCTTTAAATCGGCCGCGGTCCGGTAGTATACGTCGGACCCGCGTGTCGCCAATATCAATGATTGCAGACCGAGCGCCGCCACACTGCAGGTCTAGAGAGACTTCCTAGCACTCGCCCCAGTTGTACAACCGAATTTGCTAGCGATGGTTCACTGACTTCAACGCTCTCATTTGCCGAGACGACAGTTAGCATAGCCTTCAGCTACGTTATTTGCTACGACCTAGCAAGGCGCCATGATCAGTTTCTATTGATGTTGTAAATCATGTACCGCGCGAGACGCGTGCATTTCGGCCTCCTTTAGTACCACAGTATTGGCTCTCCTGCCAACCACAACAGTGTCTATCACTATGTCCTCCATACGGGAATCTGTATGAGCCTCAAACGGCGGTATGTTTGTACGATCCTCCTGCATGAACGATTTCTCAATTGCTAAATTTAAAATTTCAACTTTCGTTTTGATGTCTTCCGTTGCCAGGCCAGACTGATCAGTGAGTGACTGGATGGAAGCCTTCGACCCGCTTACCGATTTTACGTAAGACCAGAATTTCCTTCGGTTTTCTGCAAGATCTTTTGCTAAGGTATGACGGTGGTAGTGGTCGAATGCTTCGCGTATCGCTCTTTTTACAGCAGCACGAATCTCTCCTAACTTTTGCCTGTCCTCATTCTCCCCATCTTTCTTGTACCGCGAGTGCAACTGCCTTTGCTTCCTGAGCATTCTCCGAATTGCGCTGTTAAACCACGGTGGGTCTTTTCCGTCCGCAACCCACTCTTTCGGCACATACTTGCCCAAAGCGTGATTTACAATGTGTTTAAAATTTGCCCATACTTCTCCCACGTCCATCGTACCGGAAGTAAATGAAGTCGATTCATTTACTAGGTGGGATGCTAACAAGTGCTTATCTGCTCTTTCTAGTAAGAATACTCTCCTAGCCTTAACCATTACTTTCGTAACCATAGTCGTAATGACATGATCATGATCACTAATCCCTGTCTCAACACTGACACCGTCGATGAGGTCTGGTCTGTTCGTGGCTACCAGGTCTAAAATATTTCCATTACGCGTTGGCTGTCGATTTAGCTGCTCAAGACAGTTTTCGGATAATGTGTTCAAAAGTAATTTACACGATGGCTTGTCTGTACCACCTGTAATGAATCCAGAGATATCCCAGTCTATACTCGGTAGCTTGAAGTCGCCTCAGACTAATATAGCATGATCCGGGTACTTCTGCGATACAGAATGTCGACTACATTTGAATGATTCTAGAACTGTCACGGTGGAACCTGGTGGCCGGTAATAACACCCCACATTTAACTTTATTTCCCCTAGCCCTGGTAAACGTGTCCAGATAACTTCACAATCACACTCAACTTCGACCTCAGTAGACACAATATTTTGTGTACTGCAATGAAGACACCGCCTCCTAAGGTGTCTAATCTGTCTTTCCGATACACGGTTCAACCCTCACTAAATATTTCAGAACTTCCTATCTCAGGGTTCAGTCAGGTCTCAGTCCCAAGAATAATTTTCGCGGCACACGCTTCCTGGAGGGCACTAAATTCAGGAACTTTATTTCGAACACACTGAAAATTTACTGCTAATATCTTGATAGCTGAAGTGTCTTTTCACTGAGCACGTCCTGATTTCCCTGCCTGCACGTCGACTGGTGAGTGTTCATCAGGACACCTCACACTACTGCCTAGCCTAAAAAACCCCCATGTACACGCCACAAGTACTCTGCTACCCGAGTAGCCGCTTCCTTTGTGTAGTGCACCCCTGATCTATCTAGGGGCGTCCTACAATTCCCCACTCAATAGCGCAAGTCTAGAAATCTGCAGCCAAGACCATCAAAGAGTCGACGAAGCCTCTGGTTGAGACCCTCCACTCGGCTCCAAACCAAAGGGCCCCGATCCACTCTGGGAACGATGCAGCAAATAGAGAGCTCTGCTTGCACCCCGCTTGCGAGGCCAGCGGTCTTCACCAAATCCGCCATCCTCCTGTACGAACTGAGGATCGCCTCAGAACCCAAGCGACAGGCATCATTGGTGCCAACGTGAGTAACTATTTGCAGACGACTGCACCCCGTACGCTCGACAGCCACAGGCAAGGCCGCCTCCGCAACTCGGATGAGGCCCCCCGGCAGACAGAGTGCATGTTGGATTTCTTTCCAGCCCTGTACGCTATTTCCCTAAGGGGCTCCATCAGCCGCCTAACGTTGGAGCTTCCAATAACCAGCAAGGCTCTGCCCCCGTGTGCCTGCTCGGGCCCTGCTGAAGGAGCGGCCACCTGCCCACTGACAGGACGAACGGGCGAGGCCAGCCGGCCAGCCTCCACATTGACCCTCCGCCTCAAGCGACGCGAACGCGTTGCAGTCCGCCACTCACCCTGTAGTGAGAGCGGCCCCAACTCGCCGGGTACACTAGAAGGTGCCTCGGCGGCTGAGGTGTCTCGAGCGACGCGCCAGACCCTCCGCCGTCGCTGCACCTCGAGGCAGCAGCCTGAAGGCGGCTGACCGCGGCCAACAGCACGCTCAGCTGCTCGCGAACCGCGGCCAGCTCCTCCTGCGCCCGCACACAGCACGCGCACACCCTATCCATCCTACTGCTAATATCTAACGACTCCGCGAATTTATACTCTACGGCTATCAATAAGCAATACTACTCCTCTCAAATACGAGAATACGCAGGGATTTTTTGTAATGAAATATGCAAACACACGGAAAGAAATTAAGAATCAAAGCTAAATATGCGACTCGCTACTGCATTGCTGCTGCACTGATACTTCACCAGCGGCTGCTCAAGGCTCCTCTAACTGGCATGGAAGGGAAATCGTTCTGTAAGACGACGGATCAGTTCGTGCCCTGTCGGGCTCGGGAGTCGTAATGGTTTTGCTCGTCGGGATGGTCTCGGTGTCAAGGCAGTCGTCAAACAGTAAGCAGAAGAATGGAACAAAGGCAGTGTTCGTTTTGTGTCTTCCTGTCTGGGCTAAGAGTTTCGTCATGTTAAGATGGAGTCTATTATGTAGTCATCAGTTATTGGTTCGGTAAGTGAGTGGCCGCTTTCCGTCTCCGCTGTAGGTGTTGTGAACATTTTTGGCAGTTGAAGGTCTACACTTCGCCGAAGTTGTTATTCTCCGGAATTGAGAAAACATCCTGCAAGACCTCTTTAAAAACGTCTGCCTGTTGCTGTTTGTCCGTTGTAGGCTCGTGGTTCTCGTGGTTCGCTGTTAGTGTAGTGGCGATGGTGGTCTGTTTTTGTCCTGTCAGTGTTTTAAACTGTTTCCACAACTTGCCTCCGTTTGTGTAGTTGTGCCGAGAGCAAGTTTCGTCCCGCTGTGTTTGCTGATGGCTCAGATGACACGTTTTACGGGGTAATTAAGTCTTCCATGCTCGTGTTAATTCACCGTCGATGGTTCGTCTTGTCTCTCTTTCCAGTTGTCTTTTCTGTTGTATCAGGTCAGTGGCTTCGTGGGGGATTATCGGATTTCAGTTTCTATTGTTATCTGTAGTAATGCCACGTTTATCGTTCTTCTGATGGCCGTTTGTGACTAGCTCTAAGTCGTGCAAGTCAGTATTGTCGGTTCCTCTGTCACTATGTCTTTGCACCGGCTCCAGTCGGCGTTCGAGTACAGTCGGATGGTCCTTCTGGCGGGTAGTTGATGATGAGAGATATAGCATCAGTGGAGAAAAGGATAAGTAGGTGACCACTCGACGCTTGAGTCGGTCACAGTCACTCAGGGCCGAGCTATATAGGACACGATCGGGAGCCGAAGTCCGTCTGTGGCCTATAAATGTTGGTTAGTATATGGGCAAACGGTCTGACGGTTTAGTCGTGAAAAAGTCGAAAATGGCCTGACCATTTTGGTTCTCGTGCCAATCTCCAAGTCTGGGTTGTCGAGCGTCCAAGTCTGCTAGGAGTATTAACCTGTCTCTGGACATTAGATACCGCATTTCTTGGACAGGGAGAGGTTTGCCTTGAGGATTGTAAAGACACGCTACAGTTATCGCACGCGCATTATGGCCCTTTAGTTTTATCATGACCAATTCAGAATGATGTTGATGTGGTCTCGTCGAATTACTTGCCACCCAGGTTGACCACGGTGCGAGAGCCCGCACTCTTCTGGTCCTGGTTGTTGATGTGATCGGACTTAGCTAGTTGACAGCTCGTTGGTTTCATCCTGGAGCACTCTGACAGTGACGACGAGGCAACAACAGCCTGGTCCCAGTCTTCACTGGTTAAGGAAGTTGCTATAGAAAGCTGTAGAAGCAATTACTCCCTGGACGTCACATCCAGTCGGGGGCGCACGTCGTGCACTCTCTCCCGTACCAGACCGAGACTCGCTCGGTGTTTGATTTTGTTTGCTGCCCTGGGACTGACCTGATGCTTGATCCTGGAGAACCATCGTACTACGTAGCCCTCAAATCATCTCAGAAAGAAACTGAGAAAATCCTTTCTTCCAGGAGCGCTACACCCCGTCGGAGGTTCGAGTCCTCCCTCGAGCATGGTTGTGTGTGTTGTCCTTTAGTTTAAGTTAGTGCCTAAGCTTAGAGACCGATGACCTCAGCAGTTTGGTCGCGTAAGACCTTACCACAAATTTGCAATTTCTGGGAGCGCTAATCTTGCAAGTTACACGGGAGAGCTTCTGTGAAGTATGAAGGTAGGACGCGAGGTAAAGCTGTGACGATGGGCGGTGTGTCATGCTCGGGTAGCTCAACTGGAGTTCGAGTCTCGGTCCGACAGACAGCTCTAATCTGGCAGGAAGTTTCGTGTCACTCCGCTGCAGAGTGAAAATTTCATTCTCAGAGGAGTCAGCATTTTACCTTTCCTTTGGCGAAGCTTATCCAGCTTATTGACATTAGGATACATCTGTACCCTGTAGAGTCTCCTGATGCAATTCCTTTGGATTTCCATTCGATATGTTCACATACTGAATAATGGGATCTTCTGCCGGTCATACTCGCATAATATTTGGACGTCGCGACTCTCAGGTAGCGCCTGAAGAAGACGTAGAGTCGCACCGTCGAAATATCGTGCGAGAACGACGCGAACAACCGGCAGAAGACCCGATTAAAAAAAAAAAGGTTCAAATGGCTCTGAGCACTATGGGACTTAACTGCAGTCCCCTAGAACGTAGAACTAATTACACCTACCTAACCTAAGGACATCACACACATCCATACCCGAGGCAGGAATCGAACCTGCGGTCGTAGCGGTCGCGCGGTTCCAGACTGTAGCGCCTAGAACCGCCCGGCCACCACGGCCGGCGGGACCCGATTATTCAGCATGTCAACATATAGCCGGGAAACCATGAAGTATTATTGCATAATGAAAAGTTTTTCTATTTTCTCTGTCTGAAGCATCTGAGTGCACATATAAGTAAAAGGCTTTATGAAGCTCGCTTATGACTGCATATCGACTGTATGGGCCAAGAATATTTTGCTTTAGTTCTTCTACACGAAATTTTACACGCAATATTACTGTCTGGAAATAAGGACCGTTGCAATTTGGAAATCCAATGAGTTGTAGATGAGGCCGTGTTTTACACTATGATAAACAGATGCAATTTCAGCACGTATCGCAGAATCTTCTCGAGACGTTAGTTTCTGACAAAGAAACGTGTAACTGTTTTATTATTACGATAATGGTATTGGCTCTGAACGTATTGTTGTGTGTTCTGATGACCCAATACAGTTTCCCTTCCGTCAAGTTTTATCCAAAAGGTGGCGAGGCAAATCACACACTTTGCTATGACGTGGTATCCTTTCATGAACCGCGTGAAAAAAAATCTTTGTTTTGTAGCCAGTCTTTGTTGAAAACCTTACATCATTTAACTTCCTTCTTCGGACAGACGAACGTGAATCACTGTCTTCATCATTATAGGAAGGGCGAAGCCTGGGGCACGGATGTGTGTGATGTCCTTAGGTTGGTTAGGTTTAAGCAGTTCTAAGTTCCAGGGGACTGATGACCCCATATGTTAAGTCCCACAGCGCTCAGAGCCATTTCAACCATGTTGAAGGGCGAAAATTATTTTGTCAACACCGATCCTTTGTGAAACACGCTGGCAACATAACTATCGAATAACGCCTAACAGACAGATGTGTATTTTGAATTATGTGTAGTGACTGGAAGAGGAAATTCACACATCATTCTTGCTCGTCTTTCGAATTACTCGAAAATTCGGCACAAGTGTTTCCCTGGATCTCGGACAGTAAATTCCGGGACAATTGCTTGAAACGTATTCATCAGATAGTACGCCTGAGGTGCAGGCAGGATTTCCCCAGTACGTACAAAGCTGGAGTGTCGGCAATAGTGACGATACGAGAAGGGGAAGTTAAGTTTGTGTCAGAAGGGGCACCGGACTCGGGTTAGTGCGTGCAGCTGCGGCAGCCACAACACTGCAGTCGTGTAACGACTTGCACATCTCGCCGTAAGCACAAGACTTGGCCACAAGTCCCGGCTATGGCTAAAATTTTAATTCATTTCTTGAGCTCCTGTCATTATCGAAGATATACTTAAGAATCGCCTGTCTCGAGGAAAATTTAGTTCCATCAGATCAATATTCAAACGTGTATAAATATTAAAGGTGGGAATGTTGAGAAAAACTGTATGTTGTTATTCGTCGTTTTTGTAATAACTCGCACCGACACGCCGGTGTTGACAGCGGAGGCGGCGCTGGGGCGCGGAGCGGTGCTGGAGGTGCGCGCCGTGCACGTGGGGGCGGTGGCGGCGGCCAGCGCGCAGGCGGCGGTCGAGGAGGCGGCAGCCGGGGGCGGCGGCCCGGCGGGCTTCGTGGGCGCCATGCAGCAGCTGTCGGTGAACGGCCGCCGCTACTTCGAGGTGGCGCGGGCGGCGGGTGGCGCCGTCGCCGCCCCCGGCTCGCACAGCCCCCGCATCCGCGTGACCGCCGCCTTCGGCAAGCGCGACCCACAGCTCGTGCACAACCCCGTCACCTTCCGCTCCAAGCACACCTTCGTCGGCCTGCCCGTGCTCAAGGCCTACTCCGCCACCAACATCTACTTCCAGGTAAGTGGCGCACCCACCTTTTTATTTCTTTATTGTTATTTTAAGCACCTTATACAAATGTGGGCTGTCAGCAGCATAGTACGCTGCTCTTCAGCCGCTAGTGGTACAATGAAGATGACAGAAAGGTGGCACAGATAAGACAATAAAAATGGCGGGCAAAAACTGTAGACACGACAAACAATAAACATGAAGCTGTTCACGCTGGACGAGAAAAAACACTAAAACCCGATGACACGGGGCGCAAAAACGGACGACTGCGACGGCACAGGTGAACAGTGATGGCTTGACAGCGAAAGAACACTAAACACAAAACGAAGGCAGACACACTACACACTGATGGCGACGATCTCCGGCGCGCGAATGTCCACTGAGCGTGTACGAGTCTGGGGACCTGCCAAAAGAGGAGGAGGGGGTGGGAGAGGGAGAGGGAGAGGGGAGAGCAGGAAAAGACACACGAAGTGGGAGGGGAGGATCAAAGTTGATAGGAGGGGTAGATGGAGGGGAGGAGGACATCATCAGGGAGGGGGAGCTGGCGGAAGCCACCTTGGGACAGGGTAAGGAGGGTGGAGAGATGGAGACCGGGAGGGACGTGGGAATACAGGTGCGGCAGCGGGCGGGGTTGGGAGAGGATGGGTGAGACGAGCAGGTGAGGAGGATCGAGTTTACGGGAGGTGTACAGGATCCGTATCCTTTCGAGGAAAAGGAGGAGGTGGGGGAACGGAATGAGGTCATACAGGATCCGCGTGGGGGACGGGAGACAGATGCGATAGGTGAGACAGAGAGCATGGCGTTCAAGGATCTGAAGGGATTTATAAAAGGTAGGGGGCGGAGATCCGGGGCATATGGGCGTAGCAAAGGATAGGGCGGATGAGGGATTTATAGGTGTGGAGTACGGAAGGAGCTTCAGGTGATGGAGTCGGGAGCGTGCCTTGGCTTGGATTGTCTAGAGATGGGGATCCAGGAGAGGCGACAGTCGAGGGTGCCGCCAAGGTACTGAAGGGTGGGGGTGAGGACGATAGGATGGCCATAGATGGATGCTTAGATAGAAATCGAGGAGGTGGAAGGAAGGGGTGGTTTTGCCTACAATGATCGCCTGGGTTTTGGAGGGATTGACCTTGAGCAACCACTGGTTGCACCAAGCAGTGAACAGGTCAAGATGGGATTGGAGAAGGGGTTGGGAGCGCTGCAGGGTGGGGACAAGGGCAAGGAAGGCGGAGTCATCGGCGAACTGGAGAAGGCGGACGAGGGATGACAGTGACGGCATGTCCGCCGTATACAAAAGGTACAGAAGGGGGGAGAGGACACAGGCTTGGGGTACACTGGCAGAGGGAAAACAGGTGTAGGAATCCGTGTTATGGATGGTGACGTAGGAAGGAGAGAAAGGAGAGAAAGGAGCCGATCAGACTGACGTAGTTAATGGGAAGGGCGAAGGCATGGAGCTTGAAGAGGAGACCGGAATGCCATACGTGGTCATAGGCACATTCAAGGACCAGGGAGAGGAAGATTGCGGAGCGACGGGAAATAAGCTGCTTGGAAAGGAGATGAGTAAGGTGAAGGGGAAGGTCATCAGAAGAGAAGGACGGCCGAAAGCCACACTGAGTAATGGGAAGCAGGCGGTGTTAGTGGAGATGCTGGTGGATGCGTCGGGTTAGGATGGATTCCACGACCTTGCTGAAGACCGAGGTAAGGCTGATGGGACGGTAGGAGGAGACAGCGGACGGCGGTTTACCAGGTTTAAGGAACATCAGGATACTGTAGGTTTTCCACAGGTCGGGGTAGTAGCCGGTGGACAGGACTACATTGCAGAGCCTGGCCAGGGTGGAGAGGAAATAGACAGGAGCTTCACAAAGGTGGCAGTAGGTGACACGATCATGACCAGGAGCGGTGTTGCATTTTGTGCGAAGTGTAGCAATGAGATCCTGTGTAGTGATAGGGGCATTGAGTTCCATGTGTGCAATGTTGTCCAAGTACTGGGAACCAGGTGTGAGGGGAGGGACAGAGGTGTCAGTTCGACTGTGGACATCTGGGAGAGGAAGTAATCGAACTGGGGATCATCACGGATGGATATAATATCAGAGAGGTAGGAGGTAAAGTGATTGGCCTTACTAAGAGTGTCACCGAAGGGGTGATCATCATGGAGAACAGGATAGTAGGGGGAGGTTTTAGTTCCGGTAAGGCGATGGAAAGCTGACCAGAAGTTGGACGAGTTTATAGGTAAAGTAGCAGTTAAATGGGTACATGTCTGTCGCCAGTCCAAGCGTTTCTTAAAAAAAATGGTTAAAATGGCTCTGAGCACTATGGGACTCAACTGCTGTGGTCATTAGTCCCCTAGAACTTAGAACTACTTAAACCTAACTAACCTAAGGACATCACACACATCCATGCCCAAGACAGGATTCGAACCTGCGACTGTAGCAGTCGCACGGTTCCGGACTGCTCGCCTAGAACCGCGAGACCACCACAGCCAGCCAGCGTTCATTAGCCGCGAGCAAATTTCGAATGTGTCGCTGGAGTTGCCGGTGGCGTCATAGTGTGTCCGGGTCATGCGTGTGGAGGAAGGCATGGTAGAGATGGCGGGGTTCACGGAGGAGGACGGCCTGTGGGGGTAAGGTAGGATGGTGGGGGTGGATGGCGACATAAGGGACATGGGCCTCCATGGCCTCAGACAAGGTCTTCCGGAGAAAGGAGGCAGCATTGGTAACATCGTCAGGGTGGTAGTAGGTGAAGGGGTGGCTATCGACCTGGATGGAGAGGGTATCCCAGTAGGCATTCCAGTTGGCACAGGAATAGTCACGGATGTACATTGGGGGAGTGTCATTACGAGGGTCGGTGCGGGGGTGACAACAATCTGAAATGGTGAGGAGGACAGGGAGATGGTCTCTACCAATAGGCTCCAGGACATCCACTGTTAAGCGGCCAAGGAGGTTAGGGGAGGAAAGGATAACATCGAGAGTGGAGTTGAATTCGGGACAGGTGTGCTGGCGAATGGGGATGAGGTCGCCTTGAAGAGAGGAGAGGAACGCAGGAGGAGAAGGTACGGTCAACGTGGGAGAGGAAGTCGAAGTGAATAGGGGCATTAGGGCAGACATAGATGGTGGCGCAGGTGACGGTAAGGCCGGGGAAGAAGAGACTAAGGATCAGGTGTTCAGTGGGGTCGGGAAGGAGAGGTTGGAGCCGAACTGGGATCTGACGGTGGTGACCAACGGCAACTCCGCCACTTGCAATCGGGAGGGGATTATCGGAGCGGTGAAGGAGATAGGGCAAAGTGTGGACGGTGTGGTAGGGTTGGAGGAAGGTTGCATTGAGGAGGAAGGCATCCACACGGTGGGTGGCAAGGGTGTGCAGGAAGAGGTGTTTGTTGGTGGGAAGTGAACAGATGTTGTTGAAAAAGATACGGTGCTGTTGCGCCATGACAGGGATTTAGACGAGGGTGTCAAGATGGGAGAAGGGGAAATGGGCCTGGTTGTTGGAGTATGTGGTACACATTTTTAGGTGGAAAACGGAATGGGCTGCGAGGGATATTTGTTGGAGGGTGTGGGGGCGCTGGAAAGGGTGAACATTTTGGAGGACGATGGTGAGCAATCCTCAGTGGTAGAGGGTGGGCGAAGGGAATTGCCAGGAGGGGTGGGGGTGTCCAGAGGGCGGACAGGAACTGTCAGTTCAGGAGTGGTAGGAGGGGGTCAGGGCTTACATGTCTGGGGTAAGTAGGATGAGGGAGGTTACAGGTATTACAGGAGGGGGGACAGGAGATTGGGGCACTGCCATAAGAAGTGGGCTCGTTGACAGTGCGGGCAGGTGGTGGCCTCACAGCACTCAGATGTCGGGTGTGCATTATACCACAAGCAGCAGAGGGATTGAGGAGGGAACAGGAGGGTCAACTTGGTAGCGTTGGTGAAAGAGAATGGCACCCTCCTTCAGGAGAAAGTCAATGGAGGGGGCGGGTTCCGAAAAAACCCGCAAAAGGCGGGTGGGGCCGGCTGAGTTGTGGGTGAGGCGAATGACACGCACCTCTAGATGGCGATGCACCTCGAGCTCTGCCAACACCTCCTCCTCTGTGATTGTCGGACTAAGCCGAGTGATCACGGCATTGAGGGTCGGCAAGTGACGCGGGAGTTGGGGTTGGCGGGAGGGAGGCGAGGAAGGGGCAGGGGTGAGGGAGGCAATAGGGCCGAAGTGGATGACAGGGATGCGGGAAAGGAGATCTGTGCGAAGGGTAGGGCTCGTGGAAGAGATGAGGACCGAATCATGGCGAGGAGTGAGGAGGGAGATGGGGACACTGGGAAAATGCTGGCGAAGGAAGAGGGTGAGGTTCTGGGCCTCAAGAAGGGAGGGATCAGGATGGGAGAGGAGATAGCGGTAGGAAGAGGAGGAGGAGGAGGAGGAAGGGTCAGGGACAGGTGGGGAGACATCCTTGGCATCCTGGGCAGGGGAAGGGGGCGAGGCGGAGCCTTTCTAGGTGCAGAGGAGGCAGGGGTGGCACTGGGGCGTTTGACGGCGGCAGAGGAGGTGTGGGGGCCGGTAGCAGCTGGAAGGTGGCGTGGAGTGGCGGGTTCCGGTGCTGGAGTCGGCGCCGGAGATGGTGAGGGCGAAGGCTATGGCGATGGCGATGAAGAAGACGATGAAGAGGGCAAAGGGGAAAGTTGAGCGTTGGACTCAGTCCTCCGGCTACCACCCTAGCGGGGGCCACGGAAACGGAAGGAGCAGAGGCAGGGAGTGGAGGGAAGGGATCAGAGGATGTGCGGCAGGGAGGAGCCGGGGATAGAGTGACAAAAAGAGAGGGAGATGGGAGAGTGAGGGGGGATGGACTGGGGGAGGGGTGATTGGGCACACCATGTGATAGTGGTGGCGGCGGCGGAGAGAGGTGTGTATATGATGGCAGTCGTGGTGGCTGTAGTAGTGGTGGTGGGGGTTGACATGGTGATAAGGAGAAAAACACTTGCCAGGACAAAGAAGCAAATGAGGGATGGGCAAGGCGACGAGAAACACAGAGTAAAAGGAATGGAGAATTATGAAGGAGACTGGGGCAAAGCCCCACTCTGGTGCTGCTGACAGGGGAGGGGGGCGGGCAACCGACTGGCTGGGCGGTGGGGACTCTGCTGCTACTGCTGCTGCTGGTGACTGGCTGGCTGGGACCGCTGCTGGCTGCCGGCTTGGACTGCTGCTGGTTGCTGGCTGCTGGTTGCTGGCGGCTCGCTGCTGGCTGCTGGCTGGAATTGTAGCTGGCTGCTGGCTGGGAACGCTGCTTGCTGCTGGCTGCTGGTTGGACCGCTGAAAGGTGGCTGGCACCTGCAACAGACCTATCGCTTCGATTAGAGCCGGAAAGGCACAATCGAAGGGCGGAGATGTTACGCACCCACCAGTCCGCACCGCTTTATATACTGTCCAGTCACATTAACGTGACCACCGACCGCGTTCGACTTCGACGTGAAGTAACCATTCACAAACGGCAGATGGCAGCACTGGTAGTCGATGGCACGTATAGCATCTCGGGGAACGCGGACGATGTCGAAATGTGGAAAAGATGCGATATCTCTGCGTCCCTAAGGGCCGAGGGTGGAAGCATTTCCGAAACGGTGCTAGCTGTGGTGCATCGTGGGCCGTAGATGACGGAGATGAACGGTGGCTGCGGAGATGCTTACGCGCGAATAGACGTGCAACTGTTTGTGGCACGGATCCTTAAACGAGAAACCTAGCGTAGCTGGCCGTAGCGAGCCTCCACCTTCCGGAACCTCAGTGACCTCCTTCGTGCACATCTCGGGCTGCAAAAGGTGGTTACTCGAACTTCTTACAGGTGATCACAGTAAAGTGTCTGGGTAATGTATTTATTAGGTTCACCGTATTTAGAAGGTGCTGTTGCTCTGCAACTGCGTATTGAATAAACTCAATTCAGTTAATAATGTGTTCTTCATTTCTGTCCACGATCGGTCTGAGCATTTATAACGCACCCATTTTCTACTTGACATGTAAATTGTGCCGTGGCGAAGCGACGTCAGATCTTTCTATTTATCTTGCAAGGCCTTCTCCTACATCACATTCTAACATGTTATAAGAAACGTTATATCTAATACACAAATTATTTACAGTAGATTGGAAAGGTTGATGAAACACGAACTCGGAGAGTTTTTTGGCATCCGGAGCAATGTAGGAACACACGAGGCAATACTAAACCTACGACTAAGAGCGGAAAACTGATTGAGAATGGCTAGGTTTACACCTTCTGTAAGAGATATTCGAGAACGGAATTAGGCAGAGTGGTTGCCTCTCCCTCATTTCATTTAATCTGTGGGCTGAGCAAGAAGGATGAGAAATTTGGGTAATCAATAAAAATCACGCTGGGGGAATTGTAGATGATTCTTCGTATTGCCTTGTAGTAGGCAAAATTGGCCAGTCGGAGCGTCCTGTGGCGTAGCCCGTGAGTGGCGTTTATCTTTAATTAAAATACCGGGAGCAAAAATAAAAACTTTGCGGCTTCCCGATGATATTGTTATTCTGTCAGAGACGGCAAAAGACATGGAAGATAGGCTGAATGGCACACAGTCTTCAAAGCAAGTAATAACATGAACGCCTATAAAACTAAACCAGGGGTAATGGGGCATAGTACGCTATTTCGCGACTGAGTGATTGACTCACTGACTCATCACCCCCCATCCCCCCCCCCCCCCCCCCCCCAGCCCAAAACCCCTGTGGACAGAAACTTGAAATTTGGAGACTGTGTTGATCTGGTACTGCAGGCGTCGTTGATGAACGAATTTTTCGAAATTCGACTCCTAAGGGGACGAAATGATTTTTAACAATACCTCGCTTTTAAGGTAATTTTGAAGCCAGGCCTACAAAACTTGGTATTTGGTTTCTCGTTCAGAAATAAATAACACATGTTTCAGCATTTTTAGATATTTAACCTTTTTGGGGGTGAAATAGTAGGTGAATTTTTTTTTGAAAATAAATCGTTATTAATGAATTGCTAAAGTATTTTTAAAGCAACAACTATGAAAATTGATATTTGACTTCTCGGCTAAAATTTAAAAAAAATACGCCCTTCGGTGTTTATGGAAATTTATCCTTTATGGGGGTGAAATAGGGGATGAAATTCTTTGTGGAAATATTTCATTCTGCAAACATTTTTGAATCTACATCTATGGAAATTTCTGCTCGACTTCATTGCTAGAAATTAAAAAGAATACGCATGTGACTGCTTTGGAAATTCAACCCTAATGTTGGGAAATAGTGGATGAAATGTTTTATAAAAATATTCATTGAGAAACCATTTTGAAAGCTAAATCTATAATAATTGGTATCTGACTTTTTGGTTATAAATTAAAGAAATACGTGTTTCATTGGTCTTGGAAATTCAACCCCTAAGGCATTAAAATGGGGCTAGACTGATTGACTTATCATCGTCCAGCTGAAACCACTAAGGACAGAAATTTGAAATGTGGAGAGGCTGTGGGTCTTACACTGCGAGTATTGTTTAAGAAGAGATTGTTCGGTGTTCCACTCCTACATGGAGCGAATGGTGGATGAAAGGCTTTTTGAAAATGTGTTATTATGAAGGGGATTTTGAATACAGAACTATGAAAACTGGTCTTTTGTTTCCGGGCAGTAATACATGGTTCAGTATTTCTAAAAATTCATCCATCAAGGGGGTAAAATAGCTTCTCAGTCAGAAAATAAAAAGACCGTGCGTCACTGTTTTTTAATTCAGCCCCTGAGGTGGTGACATAGAGGGTGAAAATTATTAACAAACTATTTCGTTATATTAAAAAGTTGGTATTGTACTTTTCGGTTAGATATAAAGAAATATGTGCTATGAGATGTAATTCCTATGGAAATATCATCATAGGAACACAGAAGGCATGATTAACAAAAACCTTGGGCTCCAGCTACCAGAATCATTTTTGGTGAGAAAGACCTACGGAAAAGATCATGCTTCTATGGCTTTATTAGCCTGAAAAGTGTAGAAGGTGTTGCTATTTGTGAACAACGTAAAAATTTGATCACAGAAAAACAAGAAAAATCTGTGCAGACATTGGAGACTACGCGAGTGAACCAGCAGGCGCCAGGCCAGTAGCGTGTGACGTGTATTTGCAACTCTGGTTCAAGATTAAAAACACGTCGTGTCACGCACATTAAAATCTTTAAATACGAACGATGAAGGTACTTTCTAAATTTCATAAAAAAAGCACACTGGAGTCGGCTTCGGGAGGACGACTGTTGAAACCCACGTCCGGCCATCCTGATTTTGTATTTCCGTGATTTCCGTAAATTGCTTCGTGCAAATGCCAAGTCGGTTCCTCTAAAAGAGCACGGCCAACTTCCTTCCCCATCCTTTCCTTATCCGAAGGAACTGATGACCTTGCTGTTTGGTCCCTTCCCCCCAAACTAACCAACAATCACAAAAAAATCGTCTGCACACATATGTTTAACCAAATATTGAACGAGATTTATGGATCTGTCCGTGCAGTCGAGGGTATGGCTCTTGATGTAACATTTCATAAGATTCTTGTAAATTCGTGTGTTGGACTAACAGGTCATTGAATCGGGTGCTACACTGTATGTCTATCAGCTCAAGTCGGAGGTAATGAGAAGGTACGTTAGCGGTCAGAAGCGAGAAGGGTCCCACAAATAAACCGAAATAATTTTTCAACGCGCAAAGTCTCGAAATCTCTCTCACAAATCATGACGAAATTTCCCAACTACTTAAACGAAGGTAGTCATACCTGGTCGGGAAATAAGTGCCTTGTGTTGTGAGAAATGTTCTATGTCTAAAACTTGAAGCTGATTTTTCCGAAGAATTAACTATTTTACAGCATCAGTCTTGTCAACCATATCTGTCAGTAATTCATTCCCTCCTTCCAATGAGAGGTTTGATGAAATCAAATAATTGACGATGAACAACCACAAAACATTTAGTCACAGACCTATTTTCCCAGATCACATCGTCTGCGTGTCTGGTGTTGTAACGAAGTTCCAGTGAACGTTCTTAGAGCGGTGGTCTAAGAAGCTCTCTGTATGCCGTTCAAAAAGCAATTCCCATTCAGCGCTGAATGGTGTGGCTTCTCCATTGTTTGAACCAGTGCGTGGGAGCAATGGTGTTCCTAATTCGGAAAGTAAATCTAATGTAACACGACTGATGTTGGCAAACCGTGACAAGCCGAACGGCTCGCTGTGTCGGCGGCCGGCCGCAGCCTTGCTGTTCCCGTTCCTTCTCGTCGTGGCTCTCGGGAGGCTCGGCAGCAGGTCTCTGATCTAAATAGTGACAACTCACGTTTCTTAAAACATATACAATTCAGTCAATACCTTACTTCAGTTTTGTGCCAAAATTACTTCTCAAAGTGATGTTAACATTTTCATCGTTACACAAAGAATTATGGTAACAGTGCTCAAACAGAGTTTTGAACATAGGCCGTTAACATGCACACGAGGTTTCAAGGATGTTCCCAGTCCCTCCTACGTTACCATCCATAACGGCGATTCCCGCACCTCCTGCCCCTCCGCGAGTGTGTCCCAGGGCTCTGTCCTCTCCCCTCTCCTCTACCTCCTGTACACGGCAATATGCCCCAACCCCTCCCCCCCCCCTCCTCCAGTATACCTCTTGCAGTATGCCGATGACACCGCCTCCTTGCCCTCGCTCCTACCCTTCAACGGTCACACTCTCTTCTCCAAAACCAGATTGACATTTTTGCCACTTGGTGTAGCCAGTGGCTCCTGACAATCAATCCTTCCAAGACCCAGGCAATCATCGTAGGTCGTACCACTCGCTCCTCCCGGCTTCTCGATGTTTCCCTTAACATCTGCGCCCATCGTGTCCGCCTCTCCCCTACCCTCACCTACCTCGAATTCACCATTGAGCGTCACCTCACTGGGATCCCTCATCTCTGCTCTATCCGATCCAAAGCCCACAACCACCTCCGACTCCTTAAACTCCTCTCTGGCTGGACGTGGGGCTTGAAGCCCCCTACCATCCTACACACCTATCAGTCAATTCGTCCCATCCTCTGTTCTGCCAGTCCCACATCCCCCTCCACCCCCCCAAATTCCATAAGTCCCTCCAGATCCTCGAGCATCATGCAGTCTGCCTCGCCTTCCGTATAAGCCTCCCGTCGCCCGTGCACATTTTCTATGATCTGATTCCTTTCCCCCATCTGCTCCTTTTCCTAGAACGTATCCTCGTCCTCCACACCTCCCACCGTCACGATCCCCCTCATCCCATTGTTGTTCCTCTCCTCTCCAACCCCCGCCCGTTGCCGTGCCTTCACCGTTGTGTCCACCCTACCCTCCACCTTTACACCCTTCATCTTTTTTCCACCAACTGCCCCTCCCAAATGATGCCGTCTCTCCATCCATTTATCCCCCTAATGCCACTCTGATCCTCACCTCCCCCTTCCTCCCTCTTCCTGGCCTCTCCCCCCCACTTCCATCCAGATCTTTCTGCCGACCGTGGTGGCCGAGTGGATCTAGGCCCTTCGGTCTGGAACCACGAGGCTTCTGCGGTCACAGGTTCGAATCCTGCCTCGAGCATGGATGTGTGGGATGTCCTTAGGTTACTTAGGTTTAAGAAGTTTTAAGTCTAGGGGACTGATGACCTCAGATGTTAAGTCCCACAGTGCTTAGAGCCATTTGAACCATCTGTTCTTTACTTGCCTATACTCTCTTTAACTCCCTTCTCTCCCCCGAGTCCTTTTGCTTTCTCCTCCACTGCCATCCCCACTCCTTCTCGCGTCCGCTCTGCCCCCTTTTACTATGTCCTCGTCCTCCATCGGCTCCCCCCATTTTCTTTTCCTCCCCCCTTTTTTCCCCCCTCATCAGTTCGGATCTCCCCCCCCCCCCCCATCTCCATTTGCCGCCTTGTCGCCTATAGGGTTGTTTTCAGTGAACGTTCAGTGTTGTGTGTCCCCTTTCAGGGTTGCGAACAGCCACTATGCTGTCGCTAGTTGTCTTTTTTTATCTTGTGCGAACAGACATCAGCATTTCACCGTGCCTTTTTTTTTTTTTTTAATTGTGCTGTCTTCTTACTGTGTCTCTTCACCGCCGTGTTTTTATATTTTAAGTTCCGCAACTTTCCGCTATTTTCTGTTATTAACAAAGTCACCGATTTATCGCCTTTTTTATATTGTTTGTTATCATACCATTGTGTTGTTTAACTCTTCTCTCGCATGTAGAGCAGCGTATTAAGCGTATTCGTGATTTCCTAACAGAGAGAACCCAGTTCGTAGTAACTGAGGGAAAGTCATCGAGTAAAACAGAAGAGATTTCTGGAGTTCCGCAAGGTAGAATTATAGAGCTTTCACTGTTCCTTATCTATATAAACGATTTGGGAGACGACCTGACCAGCCGTCTTAGGTTGTTTGCAGATGACGCTCTCGTTTATCGACTAATAAAGTCATCAGAAGACCAAACAAATTGCAAAACGATCTAGAAAAGATATCTGAATGGTGCGAAAATTGGCAGTTGATCCTAAATAACGAAAAATGTGAAGTCATCCACATGAGTGCTAAAAGGAATTCGTTAAACTTCGGTTACGCGACATATTAGTCAAATTTGAAGGCCGTAAATTCAAATAAATACCAAATTATAATTACGAACAACTTAAATTGGAAGGAACACACAGAAAATGTTGTGGGGAAGGTTACCGAAAGACTGCGTTCTATTGGTAGGAAACATAGAAAATGAAGTAGATCTACTAAAGTACGCTAGTCCGTCCTCCTTTAGAATACTGCTGCGTGTTGTGGGATAGAACTGACGGAGTACATCGAAAAAGTTCAAAGAGGGGCAACACGTTTCGTATTATCGCGAAATAGGGGAGAGAGTGTCACTGCCATGATACAGGAATTTGTGGTGGACATCATTAAAACAAAGGTGTCTTTCGTGGCGGCGGAATCTTCTCACGAAATTTCAGTCACAAACATTCTCCTGAATGCGAAAATATTTTGTTGACGCCGACCTACATAGGGAGAAACGATCACCACAATAAAATAAGGAAAATCAGATCTCGCACGGAAAGATATAGCACACTATACCAGATTGAAATAATTGAGAATTGTGAAGGTTGTTCGATGAACCCTTTGCCAGACACTTGAAATATGATTTGCATAGTATCTATGTAGATTCTCGCGTCCGTCGGCCGTCGTAATTTAATATATTATTATTGTTATTATTATTTTTTGATTGTTGCCGACTTACGTGGTGGGCCTTAATAAAATGATATTTCATTGAACTTTTATTTACGGTTAAATGCTTTTCTGAAGTTCTCCTTTCTAACAATATTAAACTTAAATTATTTGTTACGTTGATGAACGTTAGACTCGTTGAATCTTAAAACATGAGCATACAAGTTGAACATTGGAATAAACCTTTCATATTAATTTCCTCAGCTAGTCAGTTCACTTTAAAGCAAAAGATCTTTAGATATTAATTACAACTGCGGCCCACACACGCGCGAGAGTATTTTTTCTTACCTCCGTTAACCATTGCATTATAGTCGGAGTCCTGGCTCTGGCTGTCGGCTATGGTACTGAAAATAAGAATCTTAAAGCTACATATTTCTGCAACGTCGGGCGACTGTGGAGAAAAAATTAATATTATGTTAATAGCGGGCGAGTTTTTTGCTTCATCTAATTTTTCATAAGTTAATATCGCCACGTAATGGCGTCGTTGGCTGCATCGGCCGCTGCGATTGTTGAACTGTAAATTACTCAAATGCAGGTTAATTCAAGGAAGGCGGACATGAAATCGGGATCACCTCTTACAAATTAAAAGTGCACAATAAGATTACCTCAATATATAATCTGCTTAACTCATACAAATATGCTTACATTTGCCACCAATCGCAAGATGTCCGTCTATACACAATCAAGACAAGAGAAGAAGTGAAGACGACTAAAAAATTGACAAAAGAGCGTATCTTGTCACCTCTTTAGATCATTTTGTCATAAATTATTTCTTTGCAATCGAAACTTACATAGATAAATTATTGTTTTACAGCTACATGATAAAAATATATTATTCAATTTTTGTATGTCTCATCTTTATAAATACAGTTTTTTAAGACTTTTCGTAATAAAGCACTGGGGACGCTATAAGATGTAGATTTACATGTACATGTAATAATAATAAAAAAACTGCTTTCTCGGAAAAGCTAATATGTAATGGGGAGTTACTGAACCGAATCGGGTAGATAAGACACCCTCTGAGGCAGCAAGGAGTCGGCAAACGGTTACATCAGCGAATGATTATCCAGTGAGACAGTTACAGCTGTTAAAAACATTTTAATTTATGCCTCGCAGTCCCTACGTATCCCGGCCGAACGCAACACAAAGTCTACAAGAATTTACACTTCACTGGGTTTTAAGTGCTGTTTGCGGTCAGAACGCAGCGCGCGAGTCACATACAGAGCGTCAGCTGCCGACGATGGCTCTCTCTCTCTCTCTCTCTCTCTCTCTCTCTCTCTCTCTCTCTAGCTGCCGACGATGGCTCTCTCTCTCTCTCTATCTCTCCGCCTTGGAAGTCCAGAAGAGAAATATCTTACACGCAGTACAACAAGAGGGTGAGTTTATGTAACGTCACAACAGTGAACTGCACAAGCACGTGGGAAGGTCACAGATCGTGTGTCGTATTGTTGTTGTTGTTGTGGTCTTCAGTCTAGAGACTGGTTTGATGCACCTCTCCATGCTACTATCCTGTGCAAGCTTCTTCATCTCCCAGTACTTACTGCAACCTACATCCATCTGAATCTGCTTAGTGTATTCATCTCTTGGTCTCCCTCTACGATTTTTACCCTCCACGCTGTCCTCCAATGCTAAATTTGTGATCCCTTGATGCCTCAGAATATGCCCTACCAACCGATCCCTTCTTCTTGTCATGTTCTGCCACAAACTCCTCTACCCAATAGTATTCAATACCTCCTCATTAGTTATGTGATCTACCCACCTAATCTTCAGCATTCTTCTGTAGCACCACATTTCGAAAGCTTCTATTCTTTTCTTGTCCAAACTAGTTATCGTCCATGTTTCACTTCCATACATGGCTGCACTCCGTACAAATACTTTCAGAAACGACTTCCTGACTCTTAAATCTAAACTCGATGTTAATAAATTCTTTCTTTGTCATTGCCAGGATACATTTTATATCCTTTCCACTTCGACCATCATCAGTTATTTTGCTCCCCAAATAGCAAAACTCCTTTACTACCTTAAGTGTCTCATTTCCTAATCTAATTCCTCAGCATCACCCGGCCTAATTCGACTACAATCCATTATCCTCGTTAGGTTTATGTTGATGTTCATCTTGTATCCTCCTTTCAAGACACTATCCATTCCATTCAACTGCTGTTGCAAGTCCTTTGCTGTGTCTGACAGAATTACAATGTCATCCGCGAACGTCAAAGTTTTTATTTCTTCTCCATGGATTTTAACTCCTACTCCAAATTTGTCTTTTGTTTCCTTTACTTCTTGCTCAATATACAGATTGAATAACATCGGGGAGAGGTTACAACCCAGTCTCACTCCCTTCCCAACCACTGCTTCCCTTTTGTGCCCCTGGACTCTTATAACTGCCATCTGGTTTCTGTAAAAATTGTAAATAGCCTTTCGCTCCCTGTATTTTACCCCTGCCACCTTTAGAATTTGAAAGAGAGTATTCCAGTCAACATTGTCGAAAGCTTCCACTAAGTCTACAAATGCTAGAAACGTAGGTTTACCTTTCCTCAATCTTTCTTCTAAGGTAAGTCGTAAAGTCAGTATTGCCTCACGTGTTCCAACATTTCTACGGAATCCAAACTGATCTTCCTCAAGGTCGGCTTCTACCAGTTTTTCCATTCGTCTGTACAGAATGCGCATTAGTATTTTTCAGCTGTGACTTATTAGACTGATAGTTCGGTAATTTTCACATTTGTCAACACCTACTTTCTTTGGGATTGGAATTATTATATTTTTCTTGAAGTTTGAGGATATTTCGCCTGTCTCATACATCTTGCTCACCAGATGGTAGACTTTTATCAGGACTGGCTCTCCCAAGGCCGTCAATAGTTCTAATGGAATGTTGTCTACTGCGGGGGCCTTGTTTCTACTCATGTCTTTCAGTGCTCTCTCAAACTCTTCACGCAGTATCGTATCTCCCATTTCATCTTCATCAACGTCCTCTTCCATTTCTATAATATTGTCCTGAAGTACATTGCCCTTGTATAGACCCTCTATATACTCCTAGGCCCTCTATATACTCCTTCTACCTTTCTGCTTTCCCTTGTTTGTTTAGAACTGGGTTTCCATCTGAGCTCTTGATATTCATACAAGTGGCTCTCTTTTCTCCAAAGGTCTCTTTAATTTTCCTGTAGACAGTATCTGTCTTGCCCCTAGTGAGATAAGCCTCTGCATCCTTACATTTGTCCTCTAGCCATCCCTGCTTAGCCATTTTGCAATTCCTGTCGATCTCATTTTTGAGACGTTTGTGTGCCTTTTTACCTGCTTCACTTACTGCACTGTTATATTTTCTCCTTTCATGAATTACATTCAATATTTCTTCTGTTACCAAAGGTTTTCCACTAGCCCCCGTCTTTTTACCTACTTGATCCTCTGCTACCTGTACTACTTCATCCCTCAGAGCTACCCATTGTTCTTCTACTGTATGTATTTCCCCCATTCCTGTCAATTGTTCCCTTATGGTTTCCCTGAAACTCTGTACAACCTCAGGTTCTTTTAGTTTATCCATGTCCCATCTCCTTAAATTCCCACCTTTTTGCAGTTTATTCAGTTTTAATCTACATCATAACCAATAGTTTGTGGTTAGAGTCCACATCTGCCCCTGGAAATGTCTTACAATTTAAATACGTCGTTCCTAAATCTCTGTCTTACCATTATATAATCTGCCTGATACCTTCTAGTATCTCCAGGGTTTTTCCATTTATACAACGTTCTTTTATGATTCTTGAACCAAGTGTTAGCTATGATTAAGTTATGGTCTGTGCAAAATTCTGTTAAACGGCTTGCTCTTTCATTTTTTACCCACAATCCATATTCACCTACTAAGTTTACTTCTCTCCCTTTTCCTACTCTCGAATTCCAGTCACCCATGATTATTAAATTTTCGTCTCCCTTCACTATCTGAATAATTTCTTTTATCTCATAAACATTTCATCAATTTCTTCAACATCTGCAGAGGTAGTTGGCATATAAACTTGTACTACTGTATTAGGCGTGAGCTTCGTGTCTATCTTGGCTATAATAATGCTTTCACTATGCTGTTTGTAGTAGGTTACCCGCACTCCTATTTTTTATTGATTATTAAACCTACTCCTGCATTACCCGTATTTCATTTTGTATTTATAACCCTGTATTCACCCGACCACAAGTGTTGTTCCTCCTGCCACCGAACATCGCTAATTCCCACTATATCTAACTTTAACCTAACCATTTCGCTTTTTAAATTTTCTAACCTATCTGCCCGATTAAGGGATCTGACATTCCACGCTCCGATCCGTAGAATGCCAATTGTCTTTCTCCTGATAACGACGTCCTCTTGAGTAGTCCCCGCCCGGAGATCCGAATGGGGGACTATTTCATCTCCGGAATATTTTACCCAAGAAGACGCCATCATCATTTAAGCATACAATTAAGCTGCATGCTCTCGGGAAAAATTACGGTCGTAGTTTCCCCTTGCTTTCAGCCGTTCGCAGTACCACAACAGCAAGGCGGTTTTGGTTATTGTTACAAGGTCAGATCAGTCAATAATCCAGACTGTTGCCCTTGCAACTACTGAAAAGGCTGCTGCCCCTCTTCAGGAACCACACGTTTGTCTGGCCTCTCAATAGATACCCCTCCTTTGTGGTTGCACCTACGGTACGGCTACCTGTATCGCTGGGTCACGCTAGCGTCCCCACCAACGGCAAGGTCCACGGTTCGTGGTGGAGGGGTCCTATTGTTACGTAACGCGAAAGAGTTGTAATGTAAAGACCTCTCAGGTTTTTACTTTCTTTCTGGAAATAAAAGTGGGCGCTGGTTGAATGACATTCGGCGAGTGTGGGTCACAAATGATGACGCTCACGAGGGTGACCTTTCCAAGGAAAAACTGTAACATACCAATTTTTCCCAGAAAAGTCAAATTTGAAAACTGGCAGACCACGAACTGAATAAAGGCCCATAGAAAATTAATGAAAAATATTGGCTGTATGTTGTAGCTTAAGGAATGATGCAGTTGAAATAACATTGTACTTAGCTGGTAGAAACAGATGAAGAAGAAAAAAGTCAAATTTTGTATTATATGATTTAATGGATGTCCAGGAACTTTCGGCTACACGGTTTATCTTAATGCCATAGCAGTCACGTCTCTGTTAATACAGAGCACGCTGCTTGCGTCAACAAAACATTGTAAGACATTTTCACATCCGAACCAAGGCTGCTATTTGTTTTGTGGGTTAACTTGTTTCGGGAATAACCTACGCGTTACCAGTTGTACTTCCATCACATTTTACCTTGACTATCCAGCTATATATTATTTCGTACACTTGGCATGCGTATCGGATATACAGATTGAAGGAGACCTCCCGCGACAAACTTTGGTGGGTTGTTGAGGGACTCCTTCTGAGTACTGAGCCGCCCTCGGTGCCGGCGGCGCCGTGCAGAATCAGCGCACTCGGCGGCTCCACACGCGACGCCGACGGACTCGTCCCTCCGGGGGCACGCGGAGAGCCCGGTCCACCACATTCCGGCCGACACTTGCACGGGCCTGCTGTACTTCTGGGGCGTGCAGCGCGGTCATTGTGAATGACAGCCGCAACGGAACCGTTCTGCACTTGTCATGTGCTCTACAGTACACAGACGGAACACACCGAACACACTGTGCTGACAGGGTAAGTGCTTCGTCTGAGGGTTGCGAGTCGTACGTTTTACTTATTTCGTCTTACAGGCTTCTCCGCTGTTTTCAAGGTATTGACACAGAAACGTGGATGTTCGCGGTAGCAAACCGAATAAATCGTAGTTAACAAGCCATCGGAGACCCCGGTTGCCTGATGTCAGAAGATACAGAAAGTATCCCTGAACAAACCCTCAAAGTTTGTCGATGGACTTCCGGCTCACGTTGCATTACGGGGGAAATACACTGATCGATCAGAATGTTATGACCGACGATCTGCTGTACGTATAAAACCCATGCAGGCGATGGCAGCGCCACCTGACGGGGAATGTCTACTAGCCAGACGTACGCACGGCGCGTGTAGTAGCAGAGAGCGTGCTGTCTTCGTGTAGATTGTGGAAGGTGCGCAATCTGTCTGAGTTTGACCGAGGGCAGAACGTAAATGTCCGGAGGTCCGGCACGAGCATTTCGGAAACTGCACGACATGTGCTGTGGTGAGTGTCCGACGTCCGACGTCTTTGCAGATGTCGGAGGACGTAGGCCGGGCAGACTGGTACAACAGGACTGGCGGCCAGCTGCGGCGGGACTAACGTCGGACTCTAACGCTGGGCAGCGTACACACACACAGTGCACCCAACACTCCTAACGGTGTGCTTCCGCAGCCAACGACCCGTGCGTGTACACACACCGTGGAATCGGCAACTGCGACTGAAATGGACAAGTGACTAACAGCACTGGACGTTGGCACAGTGACGGAGCGTTACGTCGTCTGATAAATCCCGATACGTTCTTCGTCGTGCTAATGGGAGGGGGCGAATCCGTCGTTTTCCAGGAGAACAGCTGCTTGACTCCTGTACACAAGACAAGCTAGTGGCGATCCCATTATGCTCTGCGGAACATTCACGTGGGCACCCGTGGTCCAGTGGAGCTCGTGCACAGCCCCGAGGACTATCGTCGTACACTGGTTGCGGGTCACGTGCACTCTTTCGTGACAGTCACGTTTCCCAGCAGCAGCCGCATCTTTCAACAAGATAATGGGCCTTCATAGATTTACGTTACGTTGTGGTTAAAAAGGGAACGTCGTAAGCGGTAGTATTTTCGACAATGTGCACATTGTTCCTGCCTCTTTCACGAAATGTCAACTTTGAGGAGGCGTAGAAACTATGTGTAACCCGTGGTCTAGGGGCAGCCAGCACGGTAGCTCAGCGTGTTCGGTCAGAGCGTTACGCGCCCTCTGTAATAAAAAAACTGAATCAATCGATCAAAAACGAACATAAATGGATGTCTTACGACGTCCGCCCCGAGCAGATGCAACGAACAAAAAAAGAGAACAAAATGAGATTAAAATAAAAAAAGGGGGTAGCGTCTTTGAGTCATAATCAAAACGTCTTCAGTCCCGGGTTCGATTCCCGCCACTGCCTAAATTTTGATAAATAATCAGCATTGGCGGCCGAAGACTTCCGGCATAAGAAGTCAGCCTCATTCTGCCAACGGCCTTGTCAAAGAGGGCGGAGGAGCGGATAGAGGTTCAGGGCACTCTCTTGTCCTAGGGGTGGGAAATTTCCCCTAAAGGCGGAAGAATCAGCAATGATCAACGACATGAGGATGCAGAAGGCAATGGAAACCACTGCATTAAAGACACGTAACGTGTATCCACAGGACATGTGGCCTGTAGTTGAAGAAGTGTCATGATGGTCTCTCCATTGGGAAAAGATTCCGGAATACTCCCCCATTCGGATCTCCGGGAGGGGACTGCCAAAGGGGAGGTTACCATGAGAAAAAGATTGAATAATCAACGAAAGGATAATGTTCTACGAGTCGGGGCGTGGAATGTCAGAAGCTTGAACGTGGTAGGGAAACTAGAAAATCTGAACAGGGAAATGCAAAGGCTCCATCTAGATATAGTAGGGGTCAGTGAAGTGAAGTGGAAGGAAGACAAGGATTTCTGGTCAGATGAGTATCGGGTAATATCAACAGCAGCAGAAAATGGTATAACAGGTGTAGGATTCGTTATGAATAGGAAGGTAGGACAGAGGGTGTGTTACTGTTAACAGTTCAGTGACCGGGTTGTTCGAATCAGAATCGACAGCAGACCAACACCGACAACGATAGTTCAGGTATACATGCCGACGTCGCAAGCTGAAGATGAACAGATAGAGAAAGTGTATGAGGATATTGAAAGGGTAATGCAGTATGTAAAGGGGGACGAAAATCTAATAGTCATGGGCGACTGGAATGCAGTTGTACGGGAAGGAGTAGAAGAAAAGGTTACAGGAGAATATGGGCTTGGGACAAGGAATGAAAGAGGAGAAAGACTAATTGAGTTCCGTAACAAGTTTCAGCTGGTAATAGCGAATACCCTGTTCAAGAATCACAAGAGGAGGAGGTATACTTGGAAAAGACCGGGAGATACGGGAAGATTTCAATTACATTTCATCATGGTCAGACAGAGATTCCGAAATCAGATATTGGATTGTAAGGCTTACCCAGGAGCAGATATAGACTGAGATCACAATATAGTAGTGATGAAGAGTAGGCTGAAGTTCAAGACATTAGTCAGTAAGAATCAATACACAAAGAAGTGGGATACGGAAGTTCTAAGGAATGACGAGATGCGTTTGAAGTTCTCTAACTCTATAGATACAGCAATAAGGAATAGCGCAGTAGGCAGTACAGTTGAAGAGGAATGGACATCTCTAAAAAGAGCCATCACAGAAGTTGGGAAGGAAAACATATATACAAAGAAGGTAGCTGTGAAGAAACCATGGGTAACAGAAGAAATACTTCAGTTGATTGATGAAAGGAGGAAGTACAAACATGTTCCGGGAAAATCAGGAATACAGAAATACAAGTCCCTGAGGAATGAAATAAATAGGAAGGGCAGGGAAGCTAAGACGAAATGGCTGTAGGAAAAATATGAAGACATCGAAAAAGATGTGATTGTCGGAAGGACAGACTCAGCATACAGGAAAGTCAAAACAACCTTTGGTGACATTAAAAGCAACGGTGGTAACATTAAGAGTGCAACGTGAATTCCACTGTAAAATGCAGGGGAGAGAGCAGGTAGGTGGAAAGAATACATTGAAAGCCTCTATGAGGGTGAAGATTTGTCTGATGTGATAGAAGAAGAAACAGGAGTCGATTTAGAAGAGATAGGGGATCCAGTATTAGAATCGGAATTTAAAAGAGCTTTGGAGGACTTACGGTCAAATAAGGCAGAAGGAATAGATAACATTCCATCAGAATTTCTACAATCATTAGGGGAAGTGGCAATAAAACGACTATTCACGTTGGTGTGTAGAATATATGAGTCTGGCGGCATACCATCTGACTTTCGGAAAAGCATCATCCACACAATGCCGAAGACGGCAAGAGCTGACAAGTGCGAGAATTATCGCACAATCAGCTTAACAGCTCATGCATCGAAGCTACTTACAAGAATAATATACAGAAGAATGTAAAAGAATGTGACGATCAGTTTGGCTTTAGGAGAAGGAAATGCACGAGAGAGGCAATTCTGACGTTACGGCTAATAATGGTAGCAAGGCTGAAGAAAAATCCAGACACGTTCATAGGATTTGTCGATCTGGAAAAAGCGTTAGACAATACAAAATGGTGCAAGCTGTTCGAGATACCGAAAAAAGTAGGGGTAAGCTATAGGGAGAGACGGGTCATATACAATATGTACAACAACCAAGAGGGAATAATAAGAGTGGACGATCAAGAACGAAGTGCTCGTATTAAGAAGGGTGTAAGACAAGGCTGTAGCCTTTCGCCCCTACTCTTCAATCTTTACATCGAGGAAGCAATGATGGAAACAAAAGAAAAGTTCAGAAGTGGAATTAAAATACAAGGTGAAAGGATATCAATGATACGATTCGCTGATGACATTGCTATCCTGAGTGAAAGTGAAGAAAAATTAAATGATCTGCTGAACGGAATGAACAGTCTAATGAGTACACAGTATGGTTTGAGAGTAAATTGGAGAAAGACGAAGGTAATGAGAAGTAGTAGAAATGAGAAAAGCGAGAAACTTAACATCAGGATTGATGGTCACGAAGTCAGTGAAGTTAAGGAATTCTGCTACCTAGGCAGTAAAATAACCAATGACGGACGGAGCAAGGGGGACATCAAAAGCATACTCGCTATGGCAAAAAGGCATTTCTAGCCAAGAGAAGTCTACTAATATCAAGTACCGGCCTTAATTTGAGGAAGAAATTGCTGAGGATGTACGTCTGGAGTACAGCATTGTATGGTAGTGAAACATGGACTGTGGGAAAACCGGAACAGAAGAGAATCGAAGCATTTGAGATGTGGTGCTGTAGACGAATGTTGAAAATTAGGTGGACTGATAAGGTAAGGAATGAGGAGGTTCTACGCAGAATCGGAGAGGAAAGGAATATGTGGAAAACACTGATAAGGAGAAGGGATAGGATGATAGGACATCTGCTAAGACATGAGGGAATGACTTCCATGGTACTAGAGGGAGCTGTAGAGGGCAAAAACTGTGCAGGAAGACAGAGATTGGAATACGTCAAGCAAATAATTGAGGACGTAGGTTGCAAGTGCTACTATGATATGAAGAGGTTAGCACAGGAAAGGAATTCGTGGCGGGCCGCATCAAACCAGTCAGTAGACTGATGACCAAAACAACACAAGAAACTATGTTGAACTTTCGAGAAAAATTGTCTGTGGTTATTTTTTTAATTCATTAACGGTGTTTAGTTATTTTCCGGTTTGCTCTTTATTCGTGGTAATGGCAGACGTAGAACGGTGGCAATCGACGTGTGCTGAAACACATGAAGAAGATGAAAAGTGGAAATGAAAGCACCGCGTGTCACTCTTCATTGTTTTATATAGCTGCACTAGACACTAATAACTCGTGTTTCATTCTTTGTATTCTCCGTTTCTTCGTGTATAAGTGTACAGACACGAAGTTTAATTAAATAAAATAGTTTTTCCTGCAGGGCTGTGTTTCTTGAACAAAATAAAAACATATTTCGCGACTGGACAAATCCGATATTGTGAGCTCACTGTCTTCGTAGGCTGTGTTGCAACATTTATTTTTCTTTGGACACACCTGTCAGTGACGAGTGATCTGCTAGTCTTATTTCTCAAAAGAAAATTTAGAAAACTGTCCATCGGTAATAATTCTTTCAAGATTCTCAGTCCTTCATATCTGTCGAATGACTATAAAAGCAAGTAACACCTGTAGCGGGGTGGCGGTATGCGCACATGCAGATGGTGGAAGAAGCGCCGCGCACTCAGTGTGTGAGGTGGCTGTGCACTGGCCGCGCTGCCGTTTGTACTCAGGCGATTCGTGTGAAAACGTTTCCGAAGTCATTATGGCTTGACGACGGAAATTAATATTTTTAACGCGGAATGGAAATTGGGGTTAGACACATGGAACATTCCATTTAGATAATCGTTAGGGAGTTCAGTATTCTCAGATCCACAGTGTCAACAGTGTGCCGAAAATACCAAACTTGAAGCGCTACCGCTCACCGTGGACAACGCAGTAGCTGACAGCCTTCACTTAACGACCGAGAGGAGCGGCGTTTGCGTAGAGTTTTCAGTTTTAACAGACAAGCAACGCTGCGTGAAATAACCGCAGATATTGATGTGGGGCGAATGACGAACGTATCTGTTAGGACAGTTCAACGAAATTTGGCGTTAACTGCAGACGACCGACGCGGGTACCTGTCCGACTCCCTTAGGCTTCTGACCGTATCGGGTGCACCGTAGTCGACTGGAAAACCGTGGCCTGGTCAGCTGAGTCTCGGCTTCAGCCGGTACGAGCTGACGGTAGCTTCAGGCCTCACGAAGCCGTGGACCCGAGTTGTCAACAACACTGTCCACAAGCTGGTAGTGACTCCAGAATGCCTTGGGCTGTGGGCTGTGTTCACGTGGAAGGGACTCGGTCCTGTGGTCCAACTGAAACGATTATTAGCTCGGAATGCTAAAAATTTGTATCTGATTACAACACGAAGTCTTGTATCATATACCGTTTTCTTGGTTTGGTAATTACCCACGGGGAATGTTTAAAAATCGGGCTTCGATCCTCAGATATCAATTGTTTTTTCAACGCATCGAAGTTGGGCGACAGCGTCTGAAATTGGTAATCTTCATTTACCAAACAACAATGGAAAGACTGAAAAAAATGGTTCATATGGCTCTGAGCACTATGGGACTTAACATCTGAGGTCATCAGATCCCTAGAACTTAGGTCGACTTAAACCTAACTAACCTAAGAACATCACATACATCCGTGCCCGAGGCCGGATTCGAACCTGCGACTGTAGCGGTGGCGCGGTTTCAGACTGAAGCGCGAAGAACCGCTCAGCCACTCCGGCCAGCAAAAGACTGAAAAAACTGTGATTTCTCTTTGTGTCTAAGTCTACAGCTATGAAGAAATAGTTTTTCTCGCATAGTCGAAATCGCCCATTTATTCTAGCGACGGATTAGAATATTATTCTAGAGCAATAGTTCTAGCGACGAGTTTTCCACTCGAAGGGAAGGACTGATAGCAATGAAATAGAGAATAGATAGTAGTCTGCTACTAAGGCGGCACAGCCAGAGTAGCGTACGTGTGACATCAGGCATCAGCAGCCGACCCAGACAGAGCAGCAACAGGCAAGTAACCGCTTTTGTGACATTTACGAGTTCCTAACAAAGAGCGGACTTCATTATTTCATCTGTGTGCTTTAATAGTTTAGTTTCTCGAGTTTCTGCGTGTAAATATAATATCTAATAGCCACAGTTCTTGCGTTTTCGTTTGCGTCGGAAAGTAAACCGATTTTGTGACGTATTACACGTTCCTAATCAGGGGCGAATTATTTAGTTCCACCTGAGTGCTTCGATAATTAGGCTTTTGAATATCTGCGTATTATTAGACACAGTTTCTGCGATTTCGTCAGGGTCGACAGTAGAGTTGCGCAGCACGTGACGATAGTCCGTCATCTACATAGTTTAGTTTTCGACGGTCTAGACAGGGACTTTGATTGTTGTGTGCGAATGCGAGCCGAGTTGGTGATACTTTGCTTTCAGATTCAGGTTGTGATGGCTCCGGTTACACAACTTGAGGCTGCAGTGGATGGACACCACTGTTGTGGGCCGGCTGTGGGGATCCAAAGGACATCCAGCACTTCCGAGTCCTGTTATCGCTCCTCACTGATGGCCAACCCACTTACTGCTCGCACTGAGGCCGACCCCTCACCTGTGGTCGAGTGGGAGGTCGCCCCGGGGCGAAGCAGGCGGCGAAAGACTTCCCGGGCGGCCCCAAGTAGGGCCTTCCGCCTTGTCTGACAAACAAGTTGTCTGTGGCTGACGCTGTCACTAAGCCGGATGCTGTCGCCTGTCCTGTTTCAGAGGAATCATAGAGGGTGGGATTATTGGTAGTTGGGATCTGCAGCGGTAGGCACGTTATGGGCCCTTTAGGGACTTAGGTGACAAGAAGAGAAAGAAAACCAATGTGCACTCCGTGTGCACACCGGGTGGAGTCATTCCAGATGTGGAAAGGGTCCTCCCGGATGCCATAAATAGTACAGGCTGCAGCCAACTGCAGGCTGTTGCTCACGTCGGTACCAATTATGTATGTCACTTTGGATCAGAAGAGATTTATTGGCGAAAATACATGTTTAATTCCGGAGGTACGCAAAAAACATCATCTGAAAATTATTTCGAGCAGTTAGTTCATGAGCCCACGCGAATAGTAAACGGTTGTCAAAACACACTTGACCTCTTAGCAACAAATAATCCTGGATTAATAAAGAGTATCAAAACCAATACAGGGATTAGTGAACACAGGGTTGTAGTAAGATTGAATATTGTAATCCCCAAACCCTCGAAAAATAAGCGAAAAATATACCTAGTCAAAAAAGCAGATAGAAATTCACTAGGCGCCTACCTAAGAGAGAATCTCCACTCATTCCAAATTAATAAAATAAGTGTAGATCAGATGAAGCTTGAATTCAAAGAAATAGTATCGGCAGCAATTGAGAGATTATACCAAATAAATTAACAAACGACGGAGCTGATCCTCCTTGGTACACAAAACGGGTTAGAACACTGTTATAGAAACAACGAAACAAACATGCCAAATCTAAACAGACGCAAGATCCTCAAGATTGGCGATCTTTTACAGAAGCTCGAAATTTAACGCGGACTTCAATGCGAGATGTTTATAACAGTTTCCACAACGAAACATTGTCTGGAAATCTGGCAGAAAAACCAAAGAGATTTTGGTCGTATGTGAAGTATATTAGCGGCAAGAAACAATCAAGGTCTTCTCTGCGCGATAGCAATGGAGATACTATGGAAGACAGTGCTGCCAAAGCAGAGTTACTAAACACAGCCTTCCGAAATGCCTTCACAAAAGAAGACGAAGAAAATATTCGAAATTTCGAATCGAGAACAGCTGCCAACATGTGAAACGTAAATATCCTTAGAGTAGTGAAGCAACTTAAATCACTTAACAAAAGCAAGCGTTCTGGTCCAGACTGTATACCAATTAGGTTCCTTTCGGGGTATGCTGATGCATTAGTTGCATACTAAACAATAATACGCTCCTGGAAATTGAAATAAGAACACCGTGAATTCATTGTCCCAGGAAGGGGAAACTTTATTGACATATTCCTGGGGACAGATACATCACATGATCACACTGACAGAACCACAGGCACATAGACACAGGCAACAGAGCATGCACAATGTCGGCACTCGTACAGTGTATATCCACCTTTCGCAGCAATGCAGGATGCTATTCCCCCATGGAGACGATCGTACAGATGCTGGATGTAGTCCTGTGGAACGGCTTGCCATGCCATTTCCACCTGGAGCCTCAGTTGGACCAGCGTTCGTGCTGGACGTGCAGACCATGTGAGACGACGCTTCATCCAGTCCCAAACATGCTCAATGGGGGACAGATCCGGAGATCTTGCTGGCAAGGGTAGTTGACTTACACCTTCTAGAGAACGTTGGGTGGAACGGGATACATGCGGACGTGCATTGTCCTGTTGGAACAGCAAGTTCCCTTGCCGGTCTAGGAATGGTAGAACGATGGGTTCGATGACGGTTTGGATGTACCGTGCACTATTCAGTGTCCCCTCGACGATCACCAGAGGTGTACGGCCTGTGTAGGAGATCGCTCCCCACACCATGATGCCGGGTGTTGGCCCTGTGTGCCTCGGTCGTATGCAGTCCTGATTGTGGCGCTCACCTTCACGGCGCCAAACACGCATACGACCATAATTGGCACCAAGGCAGAAGCGACTCTCATCGCTGAAGACGACACGTCTCCATTTGTCCCTCCATTCACGCCTGTCGCGACACCACTGGAGGCGGGCTGCACGGTGTTGAGGCGTGAGCGGAAGACGGCCTAACAGTGTGCGGGACCGTAGCTCAGCTTCATGGAGACAGTTGCGAATGGTCCTCGCCGATGCCCCAGGAGCAACAGTGTCCCTAATTTGCTGGGAAGTGGCGGTGCGGTCCCCTACGGCACTGCGTAGGATCCTACGGTCTTGGCGTGCATCCGTGCGTCGCTGCGGTCCGGTCCCAGGTCGACGGGTACGTGCACCTTCCGCCGACCACTGGCGACAACATCGATGTACTGTGGAGACCTCACGCCCCACGTGTTGAGCAATTCGGCAGTACGTCCACCCGGCCTCCCGCATGCCCACTATACGCCCTCGCTCAAAGTCCGTCAACTGCACATACGGTTCACGTCCGCGCTGTCGCGGCATGCTACCAGTGTTAAAGACTGCGATGGAGCTCCGTATGCCACGGCAAACTGACTGACATTGACGGCGGCGGTGCACAAATGCTGCGCAGCTAGCGCCATTCGACGGCCAACACCGCGGTTCCTGGTGTGTCCGCTGTGCCGTGCGTGTGATCATTGCTTGTACAGCCCTCTCGCAGTGTCCGGAGCAAGTATGGTGGGTCTGACACACCGGTGTCAATGTGTTCTTTTTTCCAATTCCAGGAGTGTATAAAACCGTTCACCCGACGAAAGATCCGTACCCGAAGACTGGAAAGTTGCGCAGATCACATCAACATTCAAGGAAGCTAATAGAAGTAATCCACGAAATTACAGGCTCATATCGATAACGTCGATATGCAGGAGGATTTTGAAACATATATTGTGTTCAAACACTATGAGTTACCTCGTAGAAAACTGTCTATTGACACACAGTCAGCAGGGGTTTAGAAAACATCGTTCCTGTGAAACACAACTAGCTCTTTATTCACATGAAGTGTTGAGTGCTAGTTCAGATCGAGTCCGTATTTCTGGATTTCCGGAAGGCTGTTGACACTGTACCGCACAAGCGGCTTTTAGTGAAATTGCTTTCATCCATAAGAACGCAATTTCAATCCAGTCGCGTATTTGTGGAATTCTATCGAAATCCGCGTACGATCGTCTCAGTTACGTGACTGGATTTGTGATTTCCTGTCAGAGAGGTCACAGTTCGTAGTAACTGACGGAAAGTCATCGAGTAAAACAGAAGTGATTTCTGGTGCTCCCCAAGGTAGTGTTATAGGCCCTTTGCTGTTCCTTATCTATATAAACGATTTGGGAGACAATCTGAGCATCCGTCTTAGGTTGCTTACAGATGAAGCTGTCGTTTATCGACTAATAAGGTCATCAGAAGATCAAAACAAATTTCAAACCGGTTTAGAGAAGATATCTGAATGGTGCGAAAATTGTCATTTCACCCTAAATAACGAAAAGTGTGAGGTCATTCACATGAGTGCTAAAAGGAATTCGTTAAACTTCGGTTCAAATGGCTCTGAGCACTGTGGGACTTAACATCCACGGTCATCAGTCCCCTAGAACTTAGAACTACTTAAACCTAACTAACCTAAGGACATCACACACATCTATGCCCGAAGCAGGATTCGAACTGAGCGCCTACAACCGCTAGACCACCGCGGCCGGCGTTAAACTTCGGTTACACGATAAGTCAGTCTAATTTAAAAGCCATAAATTCAGTTAAATATCTAGGCATTACAACTTGAATTGGCAGGACACCTAGAAAATGTAACAGATCTACTAAAGAGACTGCCTACACCACGCTTGTCCGTCCTCTTTTAACTTATTCCAGTTGCCAAACATAGCATCTAGTCATACAAGTCGCAGGAAAGATTTGCGAGGGCTGTTCAGAAAGCAGGAAACGTTTCCGTCTGACGCCGATCGCGTATTTTTTGGTATGTGCGTGCTCGGCAACTCAGTCGGAATCCATCCGTGACAGTGGGAAAGCTTCCCCCTCTATCTCGCAGTTCACACTGTCAGTCTTTACTACAACAGCTAGTCAGCCGAAACCAGAGAGGATTTCTTCTGATCCAAACCGACACTCCTCATTAGTACCAACATCAGCTACCATCTGCAATTGGCTACACCCTGTGCTCTTCATGGCATCTGGAAGCATCCATTACACATCTGGAAATGTGCGCTGCAATCGAAAATACCGCTAGTTGTGAGGTGCGGTCTGTGATAGGGTTTTTGTTGGCCAAAAACCTAAAAACTATAGACTTTTATCGTTAACTGTGCGAAGTGTACGGAAACAACGTAATGTGTGAATATTCCGTCCGTAAATGGTGCATTCGGTTTAAAAATGGCCGAACCAGAGTTCATGATGTAGAGAAGAGTGGACGCCCGAGCATTGTGACTGACGTTCATGTCGCTAAAGTTAAAACGATTCGTGAAAACCGTCGCTTCACAGTAACGGAGCTTTAACTTTCTTTTCCACAAGTGTCATGGGTTTTGTTGTTTGTCTCTCAAGAACTAGGCTACCACAAATTTTGTGCGGGATGGGTGCCCAAAATGCTTACAAAGCACCATAAAGAACAGCGAATAGGGACAACGTTGACATTTCTGGAGGCCTGCCACAAACATGGTGGTTCATTACTGTATCGAATTGTAACCGGTGACGAGACTTGGGTGAAACACGTCAATTGCCAAACAAAATTACAGCCCATGGAGTGGGGGCACACAAGATGCCCCCCAAAACCAAGAAGAAGTTTGCTAACTTGTCAGTAAGGAAGTTCATGGAGACAGTGTTTTGATTTTCTCGAACGTGGAGCAATCATAAATTCTGTCCGGCACTGTCAAACTTTACACATGCTTAGAAGAGCAGTTCAAAACAAACGCCGAGGAAAGCTGACGTCCAAAATTTTGTTTCCGCACGACAATGCCCGATCTCACACGGCAAACCGCACTAAAGAACTCCTTAATTGATTCAAATGGGAAATTTTCCTTCATCCGCCCTGCAGCTCCGATCTTACTCCAAGCGACTTCTACTTGTTTTCCAAGATGAAGAACTTGCTCGCAACGCAACACTTTGATGACGACGCGGAACTCCAGGCGGGCGTGACTCACTGGCTGAAGTGTCAGGCGGCAGAATTTTATGACGAAGGTCTTTCAAAGCTTGCCCACCGCCTCTATGTGTTTGGTGACTATGTGGAAAAATGGTTTGTCAGTCGCTCTTTCAGATGTACATAATAAAATGTATTTCTTGTTGTTAGTTTTTTTTTTTAATGCCAAAACGTACCCTACTTTCTGAATAGCCGTCGTACTTCAGTTCACTACAAGTAAACTGCTACTGACAGCAATTAATAGTCCACCACCAACTGTATTTCATCTATCCTTTCTGAACGTGGTTAGGTCCTTTGTAAAAATTTCGGCAGGACTCATTTCTGCCTTTAGCCTGCTCTCCGCCCCTATAACTATTTGAGATTCAGCATGTGGAATAAGGTACTTTCCCAACGCAGCTGTGGCAGTTTGCAATTGCAATATCGATTGTTGCTATGTGCACCATTTCCTGTATTTATTCCGCCCTCTTTGAAACTGAAGCCTTTTCCGTTCTTTCCCGAACCGCTCTAACCTAAAAAACCGCCCAGACAGCCGCAGTTACCTGTGTAATCCCTTTCTTTGTGTAGTGGATCACTGACCTACTTCATGGAACCCGGAAACCAACCACCCAATGACGCAAGTCAAGGAATCTGCAGCCCCCAGCTCTGTACAGAAGGACCACAGTAAGTTCTGTTGACAATGCTGCAAATGGTGAGCTCCGCCTCTATCTCTCAGGTCATACTGTCAGTCTTTACCACAACACCCAGTCAGCCGAAACCAGAGAGGATTTCTTCTGATCCAAAGCGACACTCGCCATTAGTACCAACACGAGCTACCATCTGCAACTGGCTACACCCTGTGCTGTTCATGGCATCTGGAAGCATCCATTACATATCTGGAACGACTCCATATACAAATTGCACACTGTAGTCCTTTCCCGTTCTTGGCAGCTATATCCTTAAGGGGCCCCATTATGCTCCTAACGTTGGAGCTCCCAACTACAAGTAAAACCACACTCTGTGAATGCCCAGATCTTGTGGGCCGAGAAGCTTGCTCTGTAACGGGGCGAGCGACTTGATCTGTCTCGGTGATTTTGTGAGCCCAAAACCTGTTCCTCAGACGAACTGGGGACGCCGTTCTACCGGACCCCTGGAGAGTCGCTGCTGCACAACCTTGGAAAGGCCTCCCAGTCGGCGGCCTCAGTGTGGGCAGTACCCAGCAGCAGACTGGCCGGGCGACTCGGGGGACGTGCCAGCCGGCGCTCGGATCTCCCCACGAGCTGCGTCACTGAAGCCAATGGCGGCCGAAGCTGTGAGCTGAGGGTCGCCAACTGAGCTCCTCTCAGCTCAACACCGCAGGCACAGTTCCGACCCGTGCTCAAGACAGCCTCACAAATAAACAAACATGCACGAAATATTGGAGAAGCAGCTAAAGACCACTGATGAAATTCAAGCTGTGTCACTTCGTAGTTGACGCTGCGTCAACCCCCACTACATGTTCATTACATCTAGCGATTTTCGATTAGTGATAAATTGCATACAATAATTTATTTGTTAAGGTATCTTATGGATTGTGTACCTGAAGTATATTTCAGAAAATTCTATTTTTCATTTTTTGAAATTATAATATTCGAGAACGCCCACCGGGGGAGGGGAGTATGAACTACTTTTAATAATTTGGAAAACGAATGGCGACTTGTAAGCAACCATAAAACAGTGCCAGTTCCGACACTATTAGAAACCGGCGTAATACCGACTTTTAAATCATTGTCCTGAAAGAAAAACACCTGACTGCACTGTATACCTTCCTTTCCTAGAGAGCTGGGGGCGCGTCCGCTCCTTGTCCTTGAGTTAGGCCTCCCTCGTTAACGTATGACTTCTTACCACTGCAGAAGAAAGCTATTAGGGAAATTAATTACTGGTTCCTCATATGAGGCGCTCTGTAAACTTGCTGTTCACTGTCCAGGTCGTGGTCACTGTCTTTTGTCTTTCAATCGATATTTTCTCAGTGTATCTGATAATATTCTGATAATCAGAATACCTTTCTTTTCCCTTTTTGAAGCAAACCATCATCATCATTGGGTTGTCTGACTGCATAGCCCTCCATGCTTCTCTGTCTTCTGCGTTCCTCTTTATTCTTTGGTACCCTCCTTACGGCCAGCATCTGGAACCTTCTTGTGCCCTTCCCTCTCTTTCCCGGAACGAAACAATCAGTTGCCTCTACTAGAAGGCAATCTCTTCTTACATTGTGGCCTGTCCACTTTAGTTTCCTGTACTTTACCATCAGCAGCATCCTCTGTTCTTCTCCAACTCTCCTCAGTACTTCTTCATTCCTGACTTTATCAGTCCAGCTGATCTTCTCCATTCTACGCCATGTCCACATTTCACAAGCTTCAATTCTCTTCTCATCCTGCTTTCTCAAAGTCGACGTAGCTGTTCCAGGCAAGGTCATGCTCCATATTAAGCACTTAACCAGTCGCTTCCTTAATTCCTTGTTTAAACAACTAGCTAGGAGTCTTCTCTGCTTTTGGAGTGCCTCGTTCGCCAGAGCCATTCTCCCTTTGATATCTTGTTGGCAATTCATGACAAAACATCGTAAGATGTAATTAATAACCAGATAAGTATATATAATATGTTGACAGTCATTTTCATCGTGATACAATGTACAAAAATACACCTAAAGTATATTATTGCGTAATCCTAACTGAACGTCTATTCCCGAGTGTTCTCAGTGAGTGGAGTGAAACTGATTATAGAAACAGGCAAAACTTGAATATTTCTTGCTGCCTGTGCAACAGGAGAACGAAATCTCGCCGCGTTGACACATTTTCCGTACATTGTCAGTGGAAAACATATACACTATGTCATCAAAAGTATCCGTACACCCCCAAAAACATACCTTTTTCATATTAGGTGCATTGTGGTGCCACCTACTGCCAGGTACTCCATGTCAGCGACCTCAGTAGTCATTAGACATCAACCGGCCGGAGTGGCCGAGCGGTTCTAGGCGCTATAGTCTGGAACCGGGCTACCGCTACGGTCGCAAGTTTGAATCCTGCCTCGGACATGGATGTGTGTGATGTCCTTAGGTTAGTTAGGTTTAAGTAGTTCTAAGTTCTAGGGGAATGATGACCACAGCAGTTAAGTTCCATGGTGCTCAGAGCCATTTGAAGCATTTCATTACACATCATGACAGAGCAGAATGGGGCGCTCCGCGGAACTCACGGACTTCGAACGTGGTCAAGTGATTGGGTGTCACTTGTGCCATACATCTGTACTCCTAAACATCCCTAGGTCCACTGTTTCCGATGTCATGGTGAAGTGGAAAGGTGAAGGGACATGTACAAGACAAAAGCGTACAGACACCGACCTCGTCTATTGACTGACAGACACCAGACAGCTGAAGAGGGTCGTAATGTTTAATAGGCAGACATCTGTCCAGACCATCACACAGCAATTCCAAACTGCATCAGGATCCACTGCAAGTACTATCACAGTTAGACGGGAAGTGGGAAAACTTGGATTTCATGGTGGAGCGGCTACTCATAAGCCACACATCGCGCCGGTAAATGCCAAGCGACGCCTCGCTTCGTGTAAGGCGCGTAAACAGTGGACAACTCAATAGCGGAAAAACGTTGTGTCGAGTGACGAATGACGTTGAGCAATGTGGCGATCTGATGGCGGGGTGTGGGTATGGCGAATGCCCGGTGAACGTCATCTGCCAGCGAGTGTAGTGCCAACAGTAAAGTACGAAGGCGGTGTTGTTATGGTGTGGTCGTGTTTTTCATGGAGTGTGTTTTAAGCACCTTCTTGCTTCTCACTGTTGAAGATCAATCCGGGGATGGCAATTCCATCTTTAAATACGATCGAGCACCTGTTCATAACGCACAGCCTGTAATGGATTGGCCTGCACTGATTCCTGACCTGAATCCTATAGAACACCTCTGGGCTGTTTTGGAACGCCGACTTCGTGCCAGGCCTCAGCGACCGACGTCGATACCACTCCTCAGTGCAGCACTCCGAGAAGAATGACTTGCCGTTTCCCAATAAACCTTCCAGCACCTGATTCAACGTATGTCAGCGAGAGCGCAAGCTGTCATCGAGGCTAAGGGTGGCCCAACATTATATTGAATTCCGGCATTACTGATGGAGAGCGCCACGAACTTGTAAGTCATTTTCAGCCAGGTGACCGGATACTTTTGGTCACGCAGTGTACGATTCGTGTTGTAAAAACAGATATCAATTTGGATGCGTACAGAGGGAATAAAAGCGTATCTCGAAACAGAGGTGTGGAGAACTGGTTATGGACCAACACATAATTTTCTAGTGTGTAGTAAGATTTAGAAATCGCGGAATGAAATTCTGTATCCTTGGGAAAAAGTAAACATGACACGGTTGGCAAAGAGAGGTCTATTTCGATGGTGTCACCTTCACGGTGCAGTTCGGTTGAGCGTCATAATCTACAAAAGTCCCGTCGTACCGCGTCACGTATTGCGATTCGATCAGATCAAAATACCTGTCAGTAGGTGAAGAAGAAATGCCGCACTCGAAGGTCGACATGCCATTCCTCATCCAGATTCGCGATAGGAATTTGTCTAGCAAAACCTAGTCCCGCCCGCAGGTTTAACAGAAGTACCCCGTTAATGCGTGCAGCATGGCCCCTTAGAGGGCTTGCATTATGTTCTTTCTTGCATCGATCGTTTATCTCGACAGATAGAGGCCGTACCTCTCACCAACCGCCAAAACCGTGGCAAAGACTTTTGTTTCTTCTTGGATTTCCCACTTCGGTTGTCCCTGCTACTGTAGCTACCAACCAGGGCCGGCAGTTTGAATCAGCACTCTTTGACCAACTCTGCCAGCTGTGTGGTATCAATAAATGATGCAGGTGTGCCTAAAACCCCAAGCAAACGGACTGGCAGAACAGTGGCATCGCACTCGGTTGTGTCACGACAGTCTTTTGACCGAGGTCCTCACGTGGGTACTTCTCGGCCTACGATCATCGTGCAAACAGATGTCGAGGGCTCCGTAAGTGAGTCCATCTATAATGAAAACCCTGTCCTCCCTGGAGAGCTGTTAGAACCTACCTCCTCCGCCAATTCCACCCACCTTCGCGACTTCGTAAGCTAGAGCTGAACGCATTTTTCAAACATTTTCCTGACCCCCCATCCAGCCATACTCCCTCTGCTCCTAAGCACCTTCTGATCTCCTTTCGTGCAAGGTAGTTTTTCTCCACGACGATACTGTCTGAGCCGCACTCGCCACACCATATTCAGCCCTATACGAGGTCATAAACTGCACTGCTAACACGATGGACATCCAGTTAAAGATTCGCCACTCACTGTTTCTCTCCACTGCATGAAGCTGTCACACCTCAACCCAGCGTCTTCGAAGCCCGACGACATCGTGCAGCCTCCCAGCACTGAGGACTCGCGTTCGAGCTGTGAGCCCTCAGAGCTGCCGCCGCAGCCCTCTCCCGAACGTGTGTCTGTGTCAGTATCGATGCCGTTCCTCAGGTTCTCGCACTCTCTACCTACCTCCTCTCCCCTAGTGGTTCTGCAAACCGACGTCCCACCCGAACGTGTGGAGGACATCGACGAGAACCCCATCTTGATCTTGCTGCGAGACAACTCGCCCTACCCAACCGGGCATCCGGTTCGTCAATCGATCGCCAGCTCCCTCCTGCTCCCACACGGGGTCGACCACACGCTCTTCCGAGTTACAGTAACCCTTCTGTGGAGCGTTACAGTCCCAATGTTGCCAGTCGATCACGTGGGGTACACAGCCCCCCCCCCCCCCCTCTTACACCGCTCCATTCTCGCGCCTAGGCCGACGCATCTTTCGCCCACACCACCTACAGGAATTCGACATCGACTTCCCAGCTTGGCTCCTGCCGCAACACACGGAGACGGACATGCACGTCACATCGCTGCCGTCTCCCTAACCACCTTCACCGGCGGACAAGCCCCCCTTCCATTTCGCTCGCCCAAACCGTGCGCCACACTATGTGTGTGTGTGGGGGGGGGGGGGGGGGGGGGGAGGGAGCTGTGTGGCGTCGACAAGTACTAAGGCATATCTTCGCCATCGTAAGTTCTTTGACTATGGACCAAACGTCCCATTCCATCTTCTTGTTCAGTTAAGTTTCCTGTAGGGTTTGTTGTAATTTGGACGTCTGTATTAAATATATCGAGTCTTACAGAAATGAGTGTGTTTTCTTGGGCTACAACCTAACCGAAATCCCACACATATACGGACAGAACTGGGTGGGGCATCGCATGTCAAGTGTGGTTTCTGTATTTTACAGTTACTCCTAGTAATCGGCAGGACTGATTTTATTTGCTTTCGTCCCTATGCAGCCAGCTTTTGTCAATTGATGTTATTCCTGCCAGCCTTATTGACCACTGTGGTATTTCAATGACTCTTAGTCACATCCCGCAGCTGATACATCTTTGTCGCCCTATTTGGAAGCTAAATATTATACGTCTGACGGATCCCTCTTTGTATGATATTATCGCTACCGCGCGGGGGCGGACAAGATGTTCCCGCCCGCATCTCGTGGTCGTGCGGTAGCGTTCTTTCTTCCCACGCCCGGGTTCCCGGGTTCGATTCCCTGCGAGGTCAGGGATTTTCTCTGCCTCGTAATGGCTGGGTGTTGTGTGATGTCCTTAGGTTAGTTAGGTTTAAGTAGTTCTAAGTTCTAGGGGACTGACGACCATAAATATTAAGTCCCATAGTGCTCAGAGCCATTTGAACCATTTGAAGATGTTCCCAAGTGCGTTGTGTCTCATTTACCTGACAGTGGGTTGCCACTGCCAGACCTCGGCTCTGCATTGCGCTCGTGTACTTCAGCGCTGGTAAATCGGCTGGAATGAGAAGAGCTTGGGAATTTTATTATGCTCTCCTTCATGATCTTTATGCTAGTGCTAGGGAGTTATGCATGTTCATCACGTGAAGGCGAAATAATTGTAGCTCAAAAGACGGGACCTTTACTTTTTATCGATTTCAGTCACGTGTTTGACCAAATTAGTCACGATTTTCTGTTGCGAGTGTTGACGACTGTTGTTTTCAATGATAAAATGTTCAAATGTGTGTGAACTCCTAAGGGGCCAAACTGATGAGGTCATCGGCCCCTAGACTTACACAGTACTTAAACTAAGAACAACACACAGACCTATGCCCGAAGGACGACTCGAACCTTCGGCGGGAGGGGCCGTGAGGTCCGTGACATGGCGCCCTCAACCCGCGCGGCGCTTTAATGAAACACGACAAATGTTCACCTGTCTTGTTCTCCTCTTGATGCTGTACAACGTATGATGAGTCTTGGTCTCTTCAACTATCCCCTTTCATTTACCCCAGTCCCTTGCTAGCATTTTGCAGTTCCTGTAGCCCTTCTTCAGAAGATCTTCTATGACTCAGTCCTCCCATCTAGTTTTCGATCTACCACGTTCTCTCTCACCCCCTGGTTTTCCTTGTAAAATCTTTTTTGGCACTTCTGTATCATTCATCCACGCCACGTGTCCAGCCCACCTCAGCCTAGATGACTTTGCAGTTCTTCTAACAGGCCGGCGTTTGTAGATGGCGTACAAAATGGTCGTATCTCCTGCTCCATCTTTCCCTTTCGCAAATTGGACCGACGATGCTCCTGAGTAGCCTCCCCTCGAACGCATCCAGCGACTCAGCATCCTTTGCTCTCAGAGCCCAGGCTTCAGACGCGTATGCAAGCAAGCACTGGCCTGGCCAGTTTTGTGGCCCTAGTCAGGAGCCTGCAACATAGAAGCTTTGTTAAGGCGAAATCAGCTTTATTGGCTGCAATTTGCCTCTGCTTTATTTCATATGAGGTATCATTTAGGCTGGTTACAAACAAACCCAGGTCTTGAAATGATCGACTCTTTCACGGTATAACTATCTATCGTTATTTACTCTGACACGTTCTCACTGTGCAGATGCCCAGCAGGTAGGTATTTTGTTTTCTACTCACTGATATTTAGTCATATATTCCTGCTGGTCTGTTCAAATGCAGTGAATGTCTCTTCCATTAGCGTCAGAGTTCTTGCTACTATGTCGATGCCGTCCGCATAGGCCAGTATCTGCACGGATTTATGAAGAATCGTTTCCTATTCGGCGGCGTTGAGTAGGGGGCATACCAGTGCACCACCTTGCCATACTCCATTTTTAATTTCCAGTGTATTGGACAACATACCTCCAATATTAAGCAACCTTGCGTTTCTCTCATTATCATTCTTACTACCGTTATCAGCTTTTTGAAATACACAATTCACCTAGATCTTAATGTAGTTGCTCCCGATCTATACCACCGTACGCTGCTTTGAAATCAGTAAATAGATTCCGACCCCACATTCCTTTGCCTTTTCCAGAATTTGTCTCAGGGTAAATATCAGGTCGATAGTTGACTTAATGGGGATAAATCCACATTGGTACGACTCCGTTTCCGTCAGTATTATTGGACGGAGTCGGTCGTACAGTATGTTATAGAGGATTTCACATCCCAGATTAAGCAGTATGATCCCCCCGTCGTTACCGCATTCCATCTGGTCTCCTTTCTAATAATAGGGCATACAGTCCCCTCTGTCCATGTTTGAGACTTTTTTTTCTTCTCATGTTAGATTAGCCAGTTTCAGGATGTTTATTTCCAGTTCAGAGCCTCCTTGTTTCAAAAGTTCTGCTGGAATGCCGCCTTGTTGATCTTTAATTTCCTCATTGCAGTCCTCACCTCTTCTAAGTTAGGTGGGTCCACACTGTTACATGTGTCCTCTTCCTCCTGTATTTCTTTCTTTTGTCGTCTTTGGTTCAAAAATTGCTCTGAGCACTATGGGACTTAACATCTGAGGTCATCAGTCCCCTAGAACTTAGAGCTACTTAAACCTAACTAACCTAAGGACATCACACACATCCACGTCCGAGGCAGGATTCGAACCTGCGACCGTAGCGGTAAAGCGGTTCCAGACTGAAGTGCATAGAACCGCTCGGTCACAGCAGCCGGACGTTCTTCGGTACTACTGGTATCGGATAAGGAGTTTATCAAAGTATCTACGCCACCTCTCACATATCTCCTTCGCTTCTCTTATAATTTCGCCATTGTCGTCTTTTATGAAACTTGTTCTACCCCTGAAAGGTTCCCGTGCCTTATTCATCTCCCTATAAAATTTTCTTGCCTCGTTTGCATTTCTCAGAAGCACCATTTTTTCAGTTTTTGCCTTCATCCACTCCCTCTTTTTTCCTTTGATGGTTCCTTTTCTCCAGTTCTCCGTTTTTCTGTATATTCTTCCGTTATTCCCCTGGTACAGTGTGGTTGTAACGTCCTTCTGTATGCTTCATTTTTCATCTATCTTAAATACTGGTATTCAGCCGTCTATTGATGTGAATGAATCTCGTCCCGGGACGACGGTCAGTAATAACACACAACGGTCGGTGGCTGCCGGCTGCCTCGCCGCGTCACTGCGCCACAAACTGAGTAACCGGCATTGCCAACCTGTGCTCTCATAAGACGACGAAATGCATCCAAAACGTCCTTTAGCACCGCTATGTCGTCACGAGCACGAATAGGTAACGAACGTCATCGGCATACGCGCGAGCGATAAACCTTTCTCCCAATAACAACCGACCACCCAATCGAGCAACCGTGGGCCGCAATACGTGTTCCAGAAATAGCACGAATAACGACATAGATAGGGGACTCTTATACGGGACACCTCGACACGCTTTAGTGGGGGGGCAGTAAGCTCCATAATGTTCGGACCTTGGAAACTTTCGTATTGAGTAAAGCCTATTTTGTTGCACAAATTTTTCCATTTCTGCGAAGATGTACCGAAAGTTACAAGTATTATCGGGCAAGGTTATCGGTCGAAACTCCATCTTTTGTGTGCAGCCGGCCGGATAGGCCGAGCGGTTCTAGGCGCTACAGTCTGGAACCGCGCGACCACTACGGTCGCAGGTTCGAATCCTGCCTCGGGCATGGAAGTGTGTGATGTCCTTAGGTTAGTCAGGTTTAAGTAGTTCTAAATTATAGGGGACTGATGACCTCAGAAGCTAAGTCCCATAGTGCTCAGAACCATTTGAACCATTTGTGTGTGTGTCTGTGTGTGTGCACTGCGAGGTTACAGCTAGACCCCAGCTGATGGGGGGTTTAGGTCGCCTAGATTTTTTGGCCAAGGCTGCTGCTTTATTTCTTCGACACACTATTTTACGTGTCTTCACGTTCCCCAGTCACTAAACAGTTCGTCTTTTTGCCTGTCTCCGACCAACGAGCTTAAGCTCTCCAGTGATGTAGATAGGATAAACAATAATTTAGTCATATTCTGGAATTCTTTATTGATGTCATTTGTTTGGAGGTTGATAATCTGTCCCAGTCACATCTGTCTCTAAAAATGCTGTTACCTCGCTGGATGTACACAAATCGCGACGCATCCGTGAATTCCATATAGCCAGAGATAAATTGGGAAATAGTTTGGTCCAATGTCAGTCTATCTACTTCTCCGATGGGGTGGCGTGTTCATGGTACCAAGTCGTTCATAACCTTTTCCCCACCAACATTCGACTTTTCCGCATTGGCCTTAGTGAGACAGGCCAATGCAGTCGTTGCCATGAAATGGATACATCATGTCATCCGTTGGTCTCTCGCGGCCACAGACTGGCCCTTCTCAGGAAGACTGAAGCGGCAGTCTCCGGTGAGATTCATCTGCGTCCCTGTTCAACCTCCTTTCCCAGAACCGGGCATTATGTTCTTTACATGGCGGGGTCTTTTACGAGCATATGATTACGACCTATAGTATACGGTAAAGGATTAAATTAGAAGGCAAAGGATTAAATTGGAAGGAACACATAGATAATGTGTGGAAGGCTAACCAAAGACTGCGTTTTATTGGCAGGACACTTAGAAAATGTAACAGACCTACTAAGGAGACTGCCTACACTACGCTTGTCCGTCCTCTTTTAGAATACTGCTGCGCGATGTGAGATTGCCGGATACCAGATATGATTGACGGAGTACGTCTAAAAAGTTCAAAGAAAGGCAGCACGTTTTGTATTGTCGCGAAGTATTGGAGAGAGTGTCACAGAAATGATACAGCATATTGGCTGGACATCATTGAAAGAATGGCGTTTTTCGTTGCGACGGAATCTTCTCATGAAGTACCAATCACCAACTATCTCCTCCGAATGCGGAAATATTTTGTTGACACCGACCGATATAGGGAGGAACGAGCAACACAATAAAATAAGGGAAATCAGAGTTCGTACGGAAAGATATAGATGTTCATTCTTTTCGCGCGCTATACGAGATTTGAATAATAGAGAATTGTGAATGTGGTTTGATGAACCCTCTGCCAGACACTTGAATGGGATTTGCAGGGTATGCATGTAGGTGTAGATGTGGATGCCACCCTCTTGTGTGCTTTTTGAGAATATGTTATCTCCCGTGTTTAATCTCAGGGAGTTAGATGACATGTCGAATTCCTTTTCGGTTGAGTGTTTCATTCCTGTTTCTGCTTTTGGTAAACTTGACAAAAAATGTTTAGGGTAGGGCCTTTACTTGGGTTCCATTCCCGTCAGATGTTTTAATTTTTTTGTTTTTAAAATTTTTATAGTAATGACTTTGATCATTGTCAGTAAAGACATTGGTGTAGAGTTAAGATTGCAGAAGGGTAATGGAATGTGGTCATTTTGTGGAAACTTTTTTATTTTTACTTTTCGCGTTGCTTGCATTACAAATGAAGTTAAACAGCGGTCAATATATTTAATTTATAAATAAACAAAAGTGAGACGAGGCAGTGCTGTGCGGGGTGATAAGCAGAGTGTCCGAGTCGCATTCGCGCCAAACACATGTTCAGTTAAAGCGTCAGATTGTATCCAATTTACAGTTCCACAACTCGGTGTTGTTACATTTTTTTTAAACATTAAGACATAACATGATCCTCTTACAGACGTAAACGACCACTTTGTTTCGTCCATGATACAAATAAATCCAACAGAAAATAATAGTGGATACAGTAACATAGTTCGTATCCAATAATATTCGAAAAACACGATAGGTAGGCTACATTAGGTTACAGATTAGGCTGCGCATAAAGATTCCATTCTGTATGTTTGGCACCGCCGCGTATTTCCACAGCGCCGGTACATACCATTAACGTTCACTTTAGAGAAGTCACTGCATGGACGCGAGCTGTTTGGTCGTGTACATTCACGGCTGGAGTACTCTGAACTTCGAGTGTCTCCACAAATAAAAATCTAGTGGATTAAAGTCAGGGGAATGTGGAGGCCAAAACATTGGACCACCACAACCAATCCATTTCCCTCGAAACGCTTCGTTTAAATAGTTAACGCACATTCATTCCAAAGCATGGCGGTGCACCATCATGCTGAAACCATAGCTGTCGCCAAATACCAAGTAGAACTTTTTCTAATGCGTCAGACAAAGTATTGCAAAGAAACGTACGATACAGGGGAGAATTCAATTTGTCTAGCAACAGGTAAGTGCCCAAAAGCACTCCTAACAGGCTTCCAGCCTACAGGGTTATGCCGATTCGTGCCTGAAAGCCACGCGTGCATGTTGGTTGTGTTCCGATCAATAACGGCTGTTGTTAAGGTTGAAAATCCTTCACGAGTGAAGCTGGATTTGTCAGTCCACATCACGTTATTTATAAAATGTTGGGAAGGACGTGCGGCAAGTAGCTAAATTTGCTGGCGACTGTAAGTTTGATGGTTTGAACTTTTTGTCGTAAATTAAGGTGCCTGTCCCCGTACGTTTAAGGACTGCCCTAACCTATTTTAACACGTCTGCCCAGTTTCCGGTGTCCATCCTGGTTGGGCTGGCGTTCAGGTGTACGCCCAGTTATTTACTGCTACTGCTGGTGCTGCACCAGTCCACGTCGTGAGCACTGCGAAAGCCCATTCCGATTTTTGTATCGTTCAACTTGATCCTAGATGCTCATGTGAATTACTGGTTGGCAAGCCCATCCTTGTTGAGTTGTGACTGCAATTCACAGGTAAGCGATATATCGATGCCTGATCTAGCAATAGCCTGGAGACGTGCTCGGTGATATGTAGATAATCGTGACCGACGCGATCGTACACTTTGTGGAAATCCGAGAAGAAGAATCCAGCAGATTCCTCGGAGTCCGCATAAGGGTGATGATATCCCGAAGTGTACAAGTGGCGTTTATAATACTTCTCCTGGGAGTACCGCTACGATGGTGGCCACCTAGAATCGAACCTAAGACATTTTGCATGCGAGCTCGTGTTCAATAAAGTAATAGTCGCATTTTGTTTAGTTGTCTGCTGTTACCCTTCTTCGGTACGAGTCCGACAATCCCTTCTTTAAATTCTGGGGGTATATCCCCTGCCATTCGTTTGTAGTGGCCTATAATGTGTCCCCGAAAAGTTCCAAGTAATTTTTGTAGAACTGCGCTGTCAGCTCACCTGGTCCGAGCGTTTTCTCGTCTCTCTACCTGTCAACAGCATCGTGGATGTCTTCTTTGTCAAAAGGAGGGTCGAGCGTATCTGCTTCCTCCTGGGTGAGATTAGCGCATATTCTACACGTCGGGGCATCACAGGCGTACGCATTTACGGACTGTTTCCGGTAAAGGCCGCTGAACTCCACACGCACACGGCTGAGTTGGTGGCGAGTGCTGGTGAGTTTGTGGTCAGCTGCATCCGTCGGCAACGGAAGCAGCGTTGTGGTGTCACAATGTTGTGCCAAGGTGGTACAGGGAGGCGGAACGTTCTAGGGGTGCGTAGGGACTATACATCCGTCCACTTTCGTCTTCTGGATTGCCATTATCCTCGCTTTACACCTCTTAATGTTGCGGGCAATTTGGGGACTGGGGAGGCTCTGCAGGGAGAGGTGCGTGGCAGGCTCGCGCTGCCGGGCTGCGGCTCAGCTCCGCCGGCGAGGCTCTCGTGGGCTCTGCGGGCGCACTAAGTGACGGGGCCAGCTGCCTCCAGCGGACCACACCAAACGGAAATACTAGTGGCTGGCACGATCGTAGGCCGGTCGGTCGCCGTGTAGTCTCTGCCACGCATCACTGAGCCGGAGACCGACAACGAGGCGCCGAAGTTCTTCGCATACGTTGGTGTGACGAGTCTTATCCTTGGCCTCGATCGTACAGTTAAAATCTCCACCGAGAAGAATACTGTCGGTGTGTAGGCGGATTAATTCCGTCCGAAAAAGATACTACCGTTCCTGTCAATGGCTGCTAGTAGAGGGCGCACAAACACGTACAGTTTCGCAGAATGTGGCTCCACCAGCGCTGACACGAACACCTTTTCATTACAGACTTGCGGTACCAGTTGCGTCCTCTGCACCAATGTTAGTAAATGTAACATAACTGTGGGTGGAAATTTCGGTGACAACTTCTCGAAGAAGTAGTGTGAGCATGCGTTCCATGTAAAGATTCCGGCAGGGCGAGAATCTGTACGGCATTCTGGATTCGATTTCTGTTAACTGTGGTAACGTTATAAGTTTGGGGCCTGTTCATCTGATCACCGTTTAATGAGAGGTTGTCAGTATCCGTGCGGATCGTCATCAGCCGACCAGGCCCGTTCGCCTGGTGGTGGAGGTGGGCTTCCAGTCTCCAGAGCACCTTTGGCGGGAGCCGAGCCATCGCCGCGAGTCTGGCGCTCGGCTGCTTCCTTCCCCGTCTCTAAGTTTCTACAGAACTCTGCTTACTTTCTTCTGCTGTAAATCCGGTTCCTGCTTTCCCTCGACACGACTCTTCTCAGTAGTGGGCGAAGATTGTGTGTAGCGGTCATTCGATTTCTTTCTTTAGTGGCTTCCTTCGGCTAGTCTGAAGTGGGAGCAATATCCATTTGTGTGCACTTAGGTTCTGAAGAACTTCTGGAGGTTCCTGACGCTGTCCACTTGTGGGAGCTCCATCTGTGACGCTTGTGGAAACTGCTGTAGCCTCAGCAGAAGACGTTTCCTCAGTGTTCACTGACTACGGAACTATAGTTACTTGACGCTTGACGTCTGTCACTTGCCAGTACAGTGTTGCCACATCCGCTGCCGGGTACCGCAAGGTTACAGGCGACACACGAACATGGCAGCTCACTTCAGAAATACTCTCTTGTGTAACACGGAGTTATGTTGGAAGCGGCCGCCTCGGGGTATCCCTTTACGCCCCTACCCCCAAGATCGTCAGGGTCTGGTACAACTTCATACTTTCTGTTCCCTGCAGCTAGAATGTAATTGCAGCGGGAAACGAACGAGGGCTACTTTGGTTCATGTAGTACCGCCGAACGCCACTAGATCGCAGCTCCATTAACTCTTCTGTTTTGGCGGGTTTCTTTGTCTTCCAGTGTGGTTGCGTGACGTATAGCGGCTTTGCCTTGCCTGTAGCACTTAGGTTTGTGTGTGATTCTGAGGAATTGTTTGGATTCATTCTGTTTCTAGACATCTCAAAGAATTTGTGTATTATCGAAATATCCATTTTGCGTGATTATTGTGGCTGTGCTGCTCGAAAGTTCCACCATCACAATCGTGAGGGTTAGTCGTTGCTCCAGTTTTCACTTATTGAGGTTAGTTTTACTCAACTACTTTTTTTCTCATTCTTGCATGGTGATTAATACAGTGTATATGGTGTAATGTATTGGAACATTTTTACATAATTAAGGGACTTACTGGGGAAGATATTTTGAAGTTTCTTGATGCAACAGACTTAGAAGTAAATGGTGAAGACGATTCTGAAGATTTGTTTGCGCCAGAAAATATTAGTGCATCGAGTTCTGATTCTGATACAGATGAAATACCAGTTCAAACTGCATCAGAATCGTCAAGGAATAATAATCAACTGAAAGCAGACACGCTCAGTTCTCCGCAAGTTATAAAGAAGAAAAACAACAGCATCACAATCTTCAAGGAATAATAATCAACTGAAAGCAGACACTCTCAGTTCTCCACAAGTTATAAGGAAGAAAAACCTATCAGGCGGATAATATCTGTGGAAGAAAAAATCATTTAAAGCCAAGCATCACCCAGGACCACTGGACTTTTCAAGAATGCAGGTAAAATATACGCCTTCTCTGTGGATTACTGTAATACATTTTGTTCTGTAAATGAAAATGTGGTCCATTGTAAGCTGTTTGTTCTGTTTTCAAATCAATTTTCTTTTCAGTTTCCAGATCCCTTGTGTACTCCTCTACAGTATTTTACCACACATTTTACAGACGAATTCTTTAAGACTGCTGAAGAACATATGAATGAGTATACTGTGTGGGAGCATGGAAAAAGCATTAAACCAGATGAAACAGAACTTAAGAAATTTATAGCTGTCAACCTGATTATGGGTTACATCAAACTTCCTCAATTGAGATTACACTGGAGCACTGAGTATGGCTATACTCTAGTTTCGAGAATCATGTCAAGAGACAGGTTTCTGGCACTCAGAAATGCTTTTCATGTGGTTGATGCTTCCTCTGCCCCTGATTATAATAATGAAGTGTGGAAAGTACAGCCAGTTCTTGATTCAGTAAGAAATGTGTGCCTGAGTCTTCCATGGGATCATGTTATTTATTCAGTTGACGAACAAATGATACAACTTACAGGTCGCTGCTCACTAAGGAAAAGAACAAACCTTGACCAGTTGGATTAAAGAACTTTGTACTTAGTACATCAGCTGGTCTTGCATTAGAGTTTGAAATATATCAAGTTGATTCAACTCCTCTACAGATTAAGGAGTTTGGGTTACGCCCTTCCATGATATTAAGATTGGCACAAACTTTACCTTCAGAAAGCTTCATTTACTTTAATAGATATTTTACATAATTGCTTTTACTGGAAGAATTGACTAAAGTGAAGCTCTATGGAAGTGGAAGAATAATGGCCAACAGACTAAAGGGCTTGCCTCTCACTGACGCAAGCAAGATGGTTCGTGGACAGAGTATAGAACATGTTGCCGAAAACTGTGATTTAGTAGTTGTAGAGTGGAAATACAGCAACAAAGTAATCATGGCTTCAAACTGCTATGGTTCCACACCGACTGAGCCTGAGTAACATTGTCCAAAATTGATAACAAACACATTGAAGTCGATAGTCCTTCTGTGGTGTGCATATATAATCAAAACATGGGTGGAGTTGAGGTTTGCGACCAGCAGATGGGATGCTACAGCGCCTGGTTCAGAAGTATGAAATGGACATGGAAAGTAATTTTGCACTTTGTGGATATTGCTGTGGTAAATGCATGGAACCAATACATGAAAGCATCAAAGGGAATAATATTCCAAGAAAAGAACAGAAACATTTGCTACACTTCAAATTAGAGGTGATGGATAATTTGCAATACCACATTATTTCATGTTTACAATAATGTTACGCCAGCCACAGTGGTCTAGCTGTTCTAGGCACTCAGTCCGGAACCGTGAGACTGCTACGGTCGCAGGTTCCTGCCTCGGGCACGGATGTGTCTGATGTCCTTAGGTTAGTTAGGTTTAAGTAGTTCTGAGTTCTAAGGGACTGATGACCACAGCAGTTAAGTCCCATAGTGCTCAGAGACATTTGAACCATTAATGTCATTTGATATTGTGTTATTTGATATAGATAATTGAAATTATGTTATTTGATATTATAATGTGTTTCTAGGTAGCAGAAGGACTGCTTCCAGTTCCACCTGAGGATAGAAGGGTATTAAGTGACAGTGAGACTGAACAAGAAGAAGATGCACTTCCTGCGCCCAAAGGTCTAAATTCTTTAATCAACCTGCAAAGCCTCCATGCAGTGACAAGCGCTATGATGGATATGAACATTTTCCAATTTCTGATGATATTCCAGCGCCATGCACTTGCAGATACGATCCATGCAAAAGTTGCAGCAAAATGCGGCGCGAAAAGAGTAACGTATACTAGTGCCTGTCGAAGGACAAGACATGTTTTAAGGACTTTCAAGTTCCTCCCAAATAGAAACAAAGAAGACAAACATTCATTTAAAACAGCTACAACAAGAGTTTTGTACAGTTTTACAAGCACTATAAATGTTGCATTCTCTAAAACATTTTGTATTAGTATTTACCTGACCCTCACGATCGTGACAGCACAACCACCACCGCCCCCCCCCCCCCCCAAAAAAAAAAATTGAACCCCAGAATTTTTTTCTAATTTTTCTAGTAACATTTAAAGCTAAACAAATATGAAAAAGCATGGGGAAATGAAATCACTTTTTAAAAAATCTTCAGGTCGTAAAGGGGTATGATGCAAATGGGAGATGCACTGTCGACAGCTCATTTTAAGTGAGTAATGACTAAAATGCGGCAGATGACGGGTTTTGTAGCGCTGAATGTAAACTCGTATCCAAATCTAACCACGACTACGCGGCATGCTTTGTATCCGAGAAAAGGGCGGTTAACAGTCAGTGGAAGAACTAAAATCACTATTGCTGTTTTCCCGCAATTTTAAGGGTAACCTCTTCAAGCAAACTCGCGGCAGAAAATTTTCATAATATGCTTGTTTGCATAGCCATCTTCCGCAGCAAAATTTCAGTCTTAGCGGTGAAATAAAAGTAATTTCTTTACCTGGCACTATCCTCACACTGGCTGCATGGGATGCCACGTTACCAACCGATGAGGAGTCTTGGTTGGCAATTGGCTGCTCCTTACAGCCGACACAAGCTGACGAATGATAGGAGGAAAAATAAAAGAGTTAATACAATGATGAAAATGACACAGCAAGAATTAGAAATAAAAAAATTACACTTAAATAAATTAATTGAATAGAAATGACGCAGTGTTTGGATCTGATTTAGAAAAATAAAAAATTTCGCTGCTGTTGACAATTTCGGCCTTCATTACGTCAGGTTTATACGCTAACCACTACATATTCCACTGGGTGCCAGTCGTTACGATTGACAGCCTTCAAAAATTCGGCTCCACATAACGTCGTGCAAAGCTTTCTCAATGTAAGCCGATATCTGTGATTATAATAAACGACCCTGAATCACGTCGTGTGCGGAGAGATACACTACTGTTTGGTTAGTGCTGCGATGAAACGCGTGTATACCATCATCATCATTGTGTGTGTGTGTGTGTGTTTGTGTGTGTGTGTGTATGTTTGTGTTTTGTTTTTGGTGTGGTTATCACGTGTGATTAAATACGAAATAAAAGGGCAGGACCCAGTAATCGAGACCCAAATAGATCAAGATAGAGAACCGGACAAGAAACTGGAAGTGAAATGACCAATTATACTAGTCTGACAACGGCAAACGGTTTGTGCGTGACGCTGAGCACTCCGGCTGGAAGAGACCAGGTAGACCGCGTGAAGCAATTTTGATCGGGCGGGGTGGTGAGGCTGCGTCGCCGCCTAACGTCGACGCCGCCCACGCAGCGGCCACGGCCGGCGCCGCGATACGAAGAGCGCGGTCGCGTGGGCGAGCTGCACGGAGGCGGCCGCCACAGCCACACGCACGGGGCTGGCTGGGGCTGCCCCACGCACACGACCAGACTCGTGTAACCTCGCACAGTGGCAAACGACGGGGTACGCTGCTCAAGGTCCATCCTTACACATACGTTCTCTACATTAAAGGACCTGTTGTTTACTCGGCATTTACGCATAGTAGTGAACACAGTACCATATACCGGTGGAGCAAGTTCTGTAAGCCAAGCCAGCTGAGGCGATGGTACCTGTGCTCACCACGCCATCACTAGACGTGTAAGCAGCAGATCCCGTTTGTCAGGTTCGTGACACAAACACACACTTCTTCACTAGTTCAGTTTCACATAAAACCCATTAACCAGGAAGTCATACCGTATACCAATAACCTCTTCGCAACCAACACCGAGATCTTAGTGCAGTAGTCAACATCGTAAAGTTTTGGCCGTGGATTGTCGAAAGTAAAACCAAACCTCAAATTACTTATAAGAAGTTCAGGATCCACTATCAGAATTCAGGTTCAATACAAACACAAATGTAAACAGAACTGCCGCTTAGAGCTCTCCCCGCAGACGCCACGACTGCGACTGCGTTGGGACGTCACTTCACGTCGTACCGGTACTCGAAAAACGTGACGTCTCTCTAGGAAACACCCAGGTAATCGCTGTCTACGTAGCAAACGGGAAAATCTCTGCGACATAATACGATTTGTCTAAAACGTAGACATCTAAGATTCAAACCTTATCAAATAATGTAAGACAGAGGCGCTAATGCTCGAGAATCGCCCCTTGCATTGTATCGATAACCGATTTCCAATTGTGGGCAAGACATGTTCATCGGTCAATGATCAGTGCTGACACCTAACGATTTATGGCGATCAACCATCGAGACCCGTTGGATCACGCCGTCGGCAAACAACCGTAAATTCAACACGTCGCATTTCCTTTCATTAATTCGGGCTCTGCAGAGGCGACGAGAAATAATATTGTAGCACACCTTACTATAAATTGTGACTATTTAGCGTCAGTTGAACTTTGTATGTGTATCAAAAGGTGTTAGGCTCTGTTCAGCAACACACAGATGGTATCGTGCATCCTCTTTCGCTCGACAGGAACTCGAAAACGTATCTTCTGAGTGTAAAAAATACCTCGCCCCTCGCGAGACACGAGTGCAAAAATGGGGTAACGGTTTGGAAGTCAACGTGATAGGAGTGCTGCAACAGGATCTTGCAGGAATTACAGAATATGCTGAAACGTTGAATCACATGGTACAACGTTTATCAGGAACTTGTGAAGAAACAGACTCGAAAGTATATATCCACTGCACTATTTAAACCGGAAACGTTCACGAAACGAGAGTGTTTTAACGTACAAAAACAAAGTAAATTGCTTAAACAAAGACAGTGAAATTTTCGGGATAGCAAATCGTCATATAGTGAACGATGGAATACTCGACTTTCCCCGTCAGGATTGTGCAAAAGGACAATTAAGTCTATCTAGCTGTGATGTGAACAAAAACATTGTGCAAGTGAAACGATATGAGAAGTGTGTTCAAGATGAAAACAATCATCTCAAACGACCATATGGATGTGAAACGCATGGTAATAGAAATCAATTAACGCAAGACAATGTGGGGAATAAAACAAGAGATGTTGTCTTATATTCAGATAGTAACGGAAGAGGGTTAGCAGAAAAAATACGATATCAGAATGGACTCAGAGCTACAGGTTTCATCAAACCAGGTGCCTGTATGACAGAAATTTTAAAAGACTAGTTATAGTAATCACACATGACAAAATCAGTGCATAGTAATATTCGGTGATGTAAATGATATCTATAAAAACGAGCAAAATCTCGAACACTCAAGACAGTCCTAAGCAGAATAAAAAATCAAAATGTTATTGTTGTAGGGTTAACTCACAGGTATGATCTACCAGAATGGTCCTGTGTAAAATAATCAGAAAGCCAACAGGGTCAACCAAAAAATCTGCAGATTCATGGACAATGTTTTCTTTCTTCGTACAGCTGAAGTGATATCAGGTGTTCCCCAGGGAAGCGTCCTGGGACCTCTACTGTTCCTAATCTATATAAATGACGTGGGTGACAATCTGAGCAGTTCTCTTAGACTGTTCGCAGATGATGCTGTAATTTACCGTCTAGTAAGGTCATCCGAAGACCAGTATCAGCTGCAAAGCGATTTAGAAAAGATTGCTGTATGGTGTGTCAGGTGGCAGTTGACGCTAAATAACGAAAAGTGTGAGATGATCCACATGAGTTCCAAAACAAATCCGTTGGAATTCGATTACTCGATAAATAGTACAATTCTCAAGGCTGTCAAGTCAACTAAGTACCTGGGTGTTAAAATTACGAACTACTTCAGTTGGAAGGACCACATAGATAATATTGTCGGGAAGGCGAGCCAAAGGCTGCGTTTCGTTGGCAGGACACTTAGAAGATGCAACAAGTCCACTAAAGAGGCAGCTTACACTGCACTCGTTCGTCCTCTGTTAGAATATTGCTGCGCTGTGTGGGATCCTTACCAGGTGGGATTGACGGAGGACATCGAAAGGGTGCAAAAAAGGGCAGCTCATTTTGTATTATCGCGTTATAGGGGAGAGAGTGTGGCAGATATGATACACGAGTTGGGATGGAAGTCATTACAGCATAGACGTTTTTCGTCGCGGCGAGACCTTTTTACGAAATTTCAGTCACCAACTTTCTCTTCCGAATGCGAAAATATTTTGTTGAGCCCAACCTACATAGGTAGGAATGATCATCAAAATAAAATAAGAGAAATCAGAGCTCGAACAGAAAGGTTTAGGTGTTCGTTTTTCCCGCTCGCTGTTCGGGAGTGGAATAGTAGAGAGATAGTATGATTGTGGTTCGATGAACCCTCTGCCAAGCACTTAAATGTGAATTGCGGAGTAGTCATGTAGATGTAGATGTAGATGAAAGAATGTGCTTCACAAAACACGGAATGCATTTAAACAAGAAATGCAAGTCCTATTTATGTAAAAATCTTGGGGAGTTAATGAAAACTATTTCCACAAACAGTGAAATATATGACCCAATTCCACTGGAGGCAACAGAACATCCAGACCAAAGACATTCCTCTCAAACATTCAAACAGCAACTGTCCATTGAAGATATTGAGGATTTAGATGCCACAGAAGAAACAGTTGCAAATGGAGCAGCTTTGATAACATTGCAGCAGAGGAATCAGTGTCAGCATCAACAGCTACTACAACTTCTGTTACTACTGGTTTTGCATTCCTTGTTGTTACAAGGAATGCAAAACCAGTAGTAACAGAAGATCCAGGATAAAGTGAAGTGAACACAAGAACAACAGTGGTGATGGGAGCAATGTCATTACCACAAACAGGTCAGCAAGGAACAGCTACAGCAGCGGCAACAGTAGAAGTCTATCATGTAGCAGTGTGAGCAAAAGAAGATCTGTGCTTCCTTCCCATCTAAAGGGTTTTTTAATAGAATAAAGGAAGAAGAAGCGCCCAAGATAAGTAACTATAATTATTTAACAATATTTCACCAGAATGTTCAGTCAACAAGGAACAAAGTGCAAGAGTAAGAAATTGAACTAGAAGCCATAGATAGCTTGATAGTCTGCATTACTGAACACTGGTGCAAAGGATCTGAAATTTAATACATAGTTTTATCTTCTTATGAATTAGCTTGTTATTATAGCAGAACATTAAATAGGGGTTGGGGCTCATGTATGTATATGAAAAAAGGACTATGGTTCATAGTTAGGAGTGATATGATTTCTTTGAGTGAAGAAAAACATTTTGAACTTCAGTAGTAGAGTTAAAAGAACAAAATACCCTTAAAAATTGTATATACTGTGTTTGTATAGGTCTCCTAAAGGTGATGTCGAAACCTTTTTCACTAAATTAATTCATGTGTTGGACAAAATATGTAATCCTAAGGTACATATTATTATTTGTGGAGATTTAAGTATCAATATGCTGAAAATTGGTGAAGTCAGCATCAGGTTCTTGAATATCACGTACAGTTATGGTATCTCACAACAGGTAACAAATGCCACAAGAGTAACCAAACACTCATCCTCAATAACTGACCATATTCTAACAGATATTAACCAAAAATGTTGTGAAGTAACTGTTAAAAACCTTGGGATATCAGACCACTTTGGTCAAAGTGCACAACTTAAAATATCTACAAAGTTAAAAGCAAAAGTGCTTAGCTACAGAAGGGTTTTTCCTAAATCAAAAAGGTGTGAATTTACAACACAGATGACTGGCCAGACATGGTCAGAAGTGTATTCAGGAACACATGTAAATGAAAAATTCAACAAATTCACGAATATATTTAAGTTAAAATTTGAGGAAACATTTCCTAAAGTAGTACATCCTGTTGGGGGACCTAGTAGGAAGACTTGGGTAACAAAAGGTATCAGAAAATCCTCTGAAACACTCAAATATCCGAGATCTATCAAAAATCATGAGTGACCCAGCCTTCCTACAGTTTTTTCTCGGGTACAAGAGGACATGCAGGAAACTATTGCAGGAAGCAAAGAGAATCCAAAATGAAAAGACCATACAGAACTCATACAATAAAAGCAGAGCCATTTGGAATGTAGTAAAACAAGACACTGGTAACTCAAAATCAAAGCACAGGAACATAAGAGTAAGAAAGGTAGTTTAATAGAGAATCCTAAGAGTCTGGCAAACTTTATAAACAACTACTTTAGTAATATAGCAACAAAACTACAAGAAAAGCTTCCTAAAACATAACACACAATGGCAAAGAACTATGTATCTCACACAATGCTACTGCTACCAACCAATAGAGAGGAAATCAGTAGCATTGTACATGAATTCAAGATGAAATCATCCACAGGTTTACATGAAGTTCCAATGTGTATAATAAAGGACTGCATTAGCAGCATAAAAGAATCCTTAGCAGACATTATAAATGAGTTGTTCCGCATCAGGTTGTTGGCCTAATTATCTAAAGCACACAAAAATTCTTCCCGTACACAAAAAAGGTGATACAGAAAATATATAGAATTACAGAACAGTTTCATTGTTGTCTTCTTTTTCAAAAATAATGGAAACTATTATGAAAAGCAGACTTATGGACTACTTAAATAAATACCAACTCCTATGCAAAGAACAGCTTGGTTTCAGGACTGGAAAGGGAACAGAAGCAGCTATAGAAAAATTTACAAGAGTAGTTCTAAAAGCCCTAGGTAAAGGAGAACAAGTAACAGGCATTTTACTATATCTCAGTAAAGCATTTGATACAGTTGAACATGAAATACTACTAGGTAAACTTGAAGCACTAGGAATCAGGCGGGTTGTAAATATATGGTTTAGATCTTACCTTGCAGACAGAGTGCATAGGGTGGAGATATCTCAAATTTCAAGTAGCTCAAATTATTTAGTGAAACATCTTTTAGATGAAGAATATTTGAACATTGGAGTACCTCAAGGGACTTCTTATTTATATTAATGACTTCTCACAGTGGGTAATTAATGCAAGGTGAAACAGTGTTATTTGCTAATGGCAGCAATATAATACACTCCTGGTAATGGAAAAAAGAACACATTGACACCGGTGTGTCAGACCCACCATACTTGCTCCGGACACTGCGAGAGGGCTGTACAAGCAATGATCACACGCACGGCACAGCGGACACACCAGGAACCGCGGTGTTGGCCGTCGAATGGCGCTAGCTGCGCAGCATTTGTGCACCGCCGCCGTCAGTGTCAGCCAGTTTGCCGTGGCATACGGAGCTCCATCGCAGTCTTTAACACTGGTAGCATGCCGCGACAGCGTGGACGTGAACCGTACGTGCAGTTGACGGACTTTGGGCGAGGGCGTATAGTGGGCATGCGGGAGGCCGGGTGGACGTACCGCCCAATTGCTCAACACGTGGGGCGTGAGGTCTCCACGGTACATCGATATTGTCGCCAGTGGTCGGCGGAAGGTGCACGTGCCCGTCGACCTGGGACCGGACCGCAGCGACGCACGGATGCACGCCAAGGCCGTAGGATCCTACGCAGTGCCGTAGGGGACCGCACCGCCACTTCCCAGCAAATTAGGGACACTGTTGCTCCTGGGGTATCGGCGAGGACCATTCGCAACCGTCTCCATGAAGCTGGGCTACGGTCCCGCACACCGTTAGGCCGTCTTCCGCTCACGCCCCAACATCGTGCAGCCCGCCTCCAGTGGTGTCGCGACAGGCGTGAATGGAGGGACGAATGGAGACGTGTCGTCTTCAGCGATGAGAGTCGCTTCTGCCTTGGTGCCAATGATGGTCGTATGCGTGTTTGGCGCCGTGCAGGTGAGCGCCACAATCAGGACTGCATACGACCGAGGCACACAGGGCCAACACCCGGCATCATGGTGTGGGGAGCGATCTCCTACACTGGCCGTACACCTCTGGTGATCGTCGAGGGAACACTGAATAGTGCACGGTACATCCAAACCGTCATCGAACCCATCGTTCTACCATTCCTAGACCGGCAAGGGAACTTGCTGTTCCAACAGGACAATGCACGTCCGCATGTATCCCGTGCCACCCAACGTGCTCTAGAAGGTGTAAGTCAACTACCCTGGCCAGCAAGATCTCCGGATCTGTCCCCCAATGAGAATGTTTGGGACTGGATGAAGCGTCGTCTCACGCGGTCTGCACGTCCAGCACGAACGCTGGTCCAACTGAAGCGCCAGGTGGAAATGGCATGGCAAGCCGTTCCACACGACTACATCCAGCATCTCTACGATCGTCTCCATGGGAGAATAGCAGCCTGCATTGCTGCGAAAGGTGGATATACACTGTACTAGTGCCGACATTGTGCATGCTCTGTTGCCTGTGTCTATGTGCCTGTGGTTCTGTCAGTGTGATCATGTGATGTATCTGACCCCAGGAATATGTCAATAAAGTTTCCCCTTCCTGGGACAATGAATTCACGGTGTTCTTATTTCAATTTCCAGGAGTGTAATTACAGATAGGACATCAGAAATGGTAAATGTAAAAGCTGAAAAGACACTTATGGTAGTTCACAACTGGTCAAATAACAACAAAGTAACCCTTAATGTAAAAAAGACTAATAATATAAACTTCTATATAAAAAAACCGAATATGACAAAACTTGAAGTTCAAAATGAAACCATAGAGTGTGTAGCCAGCAAAAATTTTTGGGTATGTATGTTGATCAACAATTAAAATGCGATGAATATGTTAGGATGCTTGGGAAAAAAATCAGCACAGCATGCCATGCCTTACGAATATTACGCACTGTGTGCAATAGTTCATGCCAGAGAATGACATACTTTGCGCACATACATTCTATAATAAGTTACAGCACAACATTCTGGGGTGCAAATGCCCCAAATGTGTTCAGATTGCAAACACGAGCTATCATAATAATGAGCAAGAGTCACAAAAGGGCACACTGCAGTGAGCTATTTAAAAAATGGGGTATTCTGACAATCCCAAGTGAATATATCTTGCAAACTACAGTTTTTATTCATAAAAATATTGAGCAATATTTAGCAAACAGCTGCATACATGATCACCAAACCAGAAACAGTAATTGCTTGTACCCAGACAGAATGAATAAAACTAAAACCCAATCCACTATGTTTTACCAAGGTGTCAAGATATACAATAAATTGCCAAAAGAAATCAAAAACATAAAGGAACTCTGTAAATTTGGAGCACTCCTTAAAGAATACTCATTAAAAAATAGTTTTTACTCGATTAGAGAATTCATGCAGCATAAAATTGGCATAAATAAATAATCAGGTTAGCCAATTATAAAGTGGACATTGTAGATTGTAATTTACCCATACGAGTATTAGAGGAGTCTTGTGGCCTATTTCTTTTGATTAACGTAGGTTCTTCTGCATTATGTAATTCAATGATAAATTGTGTATATATATATTTTATTAAATATAACTTGTATTTCATTATCTCATGTGACAAAATAATGTACATGTGTATGTATAGTGACGACATCCATACAAAGAAATTTGTTTACGGATGAATAAACAAATGAGTAAATAAAAACAAAACACTGATAACATCAACCACTGACACGAAAAGTAAGGGCTCCAGACAAAATAGGACAAACAGTGGCACAGAGAGCGGCACGGTGATGTTGGGGGTATGAGGGACGGGGGTGGGTGAATTGACCATTCTCTGCCACAGGCGCTCGCATGCCGGCGAAAAGAATGAGTAACACTCGACGTGCTTGGCGACAGCTTCCAGTACCTGCAAAGAGAAACTCCGACTTACTCGATCAAACACTCCCTGTCAAAATCAGTCAGAAGTGAGGCCCCAGGAACAGACGTTAAAGGCAGCCACTGACACGGCGTTCTGTCATTCTGCGGCAAGGGTCACGGTGGTGCTACCAGGAACACAACTTCGGTGAACTGCAAGGATTTTTCCAAACGAGTCTGACAGGTGGCTATTTATTGCTCTCGCAACAATTTTCTAATTAGAAGTAAGGAGGGTTATCGGGCGGAATTTGTCAATGTCTGAACGTCCACATTTTTTCGTTGTGCGAGGGTGAATGGACAATAAAATCGTAAATGTCATCTCGGTAAAAGGCATCTAAAAATTCAGCATTTAGTGCAAGAATGAGTACATAATCCCGAGAAGAGAGAGAACCGTCAGGCAACAGAGTGTCTGAAGTAGGCGCTGCATACAGATCGGAAAAGTATCGGTGTATCTTACACGATGTTTCTAGCTGTGACTTCATCTCGTGCTCATCTTTTTTTGTAATAGTCGTGATACACACATGTTTATAGTGCACTCGAAACCGAATTATAAGGGCTGTGCGTCCATCTTTTTCAGAGATAGTTGCGGGACTCGGCTCTTCAATACAGGATGTCAAATGAAACACCTTTCCGCCGTCTAACTTCCAAACTATTGTTTTATTTGGCTCCCTTTCGTCAGGATAGAATCCTGATGAAAGCTAACTCACGTATGCTAGTAACAATGACCCTACAGTAAATTCTCCAAGAATAACAAATACTCTTTTGCCGGTGGTGGGGCCTGAAGATAGCGGTAATGTGCCGCAGAAACTAGTTGTGTGATAGATAAAGACATTATCGACATACACCTGTGATGGTACTTTTTCTCATACCTTCTCATATAATATGAAGCTGTTTCGAGTCTTTACAGAGTCGGATGTGAAGCATTACTGGTTTTGGAAGAAAATTTAATCGATTTCCACGATAAGTAGACATAAATGTAGGCCTTCCGAAGAGCCCGAGGAAAGGCAGCTGATAGTCCCCGGAAACGGCGGCGGGTCTGTTGCAGCTGAAGACGCGCGAGGCGAACGGGCTGCTGCTGTACAACGGCGGGCGCGGGCACGACTTTGTGGCGGTGGAGCTGGTCAGCGGGCACCTGCACTACGTGTTCAACCTAGGCGACGGCGCCGTGCGCGTGCGCGACAACGCGCGCGCCCCGCTCAACGACAACCGCTGGCACGCCGTCACCATCGGCAGGCCGAGCGCGCGCCAGCACTCGCTCATGGTCGACGACAGCTTCGCCATCGTCACCAGCCTCGGCACCAACGAGAACCTCGACCTCGCCGGCATCCTCTACCTCGGTGAAAATCACTCTCTCGTATCTGCTCCGCTGCACGGCGAGGTCGTTTGTCAAACTCTGCGTTTGTGTAACGAACCTCGAGACTGCGCAAGCAGAAAACTCATGAGAAACACAACCGTTCGACAGATAATTATGACCACCAAAGGAGAGTCATAAATAAGGGGTTACTTACCGAAAAGCTAAACATCTGTTTCAAAAAAATATGTGTTCTTTCTTTATTCGTGTCATATGTACACTAAAATGAAAGCATATACAATACGTACGAAGAAAACTGTACAGTATTCACCCAGAATTGGGAAACTTCGATAGCATCGGGTGCTGCAGACGTCAAGTCCTTCGCGTTACATTTGAAGAGAATGCCGGCTCGTCTGCAATTCGGCGCATTCGCACAGTGTCGTGTCGGCATCTGGCAGTCGGACATTCCATTTGGGGAGACCGTGCCTCCATCTCGCGACTTCGGTCTGTAGTCTTTTCGGGGACTTCCGGACGACCCACTTCTCCGTGTGTCCGGGTGGCAGGCATTCTTGTCGTGTCATCCGGTTTGACAGGTGTCGGCATCTTGCTTTCCACTTAGTGAGTCGGGTAGGCGCAGCTGATCCTTCTAAGGGCTGTGAAATTGTTAGGAAACACTTCCTGGACTTCAGTTTCGGCTTGGCAGGTTGATGTCCAAAGAGTGGATGTGAGGTCACTGTATTCGATTTACGCCTCTCGATGTTACCGGCGACCTCTCTTCTCATGTCACGCGGAGCAATCCCAGCGAGACATTGAACTTTGTCCGTGGGGGTTGGCCAAAGGCAGCCTGTAACAATCCTACAGCTGTCATTTAAGGCTACATCAAACTGCTTTGCCTGTACTGAATTGTGCCTCACTGGGCTAGCATACTCTCTTGCAGAATATCATAAGGCAAGAGGTGTTGTTCTTAATGTTTGTGGATGTGTACCCCAGTTCGATCCCGCCAGTTTCCGAAGAAGGCAGTTTCTGGAGGATACTTTCTGCTTCAACTTCAGACAATGTTCCTTGTAGGTTACTGTAAGGTCGAGAGTAACACCCAAATACCTGGAATGGGAAAAATATTCTAGTTCAACTCCATTCCAGAATATTTCAAGTTTCCTGTCAGCTTGTTTATGTTCCACACGGAATGAACACACTTGCGTTTTCTTAGAATTGGGCGCGAGTTGATTTTTTTCGTAGTAAGTACCAAGCTGTTGTAGACCGTGTGTAAGCATTATCTCTACATCTTCAAACCGACTGTCCTGGGCAGCAAGAGCAAGGTCATCAGCATATATGAAACTTTTGCATCGTTGAGGCTGTGGTTGATCGTTAGTGTATACATTAAATAAAATAGGTGACAGTACACTTCCTTGAGGGAGACCGTTTTTTTGAGTTCTTCATCGGCTGTGTTTTCCGTGCAGGTCCACGAGAAAACGTCGATTCTGTAGGAGTGTTGCAGTTATCCTTGTCAGCGCGTAGTCGTTAGTCAGGTTGTAGATTTTCTGCAGTAACACTCTCTGGTTTACGGTGTCTAAGGCCGCCGAAAGGTCAACAAAAGCCACACCTGTTATCTTTCTCTGCTCAAAGCCATCTTCTATGAACTGAGAAAGAAAAAGGATTTGTGAGGTGCAATTCTTGCCTGGTCTAAAGCCAGCTTACTGCGAGATAAGAATTGGATCAACTACAGCAGTTAAGCGGTGAAGAATGATTCTCTCTAGGTTCTTATTGGGATGGCAAAGGCGAGATATTGGCCTGTAGTTCTTCGGATCCGTTGGGTACTTTCCAGGTTTTAGTATCGCAATCACACGTGCCTTGCGCCATAATTTCGGGAACTTGAAAATAACCAGACAGTACTTGTACAGGTTTAACAGCCAGTCTTTAGTTGCGGTGCCAAAATGTTTAATTTGCTCTATACAAATGTCGCCTAATCCTGCTGTCTTGCCATTTTTGCATTTGTGAATGGCTTCTAATTCACCTAGGTTGAATGGTCTAGTCACGTTATTATTCTGAAATTGTTCCCTAAATTCTAATTTGAAGTCCGATTTTTTGATAGGGGACCTTGGTTTAGCATTCTCAAGAATCTGTGTAGCAATTTCATTTGGAGTGATGTTAGTATGATTGGCATGTTTGGTTGGATCGTTATTTAGTTTTCTCAGCAGTTTCCAGGCCTTCTGGCTACTAATTGAAAGATCTGTTTCCTCCATAAGTTTAATCCATGTTTCTCTTTTCTTTTCTGCTATGGAAGACATTACTTCTTGACCAGCCAAGATGGTTTGCTCATTGAATGGATCTTGTTCAAACAGCGACAGGTATTTATTCATTGGGGCTGCCGACTGGGTTGTTAATCGGTAGAGGTGTTAGTCTTCTACAGCCCAGTGGCATAGATGACCATGATACCTTCTTCACTTCATCCACAAACTTATCATAGTTTTCTGGTGTTGCCTGGAGATCAGTTACAATTTTATCCAGTTTGGTACTAAAACGCTCCCAGTTAACCTTACGGAAGTTGTATCTTCTACGGAATGGAAAGGTTCTTGGTTGGGATGCTGCAGTAACTTTGCACATCGCAGGGTGGTATTGAGAATTGGGTACAGGGTGGCAAACTGTCTTAACACACTGTTGTCCCATGTGCTCACTTGCGAATATTAGATCTGGATTATAAACACATTTACAATGTCCACTGTTGAAAGATGTGGGGAGTTTACCATCGTGGATGAGAGTTAGTTGGAAAGTGTCAGACCATTTCAGCACTCCTTCCTCGTTATCATCATCTTGTGAGTAGCATCAAACTGTACTGTGGCTGTTGAAGTCTCCAACTACAAACTTGGTTTGGTGTTTGTTGAAGTTCTCAGGGGTTACAAAAGAGAACTTCGTATTAGGTGGTTTGTAGATAGAAGACACAATGCAGTTATCAAGTTCTACTGTGAGTATTTCAATATCATAGTGCTCAGATATGAAGGTAGACATAATGTGGAGATCGGGACATACAAATAAGGCACTTCCATATTGTTTATGAGGTCTTTCAGCAACAAGTCTCATTCCAGGTATTTTGGAGCGACATATTTGATCATCTCTGTGGGTTTCTTGCAGGCACAGAACATCAGAGCAGTTAGTTTGGCAGAGTTCACGTAAAAGCTCTTGTTTGGAGATGACAGTCCCTCTACATTAAAAGTGAGTATAGTTAACTTTGGCCTAAAGAAAGGCCTATGTACAACAGATGACATCATTTGCTTGTACCTCTGGAATGCTGACGCTCGGTTCAGTACTGGAAAATCTATTTCAAGTACTTATGCAGGGGCACCACGAATATGTGTTAATACATGCGACACTGACACTCCTATTTCCCAAAACAGAAGTCAAGTCCTTCCGTCATTTTTCATCAAAGTGCAAATGTCTGTTTTCAATAAACTGATTGAAAAACGGAGGGATGGAACACTAAAAGTAAGAGGATAAGATAGAGTTTTAACGTAGTTAAGTATAAGTCACTGCCGAAAAAAGACCATGTAAATGATCAGCATGCTGCCACATTTTTCACTGAGAAAGTGTACTCTACATTGCAGTACTGCAAACTATGAAAAGCAACAGTGATCACATTATCTAGACCATTGCCATGAACTGCTTCGTTCCACCACACTTCGATCACTTCATCAAAACTCCGTGTTTGCACTCAGGCCGCGAATAAAGGAAGAACACGTGACGGCACGAGAAATTCTGTTTCAGGAAATACGACTCTGTAGGTACTGCACATGTTGACATTGCTCATAGCGAATGTTTAGCTTTTTGTCAAATAAGACCTCATTTATGTCTCACCGGACTCCAGTTAAAAAATGGTTCAAATGACTCTGAGCACTATGGGACTTAACATCTGCGGTCATCAGTCCCCTAGAACTTAGAAGTACTTAAACCTAACTAACCTAAGGACATCACACACATCCATGCCCGAGGCACGATTCGAACCTGTGACCGTAGCGGTCACACGGTTCCAGACTGAAACGCCTAGAACCGCTCGGCCACACCAGCCGGCGAAATCCGGTTATAATCGTCAGTTACACAGTACTGTTTCTTTGACAGCTTCTGGTTCTGCAGTCTTTGGATTTGCTACCTTCTGACAGTGGTCGTACACGAATGCAGAGTTTTAAAGATAAGTAATCTTTTAATGATTGTGTCATGCTAGGCATCATTTCTCTGCAAATTTTATTGCATTTCTTTTGCAACACACAATAAGAAGCTCTTCTTTATTATTTTTTTAATTGAGTGGTACGGTTTCCTCCAAAAGGCTTTAGACAGAAAATATAGATAACTCTGACAAAAATTTCTTACATTATTACCAGTTAAAGATTGGATGCAATAACATATTATACAAGAATAGCTCAGCTGACTCTTTCTCCCAAGTTTTCAGAATGTCTAATGTACATCGCTATTGAAGGTGATAACTTAAGAATGTATTTATTTCCACATATGACATATTACTTACACTCCAAAATTCCTCCTTGCGTCTCCACCTCCCCTACACTTCTGTGTTATAAATTCCCTAAACTTTTTCAATCACGTGCAGCCTTATTTATAGAGTAAGACATTGAGAAACAGTACTTGAAGGCACACCAGGATAAAATTTTAAAAAATTACTGAAATTGCATTAGATAATAAATATAAATTATAATATTTAAGACTAAAATAAAATGTAATTAAGATCTAATCATTAACTATAGAAATACTTTACCAACAGCCTCCATCACCACCACCACCACCATCATCATCATCATTTAAGACTGATTATGCCTTTCAGCGTTCAGTCTGGAGCATAGCCCCCCTTATAAAATTCCTCCATGATCCCCTATTCAGTGCTAACATTGGTGCCTCTTCTGATGTTAAACCTATTACTTCAAAATCATTCTTAACCGAATCCAGGTACCTTCTCCTTGGTCTGCCCCGACTCCTCCTACCCTCTACTGCTGAAACCATGAGTCTCTTGGGTAGCCTTGCTTCTCCCATGCGTGTAACATGACCCCACCATCTAAGCCTGTTCGCCCTGACTGCTACATCTACAGAGTTCATTCCCTTTTTTTTTTTTAATTTCCTCATTGTGGACACCCTCCTGCCATTGTTCCCATCTACTAGTACCTGCAATCATCCTAGCTACTTTCATATCCATAACCTCAACCTTGTTGATAAGGTAACCTGAATCCACCCAGCTTTCGCTCCCATACAACAAAGTTGGTCGAAAGAGTGAACGGTGCATAGATAACTTAGTCCTGGTACTGACTTCCTTCTTGCAGAAGAGAGTAGATCGTAGCTGAACGCTCACTGCATTAGCTTTACTACACCTCGCTTCCAGTTCTTTCACGGTGTTGCCATCCTGTGAGAATATGCATCCTAAGCACTTGAAACCGTCCACCTGTTCTAACTTTGTTCCTCCTATTTGGCACTCAATCCGTTTATATTTCTTTCCCACTGACATTACTTTCGTTTTGGAGATGCTAATCTTCATACCATAGTCCTTACATTTCTGATCTAGCTCTGAAATATTACTCTGCAAACTTTCAATCGAATCTGCCATCACAACTAAGTCATCCGCATATGCAAGACTGCTTGTTTTGTGTTCACATATCTTAATCTCACCTAGCCAATCTATTGTTTTCAACATATGATCCATAAATAATATGAACAACAGTGGAGACAGGTTGCAACTTTGTCTTACCCCTGAAATTACTCTGAACCATGAACTCAATTTACCGTCAACTCTAACTGCTGCCTGACTATCCATGTAAAGACCTTTAATTGTTTGCAAACGTTTGCCTCCTATTCCATAATCTCGTAGAACAGACAATAACTCCCTCCTAGGAACCCGGTCATATGCCTTTTCTAGATCTATAAAGCATAGTTACAATTCCCTGTTCCACTCATAACACTTCTCCATTATTTGCCGTAAGCTAAAGATCTGGTCCTGACAATCTCTAAGAGGCCTAAACCCACACTGATTTTCATCCAATTGGTCCTCAACTAACACTCGCACTTTCCTTTCAACAATACCTGAGAAGATTTTACCCACAACGCTGATTAAAGAGATACCTCTGTAGTTGTTATAATCTTTTCTGTTTCCATGTTTAAAGATTGGTGTGATTACTGCTTTTGTCCAATCTGATGGAACCAGTCCCGACTCCCAGGCTATTTCAATTATCCTGTGTAGCCATTTAAGACCTGATTTTCCACTGTATTTGATGAGTTCTGACTTAATTTCGTCCACCCCAGCTGCTTTATTGCACTGCAATCAACTGACCATTTTCTCCACTTCCTCAAATGTGATCCTATTTCCATCATCATTCCTATCCCATTCTACCTCGAACTCTGAAAAATTACTGATCGTATTTTCACCTACATTGAGCAACTCTTCAAAATATTCCCTCCATCTGCCCAAGGCATCCACAGGATTCACCAGCAGTTTTTCAAAATACTTGTCATTTCCTTCTTACCTCCCTTTCGAAGACTGCTAATTACACTCCAGAATGGTTTTCCAGCAGCTTGACCCATAGTCTCCAACCTGTTTCCAAAGTCTTCCCAAGATTTCTTCTTGGATGCTGCAATTATCTGTTTGGCTTTGTTTCTTTCTTCAACATAACTTTCTCTGTCTACCTGAGTTCTAGTATGTAGCCATTTTTGATATGCCTTCTTTTTCCCTTTACAGGCTGCCTTGACTGTGTCATTCCACCAAGCTGTTTGCTTCATCCTACTTTTACACACTACTGTTCCAAGACATTCTGTAGCCACTTCTAGTACTGTGTCCCTGTACCTTGTCCATTCCTTTTCCAATCACTGTAATTGACTACATTCAACTAACTGGTACCTTTCTGAGATCGCTGTTATGTACTTGTGCCTGATTTCCTTATCCTAAAGTTTCTCCACTCTTATCCTCATACATATGGGCATGACCTCCTGCACTTTCGGCCTCACAATCCCAATTTCACTGCAGATTAAATAATGATCAGTGTCATCAAAGAATCCCCTGAATACACGTGTGTACCTCATAGCCTTCCTGAATAGATTTTTAAAAAATCATAGTATGTTCTAGATTACATATTATAGAATAGAAACTTTTTCACAGGTGGTGTCCGAAAGGATATGTATGCGAGTCTTCCAAAGCAAGTAACATCAAAACAAGGCTTCCAAGGATGCTTGGCTAGTTTGGACCTAAATGGAGAGTCACCAAGTCTCCTGCTTGATGCTGTAGTGCCAAGTACTCAAGTTGCATTGGGCTGTGAAGGTAAGGAATGTATATATACAGAGCATCAAAAAAATTGCGCATCAAGAAGTGAATGGATTTGTAAAACACAGAATTGAGGTAAAAAGATTGTTAAATAATAACTTTGTGTCATGAGTTTAATGTCAAGATATATGCGTACATTTCAAAATTACATCTGCAACAAAAAGGAAGTCGTAAAAAATGTGATCACAAACCCATTCTTAAAATTCCATTATCTCATTGAGGATAGGAAATGCTAGCATCTGCTACAGTGTGCAAGTTGGATCATTCAATAAAACAAAATGCTTCTTGTTGTGTGTTGGAAATGTAAGCACTTCTGCGCAGACTGAAGAGATTCCTTTGACATCACTGTACATGTTGCAGCAACATTGGAATTTGCACACAGACGTCATAATTCCATGCATCTTCTGCAATACCGCTGATTAATCTGGTGGCAAAGTGACATTCGATATGAATAGAAGCAAAAAATGCTAGTCTTATTTATTCTAAGAGGCACTCACAGTTTCGCTGGAACTAAAAGCTGCTCGAACATCTCTTCATTTCAGTTATTGCAGACTCACTCCTTACCTTCTGTGGAATTCCAGTGCCTTTCCAATAACAATTTCTTGTACATTTGCTGAAATGTTATTCTTGTCAGGCAATAACTGTTGAGATACCTTTGCGCATACAACTGGATGTTCTCTTTAAATTCCTTCTGTGTTCTCCATAAGGAAGTAGCGTACCTAGTTTCTCTTGGTTTGCAAAAGATATTTCGTTTCCAAACTATCCAGCTTGACACATGTGAATGATACAGATGAATGATAATTACATATCCTCTGCGCCACTTTTATAATGGGAGAAGAGAAATTTGTTAAATTCAATAGGTATATATTTAAGTGATAGATAGTCTTTTCGGAAGGTATTTGTCTGGAGTGTAGCCATGTATGAAAGACAAACATGGACCAGAAACGGTTTGCATAAAAAGAGAGTAGTCTCTTTCAAAATGTGGTGCTACAGAAGAATGCTGAAGCTTATGTGGATAGATCACTTTACTAATGAGGAAGTACTGAATAGAATTGAGGTGACAAGGAATTTGTGGTACAACTTGACCAAAAGAAGGGATCAGTTGATAGGACACATTCTGAAACATCAAAGGGCCTCCACCTTAGTATTGGAGGGAAGTGTGGGTGGTAAAAATCATAGAAAGAGACCAAAATATGAAAACACTAAGCAGGTTCAAAAATATGTAAGTTGCAGTACTTCTTCGGAGATAAAGAAAACCACAAAAGATAACAACTCAAAAAATAATAACATGGAGAGTGGCATCAAACCAGTCTTTGAACTGAAGACCACCACCACCACCACAACAACAACAACGTGAGGATGCAACACTAGTTTCTACCGTATAGAATGTGTTGTATTTTCTTATTAGAATGAGAAATTGTGAGCTTCCATATAAGACAGAATTGCATTCCTGTTCGAAACAAATAAATCCTAAGTAGTAAATATTGTAATTTCTCCAAAACAGTTAACTGGATTTTGAAAAGTGAAATGCTGTTGAAGTCATCTCTTTTAAAATATGACTCTATCAGCAGAAATATGTGTAGTTCCATTTGAAAGAACTAGCTGATATATATTTTTCTGTAAGTAATATAGTTAAAAGAGACTGTTTGTGCTTATTAAGAATTTTTTCACAGTTAATTTGAGTGTACACAGGATTACTGTGTATTTCATAGTTAAGGAAATTTGTGAGATGAACAGCTTAGTTGAATCACCCTTTATATACAGCAGTGTTCACTTTACAGCATCACTCGGCTTTCAACTGTGACCCATCGACTATTTGTCTATACGAGTATCTTCTGACAGCTGCCTTTCCTGGATAGCCTGTGCAGTATCTGCATTCCAGTCCTCTGGAGGTTACAACTCCTTTCTGCCTTCCTGGAAGTACACTACATGTACATCTACTTGATTACTCTGCTATTCATATTTAAGTGCTTGGCAGAGGGTTCGTCGAACCACAATCATACTATCTCTCTACCATTCCACTCCCGAACACCGCGCGGGAAAAACGAACAACTAAACCTTTCTGTTCGAGCTCTGATTTCTCTTATTTTATTTTATGATCATTCCTACCTATGTAGGTTGGAATCAACAAAAGATTTCCAAATTCGGAAGAGAAAGTTGGTGACTGAAATTTTGTAAATAGATCTCGCCGCGACGAAAAACGTCTTTGCTTTAATGACTTTCATCCCATCTCGCGGATCATATCTGCCACACTCTCTCCCCTATTAGTGCCCTTTTTTGCACCCTTTCGATGTCCTCCGTCAATCCCACCTGGTAAGGATCCCACAACGCGCAGCAATATTCTAACAGAGGACGGACGAGTGTAGTGTAAGCTGTCTCTTTAGTGGACTTGTTGCATCTTCTAAGTGTCCGGCCAATGAAACACAACCTTCGGCTCGCCTTCCGCACAATATTATCTATGTGGTCTTTCCAACTGAAGTTTTTCGTAATTTTAACACCCAGGTACTTAGTTGAATTGACAGCCTTGAGAATTGTACTACACTCCTGGAAATGGAAAAAAGAACAGATTGACACCGGTGTGTCAGACCCACCATACTTGCTCCGGACACTGCGAGAGGGCTGTACAAGCAATGATCACACGCACGGCACAGCGGACACACCAGGAACCGCGGTGTTGGCCTTCGAATGGCGCTAGCTGCGCAGCATTTGTGCACCGCCGCCGTCAGTGTCAGCCAGTTTGCCGTGGCATACGGAGCTCCATCGCAGTCTTTAACACTGGTAGCATGCCGCGACAGCGTGGACGTGAACGGCATGTGCAGTTGACGGACTTTGAGCGAGGGCGTATAGTGGGCATGCGGGAGGCCGGGTGGACGTACCGCCCAATTGCTCAACACGTGGGGCGTGAGGTCTCCACAGTACATCGATGTTGTCGCCAGTGGTCGGCGGAAGGTGCACGTGCCTGTCGACCTGGGACCGGACCGCAGCGACGCACGGATGCACGCCAAGACCGTAGGATCCTACGCAGTGCCGTAGGGGACCGCACCGCCACTTCCCAGCAAATTAGGGACACTGTTGCTCCTGGGGTATCGGCGAGGACCATTCGCAACCGTCTCCATGAAGCTGGGCTACGGTCCCACACACCGTTAGGCCGTCTTCCGCTCACGCCCCAACATCGTGCAGCCCGCCTCCAGTGGTGTCGCGACAGGCGTGAATGGAGGGACGAATGGAGACGTGTCGTCTTCAGCGATGAGAGTCTCTTCTGCCTTGGTGCCAATGATGGTCGTATGCGTGTTTGGCGCCGTGCAGGTGAGCGCCACAATCAGGACTGCATACGACCGAGGCACACAGGGCGAACACCCGGCATCATGGTGTGGGGAGCGATCTCCTACACGGCCGTACACCTCTGGTGATCGTCGAGGGGACACTGAATAGTGCACGGTACATCCAAACCGTCATCGAACCCATCGTTCTACCATTCCTAGACCGGCAAGGGAACTTGCTGTTCCAACAGGACAATGCACGTCCGCATGTATCCCGTGCCACCCAACGTGCTCTAGAAGGTGTAAGTCAACTACCCTGGCCAGCAAGATCTCCGGATCTGTCCCCCATTGAGCATGTTTGGGACTGGATGAAGCGTCGTCTCACGCGGTCTGCACGTCCAGCACGAAAGCTGGTCCAACTGAGGCGCCAGGTGGAAATGGCATGGCAAGCCGTTCCACAGGACTACATCCAGCATCTCTACGATCGTAGAGCAGCCTGCATTGCTGCGAAAGGTGGATATACACTGTACTAGTGCCGACATTGTGCATGCTCTGTTGCCTGTGTCTATGTGCCTGTGGTTCTGTCAGTGTGACCATTTGATGTATCTGACCCCAGGAATGTGTCAATAAAGTTTCCCCTTCCTGGGACAATGAATTCACGGTGTTCTTATTTCAATTTCCAGGAGTGTATTTAGCGAGCAATCGAATTCCAACGGATTTCTTTTGGAACTCATTTGGATCACCTCACACTTTTCGTTATTTAGCGTCAACTGCCACCTGCCACACCATACAGCATTCTTTTCTAAATCGCTTTGCAACTGATACTGGTCTTCGGATGACCTTACTAGACGGTAAATTACAGCATCATCTGCGAACAACCTAAGAGAACTGCTTAGATCGTCACCCAGATCATTTATATAGATCAGGAACAGCGGAGGTCCCAGGTCGCTTCCCTGGGGAACACCTGATATCACTTCAGTTTTACTCGATGATTTGCCGTCTATTACCACGAACTGCGACGTTCCTGACAGGAAATCACGAATCCAGTCGCACAACTGAGACGATACGCCATAGGCCCACAGCTTGATTAGAAGTCGCTTGTGAGGAACAGTGTCAAAAGCTTTCCAGAAATCTAGAAATATGGAATCAACTTGAGAGCCCCTGTCGATAGCAGCCATTACTTCGTGCGAATAAAGCACTAGCTGCGCTGCACAAGAACGATGTTTTCTGAAACTATGCTGATTACGTATCAATAGATCGTTTCCTTCGAGGTGATTCATAATGTTTGAATACAGTTCAAATGGTTCAAATGACCTTGAGCACTATGGGACTTAACATCTGTGTTCATCAGTCCCGTAGAACGTAAATCTACTTAAACCTAACTAACCAAAGGACATCACACACATCCATGTCCGAGGCAGTATTCGAACCTGCGACCGTAGCGGCCACACGGTTTCAGACTGAAGTGCCTAGAACTGCACAGCCACACCGGCCAGCCTTAGAATACAGTATATGTACCAAAGCCCTACTGCAAACCAACGTCAATGATATAGGTCTGTAGTTTGATGGATTACTCCCACTACCCTTCTTAAACACTGGTGTGACCTGCAGAATTTTCCAATCTGTAGTTACAGATCTATAGGTGAGAAAATGGTTGTATATGATTGCTAAGTAGGGAGCTATTGTATCAGCGTAATCTGAAAGGAACCTAATCAGTATATAATCTGGACCTGAAGACTTGCCCGTATCAAGCGATTTGAGTTGCTTCGCAACCCCTAAGGTACAGAAACGCAAGCTAGCAGCTGTTCGTGTTTCAAATTCTGGAATATTCCATTCGTCTTCCCTGGTGATGGAATTTCGGAAAACTGCGTTCAATAACTCCGCTTTAGCGGTACAGTCATCGGTAACAGTACCATCGGCACTGCGCAGCGAAGGTATTGACTGCGTCTTGCCGCTTGTGTACTTTACATACGACCAGAATTTCTTCGCATTTTCTACCAAATTTCGAGACAATGTTTCGTTGTGGAACCTTTTAAAGGCATCTCGCATTAAAGTCCCAATCTTCGGGATTTCGCGTTCTTCTGAACTTCGCAAGCTTTTTCCGTTGCCTCTGCAACAGCGTTCGGACCTGTTTTGTGTACCATGGGGGATCAGTTCCATCACTTACCAATTTACGAGGTATGAATCTCTCAAATGCTGTTGCTACTATATCTTTGAATTTGAGCCACATCTCGCCTATATTTTCATAGCCAGTTCGTAAGGAATGGAGATTGTCTCTTAGGAAGGCTTCTAGTGACACTTTATCCGTTTTTTTAAATAAAATTATTTTTCGTTTGTTTCTGGTCGATTTGGAAGAAACGGTATTGAGCCTAGTTACAATCCCTGTATCAGTCATGTTGCTATCTATTAGCTCTGGATTATTTGTGGCTAAGAGGTCAAGTGTGTTTTCGCAACCATTTACAATTCGCGTGGGTTCGTGGACTAACTGTTCGAAATAATTTTCGGAGAAAGCATTTAGCACAATCTCGGAAGATGTTTTCTGCCTACCACCGGTTTTGAACAAGTATTTTTGCCAACATATCGAGGGAAGGTTGAAGTCCCCACTAACTATAACAGTATGACTGGGGTATTTATTTGTTACGAGACTCAGATTTTCTCTGAACTGTTCAGCAACTAAATCATCGGAGTCTGGGGGTCGGTAGAAGGAGCCAAGTATTAACTTAGTTCGGCTGTTAAGTATAACCTCAACCCATACCAATTCGCACGGAGTATCTACTTCGACTTCATTGCAAGATAAACCAGTACTAACAGACACAAACACTTCACCACCAATTCTGCCTAATCTCTCTTTCATGAATACCGTCTGAGACTTCGTAAAAATTTCTGCAGGACTTATTTCAGGCTTTAGCTAGCTTTCTGTACCTATAACGATTTCAGCTTCTGCGCTTTCTATTAGCGCTTGAAGCTCAGGGACTTTCCCAGCACAACTACAACAATTTACAACTACAATTCCGACTCTTCCTTGATCCAAGCACGTGCTGTATTTGCCATGCACCTTTTGAGATTGCAGCGCACCCCGTACTTTCCCGAGGCCTTCTAGCCTAAAAAGCCGCCCAGTCCACGTCACACAGCCTCCGCTACCCGTGTAGCCGCCAGCTGAGTGTAGTGAACTCCTCACCTATTAAGCGGAACCCGAACCCCACCACCCTATGGCGCAAGTCAAGGAATCTGCAGCCAACACGGTCGCAAAACCGTCTGAGCCTCTGATTCACACCCTCCACCCGGCTCTGTACAAAAGGTCCGCAGTCGGTTCTGTCAACGATGCTGCAGATGGTGAGCTCTGCCTTCATCTTGTAAGCAAGACCGGCAGCCTTCACCAAATCAGATAGCCGCTGGAATCCAGAGAGAATTTCCTCAGATCCAAAGCGACACACGTCATTAGTGCCGACATGTGCCACCACCTGCAGCTGGCTGCACCCTGTGCTCTTCATGGCGTCCGGAAGGACCCTTTCCACATCAGGAATGACTCGACACGGAATGCACACGGAGTGCACTACTCGCCATTAAAATTGCTACACCACAAGGATGACGTGCTACAGACGCAAAATTTAACCTACAGGAAGAAGATGCTGTGATCTGCAAATGATTAGCTTTTCAGAGCATTCATACAAGGTTGGCGCCTGTGGCGACACCTAAAATGTGCTGGCATGAGGAAATTTTCCAACCGATCTCTCATACACAAGCATCAGTTGACCAGCATTACCTGGTGAAATGTTGTTGTGATGCCTCGTGTAAGGAGGAGAAATGCGTACCATCACGCTTCCAACTTTGATAAAGGTCGAATTGTAGCCTATCGTGATTGCGGGTTATCGTTTCGTGACTATGCTGCTCGCGTTGGTCGAGATCCAATGACTGTCAGCAGAATGTGGAATCGGTGGGTTCAGGAGGGTAATACGGAACGCCATGCTGGATTCCAACGTCCTCATATCACTAGTAGTCAAGATAACAGGCATCTTATCCGCATGGCTGTAACGGATCGTGCAGCCACGTCTAGATCTGTTAGTCAACAGATTGGGACGTTTGCAAGACAACAACCATCTGCATGAACAGTTCGACAACGTTTCCAGAAGCAGGGACTATCAGCTCGGAGACCGTGGCTGTGGTTACGCTTGGCGCTGCATCACTGACAGGAGCACCTGCGATGATGTACTCAACGACGAACCTGGGTGCACGAACGGCAAAACGTCGTTTCTTCCAATGAATCCATGTTTAGTTTACAGCAATATGATGGTCGCATCCGTGTTTGGCGACATCGCTGTGAACGCACATTGGAAGTGTGTATTCGTCATTGTCATACTGGCGTATCACCTGGAATGATGGCATGGGGTGCCATTGGTTACATGTCTTGGCCACCTCTTGTTTGCATTGACGACACTTTGAACAGTGGGCTTTACATTACAGATCTGTTATAACCCGTGGATCTACCCTTCATTCGGTCCCTGCAAAAACCCTATATTCCAGCAGGATAATGCACGACCGCATGTTGCAGATCCTGTACGGGCCTTTCTGGATACAGAAAATATTCGACTACTGCCCTGGCCAGCACATTCTCCAGATCTCTCACCAATTGGAAACGTATGGTCAATGGTGGCCCAGCAACTGGCTCGTCACAATATGCCAGTCACTACTCTTGATGAACTGTGGTATCGTGTTGAAGCTGCATGGGCAGCTGTACCTGTACACGCCATCCAAGCTCTGTTTGACTCAATGCCCAGGCGTACCAAGGCCGTTATTACGGCCAAATGTGGTTGTTCTGGGTGCTGATTTCTCAGGATCTATGCCCCCAAATTGCGTGAAAATGTAATCACATGTCAGTTCTAATATAATATATTTGTCCAATCAATACCCGTTTATCATCTACATTTCTTCTTGGTGTAGCAATTTTAATGGTCAGTAGTGTATTTGTGTCCACGCTTTCTGAGGTATTCTGTTAACACAGTCTGTCTCATATGGCCATGTGTTTTGTTTCCAAAGAAGGGCAGCTCGTTTTGTATTATCGCGTTATAGGGGAGAGAGTGTGGCAGATATGATACACGAGTTGGGATGGAAGTCATTACAGCATAGACGTTTTTCGTCGCGGCGAGACCTTTTTACGAAATTTCAGTCACCAACTTTTTCTTCCGAATGCGAAAATATTTTGTTGAGCCCAACCTACATAGGTAGGAACGATCATCAAAATAAAATAAGAGAAATCAGAGCTCGAACAGAAAGGTTTAGGTGTTCGTTTTTCCCGCTCGCTGTTCGGGAGTGGAATAGTAGAGAGATAGTATGATAGTGGTTCGATGAACCCTCTGCCAAGCACTTAAATGTGAATTGCAGAGTAGTCATGTAGATGTAGATGTTTCCTTTCTAACCACTGCAGCAACGCTGAATCTAATCCAATCATCCAGTTGGTGTCTTATTTTCTTAACATGTTCATTATTTTCATTTTGCAAATTCACAACCCATACATCATTTTCACTATGTGGAGTCTCCCCCCCCCCCCCCCCCCCCACCACCACCGCCCAATGAACCATGGACCTTGCCATTGGTGGGGAGGCTTGCATGCCTCAGTGATACAGATAGCCGTACCGTAGGTACCACCACAACGGAGGGGTATCTGTTGAGAGGCCAGACAAAAGTGTGGTTCCTGAAGAGGGGCAGCAACCTTTTCAGTAGTCGCAAGGGCAACAGTCTGGTTGATTGACAGATCTGGCCTTGTAGCAATAACCAAAACGGCCTTGCTGTGCTGGTACTGGGAACGGCTGAAAGCAAGGGGAAACTACGGACGTAATCTTTCCTGAGGGCATGCAGCTTTACTGTATGATTAAATGATAATGGCATCCTCTTGGGTAAAATATTCCGGAGGTAAAATAGTCCCCCATTCGGATCTCCGGGCGGGGACTACTCAAGAGGATGTCGTTATCAGGAGAAAGAAAACAGGCGATCTACAGATTGGAGCATGGAGTGTCAGATCCCGTAATCGGGCAGGTAGGTTAGAAAATTTAAAAAGGGAAATGGATAGGTTAAAGTTAGATACAGTGGGAATCAATGAAGTTCGGTGGCAGGAGGAACAAGACTTGTGGTCAGGTGAATACAGAGTTATAAATACAAAATCAAATCGGGGTAATGCAGGAGTAGGTTTAATAATGAATAGGAAAATAGGAATGTGGGTAAGCTACTACAAACAGCATAGTGAACGCATTATTGTGGCCAAGATAGATACGAAGCCCACACCTACTACAGTAGTACAAGTTTATATGCCAACTAGCTCTGCAGATGACGAAGAAATTGAACAAATGTATGATGAAATAAAAGAAATTATTCAGATAGTGAAGGGAGACGAAAATTTAATAGTCATGGATGACTGGAATTCAGTAGTAGGCAAAGGGAGAGAAGGAAACATAGTAGGTGAATACGGATTGGGGCTAAGAAATGAAAGAGGAAGCCACCTGGTAGAACTTTGCACAGAGCACAACTTAATCATAACTAACACTTGGTTGAAGAACCATAAAAGAAGGTTGTATACATGGAAGAAGCCAAGAGATACTAAAAGGTATCAGATAGATTATATAATGGTAAGACACAGATTTAGGAACCAGGTTTTAAATTGTAAGACATTTCAAGGGGCAGATGTGGACTCTGACCACAATCTATTAGTTATGACCTGTAGAATAAAACTGAAGAAACTGCAAAAAGGTGGGAAATTAAGGAGATGGCACCTGGATAACTGAAAGAGCCAGAGGCTGTACAGAGTTTCAGGGAGAGCATAAGGGAACAATTGACAGGAATCGGGAAAAGAAATACAGTAGAAGAAGAATGGGTAGCTTTGAGGGATGAAGTAGTGACGGCAGCAGAGGATCAAGTAGGTAAAAAGACGAGGGCTGGTAGTAATCCTTGGGTAACAGTAGAAATATTGAATTTAATTGATGAAAGGAGAAAATATAAAAATGCAGTAAATGAAGCAGGCAAAAAGGAATACAAACATCTCAAAAATGAGATTGACAGCAAGTGCAAAATGGCTAAGCAGGGATGGCTAGAGGACAAATGTAAGGATGTAGAGGCTTATCTCACTAGGGGTAAGATAGGTACTGCCTACAGGAAAATTAAAGAGACCTTTGGAGATAAGAGAACCACTTGTATGAACATAAAGAGCTGAGATGGAAACCCAGTTCTGAGCAAAGAAGGGAAAGCAGAAAGGTGGAAGGAGTATATAGAGGGTCTATACAAGGGCAATGTACTTGAGGACAAAATTATGGAAATGGAAGAAGATGCAGATGAAGATGAAATGGGAGATATGATATTTCGTGAAGAGTGTGACAGAGCACTGAAAGACCTGAGTCGAAACAAGGCCCCTGGAGTAGACAACATTCCATTGGAACTACAGACGGCCTTGGGGGAGCCAGTCCTGACAAAACTGTACCATCTGATGAGCAAGATGTATGAAACAGGCGAAATACCCTCAGACTTCAAGAAGAATATAATAATTCCAATCCCAAAGAAAGCAGGTGTTGACAAATGTGAAAATTATCAAACAATCAGTTTAATAAGCCACAGCTGCAAAATACTAATGCAAATTCTTTACAGACGAATGGAATAACTAGCAGATGCCGACCTCGGGGAAGATCAGTTTGGATTCCGTAGAAACACTGGAACACGCGAGGCAATACTGACCTTACGACTTATCTTAGAAGAAAGATTAAGGAAAGGCAAACCTATGTTTCTAGCTTTTGTAGACTTAGATAAAGCTTTTGACAATGTTGACTGGAATACTCTCTTTCAAATTCTAAAGGTGGCAGGGGTTAAATACAGGGAGCGAAAGGCTATTTACAATTTGTGCAGAAAGCAGATGGCAGTTATAAGAGTCCAGGGACATGAAATGGAAGCAGTGGTTGGGAAGGGAATAAGACAGGGTTGTAGCCTCTCCCCGACGTTATTCAACCTGTATATTGAGCAAGCAGTAAAGGAAACAAAAGAAAAATTTGGAGTAGGTATTAAAATCCAAGGAGAAGAAATAAAAACTTTGAGGTTCACTGATGACATTGTAATTCTGTCAGAGAGAGCAAAGTACTTGGAAGAGCAGTGAATGGAATGGATAGTGTCTTGAAAGGAGGATATATGATGAACATCAACAAAAGCAAAACGAGGATAATGGAATGTAGTCAAATTAAGTCGGGTGATGCTGAGGGAATTAGATTAGGAAATGAGACACTTAAAGTAGTAAAGGAGTTTTGCTACTTGGGGAGCAAAATAACTGATGATGGTCGAAGTAGAGAGGATATAAAATGTAGACTGGCAATGGCGAGGAAAGCATTTCTGAAGAAGAGCAATTTGTTAACATCAAGTATAGATTTAAGTGTCAGGAAGTCATTTCTGAAAGTATTTGTATGGAGTGTAGCCATGTATGGAAGTGAAACATTTACGATAAATAGTTTGGACAAGAAGAGAATAGAAGCTTTCGAAATGTGGTGCTACAGAAGAATGCTGAAGATTAGATGGGTAGATCACATAACTAATGAGGAAGTATTGAATAGGATTAGGGAGAAGAGAAGTTTGTGACACAACTTGACCAGAAGAAGGGATCGATTGGTAGGACATGTTCTGAGGCATCAAGGGATCACCAATTTAGCATTGGAGGGCAGCGTGAAGGGTAAAAATCATAGAGGGAGATCAAGAGATGAATACACTAAGCAGATTCAGAAGGATGTAAGTTGCAGTAGGTACTGGGAGATGAAGAAGCTTGCACAGGATAGAGTAGCATGGAGAGCTGCATCAAACCAGTCTCAGGACTGAAGACCACAACAACAACAACAACAACAACATGTTGGGTCTTTCATTCATTGTATTTGTCAGTGTCAATTTTTTGGCGACATTTGATGTGGCTCTTCCCAGAAAACTCTTGGACAGTCACTTCATTGCAACTCTGCAAACATAGTACTTCGTTAATGAGTGTTAGTTAGGTCCATAAACATATGTATGCACTTTGTTCACTGCTATTTTGATGGACATTTTACTTGGCAAACATTGTCTAGTTTGGGAATGAGCTTAGCCCCAAAACCCAATTAGGTAAATCGCCATTTTAGTTGCAACTCTGGCTACCTCTTTTTGCATCACAATATAAAAATGAGTTGTTGTCTCACTATACTCAGCACACTGGAGTTATGCAATTAAAAATTGTATACAACTATTATTGTTATTTTGTACTTTGTAGAACAATCTCCATCATGATCAAAGACAAGAGTTCTGTGTTATTATTGATAAGTGTGAAATCTATTTCCTGTGTGCCATACGAATAAATAAATAAATAAATAATGTAAAAGCTATTTATGAATCACAGCAAGATGTTTTATATAACTTCAATGAACTATTAAGGTGATGTTTAATATGTTCTTGTTCTGCATTATTTTTAATTTTACCTTCTTTTTTAGGAAATTGTGTTTTTTTGTAATATCTGTATTTTTGAATTATTTTTTCTACAACATTCATCTACATCTACATCTACATGACTACTCTGCAATTCACATTTAAGTGCTTGGCAGAGGGTTCATCGAACCACAATCATACTATCTCTCTACTATTCCACTCCCGAACAGCGAGTGGGAAAAACGAACACCTAAACCTTTCTGTTCGAGCTCTGATTTCTCTTATTTTATTTTGATGATCATTCCTACCTATGTAGGTTGGGCTCAACAAAATATTTTCGCATTTGGAAGAGAAAGTTGGTGACTGAAATTTCGTAAAAAGGTCTCGCTGCGACGAAAAACGTCTATGCTGTAATGACTTCCATCCCAACTCATGTATCATATCTGCCACACTCTCTCCCCTATAACGTGATAATACAAAACGAGCTGCCCTTTTTTGCACCCTTTCGATGTCCTCCGTCAATCCCACCTGGTAAGGACCCCACACTGCGCAGCAATATTCTAACAGAGGACGAACGATTGTAGTGTAAGCTGTCTCTTTAGTGGACTTGTTGCATCTTCTAAGTGTCCTGCTAATGAAACGCGAATATTATCTATGTGGTCCTTCCAACTGAAGTTGTTCGTAATTTTAACACCCAGGTACTTAGTTGACTTGACAGCCTTGAGAATTGTACTATTTATCGAGTAATCGAATTCCTCTGATTCACATTACAAATCAACAGTTTTTGAATAAACATTGAAAATTTCCCATTTTGCTTTAAATACTGTTTATGTTTAAGTAAGGAAGGTACCTATTTGCAACAAAAATGTTACATAGGTTATGTGGCCCTTATATATCCCCACTCAGTTTCAAGGCAGATCACAGCTTCTGGCTTCTAAGGCAAACATATGTAAACAAAACAATCAACATGTAACACCCAATAGATATGCAACACATCTAGTGTACAGGTATTCTTAACTGACGAAAGATATTAGTAAAACTATTGTAGTCGATGCTTACCTGGAATAGAGTATGGCAGCCTACTGTAATTTTTCAGCTCTACCCAGCATTAATGAAGCATGTTTCAAAATCATTTGGTGTGAATTATTTTTGCTAATATCTGCAATTCTACCCAGATGAGTTTTGACAACAGTTCATCCTGCAACCAGCTCTGCATTTATTTTGTGACATGTTAACATAATCATCATTTGCCTTGCACTTGTTTAATATGACTTCTGCATTGTGTTTGTTCTTTAGCCTTATTTACTTTGCTCTTTCTGCTTTTTTTATTCTTCAATTTGTCATAGGAAATCATTAAGAGTGTTCTAAGCCTTTCTATATCACATGTGAACTAATTATCCACAGATGTGAGGCCATGTTTCCTGGTACTTCCCTTATTTTTTCTCACTACTTTAGCACAAAAAGTTTTAAAAAGTTTTGAATGTATCTAATAGCACACTGATGAATAACATATATGCATTTTCAATATGAGTACTTTCAAGCAGAATGCCATTCCAGTATGTCATCTTTAATTGCAGTCTGCAGATACAGGCCTTTTATTTTTAATTTTGAAATGATATCTTTATGGTCTAATACAAAATGAGTTTTGAAAAATCCTAATTGAGCCTGATTCATCTCAGCATCAGCAATCACATTATCAAGGCAGCAATTTGTCTTGTTGAGTTACCATTAATACAGTACATGTCATGTCATCTTATCATATTGAGAAAATTAACTTAACTAGTTATTAGCATTATGTCAATATTTAAGTATGTCACCAAAAATTACAATCCTATATTTAGACCATTTCTCAAAGTGCAGCATCATTTTCTGTAAGCCCTGCACACTTCAAAATCATTATATGGTGAGCAGCGTAAGACACAGTTATGAGTTTTGACATGGGCAGTAGCATTGTTATTTTTTCCAGTACATTTTCTATATCATACAGTAAGGGCAATGTAATGCAAGTCTATGCACCCCTCCTCCCATAGTTTTATGTTCATTACTTAGTCAAAACCTGTAGTACATATAACTGCAGTTGATCTTCTCTTAGCCAAGGATTATTAATAGATAATATAATATTCTTGACAAAATTGTGGAAATGATACATTGTTACTCACTGCATAGGGGAGAAGTTAAATCGCAGATGGGCACATCAAAAATACTGCTATACATGTGAGCTTTTGGCCAAAAGGCCTTCTTCTAAAGTAGAAACAAACACGCACATACATTCTCCCAATCACAACTCACACACACATGGCCACTGTCTATGTCACAGAGGTTCAGTAGGCTGAGACATTGTCCAGAAACAGTGTATGTGTGAACTGTGCTTGCATGAATATGTCCGTGTTTTCTACATTAAATGAAGGCCTTTGGGTCGACAGCTCACATGTATAACAGTCATTTTGTGTGCCTGTTTGTGACCCAATGTCTCCTCTATGTGGTGACTAGCAATCTGTCCTTTTCATAATATTGTCATGGATTTTCCATTATTTCATATGAGACTCTCGTTCATTCCTAACAAAATACAGGACCATCAGTTTTATTTTTTGAAGGCCTCATATTTATGTGGGCAAATATTTATCAGTCTTCCAGTCTTCCTCAGAGTTAGGTCTGGATTCTTCTGTAGCAGCACATTTGCTCACTTTGCTTGTACATTCTTCTGCCACTTGCAGATTGTGTACTTACATCTAAACCTAGTTTCCTGATTATACTGGATCCAGATAGTGATGATGAAGTGGTTTCCCTAATGTCAGCCATAAAATATCACTGCTCCTCTCTAGAACTTTTTGTGCTCTAGAAGACACACATACAGTAGCTTGTTTGCTTTCACACACTTGTTCTTTTTTCCACTTTTACAGCTTGATTGTTTTCACATACTGACTGAGCACTCACTTTTAGTGCTTTGAAGCTTGACTGTTTTTATACATGGACTGGGTACTTGTTTTTAATTGATCCACATGGGCTGGAGATGACAACTTATCATTAATTGACACTCATGTTAATGATTAATGAAAGTTACCTCAGCTTATTGTAACACAAAACATGCGTAACAATACAGGTGGGATGGTTTTAATTAATCATTAAAACTTGCCAATTATAAGGTGGGTGGTGTGCTGACAGTTTCTGATGACTTTCTTCTTTTTTGAGGAGAAGTGGACTGGATAATGGTTTCACTTCTCATTATCATCTGAACAGCATGACCCAAAGAAGGTTCTATTACATGACTGCAGTTTATTGAACAGACATCTAGTTTTGTCAGTGTTGGCTTTAGCTATGTACACCTAAGACAAGCAGCAATACCATATTTTCTGTTGTTCCCCTTGTGTTAACACACATCCCATGTTTTGTGTAGTTTCTCTTTGTAAAAGTTTGTTCATGTCAGTTACAGTGATGTTGGCACAAGCATGTGCTAGATCCAGTATAAAAAGAGATTGTACACAGTAGTAGCATTCTTGCAGCTAATCTCTGTATGCTCATCTTGAAATCTTTTTTGTTTCTGTTATTGTCATTAAAATGTGCAATACCTTTAAAATGATAAAGCACAGCAATCAGTCATCCTTTTCCCGCAGTATTTATTCAGATAATATGGATTTTGGGTAGTGCTTAGTCATTATCGATGGACCATTTTATCATATTGAAGCAGGTTCTAATACATCACTCCCCTGTTGTTCAGGCTTCTCTCACTGTTTTTTTCAAGACTACCACTAACTCATTCAAAGTGAAGTCCCTAGAGAGTTTGACTGCTTCTCACATCCTGCTGATGTGCACTAGTCAGATAATGTACAATGCAAGAATGATGCACATCCATGCCCACAAGTATCGGGTAATATCAATACCAAGTACCTCGTTTTTATTCTTATCTTCAATCATTTCACTACCAGTAACCATTTTTTTAGTCTAGCTGAAGATCTTACTAGTATATTTTGTTGTGCCTTTTTTAGTAGTAGTATTATTTCTACGATAGGCACTAAGTTTCAGCCCTCTGTGACAAGGCTCCTGACCCCTGAAGACAGTGTATATCATTCTACTGCAGCTTAGAAATGAGGCAATCATATGTTTGTATCCTGCAAAGCATGTAGGAGTTGTTACCCATGGCAAAGTTTGTGTAATGTTGTGGAACTAACATAACTGGTACACATAAACAATGTTTGTACACCAGAAGTAAGCCAGTGTAGTCAAACAACTCTACACAGTTATCTCCCAAATGCTGTAAATGATTGCCAAGAGGTGTCCATCTCATGTAAATTCCTAGGTTCCTTGAAACCAATAATTATTCTACCACCACAAAAGGTTTTCTTTACCACAGCTGCAGTATTCCACATTTGTAACAGATAAAAGTTTTATTTAAACAAAACTTTGTACAGGAATGTAGCCAAGATTTTGTCAAAATGGGGGTCCAATTTGTTAAAAGGAACCTTAAATAGACTCATGTTTTTTTTTTTTTTTTCATTTTATTCTGGAAACACATTTATTTATTTGTTATGTGTACATAAATTGTAATTTGCTTTTGTGGGCCCTCATACAAATAAGAATTTGGTTAAAAGAATTAAGCAATAAAAGCTTTTCTTAAAATAGTATAATGTATATCCTCAACAGTATTATATGTACCCAAATGTAGTGTACATTTAACAGGCTGGCTTTGATGCAACAAGTTTTTAAAATCTTTATCATGTAGCAGATTTTGCTTAGTTTTCTTTCCAAATATTCAATGTGTACTTCCCATTTTGTGTTGTTCTGGAGCCAGAGTCTCAGAAATTTTGTGCTGTCAACACCTTCAAGAACACCGTCCCTACATTCTATTTATATGTTTGGGTGGTGTCTTCCTTTTAGATTATAGAAGTTCTGTGCTACTGTCTTTTCTTTGTTTATAATTAGCTCGTTATAGCTGAACCACTGTTCTACACAGTTCACTGTTTGGATGCGGTGTCTTTTAGTATTTCTTCTGTTTTACCACTAATAACAAAGCTTGTATTGTCTGCAAATTGAAGGGTAGTTTTGCATTACTTGTTGTACATAAGATCAATGACAAAGAGGTGTACTTGTATTTAATTCAACTGCAAATAAGAACTGAATTGATAAACAAAACAACTGACCTGAAGTAAAGATAACAGGGTGCAATAGTTGGTCTTGGCTAAAGTAGGGAGAGGCAATAGCCTATAATCATGTTGATATATTAATAGTTTAAATCTATCGATGGCCTTGTTGACTGTCAATAGTGAATGTCAGTTTTTCATTGTATGATTGAAAACCAGAAAGTAAGGACTGTACAGTCCAGAACTGGCATGCTGCTCAGGCAAAATTGCTGTGGGCATTGAGGCAACTATCCCACCAACACACCACGTTGAAGATACCCATTTGGTAAAACTCTGTGTCCTGCTGCATGAAGTCCTCAACATGTCCTTGTCTGACAGGAATCATTGATCCTTCAAGACTTTTTTAAGGAATCAGAGGCCTCAGGATTATAGGGCTTGGGCTTGAGTGTCTCCACTTGAGTCGGTGTAACATATGCGACACTTGCAATACGGAGACATGTGTTGTTATGGAGCAACAGCAGCAGCCCTTGTCACACCACACTGCAGTGGCAGTTTTGGACAGATGTGCTGCCTCATACTCATTCTTTGTTCTGTGATGCATATCTACCAGTGTTTGCCCTTTGGCAGCTCAGAAAAGAATAACAACACGTTGGTCCTGTTTGGACCATTTGGCAATAATGTGACCAGAGTTCATGTTTCCGCATTTAGTGCACACGTGACAAAAATACACAAATGCCACACTAATTGCTTGCCAACAAGTAGGTGCTTATAAACCCACATCAGAGTTGCATTATGTTTCATGTATGCAGCAATGCCCTCCTTTCGGTTTTACTATAGAGCAACTAGGTAGTGTGTAATTTCATTTAGGTGATAGGGGACCTCCCCTCTGGCTATGTCCTTGCTTTATATCTTTTACATACTGAGACAGTGGCAGCAGAACTTTATTATATAAACCAGCGAAAAAGGGATAGTCAATGAACTGATACAATTTCAATTAAATTAGTGATTAGTCCTAAAGTAAACCATTCTTGAAACATTTTCATTCAGGTTTATATTTTTCAAATTTTTCAGGTTCCAGCAAGTGCAGTCACAATGTATGTGCCAACAGAGGAGTATGCGTGCAGCAGTGGAACTTTTATGCATGTGACTGTGATATGACATCCTATACAGGACCCACGTGTTCAGATGGTATGAAACATAACACTTGTCTTGCTTTATTCCTATCTTCATTTGAAATAATAATATCACTTAATCACATTTTACCCTTCTAACAAAACAATATAATACTGTCACCATGCACTGTAAGATAACATATAGAAATCATAAAACTGATGTTCTTGTATCTCACACACAAGTGACTACTGAAAGATATTGCTTTTTAAGGCCCAAAAATTTTATAAAAATAAAAAGAAAGAGAAAATAGTTATGAGGTTCTCAATTTCTCTTCACTCCCTCCCTTTTCACTGCCTCTGTTTGTTTGCACATACTCAGATTCCATACATTGCATAAAAATATAGTTATGGAATCACTACAGTGCTGGTCTTGGTGATCTCAATTTTTATTTCATGTCACTTATTTAGACCTTAAGTGCACACACTTTTTGCAAGAAAAGAGGTTTTGAGTAAGTTGCCATAGGAAAGAGTCATACTTTCCCATTGCATCAGATGCCTAACATTCTTCTATATTTTTCTGGCCCTGTTACAAATAAATCTATACTAAAAACAATTACTGAAAAACAGAGCAGTACTTGATACCTATTTGATATTCACTGCTTTCTACTAAGTCATCATCTCATTCTTTTCTTTTCTTTTGGAATCCAGCAAAGGACTTCTTCAGTCCATCTATTCATCCCAGTGGTGGCCCTAGTATGTGTCAGATGAGTGGACCATGCCTGGATCAGATCATTAAATTGGTGGGCCTAACACTGAGTTCACATAATAAATATGGAGGACAAAATAAAGTTAAATACATTGATCTATTGCCCTTATGTAATTCCACTAATACATCCATTATAACAGACATAAAATACCTTATTTTGTTTGTAGTGGAGGTTAAATTTAGATCTGTATATGGTGTATTTATAGTCCCTGTATATTTGTAGTTATTGTGTGCATTTATGTATCTGCATCAACAAGATAAAATTACATTGACTGGCTCTATGTATTTGCAGTGTACTGAACTTTTGTTTGCCATTTTTTTTAGTCAAGATTATCATCTGGTTTGTCATGCCCCTTCGAAAATCCTATCTTGTTGCCTTTTACTAACTTGAGAAATAGTAAACAATGTTGATTTCTGTGTACAGTGGCAATAACAAAAAAAATTTAGTAAAAACCAGTGGAAGAATAAAACTCCCATGTATAAAACAGCTTCAAACATCTGAATATTTGACTTTAAGCATGTCTTTTTAATAATTACCTGCAGGAGTGTCAGCAATGGACATCACTCATTATTCTGATAACCGTTTTCTGTGCAGTTAACATTTTTTATGGACAAAAGTAGTGAAAGTGGGAAGCTTTAATAGTATCTATTTCAGCCACAAAAACAATAATTTGCAGTACAAACAAAAAAGGTGAAGAATATGGGTTGTCCAGTTACATTTATCATCTATACAGTGTGAATCACCTAAAACTTGCATTGCCGATATTGCAGAAACAAGAAGTGCTATTGGTGTGTGGTTCTGAATGAATGGATTGGTAGTCAGGGGCTCATTTACTTCCGGTACGATGGATGTGGAGGAATTATGGGCAAATTTTAAACACATTGTAAATCACACATTGGAGAAGAATGTGCCAGATAAGTGGTTTACGGACAGAAAAGAAGCAGGAAGCAAAGACAGTTGCACTCGCGGTACGAGAAAGATCGGGAGAATGAGGACAGGCAAAAGTTAGTAGAGATTCATGCTGCAGTAAAAAGAGTGATGTGCAAAGCATACAACTACTACCACTGTCATACCTCAGCAAAAGATCTTGCTGAAAACCCAAGGAAATTCTGGTCCTACATAAAACCGGTAAGCAGGTCAAAGGCTTCCCACCAGTCACTCACTGATCAGTCTGGCCAGGCAATGGAAGACAGCAAAACAAAAGCTGAAATCTTAAATTTAGCATTTGAGAAATCTTTCCTGCAGGAGGATCGTACAAACATACCGCCGTTTTGTCTCGTACAGATTCCAGTATGGAGGACATAATGATAGACATCTCTGGGGTTGTTAAGCAGCTGTATGGGTTGAAAGTAAATAAATAGCCAGGTCCTGATGGGATTCCAATTCGGTTTTACAGAGAGTACTCTACTGCATTGTCTCCTTACTTAGCTTGCATTTATCATGAATTTCTTGTCCAACATAAAGTCCCAAGTAACTGGAAAAAAGCACTGGTGATGCCTGTATATAAGAAGGGTAGAAGGATGGATCCTCAAAATTACAGACCAATATCCTTAACATCGGTTTGTTGCAGGATTCTCGAACATATTCTCAGTTCAAATCTAATGAATTTTCTTGAGATAGAGAAATTGCTGTCCATGCATCAGCAAGGCTTTAGAAAGCATAGCTCCTGTAAAATGCAACTTTCTCTTTTTTCACATGATATCTTGTGAACCATGGATGAAGGGTATCATGCCATATTCCTTGACTTCCTTAAAGCATTTGACTTGGTGCCCCACTGCCGGCTCCAAACTAAGGTACGAGCATATGAGATTGGTTCCCAAAAATGTGAGTGGCTCGAAGACTTCTTAAGTAATAGAACCCAGGACGTTGTCCTCGATAGTGAGTGTTCATCGGAGGTGAGGGTATCATCTGGAGTGCCCCAGGGAAGTGTGGTAGGTCCTCTGTTGTTTTCTATCTACATAAATGATCTTTCGGATAGGGTGGATAGCAATGTGTGACTGTTTGCTGATGATGCTGTGGTGTACAGGAAGGTGCCATCATTGAGTGACTGTAGGAGGATACAAGATGACATGGACAGGATTTCTGATTGATGTAAAGAATGGCAGCTAACTCTAAATATAAATAAATGTAAATTAACGCAGATGAATAGGAAAAAGAATCCCGTAATGTCTGAATACTCCATTAGTAGTGCAGTGCTGACACAGTCACATCAACTGAATATTTGTGCATTACATTGCAGAGCGATATGAAATGAGACAAGCATGTAATGGCAGTTGTGGGGAAGGCAGATAGTCGTCTTTGGTTCATTGGTAGAATTTTGGGAAAATGTGGTTTATCTGTAAAGGAGATCGCTTATAAAACACTAATACAACCTATTCTTGAGTACGGCTCAATCATTTGGGATCCCTATCAGGTCAGATTGAGGGAGGACATAAGTAATTCAGAGGCGGGCTGCTAGATTTGTTACTGGTAGGTTTGATCATTATGCGAGTGTTACGGAAATGCTTCAGGAACTCTGGTGGGAGTCTCTGGAGGAAAGGAGGCTTTCTTTTCGTGAATCGCTACTGAGGAAATTTAGAGAACCAGCATTTGAGGCTGACTGCAGTAAAATTTTACTGCTGCCAACTTATATTTGACGGAAAGACCACAAAGATAAGATAAGAGAGATTAGGACTGATAAAGAGGCATATAGGCAGTCATTTTTCCCTTTTTGGAGTGGAACAGGGAGAGAGGATGCTAGTTGTGGTATGAGGTACCCTCTGCCACACACTGTATGGTGGATTAAAGAGTATGTATGTAGATGTAGATGTAAATATTGTTAACCAATCAACAGATTGTAATAATACTTAGAAATTGTATTTTTGTGCAAACACACACTTTTTTTAAATGGAGCAATGCCTATTAACATTAACGAACCTTAAGTAGGATAAACTAGAGTGTCAGTGGCATTTGTTGCAGGATTCTAGTTCAAGTCATTTATGAGATATCATATTTTGAGAAGATACTGCCCCAACACTTGTATAGCTGTACTGTAACACACACTAAAGAACAAAACAAGTACATGCACTTATCATATGGATCCTGTCAGTAACAAGACAATTGACCGTCACATATTGTGATCAAAATTACCACTGGCAGCTGAAATACACACTTCCAGTCTGGTACAGAACAACTGCTGCACATTCATAGCATTTCAATGGAGGCTGTAGTAATACTTCATTGCATATCATTGGGTGTAGTTGGTATGTCCTTGCAGATACTGTCTTTGAGCTTTTCCCACATAAAAAAGGCTACAGACATCAAATCCCAGGAACAGGCCAGCTGAGGTACAGGTCTTCTGCATTGAATTCAATGATCTGGAAATAATTTGAGCCACAGCTTCCTCTTGATCTGCAAAGGAATGTTTTCTAGCATCTGCGGAAGATGGTCTGTTAGGAGTCTGCAATATTTGTGTGTGTTCAGTGTTACATCTGCTAAAATGGGCCTATGAACTGATGGTTCACTATCCCATACCACACATTAACACTCCATGGATGCTGACGTTCCATCTGATCGAGCCAACAGGTATTGTCAATGGATCAGTGGTGCGTGTTTCAGTGGATTATCTGACGGTGATTGGTAAATGTGGCTTCATAAACATGATGCATCTGGAGTACCCTGTCTTAATGACCATGTACAGGAGTTAACACAATTCTCATAATCATTTCCATGCAACGCTTGATGAAGAGAGTTGTGGTAGGAATGGAACTTATGTTGATGCTGGATGCGTAGGGCACTTATCTGACTCATGCCACTTCCAAGTGTGATTGCGCACGAGCGAACATGTGGATCAACTCCAACAGCAGCAAGAACATAAATTTCCCTCTCTCCTGACATCACTTGTTTCCTTCCACTACATTGTCTATGCATGATGCTACAACTTTTTCATGACAGATTGAAGAAGTTGATAAATAATTCACAAGACGGTTGATGTCTATTGGGATATCTTGTCGCATACACCAAATGAGAAAAACTGTAATCTTCCTATGCTCTCCATACACCAAGAGTATATCAGCTTTTTCTGCATTGGTAAATCCCATTATCCACTCACAACCTTCTGCTTGGACTGTCACACATTGATGGACTAGCAAGTCACAATGCACTCAAGGAACACATAAGCACATTGTAAGCAAACATAACAAAACTTTATCTAGCGACTATGCAGGTTGAATGACACAGACAAGTGTCAGCATGGAAACTTTGCACAATATAATATATAGTACATGACTCAAACTTGGCTAAGCAACAAACACTGTTATAGTTTACCCTACTTTTAGTTTGTTATTCTATTTTATTTTTTATTGGTCCATTTAAATCATGTTTGCACAAGGTACATTTTGATATTGGACAAGTCAATTTTATAAACTAAAATATGCACGCTTACATACATAATTTACAGTTCTAGTTGTTAAACATCACAGTCTGCACAAATTAGGAAAAAAAAAACAGAGTGAACAGATTTATATGTTTATACTATAGTAAATTTTTACATGTTTTCCAATTTACATACATACTTTACATAATATGAGCTATATATCTGTTTGATTTCAATACAGGAAGCATACAATTCTATTGTTTAACAAGGCTATACAAATTAGGTCTTCAACAATGATCTAAACATTTATATTTTTAGTCTGCTAGATATTCAGCAATACTATAACAACATTTCTGATGAAGGTAGGTTTGTACAGCTGTTTTAAATGTTGGAATATGTTTTATTGTTTTTATATCAGTTGGTAGTTTGTAGTACAGTTTGTTCCCTGCTTGGAGTGGTCCATTTTGTTTTAGTTTTGTATTTGAATGTTGGACATTTACCATAGCTTGTATAATTCTCTTTTGGGCTGTGAAACAACTTTGGCTAGCACCTGTGCTTCCCCAGAAGATTATGCTGTAGCGGAGAAGAGATTCTGCTTTGGCAAAGTAGACATTTTTTACTGTTTCCTTTGATGTGCAACCTGAGAGAATTTTTATGCAATAACAGATAGTGTTCATTTTATTTGTTATGTACTTTGTGTGTTCAACTCATTTCAGATCTTGCTGGATTCATATTCCAAGGAACTTTGTAGCACTTACATTTTCCAGAGTTTTAGTGGATAACTCAATCGGTTGTGTTTGTGGATACTTATTCTGTGGAGATGGATAGTAACTTTTTTTTGGATATTTATTATTAAACCATTTTCAGAAAACCAATTTGAAATATCTGAGTGCACATTTTGATTTCGTCTTGTAACTCTTGGCTGGTCGTTCTTTTTATTAAAACATTTGTGTCATCTGCAAATTTAACATACTTCTGATGTGGGCTTGTTGGTTCCAGGTCATTTACAAACAGTAAAAACAGGACTGGTCCCAGTATGGAACCTTGTGGTACACCATATTTATTGCAGAGTTTTTCTGAGTAATAGGAGTAAACATTATTCTTTTCTTGGAATGCACGTACTACTATTTGCTCTCTGTTTTGTAGATAGGACTTCATCCACTCAAGGGCTGGTCCCCTGATTCCTACGTATTCCAGTTTTGAAGCAAGATGTTGTGACTTATAACATTAAACGCCTTTGAGAGGTCTAAAAAGACTGCAGAAATATGTTCTTTATTATCAATTGCATTTAGAGCTTCATTAAGGAATGTAAAAATGGCAGTTTCAGTTGATTTGGATTTACAGAAACCGTGCTGCGACTCTGAAAAATAATTATTTTTTTCTATAAAATTTATTAACCTCTTGTAGTAAATTTTCTCCATTATTTTTGAAAAGCCAGATAGGAGTGATATGGGTCTATAATTTGATACATCTGTTTTTTTCCTTTTTTATGGAGGGGCTTAACCTTAGCTATTTTTAATTTTTGGGGAAAACACCTTCTGATAGTGAACAGTTGCAGATGTTGACTAAAGGCTTGACTATGGAGAGTGCACATTTTTTTTATGATAAAGTCAGGAATATTGTCTACACCAAATGAGTGTTTTGATTTGAGCTCCTTTATTATATTTAACATTTCCTTCTCATTAGTAGGATAGAGGAATAGAGACTTTTCATTTGGGTTGCACCTGAATTTGTTTCTTTTTGTACATTTTAGGTTTTGCTGAACGAGATTTTCTGCTACCTGTGTAAAGTAAGAGTTAAATTTATTTGCAACTTTTCTGGGGTCTGATAATATACCTCAATCGGTACCGTAACATTTAAAACAAAAGTGTAAGTTCACACAAAAAATACATTTTCTAAGTAATATTATTGGCTAACAGTATGAGCCCCTGACTGTCAATCCATTCTGCAAAAGCTGCACATCAGTAGCAATTTCCATTTCCATTATATTTGCAGTGAAAGTTTTAGGTGACTCACCCTGTATATGCACCCAGGAATTTAGTATCCTCAATTTTTTGAAGTGGTTGATCCCTACACTTTACATTATTTCTTCAAGATTTCTTTGTGGTGTATGGGACTTCATGTAATAAGTTTTATCTGCATTTAGTGAGAGACCACTTACTTTGTAGTTTGTTCAAGATTGTTGCTGGACAGTTCATCAGTGAGAATGGTAGTATCATCTGTAAAGAGGGTAAATTTACTCTTTGTATAGGTACAAAGAGGAAGAGCACTAATGGAAATAAGAAATAGCAGCAAACCTAAAACGGAGCATTTTGGCACACCACAATTTAAGGTCTCCCACTCAGATGAGGCAGGTTCTCTGGATGAACCAGTCTGCTTTCAGTAATTTAGGTATGACTGAAACCATGAACCAACAGTACCACCTAAATCATAATATTCTGCTTTCTTCAAAAGAATTTGATGGTTTACACAATCACAAACTTTCAAAAAATCGCAGAAAATACCTACATGAGACATATTTTTGTTAGCAGCTTCTGGTACTTAATTTTTAAAAGAAAATATTGCTTGTTCAGTAAGAAAAGCTGCCCAAAACTAAAACTGACTATTGTTGAAGATATTGTGAAAATTGAGGTGATCAACAGTATGTAAGTATGAGTTTTTAAGAATCTTTGAAAGGTAGTTGAAGTGGAAATTTGGTGATAGTTTGTGACATTATTTTTATCATCTTTTTTTAAAAGAGAAATATCACTACAGCCAGTTTTAGTCTATCAGGGAAATTCCTTCTTGGAGAGATATATGGAATATGTTGCCTAAGACTGGACTTATAAATTTTTATAACAATATTTCGGCACATAAAAAAATCTAATCAGTAAATGGTGGCAGGAGAATACACACAGAAATAAGTTTAACTTGTACAATCTTTTGGATACAGTGGCTCCTTCTTCTGGAAGAAGAGTTGAAAAGGAAGGAAGAGGAATGAAGAAAAAGGACTAGAGAGGTTTAGGAACAGGGGTACAAGTCAGAAAACTCACCCAGAACCTCACATCAGGGGAGAGTTATCAGATGGGATAGGAAGGAAAGACTGATGCTGGAGACTGCACCTGACAAGATTTGAAAATCTGAGAGCTTGACGATGGAAGACTAGGTAGCATGCAAGACAGAGATTAATACTAAAACATCATGCATTAGTTAATAAGAGTGAAAAGCTAAGTGCATTGTATGTAACAGAGGTGGGAGGGCATGGAGGGTGTTGGTATAGAGGGATATGGCATCAGTGGTGACAAGCAATGTGGGTGGTGAGTGTTGGATGGGTATGGAATCAAGTGATCAGGAAATAGTTGGTATCCGTAACATAGGAGGAAAGACTTTGTATTATGGCTTGTATGCACATATATGTTCGTCAGGTGCTTGGAAGCCAGCAACTGTAGGATATCCAGGACGATTAGGTTTGTGTATCTTAGGAAGAAGATAAAAAGTGAGGATGCAGAGTTTTGGTGGGGTAAGAAGTTCTATTGACTGGGGCAAAAGTTCATGTGAAGGGTCTAAGGTTTTTAGGAGGAACTGCAGGTCGGTTTGAATCACAGGCATGGTATCTTGATGGCAAATGCTGTATGTATAGGTGTCAGACAGCTGGCGTAGACTTTCAGTAACATACTAATATCAGTCAAGTATCACAATGATAGATCCTTTGTCTGCTAGGAGGGTAATGATGGCTCCGTCAGCAGGGACCTGAGGAAGGGCTGTGAAGCAATGCTGGATGTGAGGGATTCTTGGAAGGCTTGTAGGGGATGATTTTGAGGTAGTGGTGGTGGATCAAGTTCGGATTGTGGTCAGAACTGTTCAAGGCAGGGTTCAATGTCAGGTTGCTGTTGGAAAGGTTTCTGAATTGGGCTGAAAAGTGATATTTCTAGTTGATGTTACATGTAAAGGAAGGTAGGTTCTTCACCAAAACAGCATGATTAAATGCAGTTTTAGGGCTGAAAATGAGACAATAGAACAATTTAGATAATTCAGGAAGGGAGACTGGTCCACAGCTCATGGTTGTGCAGTAGTGTTCTCGCTTCCCGTGCCCGGGTTCGATTCCCAGCGGGGTCAGGGATTTTCTCTGCCTCGTGATGGCTGGGTGTTGTGTGATGTCCTTAGGTTGGTTAGGTTTAAGTAGTTCTAAGTTCTAGGGGACTGATGACCATAGATGTTAAGTCCCATAGTGCTCAGAGCCATTTGAACCAAGGGAGACTGCTTCAGACGGAAGTTTGAGAAAACTGTACTGTAGTGACTGGTTCTTGTATTTTTGAGTTATTACTAATCTAGGAGGCAGTGACAAAGGCTGTGGGATGTTACAAGAGGTTGAGATAGCTCAGTTTGTTGGAGAGGAGTGATGATTGATGGTGAGGCTGTTTGGGGAGCTGCAGAGGGGCAGGAGGGAAAACAACATTGTTGAGATAGTTTAGGAGAAGGTGGGAAAGTGACATTACTTTATTTGCCAAGTAAATTAGTTTTCATTTTTTCCTGGGAGCTCCTCTTGTCTGCCCAGTTTTTAAAATTTTGTCTATTTTCACAACTTTCCCTATTGGTTTTTTCAATCATTTTTTATATAGACGACTCTTTTAGCAAGATATTCTCAAACACCCCCCTCTTGTTAACCATTGTCTGTTCTCATGATTTTTGTGCAAATTTTTCTGATATTTCTTAATTTTTTCCCTACTTTTCTTCCATTTTTTATCTTTTTCCACCCTCTTCTCTCATTTTTGCCATTTCCATCATTCCTAACATTCCAACCTGTACTCTCTTGCTGTGATGAATCCCATCACATGTTACAATTTGTTCTCTTCAGAAACATGCTTTTGCACTGTCAAAATTAAAGTCCCACAATCTCTTTCTTGAAACCTGCTTGTCCCTTGGAGTTAATAACAGAGGCCTAACACTGAAAGTTTCTGTTTCTGGATGCAATCCTACTCTACACCAGGCTCTTCTACAGTTTCAAATATGGTAATCTCTTCCACTTAGCTGAATAATATGTGACCAATATGCCTCATCTGCCAGTGTGCACTCCACCAGACTTCTCTCCTTCTACAAAATCCTGCAGTTATCTGCCCCTCATGTCTCCTTGGATGGTATCATACACCAAGCCAAATTCAGACAGCAACAACATGCTAGATTTCACATAAGAAAGCTATCCCACCTTCTCCTAAACTACGTCAACAGTGGCGTTTCCCTTCCTGTCACTCTGCAGCTTCCCAAACAGTCGCACCATCAGTCATCACTCCTCTCCAAGAAACTGAGCTAGATTAACCTCTTGTAACATACCCCAGCCTTCACCATTGCCACCCCCCCCCCCCCCCCCAGAACAGTAATAACCAATAATAATAAGAACCAGTCACTACAATACAGTGTTCTCAACCTCTCTAACCTTGTCTAAAGCACTCTCCCCTCTTGAATTATTTATATTATCTAAGTTATCCAAGAATATCACTTTCAGCTCTAAACTTGCATTTAATCATGCTACGTTGGTGAAGAACCTATTTTCCTTTACACATAATGCCTACTGGAAGTATCACTTTGCATCCCAATCCAAAAATATTTCCAACAGCAAACCTGACATTGAACCCTGCCTTGAACAGTTCCAACCATGATCCCAACTTCATCCGCCACCACTACCTCAAAATCATCCCATACAAGCCTTCCAAGAATTCATCATATCCAGCACTACTTTACAACCATTCCTCAGATCCCTACAACATGACCCTAACCTGTCTTTGCAGAACTCCTGGAACTACATCCCCTGAAAGCTAATGACTCCATCATTATCCTCCCAGCACTGACAGAGGTATGTTAGTGAAGGTCTACTCCAGCTGTCTGACACCTATGCATACAGCATCTGCATTCAAAATCCCATCCCTACGATTCAAACTGACCTGCAGTCCCTCTTAAAAACCTCAGGCTCTTCACAAGAACTTTTACCTCATTTAACAGAACTTCTTACCCCACCAAAACCATGCCTCCTCAGTTTTTACCTTCTTCCTAAGATCCACAAACCCAATCGTCTGGGCTCTCATACAGTTGCTGGCTTCCAAGCACCCAATGAACATGTATCTGCCTGAGTTGATGAACACCTGCAACCCATAACGCAAATACTCCCCTGCTATATTACAGATACCAACCATTTCCTAATCATCTGAATCCATGTCCTTTCCACTCCGACCACACACATTGCTTGTCACCATTGATGCCATCTCCCTCTAGACGAACATCCCCCATGTACACGGTCAGTCTCCTGTTTAACGTTTCCTCAATCAACACCCAGCTGATTCAAAGCCTATGACATCTTTCTTGCTCACCTTAATCAACTTTACACTTACCAACAATTACTTCACCTTTCGGAGGCAGACATACAAACAGATCTGTGGTACAGCCATGGAAACCATTATTGCTCCTTCCTCTGCCAGCCTTTTAATGGGTTACTTTGAAGGGACTTTCCTGGGATCCATACAGCTGCACATGCAGTTTGATTTAGAAACATTGATGAAATCTTTGTGAATTTACTTATGGTAAGGTTTACCTGTTAAAATTTCTGGAATCTCTAAATATCTTCTGCCAATTAAATTTCACATGGTCCCATTTCAAATACCACGCCACTTTCCTTGATGTTGATCTCATCCTCACTGAAGGCCACCTACACACTTCTGTCCATATTAAACCTACTAACAAACAACAGTACTTTCATTTCAACAGTTACCATCCCTTCAATGTCAAACATTCCCTCCCATACCAAGGCAAACATATTTGTTCAGACGCAAACTTTTTGTAACAATACACCACTATCTCACCTCAGCCTTCACTGTACATGACTACCCCAACAGCCTAGTTAAAAAATAGATTTCCCAGGCACTACATCCAATCATGGTACTGTTGATCCCTACAAAAAATAACTTTGAAGCATATCACTTGGCACTCAGTATTGTCCTGGTCTTGAATGTATTAATCAGCTACTTTGACAAAGCCATGACTTCCTAAAATCATGCCCTGAAATGAGAGCCAATCTGTCAGATTTTGCCCACCATGCCTAGAATAGCTTTCTTTTACCCTCCCGATCTCCACAATATCCTTGTTAGATCCTAAGCACCTTCTACATCCATCTCCATGCCCTATGGCTCCTGCCCCTGTGACTGTCCCTGCTGCAACACTTGCCCTATGCACCCTTCTACCACCATCTATTTCAGCCTTGTAACTGGCAAAACATATACTATCAAAGAAAGAATCTCCTGTGAAATGACATGCACTAATGTAAACACTGTATGGCCTTTCACATTGGCATGACAACCACCCATTTATCAGCCAAGATGAATGTGCATAAGCAGAGGGTGTAGACGCAACACACAATATCCTGTTGCAGAGCATACTCTACAACCTGACAGTCATGACTTCACCACACATTCCATCTGGATTCTTTCACCCACATCAGTTTCTCAGAACTCAGCAGGCGGTAACAAGCACTATAACATGTCCTTGGTTCTCATCACCCACCTGGTGTTAATTTACGTTAATTCCTTCCATCCACAGATCCATCATACCATTTTAGTTTTGTGCATGTGCTATTGCTTGACCTGTCTATTGTTCACCGCAGCCACTCCCACCTCTGCTACACACAATGCACTTCGCTTTTCACTCTTATTAACTCATGCACTATGTTTTAGTAGTGATCTCTGTCTTGCGTACTAACCTGTCTTCCACCATTAAACTCTCAGATTTTCAAATCTCATCCAGAGCAGTCCCCAACAATCAGTCTTTCCTTCTCATCTCATCTGGTTAGTCTCCCCAGATATGGGGTTCTGGGTAATTTTGTGGCCCATATGCCTGTTGCTAAACGTCTCTAGTCCTTTTCCTTCACCTCCACTCCAACTCTTCTGCCAGTAGAAGAAGTGTGTGTGTGTGTGTGTGTGTGTGTGTGTGTGTGTGTGTGTGTGTGTTTTTATTAGAAATATTGTCCACATCTACAGACTTTTTATTTTTTGGTGACTTAATTATTCTTTCAATTTAATGTAACAATGTAAGGATACCTGTAGGGTTCTGTGTCTGATAGCTATCTGTAGAAGAGCCATTGCCTTGTCCACAGATCCTTTACAGGCTGCCTTCTCTGCTGCTGTCAAAAAATGTGTATTTAGTATTTCTGCAACAATTTCAGGTTTATTTTTATAATATTGTCACTTTGTTTAATTTATGTCTGTATCATGTTTCCTGTTTTTCTGCCTTTTCCCCTCTTTATCACATTCTAAATTGTTTACATTTTTTCTTTTTTATCAATTTCAGTTTTTATGCACATTCTGTATGATTTATTTATCAACTTCTTTACAGTACTGCAGTAAAGTTTGTGGTGCTGCTGTTTGTTTGGATCATTACAAGTTCTGAGAGAACTATATAGCATCCCCTTTGTTATGCAGGATGTTTTTATTTCTGCAGTGAGCCATTCCTTCCTGACAATTGTTACATGACTGTGTCTAATTACTATTTGGGAAATGTAGCTTCAAAGAGAGAAATGAATTCATTTAAAAATGTGTTATACTTTTCATTTACACCCATTTCAGTTTAAACTGAACACCCATCTTTCTCTCACAGGCTGTAGTTGAAATTTTTAAGGGTCTCCTCATTCATCATCCTAAAACACTTCCAAGAATGCTCAGAACTGTTGCATACATTGGTGCCAGTGAGTGAAAGTAATTGACCAGCATGGTTAGAAATGCCATTTACAATTGGACATCCACTGATACTGCTGATTTTTGACTTATCTATAAATATATTGTCAGTCAAACTGCAACAGTTACTAGTAACACTGGTTGGAAATTCTACTACTGGCATCAAGTTAAAAGACTCATGTTTTAAATCTACTTTACTATTGCTCTCATTTACAAAATTTATTTTAAAAACACCTGCAATTATTAAATTCTTGTACTCTGAATAAAGCTGGTATAAAAAGAGAATGTAGTTTCCTCAGGAACACATTCTACATCTACGTGCAGAGGGTACATCCCACTGTACCAGTTATTAGGTTTTCTTCATGTTCCATTCACATATGGAGAGTGGGCAGAATGATTGTTTGAATGCCTCTGTGTATGCAGTAATTATTCTGATCTTACTCTCATGATCCCTGTGTGAGCAATACGTAGGGGATTGCAGTATATTCCTAGTCACCATTTAAAGCTAGTTCCTGAAATCTTGTTAATAGACTTTCTTGGAATAATTTACATCTATTTTCAGAGTCTTCCAGTTCAGTTCCTTCAGTATCCCTGTGATGAAGCAATCTGGGATATCTTTACTTCCTCTCTTGTTTTGCCATCCTGCCTCCTTAAATTCATTTTTTTTTTCAATTTTTGACTAATTACCATTAACACACATGAGCACAATTTACATTTTCATAAAAGAGAAAGGTTGGCCCATAGTCTTAGGAAATATAGCACCAGGTCTAATTTTGTGCTTAGTTTTGTGTATGTAATTAATTTCCTAATTTATTTTGATTATTCCTAGTTAATATCTTTCTAATAGGGTGACATCAGTAATTGTTTCGTGACTTAAATTCTATTGTTGACTTTTAAATTCTATTGTTGACTTATAAACAAATATAAATTCTGTACTAATTACAAACACTTGGAAGGAGAACTATTCTCAAAGTATTTATTTGGCTCTATTTGAAAACATATTAGCAAAGCCAGCCCTTAATTAGCTCCAAAATAATTATCAGGTTTATCAAATGCATTGCTTGCATAACTATAGCTGCTAATTTCATTATTTAAACAAGTAATTCAGCCTAACCTTTGTGGTAGAAGAAACTACTAAAAACAAGGAATTTGATGGATTCAGCTAATTGAATGAGTAATGTTTTAATTGTAATTTCTGTAACCTAAACAATGAACAATGTATAATTTCAGGGTGTTATTGTGAGGATATATAAAGGCCTAATTTTTGGTCCTGAGCCAGTCAGTCCATGGCAGATTTTCAGATGGGAAGTCTGTATCAGAGTAACAATAATGCATTAGCTTACTGGAATTAGTGTAACACAAATAGACCATGTGTTAAAACAATTGTAGTGTCTGTTCAATTTATTTGAGAGATAGTGCCACATGTATAGTATTATTCTGCAAGAACTGTGAATTGTGTGATTAGGTATTTTACTGCTCATAGATGTTCAACAGCAAACTACTGTAGCAGTATGCTGATGTTTGCTTGCAACATTTACCAATAGTGAACTGGCAATATAACTGTGTAATAAGGGGAGGAGGGGGGGGGGGGGGGGGAGGGGGGTTGTGAACTGTGTGGAATGCAACTGTGCAGCTGTTGGCTACATCATTTACAGTAATCAGTGTTGAGCTTCCATCCCCCATTTTTCAGCCAATACATCGACACAGAGGACTATCAATGAAGAAATAAAGCAGGCAAACATCACACACTCTTCCATGGGTTAAACAAACCTTTGACCAACTGTGCTGCCATTCTCTGTTCAGTTCCACTGTTAATCTTATTTCGTATTGGTCCCACATACTTGAGCAATATTCTAGAACCAGTTGCCCAAGTTATTCGTAAGCGATCTCCATTGTATACTGACAGCACTTCCCCAATATTCTACTAATAAATAGAGGTCTACCATCTGCCTTACCCACAACTGAGCCTATGTGATCATTCCATTTCACATCCCTGTACAGTGTTACGCCCAGGTATTTGTATGAGTTGACTGATTCCAACATTGACGCATTGATATTGCAGTCATAGGATACTACGGTTTTGTGTGTGTGTGTGTGTGTGTGTGTGTGTGTGTGTGTGTGTGTGTGTGTGTGTGTGTGTGTGAAGTGCACACTTTTACATTTCTGAACATTTAAAGCTAGTTGCTAATATTTGCACCACTTTGAAATCTTATCAAGATCTGACAATATTTATACAGCTTGTTCCAGATAGTACTTCATTATAGATGCCAGCATCATCTGCGCTCTGCCTTTGATCGTGTACACCTGCTGGGTTACAGGACTGGAGTAGGTGGTGGTGGGAGGGTGCATGGGGCAGGTTTTACACATGGGGTGGTTACAAGGGTAGGAGCCAGAGGGTAGGGAAGGTGGTTTGGGGATTTCATAGGGATGAACTAAGAAGTTACGAAGGTTAGGTGGATGGCGGAAAGACACTCTTGGTGGAGTGGGGAGGATTTCATGAAGGATGGATCTCATTTCAGGGCAGGATTTGAGGAAGTCGTATCCCTGCTGGAGAGCCACATTCAGAGTCTGATCTAGTCCCGGAAAGTATCCTGTCACAAGTGGGGCACTTTTGTGGTTCTTCTGTGGGAGGTTCTGGGTTTGAGGGGATGAGGAAGTGGCTCTGGTTATTTGCTTCTGTACCGGGTCAGGAGGGTAGTTGGGGGATGCAAAAGCTGTTTTCAGGTTGTTGGTGTAATGGTTAAGGGATTCCGGACTGAAGCAGATTCATTTGGCACGAAGACCTAGGATGTAGGGAAGGGACCGTTTGATGTGGAATGGGTGGCAGCTGTCATAATGGAGGTACTGTTTCTTGTTGGTGGGTTTGATGTGGACGGACATGTAAAGCTGGTCATTGAACAGACCGAGGTCAACGTCAAGGAAAGTGGCATGAGATTTGGAGTAGGACCAGGTGAATCTGATGGAACCAAAGGAGTTGAGGTTGGAGGTGAAATTCTGGAGTTCTTCTTCACTGTGAGTCCAGATCATGAAGATGTCATCAATAAATCTGTACCAAACTTTGGGTTGGCAGGCCTGGGTAACCAAGAAGGCTTCCTCTAAGTGACCCATGAATAGGTTGGCGTACGAAGGGGTCATCCTGGTACCCATGGCTGTTCCCTTTAATTGTTGGTATGTCTGGCCTTCAAATGTGAAGAAGTTGTGGGTCAGGATGAAGCTGGCTAAGCTAATGAGGAAAGAGGTTTTAGGTAGGGTGGCAGGTGATCGGCGTGAAAGGAAGTGCTCCATCGCAGCGAGGCCATGGACGTGCAGAATATTTGTGTATAAGGAAGTGGCATTAATGGTAACAAGGATGGTTTCTGGGGGTAACAGATTGGGTAAGGATTCCAGGCATTCGAGAAAGTGGTTGGTGTCTTTGATGAAGGATGGGTGACTGCATGTAATGGGTTGAAGGTGTTGATCTATGTAGGCAGAGATACGTTCTGTGGGGGCTTGGTAACCAGCTACAATGGGGCGGCTGGGATGACTGGGTTTGTAAATTTTAGGAAGAAGGTAGAAGGTGGAGGTGCTGGGTGTCGGTGGGGTCAGGAGGTTGATGGAGTCAGGTGAAAGGTTTCGTAGAGGGCCTAAGGTTCTGAGGATTCCTTGAAGCTTTGCCTGGACATCAGGAATGGGATTACCTTGACAAACTTTGTATGTGGTGTTGTCTGAAAGCTGACGCAGTCCCTCAGCCACATACTCCCGACAATCAAGTACCAAGGTCATAGAACCCTTGTCCGCCTGACAATATATATATTGTCAGGCTACAGTGAAGATCCCTAGCTCTTTAAATAAGTGTCTGCAGGATGATCTTGGACGAACTCCAGCAATTATTCTGATTACATGCTCTCGTGCAATGAACACTCTTTTACTTAGTGATGAGTTACCCCAGAATATGATGCCATATGATAGCAGAGATTGAAAATAGATGTGGTAAGCTAATTTACTGGAATGTATATCACCAAAATTTGCAATGACCCTAATAGCGTAAGTAGCTGAACTCAAACGTTTCAGAAGATCTTCAGTTCCCGCCCCCCCCCCCCCCCCGTCCCCCCTCTCCCGGACGGAAGTGTCCCCGATAACGGGTCGAGATGACAGATGATGTAGGGGTCGAATCTGCTGGGGCCCCATGCACCAATCTGCCCATTGCAGCAAGTCCAGTTGATATAACAGGAGGCATGGGCAATGTGTCGGCGTCCATTGGAGGAGGAGGTGGCTCTGACAGAGGATTGTCATCCGGTTCCTGCACGGGCACGTCTCCTGGTGGCATCCGTTCTTGTGCTGGCATCGCTATGATGGTGAGAGGGCTGCATTGTGAGTATTGAGAGATGCCAAGATCCCGAGCGTCAGGTAGAGCCGAAGGTGGTGTAGCGGCATTTGGAACAGGCACTGGTGGTTGCAACATGCAACGGACAATGAAAGGAAAGTTAGAGTAGGCGTCAATTACGAGGAGCCAATAAGTACATAAAAAGGGTCCCTCAAAGTCAGCATGAATGTGCTCCCAGGGCGTTTCAGGTGAAGATGACTTCAGGGCAGCGGCCTGTGATGCACAAGGGCCGCAGGCAGCAACCATGTGTGCAATTTCAGAGTCGATGCCAGGCCAGTACACATGACGGCGCGCCAGAGATTTTGTGCGAGGCACACCCCAGTGCCCTTGGTGAAGGAGGCGCAAGACCGAAGCACGCAAAGACACAAGTACCACAACACACGGCGAAGCATTGTCAGAATACAATGTAAAATCCAGGAGAGGTTAGGATCAGAACCCGTAGCAGCCGCCAGCCGGTCCCCAGTGATGGGGAACCCGTCCACAACCTGCTGCTCGGCAACATCCAGGTGGAAACACAGAAGTTCGTCCCTATCGAATGCCAGATCAGGACCCATGGGAAGGTGAGACAGTGATCAGTATTTGCATGTTGAGCCATTGGCCGGAAATGAATCTCATAATTTAAACGAGACAAGTAAGGAGCCCAACACTGGAGGCGGTGTGCAGCCTTGTCGGGAAGTGACGTTGATGGATGAAACAAGGAAACAAGTGGTTTGTGATACATAACAAGATGAAATTTTGAGCCATAGAGAAAAACACCAAACTTATGAATAGCATAAATAATGACCAAAGCTTCTTTTTCAATTTGAGAATACTTTTGTTGGGCATCCGTGAGCGTTTTGGAGGCATAAGCAATGGGTTGTTCCGAACCATCAGAAAAAGGGTGCAGAAGGACAGCACAGACCCCATATTGAGAGGCGTCTGTGGCAAGAACAAGATGTTGGCCAGGTCAATAAGTAGCCAGGCATGGGGCCTGTTTCATCATAGTCTTCAATTTCTGGAAAGCCGCATCGCATGATGCGGACCAGGCACGTTTTTATGCAACAGGCGATGCAACGGCTGAGCCATCGAAGCTGCAGACAGTAAAAACTTGTGATAGTATGCTATTTTCCCCAAGAAGGCCTGCAGTTCCTTAACAGATGTAGGGCGAGGAAGGCATCGATCGCAGCGGCAGTTTGCTGAAGCGGACGAATATCATCCCGAGAGAGTTGAAACCCCAAGTAGGTGATAGATGCCTGAAAAAATTGTGATTTCTGAAGATTACACTTAAGACCGGCAGTCTGTAAGACATGAAAAAGTGTGCGGAGATTTTGAAGATGTTCTTCAGTGGTGGAGCCAGTGACAAAAATGTCGTCCATGTAATTGATACACAGGGAGCAATAATTGTTCCAAGAACCGCTGAAAGAGAACAGGGATGCTATAGTTCAATTCTTTTATCTTGGCAGCTCGCCCATGCCGACCCAGACACGAGAGATTGCTGCGTTGCCAGTTGCACATGACGCACGCGCCAAGAGAAGCAGTGCCATAGTATAGCATAGTTCGCAAGCTTGCGGTTAGAGGGGAGCGCGCAGTTCATGAAGTAAAGCCACCACGGCCGCATTAACCCTTTCGCTGCTACAAAGACGTGCTCCCCGCATTCCGCACTGTGCGCGATTTTGTCACTGCACTGCTCGCCTGTGCAGACACATGGTGTTCCGACTGCTTTGACACTTATCATTCGATTCCACAAAAAGTATTTGGCCCAAAAATTAGATTTTCACACATCTTCTTCACTGATACCTTCCCCCATAAATAACTTAATTTTGTTTTGATGTTCAACACAGTTATTATGTAGCATTAAATATAGTAAACAATTGCACGAAAGTGCTTTAAAATAAAGCCAAACGCGGCTGGTGTAAATAAAACTTTTAGTACAATCGCGAAAGATGGAATATTTCTCAATATTACACACGACACCTATGTGTTACTTAAATTAAATGAGATATTGCTATACAGTAAATTTTATATGAAATTTAGGTATCTAGTCCACATTTCATTCTCAACATTATGGCAACTAAAATCGACCATACGGAAAGTATACGCTATGGACTTTGACCTCTGCAAACTCTTCAAAATTTCATGCAGTGGTTTACTGCATTTAATGCTGCACAATAATTTTGTTGAACATCGAAACAAAATTAAGCCATTTATGGGGGGAAGGTATCAGTCAAGAAGACGTGTTAAAATCAAATTTTTGGGCCAAATAGTTTTTGTGAAATCGAATGATAAGTGTGTCAAAGCAGTGGGAACACAATGTGTCTGCCGAGGCAAGCAGTGCACTGATGACAAAATCGTGCACAGCGCGGAATGTGGGGAGCACGTGTCAGCAGCAGCGAAAGGGTTAATGAAGAGCCAAAGCACTAGAAATTTCAAAAAATTGCATTCAAACGAATAAAATTCGTGAAGTAAGGCACTTCAATATTGTTTTCAAATAACGAAAATATTAAGCACCACACAAGGTTTGAACTCATAACCTTGCACTTCCCAGCCCAACACATTAACTGTTACACTAACGCAACTCCTCTAACAGTAAAACTCTATGAGGATTGTAACACATCACACAAAATACTGACAAACATTGTTGATATGACTATGAATTACTCACGTTTTGTCGAAGTACAATAGGAAAGAAACAGTTACCACTGTTCTTTATTGTGAAAAAGCGGTTTGTGAAATTGATACAAACATCTTTCCTTGCCATTGCCTCAATTAGAAGTCTTATTGCTTGTTTGGATTAATTAATTAATAGTATATGAAGCGATTGGTATAAAGAATGCTTTTTCCAAACATTCTATAAAAGAAAGTCTGCTATCAAGACATTGTTTTTGTTCTATTACTTTATTTATGACTGAACATTTCTAAAACAGGACACTCATCCGTGCTCTGCACTGCAGTCGAGATCTGGCAACGTCGTTCTCTCTTCATTGGCTGACTGTGTTTTGTGATGTCAGATGTGCAGAACGAACCTAAACCCAGCTGCCAACATAAATGATGTGCACTTTAGCAACCCTGAATGGCAAGCGTTGGTATTGATAGAGGCTGAAAGGCGTGTTAAGGACCAGAAACTGCCGGGAAGCAGCGTCGAGAGGAAGTTGATGATAAGCTTCTGACAAGTCAATTTTAGAAAAATACTGGCCTCCAGCAAGTTTAGTGAACAGTTCTTCAGGATGGGGCATAGGGTAAGTGTCGATGAGGCATTGAGAATTTACAGTGGCTTTGAAATCGCCACAGAGACGAATATCACCATTTGGCTTAGCAACGACAACGACAGGAGAGGACCACTCACTGGAAGTAGCAGGAAGCAAGACCCATGAAGTAGTGAGATGATCCAACTCCCATTTTACCCGATCACAAAGGGCCACAGGAATGGGCCGCGCCCAAAAAAACTTTGGCCGAGCAGTGGGTTTGAGTGTGATATGACTTCAAAGTCGTTTGCACGGCCTAACCCAGGAGAAAAAAGGGACGAAAATGTCATCGACAAGGAATCCGATTGGCCATAAAGAATAGTATCAGAGACAATATTGACAGAGTCATATATGGAGAACCCAAAAACACTGCGTTACTCTGGTCGACCAAAAATATGGGAACAGTGTGAACGACAGATTTGTAAGATACTTCAGCATGAAACTGTTCCAAGAGAGAAATCTTCTGTTTATTGTACATCCGTAATTGCCAAGTGACAGGTGACAGGAGTGGAGAACCCAACTGAAGATATGTCTGAGAATTAATTATAGTGGCAGCAGAACTGGTATCCACCTGCATGCGAACATCTCGACCAAGTATTTGGACATTGAGGAATAACTTCCCTGAAAGGGCAGAAGTGCAATTGACAGACAACATAGAATCAGAATCAGCGTCATGTTCATGAACATCATGTATGCGGTTGGATTTGCAAACGGAAGACATTGCAATTGTGAAACACAGGCCAATGCTGAAGATAATCCTCATGTGAATGTTTTGTAAAACATTGTGGACATGAAGGAAGTTGCTGGGGTGTTTGGTGCAGTTTCTTAGCAGGTTGTTTACGGTTAGGCCGAGGCTGCGCGTGGGAGCGCACTGCAGCCACTTCGGTCGGCGGGGACGTGCTGCATGCGTTGTCAACAGCGCACAGAGGTTGAATTTCCCCAACATTGCCCCACGCCTCTATTTGCGCCCCAGTGACGTGAGAAATTTCAAAAGACTGCGCAATGGAGAGAACTTCATATAGAGTTGGATTTGCCAACTGAAGGGCACATTGCTGAACTTCTTTGTCGGGCGCCGACCAGATAATAGCATTCCATGCCATGGAATCGGCATAGGATTCTTTGTGAACGTCAGTAACAAATTGACACTTTCGACTGAGGGCGTGAAGTTCAGCAGCTGAAGCACAATAGGACTGATGTGGCTGTTTTTGACAATGATAAAAACAACACGAGAGGCTACCACATGTGTTGAGAATAGACAGACAGAAGTGAGCACGTTTCAGCAAAGGACAGACGCAGAATCCTTCAAAGGAGCCAATTGTGACAACAACCAATACATTTGAGGTGAAATCTAGGAAAGGAACAGAGACTTACACGGTTGTTCCTCCATGACATGAAATGCCAAGAAGTGCTGTCGAAGACGTTTTTCATAATCAGACCAGACTTCTGCCGTCTCATTGTAAGGAGGAAAAGGATGTATAACCAACGACGAGAAATGCCCCGCATTTGATGCCACAACGAAATCGCGAATTGCCACTGCTAGAAGCGTTTGCTGTTCAAGGAGATTTTGCAATAGTTGCTCGACAGTAGCCATGGGAACCTGTGGGTCAATGGTGAAAAGGAAAAGTCCCATCCTCATCGCCAATTGTTATAACGTCAAGTTTAACACATATTTCAGAACGACACAACACATATAAGTCACAGAGTAAGTTGACAAGCAAGACATGTGTACATATTAGTATTCGAATGAGCACTGAGTCCAAGTCTAGCGGTCGCTGCTTAGCTAGAGACAGCGCCGCACATAGAGGACGCGCATAATTGCGCGGCGGCGCTTTGAATAATCGACGAGTCACAACATGCCCTGTCTCCCTTGTAATAATATTCGAAATTGTTTTGATTTTGTTATCAGAGATATTAATCAAGACATGATGCACATATGCCTGGACTTTTTAACGACCTTTCTTAATGTAGCACAGTAGTTTTTATAATATTTGGCTGTTTCTGGGTCACTACTCTTTCTTGTTGTTAGATAAAGTTCCTTTCTGTGGTTACACAATATTTTTATTCCTTTAGTAAGCCAAGGTTTTTGCATTGTTTCTTATAATTAAATTTAACTACTTCCTTGGTGAAACAGTTTTCAAATTCTCTTACAAGTGTATCATGAAATAAGTTATATTTTAAATTAGCATCGGGTTCCTTGTATACCTCATCCCAGTCTAACTGCAGATGATTTTCGCTGAAATTTCTAATTGTTGAGTCATTCATTAATTGAACACACAACATTGGAGGGAAATTTTGAATTATTGGATGGAGCTATGTCATATATTGTAACTAGCTGAGCACCATGATCAGAAAGGCCAAGAATTTATCAGAAATGACAAGAATTTATGTTTTTAAACTTATCTTGGTCTATAAAAGTGTTATCTATTAAATGTGCTGTTGTCCTTTACTACACAAGTAGGAAAATCAATGACAGATGTCAAATTGAAAGAACTGAACAAGACTTCCAGGTCATTCTTGCTATTACACTCTTTCAGTGAGTCAACATTGAAGTCCCCACAAATAATAATTTGCTTTCCTCTATCTGACAGATAGCACACCAAGGCATCCAAGTTCTCCAGGAATAAATGAAAGTTTCCTGAAGGGGACCTATATACTGTTGCAATTATAAAAGAGCCCTCCTTCAGTTTAAGTTGACTGGCACATGCATCTATATGTTGCTCTAGACAAAACTTTTTTGTATCTAAGCTTTTTACACTGTGATAACTTTTGACATATATGGCAACTCCTCATCTTATTCTCTCTACTCATATGTCCAGCTAGTTTATAACCACTGTTATTTTCCTTTACCATATCAGACACAATGTGATCCTCAGACAGGCACAGTATATCTATTACATTATCAGCTTCAGTGTCATCTAAACAAACCAGGAGCTCATCTAATTTATTCTTCAATCCTGGAATATTTTGGTGAAAAATGGTAACATTATTTTTTACTTTACTATTGTGAGAATCTACTTTTTTCTTTAATCCACCAATATTTTGGTTGAATATGGTTCCATTATTATTTACTGTTGTGAGAATCTTGTGAGTTTTGGACCTCTTTAGCACCTGCCTGCCTAAACTTCTCATTAGACACTGATATTAGTCTAAAAAAAGAGGTACATGCATGAGTATTAGTGTCCCCCCTTATGGAGTTAAGCAATTCAGCTTTCGCTTTGCTACCTTCAATTTCAATTCCTGTCTCATTTGCTAGGAACTGGACACTAAATTAGGTGCCACTAACAGCCTTTACATATGACCAGAATTTCTTTGGGTTCTGTAAAAGGTTATTTGACAATATTCTGCTATGGTAGTCGCTGAAGGCATCAAGCATTGTGCTCTTGACAGCCAAACATGTTCCATTTAGCATCTCTCTATTTATAGCTCTACACTTTGTTTTACACCTATTATGCAGTAATACCTGTTTCTACAGAAGTTTCTTTACAGTGCCTATATGCCATGGAGGTTCTCTCCCATTATGGACTTTTGTTCTGGGTAGATATCTATCAAGTGCGTGATCAACTGTTCTTTTAAACTTGAGCCACATTTCCTCTACATGCTCCTACCCTGTGCTGAAAGTTTCAAGTTCTTCATTGAGATGTGTCACTACTGCTTTTGTATCATTTATCACAGGACTATCTCCAATTGTAATAATAGTTACAGAACATGAAAACAGTGGACAACATTCAATATTGCAAATCAGAAGGGTACAACCTAACTACATTCTACTGCAGAACACACAATAAAGGTGGTGACATTGCCATCTACTGAAGAAAATGTAAGTGGTGTAGGGGAACAATTTCTGTGTTGACAATGATTTCAAAATTGCAGTTCTTACAATCATGTCTTGCACTGTTCCTTCCTATTCCTTTCTATGTCATAGGTGTATATAGACCCCCCCCCCCCCCCCCTGTGGAAATTTAACACACATCGTAGTTCAATTGATTATGTTATCAGAAATTATGACCGCATCATCTCAACAGGTGTAATTAATGGTCACCTCTCAGATCATTCAGGCCAAACACTAGTGCTAAAATGTAATACCAAAGTCAAAACAATAAAAATATACAAGCATAGGCAGGTATTATCTGCAAACAACATAGCTGCACTAAGACATAGTTTAAGCTAGGAATCATGGGAATCAGTTATTACTAGCATTTGTGTCAACAATAAAAGGAAAATGTTTACAGAAATTATTCACAGGCACTCCATCTTTAGTACACAAGTGGCCCATCAGGACCATCCAATCGCCATGTCATCTTCAGCTGAGGATGTGGATAGGAGGGTCAGCACACCACTCTCTGGGTCATTAAGATTGTTTTCTTTGACTGGAGCCACTACTACTCCATCAAGTAGTTCCTCAATTGGCAGCATGAGGCTGACTGCACCACAAAAATTGGCAACAGCACATGGCAGCCCGGATGGTCACCCATCCAAGTGCTGGCCACACCCAACAGTGCTTAACTTCAGTGATCTGATGGGAACCAGTGTATCCACTGCGGCAAAACCGTTGCCTACAGAAATAATAACTGAGTACTTAAACAGAGTCATTCCATTAAAAACAAGTGAGTATCCAGAAAAATTAACCTTGAAAATCAAAGCCTGTGCCACGAGATTTTAAAACAAAAGATCTGAAAGAAAAAATGGAAAACTTGTAACTTACACAGAGTGACTAACTCAGAGTTACAAAAAGGACTCTACAAGCAGTACAAATGTAAGTACTGCAAAGAAGTCAGCAGATTAAAATCATAAAGATTCAGCCAAAAGAACTCAGGTTTAGATAACATTTCAAAGACTAGCTGGTCAGTTGTAAATAAAATCAGAAACAATAAAACAGAAACTAAAATTAATAATGTTCAATTAATTGTGAATAATAAAGATATCTCTGATCCTCTTCTAATCAACAATATTTTTAATAATCACTTTATAGATACCGTTGAAAATGAAACAGGACATACAGCACTCATTGGAGTCAAAGAAAGGCAGCACGTTTTGTGTTATTGCGAAATATTGGAAAAAGCGTCACAGAAATGATACAGGATTTGGGCTAGACATTATTAAATGAAAGGCATTTTTCGTTGCGATGGAATCTTCTCACAAAATTCCAATCACCAACTTTCTCCTTCGAATGCAAAAATATATTGTTGACACTGTCTTACAGAGGGAGGAACAATCACCATGATAAAATAAGGGAAATCAGAGCTCGTATGGAAAGATATAGGTGTTCATTCTTTCACGCACTATATGAGATTGGAATAATAGGGAATTGTGAAGGTGGTTCAATGAACCCTCTGCAGGCACTTAAATGTGATTTGCAGAGTATCCATGTAGATGTAGATGCAACAAACGGAACTGCAGAACACTACCTGCAGTAAGCACAAATGACATTCTGCAGCTTATTGATAACCTCAGAAACAAAAAATTTGTAGGATTAGATGAAATTTCTCCTTATCTATTGAATAAATGCAAACATGAACTAATGAAACCACTAATTCATCTAATAAAATGTTTTCTCCAAGATGGTGTGTTCCCTGACAAGTTGAAACTATCTGTAGTGACACCAATGCACAAAACCGGAAAATACAGCATGTACAGAACTACAGACCCATTGCCCTAATCTCAACTTTCAGCAAACTGATAGAGAAAATAATATTTAAGAAAATCTTGGAACATTACAATAATGCTTGCATATTAAGTGATTTCGAGTACGGTTTTAGAAGAGATCGAACTACCTCATTAGCAGCTGTATAATTTGTCCATCATGTACTTGAAAAGATAAATGAAAAATCCAAAGTAGCAGGAGTATTCCTGGGCTTCTCAAGGGCTTTTGATAGAGTACATCATGATGTGCTCTTATCAAAAATTATGAAGAGTGGTGTCACTGGAAAACTCATGCAGTTCTTAGAAACATATTTAAGGGGCAGACAACAGTGCATGGACATTATCCACTCTAATGGAGAAATACTGGAGAGGAGAAAGTCAAGTAAAAGAAATATACATTTTGGTCCTCCTCAGGGCTCCATTTTAGGTCCAATCCTATTCATATGCCATGTAAATGAATTCCCAAGTACTCTTGACAATATTCAATTGATCACTTTGTATGCAGATGATACATCTGGTGTCTGCTATGCAGACAATGACCCTAGTGTAGTTCAAGAGATACATAACTTTATTGAAAAGGCAAGAGCTCACTTTGAAAGAGAGAACCTAAAAGTAAACATAGAAATAACCAGTATTATTCATTTTAATCCAAGTGGTCCAAACAGACAAAATACTGTGATTTATGAAATTCTACCAAAAATCTGTACAGATTGTAAATTCTTGGGTTTATGCATAGATGATCAAGTTTCATGGAAGCAGCAAGCTGATTATGTCTGTAAAACAATAACACCAAGTCTAGATATATTAAGAATATTACCATCATATCTTAATTCTGAAACCCTAATTACTGTAAATTTTCTTGTCTTTCTTACTGTAAATTTTCTTGTCTTATGGAATAGTACTGTAGGGTGGGATATGGCAAACTAATATGAAAAATGTTTTCATACTGTAGAAGTGAACCTTGAGGATCATAGCAAAATAAAACCAGGAACTTCTTGCAAACCTCTATTCATTAGACACAATTTTCTCACAGTTTATGCCACTTGTGTACTAGAAACTATAATGCTAGTGAAAGAAGACATAAGACCACAAAAAGAAACATGGACATTCACAATTATGAAACAAGGCATAGAAAAGATTTTCATATGGTTAACAGAAGATTAACTTTAACAGCAAACAGGCACTATTTCAAAGGAGCCCTTTTTAATAACTTGTTACCAAATGAAGTTAAGATATTGACAGGGGATACTTCCAAAAAACGAGTAAAGCAGTGGCTTGTCCAAAAATGCCTTATAACTTGAATTTATCACGAATTACAATGTAATAAGAAATAATGTAAACTAAAAAAAACGGTTATTCTAAAAACTTTATACTTCGTTGAAAATACACGTGCATGTAAAATTGTGATGAGCAATAAAATGAAATGAATCGAATTGGCTTTTCATCTAGTTTATTGACAATATGTATCTTTCTGCTTGGTTTAGTTGTTCTTTGCACTTTGGTAATTATTTTTTCCACAACTACATCACGGTTACTGATAGCAGTTTCGATGTGGACATCCTCAAAGTGGTCAGGTTTGTTTGTTGCCATTATGCCCACTTTGTTTCCATCAGGAGTGGTGTTCCTAACTACCTGTTCTATGTAGTTTTCACCCTACCTATTTATATTATGTCTTATCACACCCACCACTAACAAAACTGTAATTTTCCCAATTAATTGTTGGAGGAGCCTGTAACCCCTAGAAGGCACGTTCCCAGGTGGCAGATTAGGGGGATACCTCCCAGATGCAGGTGGTAAGAGGGAAATGAAATACCTCTCACGAAACGACAGGAAAACTGGCATCCTGCAGACAGATGCCGCTCGTCGAGGACTAGGCACACAGCTTAAAACTGTGGATCAGTGACAGACCCTCGTGACAGACCAGCCGATACACTTCATTCACATCGTCGTGGCTCGATGTCGAAATATAAAGGAACTGAAAAGGTTAGAGTATCCCCTGCAGGGGGAAGGACTGTGAAATGGCAAATGCTACCCGTGCAGCTTGCCTGCTTATCAAAAAGTGCCGTGAGAAGTCAAAACATCTGCACTTTGCCTTTTTCGACCTCAAACAGGCCTTTGACTAAGTACTGAGCAAGTTAATTTGGCTCGCCTTGTGAGAGCACAGAATACCTGAGGAGCTCATTAGGTGGATCAGACTGTTCTACCAGAACCCAAAGAGACAGTCAGCAGCTGGACTATCTGATGACTTTCCTATTTCCATGGGAGTTCGTCAGGGATCTGCTCTCTCGCCGTTCCTATTTGTCACTGTCGTGGATCCTGTCCCAAGAAACCTGACGTGCTGCTGGCCAGTGGAGGTAAGAATGGTCTGCAACTTCAAACCCAAGCCTGGAATGTCTGCACCTCAGATGCAGGACTGCGGCTCAATGTGTTGAAACCGTATAACGGCGAGGAATTTTAAGTACCTGGGCTCGACAATCGCTGCCGATGGAAATCTCGGTGCAGAAATCTCCAACTGCCTTAACAGTGCATTTCTCAAATGGCATACCTTTACTGGAGTACTATGTGACAAGAAAATTCCAAACAGGCTCAAATCAAAAGTATACCAATCAGTAATCTGGGGCTGAATGCTGGCCTTCAACAAAGGAAGTAGAGCAAAGACTTGCTGTTTTGGAGATGAAAATGCTTAGGTAGACATCAGGATTAACACTGCACAGCCATGTCACAAATAATGAAGTTTGCAGGCTATACAGTGTTGCACCAACAATAGTCAAAATGAGAGAAAGCCACCTACGTAGATGCTTACATTGGTACAGGCATATCCTTAGAGCATGGCGTCGTCGCTGTGATGTACAAGCAGTGTTTGGAGGTAGTACTTGGCTGACACTTGCTGTTGTATGGGGCAATCAAGCAGATTATGGTGGCCTTGAAGCTTTTCCTGATGCTAACATTCTTACATGGAGTATTTCTGAGACTACAGGACTGTTGGCTAAACAGCCTTATGGTACTCTTGTTCCAAACATGCCATTTGTTTTGACTACGAGACTTTGAAGGTTCTGTGACAAGCTAGGCTGTCATTCCTTCTGACACAGAACCAAAGGGTCATGATCAGTTCTACCAACAATGCTGCAAATTGTGAGCTTTGTTGAATCTCCATGCACAAGGCTGGTTTTCTCAACCTTCTCTGGCAGTTGCTCGAATGACCCAAGTTTGACTAGGAACCCAGATGACTGGCATCATTTCTTTCAACATGCGCCATAATCTACAGTTGGCTGCACCCTGTTCCCTCAATGGCTGCTGCACTAGCCTCTTCAACACATTGAATGAGGCCCCAAGAATATACAATGAGTGCACCTAGTGTCCTTTCCTGACCCTTGCTGCCATTTCCTTAAGGGGTACCATCACTCACCATAAGTTTGAACTGCTGATGATTAATGTACCACTACCCTTTTGTATTTGCCTCCTCTTGACACCAGACCAAAAAGGTTTCCGAAAACCAGGTGAACTGAGACCCACTGTCTCAGTTTCAGTGAGAGAAAGAGAGAGAGAGAGAGAGAACCTTAAACTTGGTTAGAGGGATCAGTACAACACCCTGGTCCCCACTGGTCCCCATCCACACTGTACGGGATGCCTAGACCTACTATTGACATACCACTCACTGTCAAGTGAACAAATAATGGCAGATCCTGGACTTTCTGCAGAAGAGACAGGATCCAAGGAGAGGATAGTACTTGAGGTGCCTCTGGTAATGCTATCACATGCACATGACTCTGGGGAGATCTTCCAACACCGATCTGTAGCAGCTGCTAATCTTTTGACAGTAGTCAGGGTGACTTCCAGCTGCTTACAAATGTCAACCAATTCATCCCATATTTGAGAACAGCATTCACAGTGAGACTGCATTTTAGCTGGTACCATGAATTACAAGGCAGTGAAAAAATAACTTTAAATTAAGCCAAATGATTATCTTCTAATCTGTTGAACTTCAAAGTTGCTAATTCCCTGTGATAATTGAAGAAAATACACAAAATAAGATTTCTATCAAGGTAAAACAAAACACTGTGATAATAATTATTAGTTTTCTAAAATGTTTTAAGTCTAATTATAGTTGTTTGCAAACTTGACTACAGAGCTGTTTATGACAGATGCAGATAATAAATGGGGCTGAACTTCTTTAAGGAAAAACTAGTTGTAACTTAATATGATAGTTAAAGTATCTGCTACATTAACTAAAAATTGCTATAAATTGCTCACGGATTATGCAAGAAACAATGGTAGCTTCTGAAAATTCTAAAAGGCACACACTTATTTGCATTGATATACAATTAAATTTAGCAGTGATATATTCTTTGGCAGTAATTTTGAACCACAAATGAAATAAATTTCAAATTCAAAATGTTGTACTGGTAAATTATGAAAACATAGTTTTATATGCACCCAAAAACTCTAAAAAATAACCTGTTTCTCATGTAATCATGAAATGAAATTAGAAAACGATTATTTTGAATGACAGGCCCACTGTTCTCAAAAATTTTAACACCTAATTTTAGTTAAGCCTATAATTTATAATAACTATACAAGTTTATTGTGGCACTCACAAATATTCAGAATTTCACATGTATCACAATACAAACAGGTATTGGTACAGTAAATGAAATATTATGCAGCGCATCTTCTGCCTGTTGCAGCTAGCACCACAATGATGTTTCCTGTAGGAGTTCTGTAAAATGCTAATACTACAGCTGGCAAGTCATTTATAATAATTTATACTCCACATATTTCAATATATTTTTCCATGCAATGAATCTTTAAATCTAATGCTCTGTAAGATACATTTTTTTTACATAAATTACAATACCATTTTTCTCCAAGATGGTCATTCAGTAATGTATTGCTAGATAGTAACCACTCAACTGCAACATTTCAACATCTCTCATATGATGTTCACTAAAACATAATAAATCAGCATCTTTTATCCCTTGTGAATCCTTCAATAGAACAGAAATTTCATTTACTTTATTTGTAAGTCCCCTTATATTTTGGTGAAAAACTATTATTGCTTTGTTATTTGCATGCATTCTTTTGCCTAAAAGGGTATCACAAGGCTTTGAAGCAATGGACTCAATGCTGACCATTTCATGGGTATTTTTGGCTTTAAAATTGGTTTAATGAGATTGCTGGAGCCATTTGAGGGGAACAGGTTCCAAGTGTGGAGATATTTTGTTATCTGCTTCCATAATTCCTTCAGTTATAAGAGTACTTAGACAGTTGATAGTGGTCTGTGTAAAGTCATGTAGGTCCTTTGTTTGAAGTATCATATGAAAACAGCAGATGGGTAGTACAGAAGGAGGAACAAATTGTTTTTGATTCCAAACTCCCAAGTACTGAAGTTCTGCTAGCAAGTCACCAACTGATAGAATTTCAGAAATTTTCAGTGGGTGAGGTGGCAGAGGAAGAGAGCCATACCATTCATGTCATGAATAGTTCTTCCATTATGTGGGTGAGTACTACTCTACTGGCAAACAGCTCCACAGACATGTTGGATGAAGAGAATGGCTACAGGTTCCACAACATCTTTGATGTAGCAGTCATGTGTGGATTACTCCAAGTTCAGAGCAGCAGGGACCACCTCTGATACCTAGTGGAACCCCAGACAATAAGGTCAGAGGTCTGTTCTGCATAATGCTACATTATGAGCACTTTAGACTAAACTGCAACGTGATTCATCAGAAACAGCTGTGTCGCCACCTATTACAGACCTGCTTAGTGACTTATGTAAAGACCTCAGATGCAACATTCACCACTGGCAGATAACAGTATGAATGTTTAAAGGTAATCTACCACAGTTACATACATGCCTAATTCAGTTCTTGAGATGGTGACATTCATTCACCCTGTGCAGTTCCCATTTCTCTGTAAGTTTCCTACCACTTCCTCACTTATTTGATGTTCTTGCAGATTTCCCAAACTGTGCAAGCTTACAAGAGTGGTAAAAAATAGCTCCACACAGTTTCCTTGATAACACATGAAAACATTATATCTCATTAGGACTAAGTGAAAGTCTCCCCTCGTTCTGTGTTGCTAGCATTTTTTATCTCCACAGTGTTGCGTATTCACTTTAATAATGGTATTGCCATTAAATATTAATGCACATTTTACCAAACTTTACATAAAAAAAGAAAAAAACTGGAAATCTGAGTGGGTGTTAGATACCTAACCTTCATCACTTCATCTTCCTCAAACATTTGAAACTTGTTCAAAGATTTTGCTACATGTGTAACTCAGAAACAAAGATAATAAATAGTTCAGAGTAAGATGTATTCAGTTTTAAATTTACTGTAAAAGTGCACAATAGTTCTGACTAGACTCACTTTCAGTATCGACCTAGATCCATTTTTATGATGCCTGTGTTCTATAATAATGGCAAGAAAATATTATTCCTGTAAAACACAACTGGCTCTTTATTCACAAGAAGTAATGAGTGGTATTGACAAGGGATCTCAAACTGATTCCACATTTCTAGATTTCCAGAAGGCTTTTGACAACATTCCTCATTAGCGGCTTCTAATCAAATTGTTTGCTATGGAGTACCATCTCAGTTGTGTAACTGTATTCATGATTTCCTGTCATAAAGGACACTGTTCATAGTGACTGATGGAGACTCATTGACTAATATTTGATGGTCCCTGACAAAGGCCTTCTCCTGTTATTGAGCTATAGAATGAATTAGAACACAATCTTCACAATCATCAGACTGTTTCCAGATGATGTGGCCATTTACCACCTATTACACCATCAGAAGATTAAAACCAATTGAAAAATGATTTAAACATGATGTCTGTAAAGTGTGAGTGAGAAGTGGCAATTGACTCTAAACAATAAAAAGTGTGAAGTCATCCATATGACTACTAAAAGGAATATGTTAAAGTTTGGTTATTAGATAAATCATACCAATTACAAACAACTTAAATTGAAACAATCATCTAGATAATTTTGTAGGAAAGTGAACCAAAGACTGTGTTTTATTGGTAGAATGCTTGGAAGATGCAATAGATCTATGAAAGATACTGCCTACACTGCACTTTTCCATCCTCTTCCACATTGTTGCTGCATGGCATGGAATCTTCATCATATAGTAATGAGAAAGGACACTGAAAAAATTCAAAAGAGAGGAGCTCATTTTCTATTAAAGATAAATAGGGGAGAGAGCATCAGGGATATGATTTGCAAGTTGGGGTGACAATCATTAAAACACTTTCTTCTCCAAGTAGAAAATTATTTTGTTGATGCCCATCTACACAGGGGAAAATGACATTTGTGATAAAATAAACAAATCAGAGATCACACAAGAAGATTTAAGTGTTCATTTTTCCTGTGTGCTGTTTGTTTTTCCTGATCTCTATTTCATAGTGCAACGGTAGAGAAATAGTCCAAAGGTTGTTTCACGAACCCTTTACCAAACACTTAAGTGTGAATTGCAAAGCAATGAAATAGATGTAAGAAGAAACCATCTGACACTTTCAGGATAACACTTTTTTTCAGGAAAAATGTTTCCATTTAATTAAGCAATGGAAAATACAGGATGAAATGAAACAATATCATTAAAAGTAAAGTTGTTGCTCAACATATAGCAGAGGTGCCGAGTGCAGATAGGCACAACAAAAAGACTAGCACAAATAAAGCTTTCTGCCAGTAAGGCCTTTGTCAAAAATACATGATAAACAGACAAACAGACAGACAGACAGACAGACAGACAGACACACACACACACACACACACACACACACACACAAACAAACTGCAGTCTCAGGCAACTGAAACCACACTGGTCATGTCATATGTGTGTGTGTGTGTGTGTGTGTGTGTGTGTGTGTGTGTGTGTGTGTGTGTCTCCGTTGTCTATTGTTGATGAAGCTCTTACAGCCAAAAGCTTTATTTGAGACAGTCTTTTTGTTGTGCCTATCTGCAACTCAGCACCTCTGCTATATGTTGAGCAGCAACTTTGCTTTTCATAATATTGTTCCATTTAATTAAACTACATTAAACTGATTTTCTTCATTGCAGAATCTGTAGCCTTTGAGTGGGGACCAGATCGAGGACTTCTGACATTCCAATACCCTGAAGGCCACAGACCCGAAATGAAGAGTGATGTGTTGGCTCTAGGGTTTATCACGGGCCAGGAGGATGCAGTGCTACTACGTGTGGATAGTGGAACATCCAATGACTACATGGAGCTCGAAATTGTAAGTTTTGTCAAGGGTTTACATTTTTTTAATCTGAAATTCAAATTATTGTTGGATATTCTAGAGACTAATCTAATACTGGGCAAAACACATAATTAAACACTGTTACTGAGATTACAATTTTTATTAATTTTTGCAAAATCAACATTTGACATGTAGTGATTTAACTCTCGAGAAGACAAAACAGCCTTCTAGTTTCTACTTTCCCAAGTGAGTTGCCCTTTTCATACTGTGATTTAACTCACTGATTCTCAAACACATACTACATAATGATCACTCATAAACTGAAACAATGAGGAGGAAAGTAATATCAGTAATCACATACCCCTCTCTCCATGAACTGTGGACCTTGCCGAGGTATGGTCCAATTGCAACAGAAGAGAAGCAAGATAGACCTGTGTTTCCTGAGGAGGGGTGGCAGCCTTTTCAGTAGCTGCAGGAACAACGGTTAGTATGATTGACATAGCCTCAAAGCATTAACCAACACAACCTTGCTATGTTGGTACTGCAAACAGCTGAAAGCAAGAGGCAGCTCAGTGTTAAAATATCCCAGAAGTAAAATAGTCTGCCATTCATATTACCAGTTGGGGACTACTCAGGAGGATATCATCTGAAAATACAATACTGGCATTCTACAGGCCAGAGTGTGGAAGTTGATTTTTTTAATTGGATATGTAGATTAGAGAACTTAAAAAGAGAAATGTAAGAAAAAGGCTTGTACTTTGAGCCACCTTATACCTTGAGTCAATCTTATATCTTTGGTCTTTAGTCTCTGACTTCATTCTTTTTCACACCAAAGGTTGTCTACACTGATGTGAGTATAGCCAGCAGTTATAATAGCAAGGAGGAACAGTTTCAGTTTCCTAGAAAAATCATCATTCTGACACCTAAAAGTAAGTTTTTCTGTTCTTAATTCAATGTTGGTACAGCTATGCATCTAGCAATAAATGGAAACTTAAGTGGTTAGTACTTATGATAGATATATATTGTAATAACAACGCTGAGATATTCCTGCCCTGTTGTTATTGTAGGTTAATTAAACAATTTATTAAAGTGGGAAGAAAATTGTACCTCGTTCCAGTCAGTTGAATTGTACCTTGAGCATGGCCCTACGTACAGTGCATTGTTAGGTAGATAACAGAATGTGTTACAATGACTGCAGTATTAATTCTGGCAACTGCCAAGGAGCAAGATGGGTAACACAAGACCACCACCGTCTCTGAAAGCTCTGAAAGGAGCTGCAGCTGTTATGGAGGCTGGACTATCAATCAGAAAAGCAGCAAAAGATTTTCACGTTTCAAGAGCCACTCTTGAAAGAAATCCTGAAAATGCTCCCTACAGAAATTGTGCAATCCAACTGGAATTTAGTCCTGTGGAAGGAAAATGAGTCGATTGATTACCTCATAACTGCCTGCAAAATGTGCTATGGATTGATTTAGGAAAATTGGCTTTCAAGTTTGGTACATCACAGAACAAAAGCATGCCTCCACCTTGGGACCAAAACAAAGAAGCAGATAAACAATGGCACATTGACTTCATGAAAAACCATGATTGACTAAGCCTAAGAAAGCCTGAAGCAATGACTGTAGCTCATTCAACAACTTTAAATAGGTACAATGTTGCAGTATTTTTCAACAATTTACAGTCAATAATGGACAAAGTAAAATTAACATCAGAAAGAATATTTAATGTTGATAAGATTGGTAACTCCACGGTGCATGTGCCAGGAAAATATTAGCAACTAAAGGATGACATCAGCTGAGCATGGTAGTAATATTACAATGATTTCATTCATTAATGCATTATGCAACAGTGTGCACCCATGTTCACATTTCTGAGGGTCAACTTTAAGAAATAACTGTTGAAGGGATCTATAGGTTGAACACATCCAAGTGGCTGATCAAACAGCAGTATTTTTTGGAAATATTTGGGACTTTCCATTTTCCATGTGAAGCCAAATGAAGAGCAGAAAGTATTGTTAATATTTGACAACCACAAGTCATATCACTGTGGACAGTATCACACTAGCAAAGGACAGTGGTATAATCTTACTTACATTGTGCCCCCACATAGGTGGCTGGTTGCTGCAATCTTCTGAGTAAGACTCAACTTATATTTTGTACACAGCCATGGGATCAACATGTCAGTTTTTGAGAAAATAGCATAGTAGCCACAAGCTGCAATCTCAAGATGAAATTGTATTTGGTCCATCCAAAACTTCATACAACACTGAATGTGCAGAATGGCTACAGAAAACATCCTGGAAAGCCTAGAACCATTTATGATGTTGTGGAAATTGCAATTTGAGCTTATCTGTCAGCATTCACACCTGTGAATATTCAATCAGGATTTTGAGCAACTACCAATTGGCCTGTAAATGGGCCATATTCTAAGATGATGAATTCTTCACATTGTATGTGACAGATAGACCACAACCTACTGTGGATACAGAGATTGCATCAAGGAATGATAAACTGGAAGCAAGATAAAGTGGTATCTCTACTCAGCCACCAACGAAACTACAGTCACCCCTATAGAGTCACAATAGCCATTACCAAGAGCTCTTCCACTAACAGTAGGTACACAGAAGGAAAACGGAAGTGTGCTACATCAAGAGTGTTGATTGATATGAAAAGAAAAAAAATGGGTCATCAACTAGCAAAAGGAAACTATTTAAGTGAAATGAAGTAGGAAGGAAAAGTAAGAAGAAAATTATAGACAACTCAACAGCAGATAGTGACTCCAGTCCAAATGATTTGCATAAGGATAGTGACTGTGACATGGGTTTGAATAAATTCTCATTGCAAAGGCAGTTGAAAAGGAAAGTTGCTACTCACCATATAGCAGAGATTCTGAGTTGCTGATAGGCACAATAAAAAAACTGTCACAAATAAAGCTATCGGCTGTACCACACACACACACACACACACACACACACACACACACACACACACACACACACATCTGCAGTCTCTGAGAGCTGAAACTACACTGCGAGCAGCAGCACCAGTGCATGATGGGAGTGGTGATTGGGTGGGGGTAAGGAGGAGGCTGGGGCAGGGAGGGGGAGGGATAGTATGGTGGGAGTGGTGGACAGTGAAGTGTTGCAGTTTAGACAGAGGGCAGGAGAGAAGGTGCAGAGGGGGGAGGGAAGGGGTAAGTAGTAGAAAGGAGAGAAATAATAATAAAAATAAGACAAATTAAAAGCTCAGCATCTCTGCTATATGGTTTCCATCTCTCATATTGTTACATTCCATCCTGGATTTTCCATTGTTTGATTAATCATAAAACAGGTCATAATGCAGATACTGGATTTGGTGCAACTGTTACTAGTGTACAGATATTTTGCAAATGTCTGTCCACAAAAACTGTTGACAAGAGTCCTTTGAAACTAAAGATTGTCAAAGGCAGCTCATGTTTATTCCTCGAAGCTATGCAGAGCTCCATTTAGACTGCACTGACAGCTGATGTAGTGGAGAATGAGTATTTAAAAATTTTGTGAATACTTTGAAAAGCAACTGAAGCAATTCAGTACTGAGAAGAACAAATTTGATCACCAAACTGTGACTTCATCAAGTTTGTACAGAAGCTGTAATGCTTGTTTCCTTGTTTCATGGAAATGCTACATTTGAAAGGGGCTTTCCTGCTAACAAAGAAGTTATAATTGAAGACTTACACTGTACACTCAGATTACTGTGACTACATGTCAAAAGCCAGAATAAAAACCTTTGCAGTGTGGATCACTGCAAGACATACAGGATGATACTCAATGAGTTTCTGGAAGATACCAACAGGGATGTGGAGCCATGCCAAATTCTATTGACAATATAATGTAAATGTATCAATAAAAACATCTGTTCCCAAGTGGTGGCAGGAAAAAACACACACAGAAAGGTTTAACTTTTACAAGCTTTCAGAGCTAGTGGCTCCTCCATCTGATGAGAGTTTAAGGTGTAGAAAGAGGGATGAAGGAGAAGGACTGGAGATTAGGAAAAGGGATGCAGTTCAGAAAAGTCACTCAGAATCACAGGTCACAGGAGACCAATTGGATGGGATGAGAACAGAGGTCAAACTTAAAGTTTGACCTCTGCTTAAGAAAGAATTACTACTCAGGGCACATATTGGTTGAAAGTACTGATGATGGCTGTTAATCAATTGAAATCGATTTGCAAAAGTGAATAAATAAAACATGATTTTGTGACTGGTTGCTGCATATTTGGTAATTTTTTGTCGACACATTTATATTATTGCGACACTAGCCGGTCAATTCCATCCTTGAAATAACTAGGAGGCTGCTGTTGGATCGAGGCCTGGACCCATTCACACACTTTGCCATCTGTTGCAAACCAATGTCTGTGAATAGCTTGTTTTAGAGGTCCAAACACATGAAAGTCACACAGTGAAAGGTCAGGACTGTACAGTGAATATTCCAGAATTTCCCACCGAAACAACCATTTCCAGCGAGATGACATGATGAGCCTATTTGGGATGCGCATCATCTTCCAGTGACTCGCACCCCTCAAGAAATCATTTGCACCATTCCACAACATTTGAATGACTCACACTGTTCTCACCGTGCACAGCCTTAATCTGTTGATACATTTCTTGGTCTCCAACTCCCTCTGCCGCCGAAAATCAAATCACTCCTCTTTGTTCCTGCTTACTTGTCTGCATATTTGGTGGAGGATGACAACTTGTGCGCCGCCTTCTCTTCAGTGTGGAATCACACTGGTACTACGCAACATCAAATGGTGCGCGTGCATCAGTCTCTCTACTGATAGATGGCGTCACCATACCCGCAGTTACGTGGTGCCACCTTATGTGCATGGCAAAGGTAGACGCACTGGCCAGGTTTCATTTGAATGAATCTCATACAGTAACACTAGAGTCCAGTAGCTCGTAAATACTCGTTGAGCGAACGTGCAGGCTACATACATAGTCCAACAAGAAATTATGTTATTTACAAATTAGGACATAATTGAAAGAAAACTGCAGTAGCCACCTGAAAGATCGCGGGCGTCGCACGGCACGGCACGGCGCATCACGGACGGTAGATGCCGCAAGTAGAGCCCCATCCACCAGAGGGCACGCGAGAATTCGGCCGCGACCTCTGCCGGCGGAATAACAACAACAACAACAACAACTCAGGCAGCACGGGCCATGCCCAGTCAGTTAACATCGGGTATGCCTAGGACACAGTCCCGGACTACGCTAAGTGAAGTGCGACGTAAACGTGAACAGTGTTACTACACAATTGGCGACGAGTAGGGACGTTCTTTCGCGTGTTGCGTCGTTGTTCCGATTTCGCAGCTTCTCCACGGCATGGAGGATTTAGTGCGGGTTTTGGATGAGCAGCAGACAGAGCTCACGGCTGCCATGAAACAAGTGTTCCGGCGTTGCTCTCCACGCTGTCTGCTCCAGTGCCGTTCCCTCTTCCCTTTCCCCCATATGACGAGACGGCGGAGGATTGGGACGCGTACGAACATTGCCTTCGGCAGCATTTCCAGGCGTTTCATGTCGCCGATGCGGAGGTATGTCGTGCTCTCTGCTTGTCTTGAATATCTCCCTCGCTGTATCAAGTTTTGCGGCAGCTAGCGCCATTGCAGGAACCCTCGTCCTTGTCTTTTGACGCATTGTCTTTATTGCTGTCTTCGTATTATCGCCGACGCACGCATGTTGTGGTGGCTAGCGTTGAGTTCTATCGATGCAAGAAACAGCCCCATCAGTCTTACCGGGCGTGGGCTTCTACCCTGGACGGTCTTAGTCGCAAGTGTCGTTTTGTCACGGAGCAGTCGCGAGAGTCGTGTGCCCACGTTACGGTGCGCGACGTCATTGTTCGTTCAGCCACTGATGGGGAGATCCAGCAACGGGCCCTGCAGTTGGAAGACCCTTCCCTTAAGGAAGTCCTGTCCATGGCTCAATCGTATGAAGCCTCTCACGCCGAGGTCAACAGCTGGAAGCGTGGTGCAACGTCGCGGCGGTTCAGGGCGACGCGGCCGCGTCCTCTGCGTCCAGGGTGGACAACGTGCGAGCCGTTACAATCCGGCCGTTTTGGCCGCCCCCGCACGGCGCGTAAACAGAATTCCGGCCGCCGCCCCGGTTGCCGTTCTGTGCGTCTTGCTATATACATCACGATCGGTCAGAGTGCCCCCAGCGTTGGGCCGTTTGTCGCAAATGTAATAAAAAAGGTCACATTGCTGAAGTTTGCCGCTCAGCCTCAAAAGAATCGAAGGAAGCAGGTACAGAAAACATGGACGTTGACATTCAGGAAGTTTCATCGGGCCAGGCGCCCGACGCATCGGCACGCAAACTCTTTATCGATGTGTCGGTTCGGTCGCGCCGGTTACAACTGCAAGTAGATACGGCCGCGGCAGTTTCGTTGTTAAATGCACAAACTTATTCCGACCTTTGATCGCACCCGTTGGCGCCAGTTTACAGGCGTCTACGCGGTTATGGTAAACAGTTCATTCACCTACTGGGTCAATTCACTACCGACGTGACTTACAAATCAGTCACTCGGCCTATTACTTTTATTGTTGTCAGTGATGCGAGCTCCGCTAACCTTTTTGGCCTGGATGCCTTTCAAGCTTTCTGTTTTTCTATCGCTGACACCATTCAGTTGGTCTCCAAAGACGTTCCCTATCAATCATTGGAATCTCTGATATCAGACTTTCCAGATATCTTTGAGGGGGGCCTGGGGCGTGTTTCAGATTTTGAGGCTCACTTAACGTTGAAAGCGTCGGCTCGCCCGCGTTTTCTACGCGCGCGGAAGATCCCCTTGGCTCTCCGCCCTCAGGTAAAGGAAGAGCTAGACCGGCTGACAGCCCTAGGGGTCGTTCTTCCCATTTCTTCTAGTGAGTGGGCTTCGCCCCTCGTTATTGTAAGGAAGCCCTCGGGAAAATTACGTCTTTGTGGCGATTTCAAGGCCACCATTAATTCGCAATTGGTGGTGGACACCTATCCTTTGCCTCGTGCTGATGAATTGTTCTCCCCCGTGGCGGGAGGCCAATGTTTTTCGAAAATTGATCTTTCGGAGGCTTATCATCAGATACCACTTGATGAGGACTCCAAACGTCTGGCGGTCATCAACACCCCGTTTGGCCTTTACCAATACCAGCGGTTCGCCTTTGGAATATCCAGTGCTCCGGTGATATTTCAGCGTTATCTTGAGCACGTCACATCGACAATCGCTCATTGTATTAATTACCCTGGATGACATAATTGTCACAGGCCGCAGCACGAAGGAACACTTGCACAACCTTCGCACGCTCTTTCTCAAATTCAGTGTGGGCTTGTGTTGCAACCTGCGTAAGTCAAACTTCTTCCAACTGTCCATTGAGTATGTGGGCTACACCATCTCTCGGCACAGCGTCCAGCCACTAGGAAGTTTGGTACAAGGTATTGTCGACCTTCCTCGACCTGCTTCGCTGAAAGAGTTACAAGCTCTTTTAGGCAAGATAGCCTATTACCACCAGTTCATTCCCAGGGCTTCCACCATAGACCCCCCCTGTACTGCCTTCTGTGCAAGGCTGTTCCTTTTGACTGGTTGCCTGCATGCAAGCGAGCGTTCACCTCGTTGAAGGGTCTCCTCACGTCATTGCCTTGTTTGGCTACTTTTGACCCCCACAAGCCGTTGGTCCTGGCTACAGATGCTTCGCAGTATGGGGTAGGGACGGTCCTGGCCCATCGCAACTCTGATGGTTCCAAGCAACCCCTCTCGTTTGCGTCTAAAACTCGTAGTCCCACGCAGGCCCATTACTCCCAGGTGGAAAAAGAGGCTTTGGCCATTGTCTACATTGTTACCAAGTTTCACCCTTTCTTGTATGGCATGAAGTTTCAGTTAATCACTGACCATAAGCCGTTAATATCGTTATTTGGCCCGCCTCTCAGATTCCAGATAGGTTGGCCCACAGACTACAGCGCTGGCCCTTGTTCCTCTCTAACTACCATTATGACATTCATTTTCGCCCTACCAGACAGCATTCCAACACCGATGCTCTTTCCAGTCTTCCGGTGGGCCCAGATCCTACGTTCGATCGAGAGGAGATTGTTTTTATTTGGATGTGGCGTCCCGCCAAGCAGTTGATGGCTTCCCAATCACTAGTTCTCGAGTCGCCAGGGAAACGGCAGCTGACCCATTTGTCCGGCAAGTAGTTCGCCTCATTCAGCAGGGGTGGTCATACCGCCCTCCAGGCCGGGCCTCGGACCCTCTTTGTAATTTTATTCTACGAGACCACCTCTCGGGCTTGGAAGGAGTTCTCCTTCTGGCTACCGAGGATACAGCTCCTCACATGGTTGTTCCTGCAAATTTACGAAGGGAGGTCCTCACGTTATTACATACAGGACACTGGGGTGTTTCCCGTACTAAAACCTTGGCTCGCAGACACATGTACTGGCCTGGTATTGACAGAGAAATTGAGCACTTGGTGGCCGGCTGTTCCCAGTGTGCGAGCCAACAGGCATCTCCCAGGGCAGCGTTCTCTTCATGGCCGCCGGCAACCCAAGCATGGGAAAGTGTTCACATCGATTTTTCGGGCCCCTTTCTCAATGGCTTTTGGCTCATTGTCATTGATGCTTATTCCTGATTCCCATATGTGGTTCGCTGCTGCTCAGCTACTTCAGAAGTTGCAATCCAGGCACTAGCAAAAATCTTTTCTGTGGAAGGTCTGCCAATCACCCTGGTCTCGGACAATGGACTGCAGTTTATTTTGCATACCTTCCAGGATTTTTGTAGGCGTTTCGGTATTCGACATGTTTGCTCTCCCCCCTTCCATCCACAATCGAATGGGGAAGCCGAGTGCATGGTGGGCACATTTAAGACACAGATGAAAAAGTATGTGCACGAATTTCCTGCGGAGGAGGCATTGACGTTTTTCCTGATGGCCTACCGGACCACACCAATGGGAAAACGCAGCCCTGCAGAGCTCCTCCATCGGCGCCAACCTAGGACTCTGCTGCACCTCCTCTGGCCTGGTCCTTGCCAGTCTTCACAAAACGGAGTACCTGGCTTTCCATGAGGTATGTCGGTCTGGGCACATCGGTTTGGTAGCAATCCATGTTGGATACCGACAGTGGTCCTGCACTGAAATGGCCGCCGGCTCTATACCTTGCAGGCGGGGGACCGGGTGGTACATCGACACCAAAATCAGCTTTTGGGGAAGGACACCTTACGTGGTGCACCATGAGTCCTCTGTGCCCTAAGACCTTGGCACACTTTATCGTCTTGGCGTCGTCACTGCACCCTCCATCCCTCATTTTAGGCATACACACCTGTTGGATTGTGTAAGTTACGCCCTTAGTGCATCACCATCTGCACCCACGATCACTATGCACTACCAATGGCACCCAAAATCCAGCATGGTAGCCAGCCCGTTGTGGTGGGGTCGTCATGTACCCTTTAGGTTGTAGCCCCCTGACAACACAGGGATTGTACTGCCAATGCCTGAGCTGACATCTCGCCATGTAAGCCAAGGAGTAGATGCCCGTCTCTCTGCGGCATCGGGACTCCCGGCAACAGCCATCCTGCCAGGTGGCCTTTGCTGTGGCTGGGTGGCGCCCGTGGGGAGAGCCCCTGGTCGAAGTGGGTGGCATCGGGGCAGATGCCCCGCAATGAAGCGGGTGAAGTCTTACTCCGGTGGTCGAACAACCGCAAACGTCTCTAAGCGTGGTAAGACAGAATTTAATGCTGTGACATATAACCCCAAATCGTTCCCTTCCCTAGCCACGCCACGGGAGGAACGTAGGGCTGCACACAGACAGAAGCCCTATTCACCGTAATACCTTGTGTGCAGGAGAACTGATGGGGGTTCGTTTTTGGGGACTAAGCCTCTCTTCTTTGTTCACCATCTTGAAGAAAAGTTTGGGGAAGTGGCATCTGTTTCGAAAATGAGGAACAGGGCTATTTTGATACAAGCCTTTTCATCTGCACAGTCACAGGCGTTACTCGCCTGTGAGAAGCTCGGTGACATCCCCGTTAACATCACTCCCCATAAGTCCTTAAAATTGGTCCTGGGGATTATCTTTCATAGAGATCCTCTGCTACAGTCTGATTATGAGCTACGGGAGAACCTGGCACGACGAGGTGTGCACTTTGTCCATCGTGTCTTTAGGGGCGCCAAGGATAATAGGGTCGCTACTGGTGCCTTCATCCTGGCCTTTGAGGGTGACTGCTTGCCTGAGAAGGTCAAGGTCATGATTTACCGGTGCGATGTCAAACCCTATGTCCCGCCCCCTATGCGATGCTTCCAGTGCTTGAAGTTCGGACACATGCACTGCCAGCCCCACGTGTCGTGATTGTGGACGACCTTCACATCCTAATGCTCCATGTGCTCCCCCTCCCACCTGCGTTAACTGTGGGAGCATCATTCTCCCTGCTCGCCAGACTGTGCAGTCTATCAGAGAGCAGAAGATACAGGAAATTAAGACCCTGGACCGTTTGACTTACCAAGAGGCAAGGAAGAAGCTGGAACGGCTCAACTCCACATCTATGTTGGGGAGTTATGCTGCTGCAACTCTGCCGCCACCAGTTCCTGCAAAGACTCCCTTCTCAGTTGGCCCACAGAACAGTAAAGTTACGCCTGCCCCACTGCTGGTAGGGGCCACGCTCTCTTCCACTGCTCCCAAAACACCTGATTTGGGAGCAGTGGACCCCCAAACAACTGGGGACATCCCTCCCCGGCTCTCAGCCAGAAAGGCACCAGCCTCCTCTGGCTGCTCGGCCAGAGAGGCAACAGCCTCCTCAGGCCTCACTCGTTCGGAAGGGGTCTCTTGGGGGAGGCCCTTCCAAGGATTTTACCAGTGTCTTGCAAGACGCTAACCAGTGGCTGAGGAAGCCACCAGCAGCTGGTCGAAGGGCTTCACGCGCTTCCTCCGTTCCTCACAATGCGTCAGGAAAGCCCTCCCAGCAAGTGAACCCTCCTCCCAAAGACAAGAGAGACGAGGAAGCTCTCTAAGAAGCCTAAGGACCCAGTGGTTCCCGCGCCACTGCTTCCTGTCAGCTCAGCCTCTGAGGATGAGGTCGAGCTCTTTGCGTCCCCTGATGACCTGGATCTCGCCGTCTCAGAAACGATGGCAGTTGCGACGTCAGTCACTCAGTCGGAGGCAGCATGTGACTCTGTGAAGTAATTTGATTTTTCTGTGCCTTCATGCCCCTAAGGACACGCTTTGGACAATCCTCCAGTGGAATTGTGGCGGTTGTTTTAGCCATCTCCCTGAGCTTCGACAGCTACTAAGCATGACACCTGCTTTCTGCATTGCCCTCCAGGAAACCTGGTTCCCGGCAATGCGGACCCCTGTCCTTCGTGGATACAGGGGTTATTACAGCAACCGTAGAACTTACAATTGTGTGTCAGGTGGAGCCTGCGTGTATGTCCTTACCACTGTATATAGTGCTTCTGTGCCCCTTCAAACATCATTGGAAGCTGTGGCTGTCCGCGTGAGGACTATCCAGGACATAACCGTCTGCAGTGTCTATCTCCCTCCAGGTGGTACAGTCTCCCTGACCAAATTGGCTGCACTTGTCGACCAACTCCCCACACCTTTTCTTCTTCTGGGGGATTTTAACGCCCACAATCCCCTGTGGGGTGGAACGAAGGTTACTGGCTGTGGCAGAGAGGTCGAGAATCTCCTCTTCCAACTCGACCTCTGCCTGTTAAACACTGGCGCTGCCACACATTTCAGTGTGACGCATGGCACGTTCTCGGCCATAGATATGTCATTGTACAGCCCAGGGCTTGTACCATCGGTCCACTAGAGGGGGCCATGTCGACTTGTGTGGTGTGATCATTTTCCCATCTTCCTTTCACTACCCCAGCGTCGCTTCCATGAACGCTTGCCTAGATGGGTATTTAGCAAGACAAACTGGGAAACGTTCTCCTCTGCTGTCACTGTTGAATCTCTCCCCCACGGTACCAACGATGTGGCGGTTGAGACACTGACTGCAGCGACTGTTTCCGCTGCAGAACGTACCATTCCTCGTTCGTTAGGGTGCCCCCGGTGAAAGACAGTGCCTTGGTGGTCTCCCGAGGTAGCTGAAGCCATTGAAGAACGTCGGCGGGCTCTTCAGCGACATAAGCGGCACCTGTCTTTGGAGAATCTCATTTCATTCAAACGTTTCCATGCTCAGGCCCGGCGGCTCATCAAAAGGCGGAAACAGGAGTTCTGGGAGAGGTACGTTTCCACCATTGGTTCCCGTACTTCACCCTCCCAGGTGTGGATGAAGATTTGGCGCATCTTTGGATTGCAGCACTCTACAGGTGCCCCAAGGCTTACCATCAACAGGGCGGTATCCACCAATGCCGATGAATTGCCGAGCATTTTGCACAGCACTATGTTCAGGCGTCTGCGTCGGGGAATTACCTGCCTGCGTGTCACGCACTAAAACGCCGGGAGGAATGCAAACGGCTTTCTTTTGCTTCTCGCCACCCTGAGGCGTATAACACCCCATTTAGTTTGTGGGAACTCCAAAGCGCCCTGGCACAGTGCCCCGATACAACCTCTGGGCCAGATGGCATCCACAATCAAATGCTCAAACACCTGTCTCCGGACTGTCAGCGGTGTGTTCTTGCCATCTTCAACAGTATATGGGGCGATGGTGTCTTTCCGTCACAGTGGCGAGAGAGTACCATCGTTCCGGTGCTGAAGCCTGGTAAGGACCCGCTTAATGTGGATAGCTATCAGCCCATCAGCTTGACAAATACTCTGTGCAAGCTACTGGAACGTATGGTGAGTCAACGGCTGTGTTGGCTGCTCGAGTCTTGGGGTCTTCTGGCTCCGTGCCAGAGCGGCTTCCGTCAGGGCCGTTCCACCGCCGATACTTTGGTCTTCCTTGAGTCTGCAATCCGCGCCAACACCTCGTCTCCGTCTTTTTCGACCTCTCCAGAGCATATGACACGACGTGGCGGCACCATATTATCGCCATGTTGCGCGGGTGGGGTCTCCGGGGCTCTCTCCCCATTTTTACTCAGAATTTTTTATCTGTTCGGACATTCCGCGTTTTAATTGGCACACCCCATAGTTCACTTCATATCCAGGAGAACGGCGTTCCACAGGGCTCTGTATTGAGTGTGCCCCTTTTCCTTGTAGCCATTAACGGCCTTGCAGCAGCAGTAGGGTCGTCTGTCTCACCCACGTTATATGATGACGATTTCTGCATCTTTTTCAGCTACTCCACCATTAGTGTTGCAGAACGTAGGTTGCAGGCAGCCATACGCAAGGCGCAGGCATGGACCCTAGCCCATGGGTTTCAATTTTATTCTGCGAAGAGTTGTGTCATGCACTTTTGTCGGTGTCGAACTGCCCATCCCCATCCTGAGCTCTATCTTCAGGATGCCATGCTCAGGGTTGTTGACACTTACCGTTTTCTGGGATTGCTGTTTGATGCCCAGCTTACATGGCTTCCACATATTCGTCAGCTCAAGCATCAGTGCTGGCAGCATCTGAATGCCCTCCCCTGCCTCAGCAACACAACTTGAGATGCAGATCGTAATACGCTGCTGCAGCTCTACAAAGCCCTTGTGCTGTCCTGACTGGATTATGGGAGTGTGGCGTAAGGCTCAGCGTCGCCCTCAGCATTGCAACTGCTGAACCCCGTTCACCACTGTGGGGTTCGACAGGTGACAGGAGCATTCCACACCAGTCCTGTTAATAGCCTACTTGTTGAGGCTGGTGTTCCTCCACTCCACATTCGGCGTCAACAACTCTTAGCCAACTATGCTGCCACATCCGTTGTTCGCTCCATCACCCTAACTACCGTCTCCTTTTCTCTCATGTGGCAGTCCATATCCCCCGACCGCGATCAGGCAATACCATTGGGACCCGTGTTCGGTCACTCCTTAGTGAACTCGAGTCTTTGCCTCTTCCATCTGCTTTTCATGTCCACCCACATACACCACCTTGGTGTCTTTGTCGGCCGCAGCTTCGGCTGGACCTCTCACGATAGCAAAAGGATTCAGTTCCTCCTGCAGTCTTGGGCTGCCAATTTCATGCTCTCCTCAATGCATCCCGAGACTCGGAGGCTACCTATACAGATGACTCAATGGTTGATGGCCATGTGGGGTACGCTTATGCTCATGCGGACTATGTCGACCAGCGCTCCTCACCAGAAGGCTGCAGTGTTTACACCGCAGAACTGACAGCCATTTTTCGTGCCCTTGAGCGTATTCGTACCAGCACTGGAGTCTTTTGTCATTTGCAGTGACTCGCTCAGTAGTCTGCAGGCTCTTGACCAGTGCTACCCACGCCATCCCATTGTTGTTGCCATCCAGGAGTCCGTTCATGCTCTTGATCAGTGTGGACGTTCAGTGGTGTTCATATGGACCCCGGGACACGTCGGGATAGCGGGAAACGAACTCGCCGACAAGTTAGCTAAAGAAGCCACCCGCAAACTGCCGTTGGAGTTAGGCCTCCCAGCAACTGATCTCCGATCGGTGTTACGCCATTGGGTCTTTGGGATGTGGGCAGACGAATGGCGCACTCTGTCTGTACCCAACAAGCTGCGGCGAGTAAAGGAAACAACGACCGTGTGGGGTTCCTCGCTCAAAACATAACCATTTTCATTGTCCTCCAGTAGCCGTCTCTGAATCTGTTCATCCATCTGATTTATGTAACCCGTCATCTAAAAATACAATATAAAGAATAATAAATGACTCTTAATTGCAAAAATGTATACAAATGACAATACTATAAAATGTGTAATGCTTTTGTAGCATTTATTACAGTAATTGTATCATATTTACCTCAGTTTCACAACTCGTGCAATCAGAAATTTAACATCCATGAACAGCTGTGTGGGCTAAAGGCTAGCCCACAGACTTCAATGACAATTTATTTACACCTCTGTGCTACAGGAGTAAGCACACTAGTAGCAAGAACTGGGATTCATACCCGAGGAATACACAAAATTGTTTAAAATAAATGACTGTTTTACTCACTGGGCTACACATATAGCCCAAGTGGGCACTCTAGTGTTAAACTACATATGGGGGTTGACATGGTAGTCAAGGATAGATGCACACTTACATTGATCCTCTGTGCTTTCCAGAATAATGAGATCACCCAGGAAATGCCACGAAAACATTCCCAAGAACATAACATTCCCTCCTCCAGCCTAGAAGCTTCTGACAATTATTGGAGGGTACATGCTTTTCAGTGTGTTGCACCTTACATGCCAGTGGCCCTCTGTCTGATGCACCATAAATGTGACTCATCTGAAAAGGTCACGTGTCACCACTCAGTGGGTGTCCAGTTGTGGCGCCAGCATGCAGAATTCCACCTTTCACCCACATGCATTTCAACAGCCACTATTCAGTCTTGTGAGCTACAGCCCATGGTGTACCACAGTTGCCTCGGTGCCAGTTTTATATACCCTCACTTGCCAGTGCTCCCACCTGACATCTGTGTGGGATTATCTTGTGTTTACTTCGTAATTAGTTGGTAGTCACATTAATATGACTGATCATGTAGAAGAAGATACAGTTGCAGAAAGAAGAGTTACCAGTGCAGTGCAATGCAATGCAATCACCAGGAGGTTTACTAGATAATGAGAAACAAATGAATGTGGACATTACAAAATCAGTTATACAACAGTAGAGAATGTTTCATCAAAAAGAGTGCAAGTCTTAATAAATAAGGAGTCTGTTGAAAATAAAATGGCCAATCTTAAACAGAAAACAGTTCAAGAAATAAAGAAGCTCAAAGATAAAAAAAATATTCTGCAAAATGGAAAGAAAGATGTTTATCTAAGAAAGTTAAACACTGAATATTTTACTTGAAATTTAACATTCGACATAAATTTTAGACTTTCATAGTTGTTATACTGCCTTCTGAAGAAGCTTGCACAAGATAGTGTAGCACGGAGAGCTGCATCGAACCAGTCTTGGGACTGAAGACCACGACAACGATGTACTGTCTTAAGAAAAATTGTAAGTTTTGATTGCATTAATACATTTAAAGAATTTATGTTTTAATTGATGTGATGATAAATATATCTGAAAATAGTCATGATATATCAAAGTTGAGAGAGGAATGTTTTTATAGCATCTGACGATTAGCGTACTATAAGTTGTATGTACAATAGTTACATTACTCGTGTTGACACTACAGGAATTATTACATTTAGCTTTTATTATACTGGCTTTTATGTTCATGTTGACTGAAAAAGTTTTTGCAATTGTACTGTGCACTTTTTTGAAAGGAATAATGGAAAAGTCATGAAAAATTGGATCTTTTGAAAGTCAGTAGACACCCTGTAATATGAAACTACAAACAGCTTACTAAACAGTTTACTGTAGCCCAGATAACCAGCTCCTCAGATGAAGAAGAGATTGTCAAAATTTATGATGAAATAAAATAAATTTCTCTACATGTAAGTTAAAGTTGCCTTCTTGTGTCCATCTGTGTGTAGGCCAATCTCAGAAACAGCTGTAGAGATTTTGAACTGGTTTTGACTAACAGTTGCAGTGATTTACAAGGAAGGTGTAGTTGTAGATTACAAGTATTTCATATAATTTGTATGAATTGTGATGAATTAAATTTAAGTTGTGGGAACAACATCATTATCACCCAGTGAACAGCTGCTATAACTCTAGAGAGTGGCAGTGACTCACAATTGGTGTGGTAGTCTACTGGTAAAGCATTTGATTGAAGACCAAAAGATTGTAAAAATTACTCCTGCTGAGGTCTCTTATTTATTTACTCTGTCTTTTAAACTAGCATTCACGTGTCAAAGATGGGGAGACTCACCAGCAATAAAATGTGGCTTGGATCAATGCTCCACTGTAACGCCCTTTTCCTAGTTTGATAACTTGTTAGGGACATGCAAGTAGTCTAAGGGACATCCATTTGATTGCAATCATTATACACAAAGTGTAAAATACAGCATGAGATGCAGCTCAGCTTTCTTTATATAAAGGAAGGTTTTACAGTGATATGTGGTTTATTCGTCTCATTACATACAATTATCAAATCATTTGATTTGATGTACAGGAAACATGTCAAGGCTTACAAAAGAAACTTTTTTCACTTTTTTAAGAGAAATACAAAAGTTTACATTATATTTTACATTTCTAAGTCACATGTACATAAAATAATAAGTGTAATACAATCCCTGTGTTCAGATTGTGAAGCTGTCCTCAATGAATTCATCGACAGAATAATAAAACTTTTCCACCAGAAGAGTAAAGAGCAATCTTTTCAGTGAACCCATTTTCATTTTAAATATATTACTGCCTTTTATTTTATTGAAAATTTTTAACCCCATATACTCTGGCATTTGGGCATAAAGTTTTAAACGATATGTTGGAAGTTTCAAGTTATCTCTGTGGTGAGTGCTGTAGTTGTGGTCAAAATGGAAAGTATCTAGTGTATGTTGATTTCTATACAGAAACACCACCATCTCATATAAGTAAAGTGAGGGGATAGATAGTATTTTTAAATTTTTTAACAGTGGTCAACAGGATTCCCTTTTATTTTTTTTTTTATTTTTTTTATTTTATTTTAATTTTTTTTTTTTTTTTTTTTTTTTTTTTTTGCAATACACGTGTTTCTAATTACTTTCTTTTGTAATACTAGGAGCCTAGTGACATTTGCTGAAATTCCCCAGAAGATTATGCCATAACGAATAACTGACTCAAAGTAGCAGTGATAAACTATCTTTCTGGTATCCATGTTTGTGGCACCTGACAAAATACACATTGCAAATGCTAAGTTGTTCAGTTTATTTGCTAAGTAATCTATGTGTACCATACAATTTAAATTTTTGTCAAGATTTAGGCCTAAGAACTTCACGTGGTTTGCTTCTGTGATATCCTGATCATTGCAAGTTATCTTTATTTCACTCCTTTCTACTGATTTAGCTTCGAATTGCATCATTTTGGTTTCAGTTACATTTAGTTTTAGTCCATTTTGATAGAACCAAAATTCAAGTTTTTCTAAAGTATTTTTGGCTTTTTCTGGAATATTTTCAGATACCTCATTTTCAATTAGAACTGACATATCATCAGCATATAAGACTGAATGAACATCAATAGCAAGTGGTAGGTCATTTACGTAAAAAAGAAACAGATAGGGACCCAATATCAAACCTTGTGGGACTCCTTAGGGAACTTTTTTTCCATTCTGATGAATAATTGGTTCCATTTGACGTTAAAATTACTCTTTGTTTCCTACCTGACAGGTAAGAGCTAAACCATTTTAAAGCAGTGTCTCTGATACCATATATCTGTAATTTGTGGAGGAGTAATGCATGGTTCATTGAATCAAAAGCTTTAGTCAGATCACAGAATATACCTGTGACCTTTCTACCTTTATCTAACATGGAGCATATCTTTTAGATAAACTCATTTATAGCATTCACAGTGCTTTTACCCTGTTGGAATCCGAACTGGTTTTTAAAAATCATTTCATTTACAGTAAGAAAGTTATTAATTTGTTTTGCTGCAATCTTTTCAAACACTTTAGAGAAAACCGCCAAGAGAGAGAGAGGGCGGTAATTCCCCATATCTTCAGTCAATCCTTTCTTGAATAGAGGTTTGATCTCACCACATTTCAATACCTCTGGAAAGCATCCCTGTTCAAAAGATTGATTTATAATAGTTGACAGTGGCTGGGAAACAATATCGTACACATACTTGATTACAGATGTTGTTATTTCATCCCACTCATGTGAGGTTTTGTTTTTTAGAGACAATATTTCCTTTCCCACATCCCTTTGGGTGATTTTTTCAAATTTTTTAAAATATGTGTTCTGGCTATTTTCCAAATTTGAGATGCCCTGATAGAATGTCATGTCCACATCCGATCTTACTACATTTAGGAAGAATTCATTGTAACAACTTGATATCTGAATAGGGTTTACTATAATTTCATTTTCATGTCTAATTTTCAAAATCTCATGAATTTTTACTTTGGCTCCTAGTTTGGACTGAACAACTGACCACTCTGCTTTTGTCTTATTTCTGTGTTCTCGTATGAATATATTATTGGCCATTTTTTTAGCTGCCACTACAACTTTCCTAAATACAGCTTTATACTGTTTGACATAAATAACAAAATCTGGATTTCTGTTTGATTTTAACTCATTGTGGAGCTCTCTCTTTCTGGCACTAGAGATTTTTATTCCTGTTATAATCCATTTGAGTTTACCATTAACTTTCTTTTGCTTATATCTATGAGGAAATGATTCATTAAATACTTCTACGAAACAATTTAAGGATTTGTCATAGTTTACTGAGCTTGAACTCTTGTAGTCTACAGGCCAGCTTATTATACTTAATTTACTGCGGAATAAATCCATTTTACTTTTACTGAGATCCCCTTTTATACACACTTCTGGAGGCTTTAGGTTGTTTTCCTTTGGGAGCTCAATAAACAGAGCAGACTGATCTGAAATACGCAAGTCTAAGCAGTATTTGTGCTTATTTCCACTGTCAAATTTGTAGTTAGTAATAATATTATCAATGCAGGTCACTGAACTGCTGTTTTCCCTAGTGCCTTCAGAAAAATTTAGCTTGAAACCAGATTTCTGAATTAAGTCACAAAATTTTGTGGAATCATTGCTTTCAACTAAGACATTTAAGTTGAAGTCTGCTGCTAGAACAACTTTTTTCTTACTTTCTTTCTGGAGTTTTTCCAGGATGCATTCAAATTTGACTAAAAACACTTTTGTTACTGCACATCCAGGAATTCTATAGATTGCTATAACCAGTGTATTCAGATCACTTAGTTCTACAGAGCAACTTTCAAACACGCTATCTTCATTTAAATAATTAAAACTATCTCTTACTGTATAACTTACGGAAGAATTGACAAGAATGCAGGAGCGTCCACGAGATTTGCTTATTCTACAAAAGCTAGCAGCTACCTTAAAATTATTAATACTATTTAGTACTTTTATACTATCTTCTGTTAACCAGTGTTCATTTAGGCAGATTATTTTAACATTACAGATTCTGAAAGCAGAATGTTTAGTTCATCGATTTTTGAGAATTTACGATTTGGTAGTTCAGCCTCTAAGCCATTTATATTCCAGTGCATCAATAGATCATTTTTGCTTTTAGTTATTTCACATGCATCCTTTCTTTGGTACCTAAACTTTTTATTTTCAGTTTGAATTTTTTCTTTGTCAGCCCTATCAGAATGAATTAGTTTCTTTTGCTTCTTAGGACTTTACACATGTCTATGAACATTTTACTAAGGTTCACAGAGCCTAATCTATTCAAGTGCAGGCTGTCGTTTCCCAGACACTTGCAGTTTAAGAATTTGTTTGGGTCAATGAATACTGCACCGAGTTTGTTGCACTGTTCCCTAATGCTGGTATTTATCCTGTTGATGTAAGTATCACTTACCGATCTTCGATGAATAATTCCACTAATTACCAGCCTGGATGTTGGGTATACAGTTTTCGCCGATCTAATCAGATTCCATGTTTCATTCAAGATTTCTTCCTCACTATTACTGCAGATGGAGTTTGTGCCCACATGGATTAAGACACATCTGTAATCATTGGTACTTAAAGTTTTGTTACCAGTTTCGCCCGTGTTTCTTTTCGTGGACAATACATTCTTAAAATGTTTGTTGAGTTGATGCGATCGGATTCCAGGTCGTACATCGACCTTTCAGTCTGGCACAATAACATTTTTTAATATAGAATCACCTCAGCATATGACTCCACTTTCAGTTTTTAGGTTTCGGCGTACCTTCAGTCAAACATAGATAACCACAATTCTCTGCATGGCAGATGGAAAGATATTTCTGTGAACACTTTCGAATTATGCAAAAAACCTGTAAACAAATTTCTACTGGTAAGATAGAGGTTTAGGTCTTTTAAAGATCATAAAGACATGGGCAATATCTTCTCGAATGGGATTCAGACATTTCTTCAGCAGAATAAACAAGATTTTGAAATACTACTATGGAGCACATTTTGAAATATGGTAAGACTGCCAATTTCTGATTCCCACACTTTAGCAATCACAGATAACACTCTTAATTCACTGCAGTTTCTTTGAACAATGGGCAGTGACTTATCCTAACTTGAAGTATTCTGATAAATATGACCAATAACAGAAATATAACCATGTCATTATGTGATGTGATATTTACAGTTTCAAATAATCAACTGTTTTTAACCCTGCAATTGTCTATGAACAATAAAACAGTGAAAAAATATTCAAATTCAAAATGCTTTATTTTTGTTAAAGTAAAATGTATTCTAAACAACTGTTTCGACAACTTTGTTTATATACAGTATGTTCTTTCAGCAACACAACAGGTTACTCAATGTTCAGCTTTCTGCCTCATTTGAATCAAACTGAGATGTGGAGTACATGATAAAGAATGTAGTGATAAGTCTCAACAATGCATCATAGTGCATACTAAGCTCCTCAAGAGGTGTACTGTAACATGTGCTAAACACGTAAATCATGCCTGTGTTTCATATTTTCTGCAATGCAATGACCACAGTGGTTGCAACAACTCAAAATGGCGACAACAAGTTGCACAACACAAACAGTGAGGAGGACCATCATTATAATGCCCAGAGAGAACCTCAGTGGGCAAAAATACAAGTTTGCAGAAGCATGAGGAATACCATTCAAGTAAAATCCATCATTGGGACAGGAGCAGATGCAAACAATGACCTTGAGCTGGCAGGAAAATTGTCTGGATGTATCTAGGCAACCTAAAAGAAAGTACAACTTCAGGAAAGTTTAGAAGTTACCTAGAGAGGAAAGGGATCAAATATTGCATAGCATATGGAGAACTACACACACAAGGAGACAAAAAGGTCTTCAGAATAGTGTCTCCATTCGGATTTATTGAGCATCCAGAATGACCAGAAATTTGGCAATAAGGAGTAAGAGCATTTTCAGACAATATGCCACAGTGAAGGAGCACAACTGCAATACACATACAAAAATCCTCTTATGGAACATCAAAGAGTTAAAAGAACTGACATTGTTCATACTGACAGAGACTCTAGCAAGATACAGCACCATCATCCACACAGAAATGTTTTTAACAGAAGAGTATACATAAAAGGCTACAACATATTTCACTCGTTTTCATGCCAATCCACAGGCAGACAGAAGAGGAGTGTCCATTCTCCTCAAACTGTGCGTAGGATTATTCAGAGGCAATGGCATAAAGTCAATTAACCTGAAAGCACTCTGGACATCAGTGGTAGCACCGATAAGAAAACATATTCCAGTCACAACAACTTTTTCATTATTTCAGCCATTACCAACAACCAGTCCTGAGTCAAATATGATATTCAGGAAATTATACACAGACAAGTTAAAAGAAATCATAGAGAAAATAGAAAAAGCAAAACTAATATACATGGGTGGCAAAATAATGTGAACAATGGTAGTAATGGTTTGGTTGTGTTCAACATTCAACAATGCAGGTAAGGCAGGTTTCACACTGGACTGTGCATTTTCACTACGGACCAGGCATCAATGCAGTTTTTTTACAAGTACTGCACACTTCATATTTGCATTCAGAGGCTGAGGCAATGAAAGACCTAACAGTTCCAAAGTGGCCAATAGTGGGGGCATGATTAGCTGGAGCATCAGTAACCAAGGCAGCCAACTTGTTGAATGTTTCAAGAGCAACTGTTTCAACAGTCATGTCAGCCTACACAACACATGAAAAGACATCATTGTGTAAATGTAATAGTGGTTCAAATCAAAACTAAATTACAGAGATCATCATAGCTAACATGAATTGTGTCAAAGCAACACAAAACTATAGCAGCTAATGTGACTTCAGAGCCCAATAGCCATCTTCAATCTGCCATCTTTAATCTGCCAGGAAATTTCATATCAGTGCACACTCCGCTGTAGAGTGAAAATTTCATTCTATTATCTGGAAAAGCTTCAAGGCCACCATAATCAGCATGATTGCCCCAAACAACAATCAAGGTTAGCCATGTCGAAACACCAAACACAGCCTGTACATTACAGGTAAAGTTCAGATGCAAACCACGAAAAACATTCGGGCCTCCAATCAACTGCTGCTTTGAAAACTGCCCTTGAAGGTCAATATCAATCACCTTCAAACTGCAATACACAGGTACACAGTGCCACCAGCGTCGACGGTAACCACATCGCAAAGGCATTGCTGTGGCACGTTAACACAAGTGAACGTAGCAAGCCAACACACAGTGAACGCACAGAGCTAAGCTTCCACACTCCTCAACATTCACAGAGCAAATGAAACTCTGTGCTGTGGCACAGTTGGACCCCAGCACAACTTATCGCACCACAACTTCTGGTCGCCACGTGCTCGCAGTGTGCCTTATCAATCCCAACTGCCGCGACCGGAAGCAAAAGGCATGCAAGGAGGACAGTTTTCCAAACAGCAGTCGATCGAAGGCCCGAATGTTTTTCGTGGTTTGCACCTGAACTTTAACTGTGATGTTCAGGCTGTGTTTGGTGGTTCGACGTGGCTGACCTTGGCTGTTGTTTGGGACAATCATGCTTTATGGCGGCCTTGAAGCTTTTCCAGATGCTAATATTTTGGCATGGAAAACTTGTAGTATATCTGAAACAACTGGTATTCTGGCTAAAGTTCCTTATGGTAGGAAGGAGAGGCATACAGCAGTCATTTGCATTCCCATTAGTTTTTATTATTCTTGCAAATCTGGATTTCGAGTATACATAGCCATCTTCAGTGCTAAAACACATGGAAAAATTACAGAATCAATTTTTTTGCATTAAACCACCACCTCAGTGTTCTTCTGCATACACACTTGTAGAAGATATGGCGACTTGAACTGCCACAACTATGTTGAATTGTAACAAAAATGGTATGTTGACCAAAGTGGATTGCTGTTATCGGATAACATGGTGTTTACTTATTGTTCTATGTAAAGTAAATTAATTTTGATTCTGTAATTTTTCCTTATATTTTAGCACTGAAGATGGCTGTCTATAGCCAAAATCTAGATTTGCAAGGATAATAAAAACTAATGGGCTTCCAACTGTGCATCTCTGTTTCCTTATAGTCTATGGTTGCTGTGCACAACAGTTCCTGATGGAATCAAAGTTGGATATAGTGTAGGTTCAGTGGTCAGTGTAATACCACTCTGGGAGGGGCAGGAAGGATTCCTCATTTCAGGGCATGACAAGAAGTAATAAAAACTGTGGCAGAGAATTTGATTCAGGTGTTTCAGTTCTGGGTGGTACTGAGTCACTTGTGGAATGCTTGCCTGTAGCTGAACAGTGGGACTTTGGAACATGGTGGGTGACTGGAGAGAGAAGGCACAGGATATCTGATTTTGTATCAGGTTGGGAGGGTAATCGTGGTCTGTAAAGTCTCAGTGAGACCCTCAGTATATTTTGAGAGGTACAGCTCATCACTACAGATGTGACAGGCACGGGTGGCTAGGGTGTATGGAAGGCACTTCACGGTATGGAAGGGGTGGTTGCTGTCGAAATGGAGGTATTGCTGGTGGTTTGTAGTTCTGATATCGACAGAGGTACCGACTTTGCCATCTTTGGGGTGGAGGTCAACTTCGAGGAAGGTGGCTTGTTGGGCTGAGTAGGACAATGTGAAGTGAATTGGGGCAGAAGGTGGTGAGGTTCTGGGGGAATGTGGGTAGGATGCCCTCACCCTCAATCGAGATCACGAAGATGTCATCAGCGTATCTAAGCCAGGTGATGGTTTTGGGATTCTATGTCTTTAGAAAGGATTCTTCTAGATGGCACATGAATAGGTTGGCATAGGACTGTGCCATTTTGGAGCCCGCAGGTGTACCCTGGAAGCAATTTTGGGTAAGTATCCAGGTGGTCATGGTGACTAGGAAGGAGGTTGTTGGTTTGGAATCCATCAAGCATTGGGAAAGGTAGTGTTCAATAGCAGTAAGGCCATGGGCATTAGGGATGTTACTGAAAGGGAGGTGGCATCAGTAGTTATTCGCAGGGTGCCATGTGGTAAAGGAACTTCTGTTCCTTTACCACATGGTGCCCTGCTCATCGCTATTTATGCCACTGAACCATTATCAATCAGGCACAAATGTCCTTGCAATACCTCCTGTCCATCTGTAAAGTTCTTTACCCTTTAAATGAATACCTAGAACAGTAATCTTGCTACTTATGTTAAACTGAAAACATTGAGCAATAGAGTGAAGTAAACTTAACCAATCTTTGCAATATAATACATTAGGATACTATATGTTAATATATGTTTACAATGTTAACTGATATTTTCTGGCATCTGTAACACACTGTGTACCATCAGATCACATGGAATAAATAAATAAATAAATTCCTGTATTCCATATCACTTATTGCAACTCTTGCCGTCCAGGAACTAGATCAGCATGCACAACGCCATCTCAAAAAATGATCCACCCTGTTCACTTCCTACTCCTACCTTGACCTACCACTACCACACCTCTACAACAATCCCCAAACTTCCTGCACATCCCCTCATGTCTGACAAAACATGTGTTGTAGATCTATTACATTCATCCCAACCTCAAAAACTCCCTCCCATCACCATGCAGAATCCAGAACCTAAACAAACCCAAACCAAAGACATGAACCTTTCCTCCAAAAGACTTAGCCACCAAGAGGTATCAGTCCTTTCCGAAGGCCTCACCTTTCACCTCTCTCCCTAATTCAATCATGCGGGACTCATGAAAGACCTTCTCCCAGTCCCTACAGTGAAAACAATTTTTGTCACCAACCTTACAAATCACACTCAAGGAAAGAGCAATGTTGAATCCAGCCTGACTCAGGTCATTCCTCCATCCAACAATGATGCACTCGCACTGCCCCCATATCACCCCCTGTTACTTTCCAAAATTTCATACCTTGAATCTTGCTCACGTCAATTTCCCAATCCTTCAATATGAAAATTAGCCTCACATATGCAGAAAGAAGTGCAATCCACCACCTAAAAACTGATCCTGACCTTATAATCCTACCTGCTGAGAAAGGCTCCACCACTGTTGTTTTGAACCTCAAGGATTACTGGGCCAAAGGACTACACCACCTACACACCCTGCTACAGAAACCCCATTCCAGAAATCCAGGAGGATCTTCAGTCTCTCCTAAAATCCGTAGGCCAATCCCAGAACCTCACCCTGTGATCCATCTCTCTCCTCACACTTATCATTCCCGGCACTCCACCTTTTACATGCTTCCTAGAGTCCAGAAACCCAACCACTCAGAAAAGCCCATAGTGACCATTTACTGTGCCAAACTGAGAGAATCTCTGCTCTTGTATACCAACACTTTTAACCTATTATCCACAGCCTACCACCATATATAAAAATTACTAACCATTTCCTCCATCAATTCTCCACAGCTCCAGTTCCTTTACTGCATGGTGCCATGCTCATCACTGTTGGTGCCACATACATTTATTCTAATAGCCCTAATGCCCAGGACCTTACTGCTATTGAACACTACCTTTCCCAGAGTCTGACAGATTCCAAACCTACGGACTACTTCCTAGTCAACATGGACAGCTATATCCTTACCCACAATTACTTCTCCTTTGCAGGTATTACCTACAAATAAATCCAGTTTGGCTATGGGCACTTGCATGGCATCACCTGTCATGGGTCATCAACAGGAATCCTTCCTAAACACCCAGAATCCCAAACCCCTAACCTGCTTCAGATTCAATCATGACATCATCTTGATCTGGAATGAGGGTAAAGTCACCCTATTCACATTCCTCCAGAACCTCCACTCCTTCTCCCCCATTTGCTTCACCTGATCCTCCTCAACCCCAGAAGCCACCTTCCTTGATGTTGACCTGAACCTCAAAGAGGGCCAAGTCAATAGCTCTGTCCTAAACAAACCTACCAACCTCGAGCAGTACCTCCACTTCGAGAGCTACCACTCATTCCGTACCAAGAAGCCCCTTCTGTGCAACTACACCATCATCAGCTTTCTACGATATTAGCAGGTCCTTTGCCTCTCCATTTTCTGCGGTCCATTGCCTCCTTCTTAAGGCTGCTGCATGTTGTACTGTCCATCATGTCATCCAGTATCTGAAATCTCTTCCTACCTCACTTCCTTTTCCCTTCTACATAACCTTCTAAAACTGTTTTTATCAGTCCATCATTCTTTCTTAAAATATGCTCACTCCAATTTCTTTTTCTTGCTTTATTACATCTAGTAACAGTCTTTTCTCTCCCACTCTTCTCAGTACCTCTTCAATTTTTACTCTGTCCATCCAACTTATTCTTTCCATCTCGAAAGCCTCCAGCCTTTCTCTGTCTTTCTTCCTCAAAGTCCATGTTTCAGTGCAATATTTGCACCTGATAATGTGTGCACCTTCTTGATTCCATTTCTGTATCTTTCTTCTACCAGTATAAAATCAATTTGGTTTCTGTGTTTATCCCCTGGTGATTTCCTCTTGCGGTTCTAGAACTATGTGTTTGCCACTATCAGCTGCCTTTGCCTGCAGAAGTCAATTAGCCATTCAGCTGTATCATTTCTCTTTCCAAGACCATGACTGTGTACTATGTTTCCCTCTTTCCCTTTTCCCACAATAGTGTTCCAGTTTCACATTCTTATTCTGCAGCTTTTTTTTCGTCCATTATTCTCTCTATTACATTGTATGTTCCCTCTACAATTTGGTCATTATGTTCTGAAGTTGGCATATACACCTGGACAATCAGTAAATCTTTTTGTTCTCCTTTCAGCCTTACACCAATAATCTGGTCATTTTCATAGTCCACATATTTCACACATTTAGCCAATTCCTTTGTCATAATCATTCATACTCCATTCATTCCTTTTACTTCTCCTCCTGAGTAGTACAATACACATTCATCTGACTGTAACTCTCCACATCCATTCCATTTTACCTCAGCAACTCCTAAGAGGTCCATATGATTCTTTTCCACCTCTCTTTTAAGGTTTTCTAGTTTTCCTGCTTGTAGCAGAATTCTAACATTCCAGGAACCAATTCTTGTTTTCATTTATTGCCTTCTTTCAAGTTGTCTCTCCCCCCCCCTTCCTCCTCTGATTGGGGGACTATTCTACCTCCAGATACTGATTTAACATGAGAGGAACCCATTTTTGTGCATAAATTGGAGACCACATTATGCAGGGAAGATAATCTGTTGTGGTAGTCTGTTGCCTTCCACAGTTCTGGAGGCCACCCCTAATGTGAGATACAGACGCCTTTTACAACCGCCTGCTCCGGGTCAGACGCTGCATGAGAAGTATAGGTTGGCACTCGAAACCTAATAGCATCAGGGTCAGAAAAGAACAAGAGCTGGCCAAGGGTGGCCAGATAGCAAAGATAAAAGTGAGGAGCCTGGCAGAAGTAAGTGGAAGTAATGCCAGGACAGCTCAGGGCCCCATGGTCGCCAGCCACAAATACACTAGGTGTGAGCCCCTGCAACCTAGCCAACCAAATTCATTACATCTCTAGTGAGTAGTAGACTCTCTTGAAATATACTGAGGGTCTAACATACTGTAACTGGCCTCCCAACTATGTACACAAACAGATCTACTGCACCTTATCTCTCCAGTCACCCACCAACTCCCCAAGCCCCATCATCTGGACACAGAGTAGCATTCCCCCTGTGACTCAGTACCACCTAGGATTGGAGCTAAAGTATGACATTCACTGCCAGGGCTTCAACTACCTCTCATCATGCCCTGAAAGGAGGAATGTCCTTCCCACTATCCTTCCCAGCCCTACACAACTCGTGTTCCCAATCCCTTGACTCGTGCTCATGTAACAGACCTAGATGCAAGACCCCTTCTATACATTCTCCCACCACCACCACCACCTACTCCAGTCTGGTCACAAGCATCACCTACTCCATCAAAGGCAGGGCTACCTGTGAAACCATTCATGCGATGTACAAGCTAAGCTGCAATCACTGTGCTGCATTCTATACGGGCATGACAACCAACAAGCTGTCTGTCCACATGAATGGCTGCTGACAAACTCTGGCCAGGAAGCAGCTGGAGCACCCGATTGCTGAGCATGCCACCCAACATGATGTTCTTCATTTCAATGACTTCTTCACAGCCTGTGCCATCTGGATCCTTCCCACCAACACCAGCTTTTCTGAATTGTGCTGGTGTGAACTCTCCCTGCACATTCCTGTAACTCTCCTGACAACAGTCTTCATAAATCATTGTGGGGGTATCTGCAAGTGGAGGATGTGCTTGGGGATCAGTGCTCGTGATGATAGTGTCCATAAATATGAGGTATCCATTACCATGGATAGTATGAAAATGTTAAATGGATGTATATGGCAGAAAAACCTTTGATGTTTAAATGAACTGGGTTGCTGTATCTCCACATTTATAATACTTGAACAAATATTAAATAAATAACTTGGTCATAATTATAAGTTGCACAGCAGACAGCTGTAGGATGTAAAAATCAAAATTTCTGAGGGAATACATCAGCATGTGCTGTGGTAAAAATATCATGGTTATTGAAGATACAACTGAACAGACTAATGAATTAAACAACTAATAAATGAGGGATGATTGCTGTTCTTTATAGTACTCTCAGCTGAGTTCCAAAATTATCTTGCTGACCCCAGCACAATTTATCATTAATTATTAATTATGAAAGGGTCAGAGAAATGGCAACATTCATGCACATATACACATTTAATAGAGATTCAGGACAAATACAAGAATAAAAAATACTTCACTAGTATGTAAGTGATTGGCAAATGGTGGTTCCCTTGGCTTGAGTGCACATAGCAAGTGAGCAAGAATTCATCAATAAGAATAAACTGTTAATAGTTGCACCATAGAAGAGACGCTGAAACTAATTTGGAAGTTTTACCCTAAGAATCAGTAACCGTGACATGTGATGATGCTCACAATCCACGAACACATGATCATCACAAACAAAAATTCTGCATAAACTGAGTGGTACATTCAGAATAGCAGACCAAATTGAACAGCATTCATTACTGTGAGACATGATCTGTGAACATAGGGCTCTCAGATCCATACTTAACATGTGCTGAGACAATAAAGACATGTGGAAACTAAACTGTGAACTGAAATTGAAATTAGTGAAGTTTCAGAAATCTGTTCAATTATACTATACTCGTGAGATCACCAATGAACTAAATCAGACAGAACTGATATGATACCTCATGAGTGCACATGTTTGAACAGAGGTAGAGCAGAACAATGGGCTGCTTGTGTGGCTAAGTGCAATTGGCTACAATGTTCCAAAATTAACAAGAATAAATCCATATACTTCTCAACAGGCAATGAGCAGTGAGAGCAAGACATTATCTTTACTGGAGTTGAAATCCAGAAAAATAAGATAATGAATTAACTATGAATAGGCACATCCACACATGGTCGGTGTCACCCATCTCGCATCCCCTGGAACACTGCCAAGTGAAGTCTTTTGGAATCCATGCATCCCATTTCTCCAGAGAGCTCCCTGTTGTGTCATGCCAACCTGTACAAGAGCTTCAACTGAAGGAAACAGGAATCTCTTTCCTACATGGTATGTGCTTTACAGGGTTGGCTCTTCTGCCACAGTAGCAGGCTATTTTTACTCCTGCAGATCTAGATATGGAAATTTATCTTGTACATCCTCATTCGTGTTTTTCATTCATCAGGTACGTGGAGGCTAAGGATGTATATACTGACATATTGCACATTTATATATTGAATATGCATGTGAAGCTCCAATAATTACCAAATATCTTAGTAAAATATGAAGTGAAATAAAGATAAAGTACCTTGTGGCCACTATAGACACCCAGCTGTGCTGTCTTTTTTATGTAGTTTACAGTTTGCACCAAGAATTGAGGTACCTGAGTTGGTTAAGCACAATGATGAAGAGGCTCATGTAGAGGCCCTTCTTCACATACATACCCTGGGGAAAGACTGTGCAGGGAGTGGTTTTGCCATGCAAGAATACACCCAAGCAAGCTTTTACTTGACAATCATGATGGAATAAACAAGACACTAGTAAACAACAACATTGATCTTTGTCCAACTCATATCAGTGAGTTCATGTAAAAAAAAACACATTACTGAATTATGAATGGCCACTGGAGAGCAATGCACAGCAAAACTGACATATGCCTTTTTTTAAAAAAACATGTTATTGAAATCTAATTTATGGTAACAAGTACTTTATGATGTGTACTAATAGGAAGCCTTGAATGTTGATTTCGTAGCACATGAGATTGACATCGATTATGTACAAGAAGTCATCTCTGACCCAGTCCCAGAGTCCTCTCGATGATGGGTTGGCGAGGCCTCTTCTGCTGCTGGCAGGTTACCAATTGATGTCCTCATTGTAGTAATTATAAGTGTCCAATGACAAGTTCCTGTGCAAGGGTTGCACTTAATAACCTGTTCTGCATACCTCTCTTGGCAGCAGAGAACCTTGCTTAGTTTCCGTGACATTTTGTGTCATCTGCTGATTTGGGATGGCATCACTCGTGCATCATGCATCCTCTTGGTACACTGAATCTCAAGCAGCGACACACGTCTTGTTCAGTGCAAAGGTGAGTGTAGGTGACCCACAAGCTCTCCTCAGTTGATATAGTGGATGGACGGGTGGTGCAGAAGTACTGCCTGCACTGCTGCTGGTATGTGTTGCTGGCGCTCCAGCCCACACATTGTGTCTGTTATTCTCTCTGGCCCAGTGCAGCGAAAGTTTGTCCAGTAGACAAGGCCGCTGTTCTTCCAGAGTAAAGGGGCCGGTCACATGCCACCTTCAATAGTGACAGCCACTGCACTAATCAGCTCAGGCAATCTGGTATATGGCTACGGAGCTCCCCATTTACAGGAACCACTAAGTGCTGTGTTTCAGTGGTGAAAGATAGTGCCACCCACATTAGACTTCCATCTGCAGACATGCCTTACAATATCAGAGCTGGACTCACAAATGAGACACAACATAGATTTATACAAATGAGTTGTAATCCGTATTTTTGACAGCAAAAGACAGATAGAACAAATTAGCAAAAACTAAACTAACCTATTGAGTAATGAGAGAAGCACAATAGTGCATTGCCCTTAAAATGTTAAAGTTTGGGTAGTAAAATAACTGTAGTATAATTACCGTAAAGTGGTATAAGACATTCAGTACCTCAGTACCATAAAAGAAACTTAATTAACTTTACAAATGAGAAAAATTAAATTCAAGCTATGTACTGTGATGTGGTATGAAATAAGTAATTACTACAATAAATTTACAATGAACTCTAAATTGTGTACTTAATTAGATTTTTATATAGCAAATGAGTGAGGCAGAATGTCTCTTTATTTCTATAAAGGAACGTGTCCTTGCAATAGTGAAGAAAGGAACAAGGATGCTGTTTGCATTCAGGGCATCAGCAACTCAGCATTTGTTCAGACTACATACTGCTAACTATACATGAAACACAACACATACTGGTTAGTACTACCTACTTCTGTACATACACATACATAACACAGCTAAGGTACAACATAAAACAAATATTATGTAATTCCAAGTACTTTATGATGTGTACAGGTACACAACACATCTGTAGTATCACATGTAACACATACTACTGTGCTTTCTGCCCAGAACTAAACCACCTGTTACTATCACTCTTTCACCACAGATTCGTGGTACACTAAGTCACAAAAAACTACATATCTGGTGACTACACTGTACAAAGAGTGAAATATGAGAAAAAATGCAATGATTAAATTTAATGTCATGCCAACATCTGGCAATTTTTTCCTTTGCAGTATCTGTTCATTTGAGGAATGTCAGAGATGTGGTGAAGTCCTTTTGATCGTTTGGATCGAAGTGTCTCTACCTCCAGTGCATCTGGATGTGGAATGCACCTCACCTGATACGGTCCCTAAAAGACAATGAAAAACTTCTTGGAGAGGGCAGAATGTTTATTTGAGAGCTTATGGTTCCTGATGAGGACCTTCTGTCCTATTTGAAGCTTAACTCTCCTAACTCCCTTCTTTTAGACTCGGTAGCCTGTGTAATGTTATTCAGTTCTAAGTCTATGATTACTTGGTGCAGGAATCTCCATTCTTTCAGCCAGGAAACTGCCTCTTTGATCTTAATGAGCAGTTCCTCAAATTGCAGTACCAAGATAGTTGGTAGCACGCTCAATGAATGTGGCAGTCCATCGAGTATGTCCCAAAGCGATTTCAGGTGCGTGTCCCACGTTCTGTGGTTACTGTGACAGTACATCTTGCATAGTTTTACAAGCACTCTTATCACGTGTTACATGGGATTACAGCTCAGTTGATACACTGAAATGAATATTGGCTTCACTTTCACACACCTCAGCATTGTCTGAAATTACCCACTTCGACGGGCCTACTTCTTGCGAGAAGGTGTTAGTGAAAGCCTTCACCAACATGTTACTGGTTGCTCTCCTCAGTAAAGGAAACAAACTTGGATGTTAGTTTCACAGCCACCAGTACATAAGCAAAGTGTGACTGGTATGGGTTATTGGCCTGAACAAGTCAACAGTGGTGATGTCACACAGTGTTTTGGAGAGTACCGAGTGGATAAATCACTGCGGCTAGTTTCACATGCTGGCATGGCCCACATGCTCTAATAATATGGTGTATTGTACCTCGTGTAGTTTTTTGAAGCACTTTTTTTGCATCGGAATATCCGTAACTTAGGTGTATGTACCGTACTACCTTGTCTATGAATACATCTGAAATTGCAGGTAGCCAGCGTGTATCATCTGCACCTCATCTTTTAAGAGAATCTCGTCTTTTACTAAGTAGAAATGACAAATAGCTGCATTTTCGGAATCATCCCATTTTTTTTAACATCTCTCACCACCTCATCCCTGTCCTGCTCATGTGTAATGTTCCTGATGGATGTTGTAATAGCATTTTCTCCAGCCACCCCTTTTAGATATAAGATGCTGAAGTCATTATCTCTAGAATCACCACCTCCTGAACATACTAATCCTACAGGTACACATGAGAGGACATCTGTAATGATGTTTTTATCCCAGGGAATGTACTCCAATGTAAACTGGAATTCTTGAAGGTAGAATGCCCACCATACCAGTCTCTTGGGGTATAGCATAGTGGTCATCAAAAACTGCAGAGCTCAGTGGTCAGTAAAAACCCTTGTCATTCAACCATAAAGGCAGTATCAGAATTTGGTAAACACACACACAATTTCGAGCACCTCTAATTCTGAGTCCACGTAATTTCTTTCACAAGAAATGAGCAGCGGATTGGAAAAGAAATTGATTTCCAAGAGGATGGATTGGTGATGTCCTCTGCTCAGAAAAGAATGATGCCCAAATCTGACAGTGAGCTGTTAGTCTGATACAGAAATCTATAGATAGGTTGGGGTGTGCAAGGATCGTTGCCTCGGCTAATGTTTCTTTTAAGTTTCATGAATTTGTCTTGTACCTGCTGATCCCAGATCCACGAAGCATTCTTTTTAGCCAGGGCACAAGATACAGTGTGGAGGTCAAGTTTAGAGTCACAAAGCACTTGTAGAAATTACATAGCTTGAGAAAACAGTGTATTTGATTTTTACTGCAATCACACTGTTATCCAGGTTGGGCCATATCCCATCTGCAGATATGAAGTGTCCCAGGAATCTTACTTATTTTCTGCCAAATTGTGACTTGTCTAAGTTCACAGTCACTCCCACCTGTTCAAAGGCTTCCAAAAAATGACACACCACTTCATTGTGGTCAGCCCACGATAATGTTATCCACATAGAGTGTTACACATGATCCCAAGTCTGCAGGATTGGTACTCTTCAGGACTTTAATAAAATCAGCTGATGATATATTTAGCCCAAACAGAAGGCATTCTCAACAGTAATAGTTCTCATAACAGAGAAATTCTGTGTACAGCCTGCAGGGTGAAGAATTATCTACCAGAATCTTGCGTGTAAATCAATTGATGACAAAATTTTTACACCTGAGAAATGTGAAAGCTCATCTAGCTCTGAGGTCTGTCTGTTTCTGGTATAATAGTGTTCTGCTGTCTTGAGTCCAACACTAACCATGCAGACCCATCACATTTATTAACTACCAGTAGTGGTGAATTGTATGAGCTCACCACCCATTCATCTACATCTACATCCATACTCCACAAGCCACCTAACAGTGTGTGGCGGAGGGTACCTTGAGTACCTCTATCAGTTCTCCCTTCGATTCCAGTCTCGTATTGTTTATGGAAAGAAAGATTGTAGTTATGCCTCTTTGCGGGCTCTAATATCTCTGATTTTATCCTCATGGTCTCTTCGTGAGATATGCGTAGGAGGGAACAATAGACTGCTTGACTCCTCGGTGAAGGTATGTTCTCAAAACTTCAATGAAAGCTGGTACCGAGCTATTGAGCATCTCTCTTGCAGAGCCTTCCACTGGAGTTTATCTATCATCTGCGTAACACTTTTGTGATTACTAAATAATCCTGTAACGAAGCGCGCTGCTCTCCATTGGATCTTCTCTATCTCTTCTATCAACCCTATCTGGTACGGATCCCACACTGCTGAGCAGTATTCAAGCAGTGGGCGAACAAGCGTACTGTAACCTACTTCCTTTGTTTTCAGATTGCATTTCCTTAGGATTCTTCCAATGAATCTCAGTCTGGCATCTGCTTTACCGACGATCAACTTTATATGATCATTCCATTTCAAATCACTCCTAATGCATACTCCCAGATAATTTATGGAATTAACTGCTTCCAGTTGCTGACCTGCTATTTTGTAGCTAAATGATAAGGGATCTATCTTGCTATGTATTCGCGGCACATTACACTTGTCTACATTGAGATTCAATTACCATACCCTCCACCAAGCGTCAATTCGCTGCAGATCCTCCTGCATTTCAGTACAATTTTCCATTGTTACAACCTCTCGATACAGCACAGCATCATTTGCAAAAAGCCTCAGTGAACTTCCGATGTCATCCACCAGGTCATTTATGTATATTGTGAATAGCAACGGTCCTATGACACTCCCCTGCGGCACACCTGAAATCACTCTTACTTCGGAAAACTTCTCTCCATTGAGAATGACATGCTGTGTTCTGTTATCTAGGAACTCCTCAATCCAATCACACAATTTGCCTAATAGTCCATATGCTCTTACTTTGTTCATTAAACGACTGTGGGGAACTGTATCGAACGCCTTGCGGAAGTCAAGAAACACCGCATCTACCTGGGAACCCGTATCTATGGCCCTCTTAGTCTCGTGGACGAATAGCGTGAGATGGATTTCACATGACTGTCTTTTTTGAAACCCATGCTGATCCCTACGTAGTAGATTTCTACTCTCCAGAAAAGTCATTATACTCAAACATAATACGAGTTCCAAAATTCTACAACTGATGGACGTTAGAGATATAGGTCTATAGTTCTGCACATCTGTTCGACGTCCCTTCTTGAAAACGGGGATGACCTGTGCCCTTTTCCAATCCTTTGGAACGATACACTCTTCTAGCGACCTACGGTACACCACTGCAAGAAGGGGGGCAAGTTCCTTCGTGTACTCTGTGTAAAATGGAACTGGTATCCCATCAGGTCCAGCGGCCTTTCCTCTTTTGAGCGATTTTAATTGTTTCTCTATCCCTGTTTCCTCTATTTTGATATCTACCATTATGTCATCTGTGCGACAATCTAGAGAAGGAACTACAGTGCAGTCTTCCTCTGTGAAACAGCTTTGGCAAAAGACATTTAGTATTTTGGCCTTTAGTCTGCCGTCCTCTGTTTCAGTACCATTTTGGTCACAGAGCATCTGGATATTTTGTTTTGATCCATCTACTGCTTTGACATAAGACCAAAATTTCTTAGGATTTTCTGCCAAGTCAGTACATAGAAATTTACTTTCAAATTTGTTGAATGCCTCTCGCATAGCCCTCCTCACACTACATTTCGCTTCACATAATTTGTTGTTTGTCTGCAAGGCTTTGGCTATGTTTACGTTTGCTGTGAAGTTCCCTTTGCTTCTGCAGCAGTTTCCTAACTTGGTTGTTTTACCACAGTGGCTCTTTTCCAACTCTTACTATCTTGCTTGGCACATACTCATCTAATGCATATTGTATGATGGTTTTGAACTTTGTCCACTGATCCTCAAACTATTTGTACTTGAGATAAAACTTTTGTGTTGAGCCATCAAGTACTCTGAAATCTGATTTTTGTCACTTTTGTTAAACAGAAAAATCTTCCTACCTTTTCTAATATTTCTATTTACGGCTGAAATCACCAATGCTGTAACCACTTTATGATTGCTGATTCCCTGTTCTGTGTTAACTGTTTCAAATAGTTCAGGTCTGTTTGTCCCCAGAAGGTCTAATATGTTATCACCACAAGTTGGTTCTCTGTTTAACTGTGCAAGGTAGTTTTCAGATAGTGCAGTTAAAAACATTTCACTGGATTCTTTGTCCTTGCCCCCAGTCTATATCTGGTAAATTAAAATCTCCACCCAAGACTATAACATGGTTGGGAAATCTACTCAAAATATTTTCCAAATTTTCCTTCAGGTGTTCTGCCACAACAACTGCTGAGCCAGTGGGCCTATAGGGTCATCCAATTACCATGTCTGAGCCTGTTTTAACTGTGACCTTCACCCAAATTATTTCACATTTTGGATCTCAGTCAATTTCTTTTGATACTATTGCACTTTTTATTGCTATAAACACGCCTCCCCCTTCACTGTCCAGCCTGTCTCTGTGGAATACATTCCAATATGAATTTAGAATTTCATTACTGTTTACATCTAGTTTCAGCCAACTTTCCGTCCCTCGTACTATGTGTGCATTGTGACCATTTATTAATGAGAGCAGTTTGGCACCTTTCTATAGTTGCTCATGCAGTGAACTATTACCACATTAATATTTTTATTCCCTGTTGCGTTTTGCCTACTGCTAACTTGCCGCATCTCAGGAGGCATGTTGTCAGGCTCAGGGAGTGAATTCTCTTACCTAAAAAACCCACATGTGCACTCCATATGTACTCTGTGACCCATGTAGCCACTTCTTGCATGTAGTGCATGCCTGACCTATTCATGGGGACCCTACATTTCTCCACCCGATAGTGGATGTAGAGAAATTTGCACCCCAGATCTCCGCAGAATTGTCTGAGCCTCTGGCTTAAGCCTTCCACTCAGCTCCAAACCAGAGGACCGAGATCGGTTCTGGGAATGACACTACACATAGTTAGCTCAGATTTCACCCTGCAAAAGAGGCTTTCTGCCTTAACCAACTCCACCAGCCACCCATATGAACTGAGGATGACCTCTGAACCCAGACAGCAGGAGTCATTGGTGCCGACATGAGCAACAATTTGCAGTCAGGTGCACCCAGTGCTCTCTATCACCACCGGCAGGGCCTCCTCCACATCTCTGATGAGATCCCCCAGCAAGCAGACAGAGTGAACACTGGCCTTCTCCCCTGACCTTTCCGCTGTTTCCCTAAGGGGCTCCATCACCCGCCTAACATTGGAGCTCCCAATCACTAATAAACCCCTCCTACCATGTGCCTGCTCAGACCTTGCTGAAGTAGCAGCCACATGTCCACTCACAGGCAGAGCGGGCGATGCCACACGGCCAGCCTCCACATTGACCCTCCGCCTTGTGCACCGCGAACGCCGCTGAACCCGCCACTCCCCTTGGGGAGAGGGTGGCCCAACCGCGCCCAGTACCAGCGAAGATGTCTCGACAGAAGGGACTGTGGATTAAGCATGTAACATCTGGGGAGTTCCATACTATGCACCAGACTCCCCACTGCTGCAACACTCAGAGGCAGTAGCCTGGAGACGGGTGACCACAGCCATCAGTACATTCAGCTGTTCGCAAACAGTGGCCAGTTCCTCCTGTGTCCATACACAGCAGTCACACATCCTATCCATCCAAAGAAATCAACAATTTACCATGGAGAGTTAAGTAATCAACTTTTAACTAGACAGCCAATTCACTAAAGGCGGCTGATAGCTGATTAAACTGTGGTTACTAGTCACTTCTTGTTGGAAACTGTCTCGGGACTGTATTCAAAACAAACATGAAATCAATTGACCACTATTACTAGTGCCTTGATCCAGCATGTCATTGATTTCTTCTTCAACTCATGTTTTATATGAAAGTGGAATTGGAATTGTGCTCATACATTCTAAATTGACAGATGAAACCTTGGATCACACTGGGTGCATCCAAACATGTGCATGAATGCCTCCACAAAATATGGTACAGCCTCTGTCAGTCAGCTTCCAGTGTTCCAACGCTGACAGTACACATTTCCACAGTCTTTGCAAGAATGGCATCTTTCTGATGTTGGCTAGACAGGTAGCTCACCTCACAAATGTAGTTCACAAGGAACTCCAGATCAGGTGATGATCCAGATTGAGTATGAGATTTTAAGCAGCTCACCTCTGACTCATCACACAAGATGTACCCAGTAAAAACAAGTACAGTGGGACCTTCCCCAATTTCAGCCATCACGGTTGCAGAAAATTGGTTCCCAGAATTGCTTCTACATTTTGCATGGGCATGATTAGGAAATTCCATTCGAATTCTTACCCCTGACATATAAATATTTTGTGAGTCTGCTTCCTGATTTCAGTACAATTTCCACAGATTTCTCTCCTCACCTTTGTTCCATGCAACAGAAGAGGAGGCCAAGCCTCCGTCTCCTCACATCTTTGAAATGCTGTTTCATTCAGAATGCTGAAGGGATTCCCAGTGTTGATTATGCACATAAGAGATGGTTTAATTGAGATGGTAACTACTGAGTTTTTGGCTTGGACCATCATACTGGTTGTTTCATGCAATAATTCTTCCCTCATATCCTCCTTAGCAATAAGCCATACATTGCAGATTTCTGATATGTTTTGGCTAGTGACAATATGCTCCTCATTTGACAAGCGTTATTGTTGCATGTGTGGTCTGTCATTTGAACATTTGTGACAGAGATTGGCTGACACTTCATCCTGGAGCCATGATGCAGTCTTGCTCCTTGCCACGGTCATTGGGAAATGGTGTTGATTACTGTAACTGGTTCTGTTGCTGTTTGGTGTGCTATTGTTCCTCATGTCAGCATTCTGATCATTGCCACCATTGCAATGCCAGTTGTTTTGGTATGACTGTTGTTGGTTGTTATGCTGGTCATCCCACTGCAAGTGTCTCTCCTGATTCTACTATGTCCGCTACTGTTATCGTATGGGCATGGCCCATAATTATTATGTGGTGCTTGCCACTGTTTGTTCCACAGTCACTCACATCATATTCTAGCTCTTGTAGTATGTTTTTGAATGATTCTACATCACCTTTGCATCTACTGGCTAGGAGTATGTGACAAAGATGTAGTGGCACATTTGTGATACAGCTGCGGATGAGCTCCACTGCCCCATATGGGTTGTACAGGGACTGGTTTCTCTGCAGCATGTTGTCAAAGAAGTGCATGGGACTTGTGAAGGCTGACTAGTGCAAGTGTGGTGGCATTATTATGCTGTGTTTGACTTGTTCCTGTACCTTTCTAACCTATAGGCTGAGATGAAAGCCTCAAGAAATTCGTAAACTGTGTTCTGTGCAAGTGGTCACATTTGGAATGCAAGTCCCAGTTCTAGATAGCCACACATAAATTGGATCTACTGTGCATGAGGCCTCGAGGAAGGTAACAAAAACAGAAACTGGTCAGCCCAGGTCTGATGGTTAATTCCATTCTTTCCATCTCTGAAGACCTCAGATCACCCAACTGTGAGGAAATTTTTGTAGTCAGAGTGATTTGATTCTCAATGACCCGAGTCTCTATCTTCGTTGTATCACCTATCTTTATCGTTGCATATATCTCTCGTATAATTGCATTTGAGGTGGTCCTCCAATAAAGATACACACTCATTTAGGTCCTCTGTGGCACCTCTCTGTCTCTTGTTAACTTTGCATTGTCCTTCTTGGAATCTTAACAAGGACCATGTATCCTCAGTTTCATGCACAATTATTGGTGCAATGTGTACACTAAGCACATGTGCATTTTAAGTTACCCAAACTCTCTTCAAGCTTTAGTAGGTCATGCTTCAGTTTAAAACTTTCCTCCTCACAATTTAGTTTAAGTTATTGGAAATGTTCTTCGAGCAAGGAAATGTGCATAGCATGGTTTCCTATTTTGGTATCTGCAGACCTATTGTCTGCTGCCCTTGAGATTTCCACTAATTCTAGGACTATCTCATGTTCCTGTAGGTACTGTTCTCTGAGAGCCTGGAAATCCCACTCTATACTGTGTCTGCTTTCTTTGGTTGCTTTGGTCTCTTGTGCCTGCCCCTGCTTCCATTGTGTTGAGTCACACATCCTACAGAATCAAACACTTTCACAGAAAATTCCTATGCAGAGTGTAGTCAGAGGTCAGGGTTATCATATGGAGGATATCTGTATGTGAAGGATCTGGTTAGGAATTGGTGATTGTGATGAAGGTGTCCATAAAAATGAGGTACCTTTTAACATGTAAGGTGGGTAGATGATTTCTGGATATACGTGACTGAAAAATCTTTGGTCTTTAAATGAACTAGGTTGCTCGATCTGCACATTCACTTGAATAAATATTAAATAAATAACTTGGCCACATGTATCAGTTGGTGGGGAGGCTTGCGTGTCTCAGCGATACAGATAGCCGTACCGTAGGTACAACCACAACGGAGGGGTATCTGTTGAGAGGCCAGACAAATGTGTGGTTCCTGAAGAGGGGCAGCAGCCATTTCAGTAGTTGCAAGTCTGGACGATTGACTGATCTGGCCTTGTAACAATAACCAAAATGGCCTTGCTGTGTTGGTACTGCGAACAGCTGAAAGCAAGGGGAAACTACGGCCGTAATTTTTCCCGAGGGCATGCAGCTTTCCTGTATGATTAAATGATGATGGTGTCCTCTTGGGTAAAATATTCCAGAGGTAAAATAGTCCCCCATTTGGATCCCCGGGTGGGGACTACTCAAGAGGATGTCATTATCAGGAGAAAGAAAACTGGCATTCTACGGATCGGAGCGTGGAATGTCAGAGCCCTTAATCGGGAAGGTAGGTTAGAAAAATTAAAAAGAGAAATGAATAAGTTAAGGTTAGATATAGTGGGAATTAGTGAAGTTTGGTGGCAGGAGGAACAAGACTTTTGGTCAGGTGAATATAGGGTTATAAATACAAAATCAAATAGGGGTAATGCAGGAGTAGGTTTTAACAATGAATAGGAAAATAGGAATGCGGGTAAGCTACTACAAACAGCATAGTGAATGCATTATTCTGGCCAAGATAGATACAAAGCCCACACCTACTACTGTAGTACAAGTTTATATGCCAACTAGCTCTGCAGATGACGAAGAAATTGAAGAAATGTATGATGAAATAAAAGAAATTATTCAGATAGTGAAGGGAGACAAAAATTTAATAGTCATTGGTGACTGGAATTCGAGTGTAGGAAAAGGGAGAGAAGGAAACGTAGTAGGTGACTATGGATTGGGGCTAAGAAATGAAAGAGGAAGCCGCCTGGTAGAATTTTGCACAGTGCACAACTTAATCATAGCTAACACTTGGTTTAAGAATCATGAAAGAAGGTTTTATACATGGAAGAACCCTGGAGATACTAAAAGGTATCAGATAGATTATATAATGGTAAGACAGAGATTTAGGAACCAGGTTTTAAATTGTAAGACATTTCCAGGGGCAGATGTGGACTCTGACCACAATCTATTGGTTATGACCTGTAGATTAAAACAGAAAAAACTGCAAAAAGGTGTGAATTTGAGGAGATGGGACCTGGATAAACTGAAAGAACCAGAGGTGGTACAGAGTTTCAGGGAGAGCATAAGGGAATAATTGATAGGAATGGGGGAAAGAAGTACAGTAGAAGAAGAATTGGTAGCTTTGAGGAATGAAGTAGTGAAGGCAGGAGAGGATCAAGTAGGTAAAAAGATGAGGGCTAGTAGAAATCCTTGGGTAACAGAAGAGATATTGAATTTGATTGATGAAAGAAGAAAATATAAAAATGCAATAAATGAAGCAGGCAAAAATGAATACAAGCATCTCAAAAATGAGATTGACAGGAAGTGCAAAATGGCTAAGCAGGGATGGCTCGAGGACAAATGTAAGGATGTAGAGGCTTATCTCACTAGTGGTAAGATAAATAGTGCCTACAGGAAAATTAAAGAGACCTTTGGAGATAAGAGAACCACTTGTATGAACATCAAGAGCTCAAATGGAAACCCAGTTCTAAGCAAAGAAGGGAAAGCAGAAAGGTGGAAGGAGTATATAGAGGGTCTATACAAGGGCAATGTACTTGAGGACAATATTATGGAAATGGAAGAGGATGTAGATGAGGATGAAATAGGAGATGCGATACTGCGTGAAGAGTTTGACAGAGCACTGAAGGACCTTAGTCGAAACAAGGTCCCTGGAGTAGACAACATTCCATTGGAACTACTGACAGCCCTGGGAGAGCCAGTCCTGACAAAACTCTACCATCTGGTGAGTAAGATGTATGAAATGGGCGAAATACCCTCAGACTTCAAGAATAATATAATAATTCCAATCCACAAGAAAGCAGGTGTTGACAGATGTGAAAATTACCGAACTATCAGTTTAATAAGCCACAGCTGCAAAATACTAATACAAATTCTTTACAGACGAATGGAAAAACTAGTAGAAGCCAACCTCGGGGAAGATCAGTTTGGATTCCGTAGAAATACTGGAAGACGTGAGGCAATACTGACCTAACGCCTTATCTTAGAAGAAAGATTAAGGAAAGGCAAACCTACGTTTCTAGCATTTGTAGACTTAGAGAAAGCTTTTGACAATGTTGACTGGAATACTCTCTTTCAAATTCTAAAGGTGGCAGGGGTAAAATGCAGGGAGCGAAAGGTTATTTACAATTTGTACAGAAACCAGATGGCAGTTATAAGAATCGAGGGACATGAAAGGGAAGAAGTGGTTGGGAAGGGAGTGAGACAGGGTTGTAGCCTCTCCCCGATGTTATTCAATCTGTACATTGAGCAAGCAGTAAAGGAAACAAAAGAAAAATTCAGAGTAGGTATTAAAATCCAAAGAGAAGAAATAAAAACTTTGAGGTTCTCTGATGACAGTGTAATTCTGTCAGAGACAGCAAAGGACATGGAAGAGCAGTTGAATGGAACGGACAGTGTCTTGAAAGGAGGATATAAGATGAACATCAACAAAAGGAAAACAAGGATATTGGAATGTAGTCGAATTAAGTCAGGTGATGCTGAATGAATTAGATTATGAAATGAGACACTTAAAGTAGTAAAGGAGTTTTGCTATTTGGAGAGCAAAATAACTGATGATGGTTGAAGTAGAGAGGATATAAAATGTAGACTGGCAATGGCAAGGAAAGAGTTTCTGAAGAAGAGAAATTTGCTAACATCGAGTACAGATTTAAGTGTCAGGAAGTCATTTCTGAAAGTACTTATATGGAGTGTAGCCATGTTGTTTTTGTTGTGGTCTTCAGTCCTGAGACTGGTTTGATGCAGCTCTCCATGCTACTCTATCTTGTGCAAGATTCTTCATTTCCCAGCACCTACTGCAACCTACATCCTTTTGAATCTGCATAGTGTATTCATCTCTTGGTCTCCCTCTACGATTTTTACCCTCCACGCTGCCCTCCAATACTAAATTGGTGATCCCTTGATGCCTCAGAACATGTCTTACCAACCGATCCCTTCTTCTGGTCAAGTTGTGCCACAAAGTTCTCTTCTCCCCAATCCTGTTCAATACTTCCTCATTAGTTATGTGATCTACCCATCTAATCTTCAGCATTCTTCTGTAGCACCACATTTCGAAAGCTTCTGTTCTCTTCTTGTCTAAACTGTTTATCGTCCATGTTTCACTTCCATACATGGCTACACTCCATACAAATACTTTCAGAAATGACTTCCTGACACTTAAATCTATACTCGATGTTAACAAATTTCTCTTCTTCAGAAACGCTTTCCTTGCCATTGCCAGTCTACGTTGTATATCCTCTCTACTTCAACCATTATCAGTTATTTTGCTCCCCAAATAGAAAAACCCCTTTACTACTTTAAGTGTCTCATTTCTTAACCTAATTCCCTCAGCATCACCCGACTTAATTCGACTACATGTAGCCATGTATGGAAACGAAACATGGACGATAAATAGTTTGGACAAGAAGAGAATAGAAGCTTTTGAAATGTGGTGTGACAGAAGAATGCTGAAGATTAGATGGGTAGATCACATAACTAATGAGGAAGTATTGAATAGGATTGGGGATACGAGAAGTTTGTGGCACAACTTGACCAGAAGAAGGGATCGGTTGGTAGGACATGTTCTGAGGCATCAAGGGATCACCAATTTAGTATTGGAGGGTAGCGTGGAGGGTAAAAATCGTAGAGGGAGACCAAGAGATAAATACACTAAGCAGATTCAGAAGGATATAGGTTGCAGTAGGTACTGGGAGATGAAGAAGCTTGCCCAGGATAGAGTAGCATGGAGAGCTGCATCAAACCAGTCTCAGGACTGAAGACCACAACAACCAACAACATGTATCAGTTGCACAGCAGATAGCAGTAGGATGTAAAAATCAAAGTTTGCTAGGAAATATGTAAGCATATTTGCTGGTAAAAATAACACGTTTATTGAAGATACAACTGAACAAACTAATGAACTATAGCAACTAATAAATGGGGGATGATTGCTGTTCTGCATAACACTCCTCACTGACTTACAAAATTGGTGACCCCAGCACAATTTATCATTAACTATTAATATGGAAGGATCAGAGGAATCTTTTCATAGTGACTTCACACACATATACACATTTAATAGATATTCCAGACAAATATAATAACAAAGAAAAACTTCACCAGTATGCATATGCTTTGCAAAAGGTCATTCCCTTAGTTTGAGTTCATTGATAGTAATAAACTCTTAATAGTTGTACCACAGAAGAAATTGTGAAACTAATTTGGAAGTTTTACCCCGAGAATCAGTAACATGTGACATGTAACAATTCTAACAATCTCTGGACATGTGTTGTCTCAAACAAAAATTCTGCATAAAATGAGTGGTAAAATTCTGAATAGCAAACCAAATTGGACAGTGTACATTACTGTGAGACATGATCTGTGAACATAGGGCTCTCAGATACACACTTAACATGTGCTGAGACAACAAAGACATGTGGAAACTAGATTGCAAACTGAAATTGAAAGTAGCAAAGTTTCAGAAATCTGTTCAATTCTACTGTACTTGTAAGATCACCAATGAATTAAATCGGACTGAACTGAGAAGATGCATCACGAGTCCACAAGTCTGAACAGAGGTAGAGCAGAACAACAGCTTTCATGCATGGCTAAGTGTGACTGGTTATAATGTTGTGAAGTTAACAAGAAACATTTTGTATGCTGCTCAATGAGCAATGAGCGATGAGAGCAAGACATTAATTTTTACTGAAGCTAAAATCTAGAAAAATAAGATAACGAATTAACTACAAACAGGCACATTCACAAATGGTCAGTGTCACCCGTCTTGAATCTTCCAGAACACTGCCAAGTGTAGTCTTTTGGAATCCATGCATCCCATTTCTCCAGAAGTGCTCAGAGAGCTCCCTGTTGTGTCATGCCAACCTATACAAGAGCTTCAACCAAAGCAAACAGGAATCTCTTTCCTACATGGTATGTGCTTTACAGGGCTGGCTATTCTGACACAGTAGCAGACTACTTTTACTCCCACAGATCTAGATATTGAAATTTATCTTGTACATTCTCATTCATGTTTTCCATTCATCAGATAAGAGGAGGTAAGGATGTACATACTGACATATTGCACATTGATGTATTGAATATGTATGAGGGGCTCCGATAATTACCAAAAATCTTAGTAAGTGAAATAAAGATAACACTTAGACGCTCAGTCTTTTTTTTTATGTAGTTTACAGTTTGCACCCAGAATTGAGGTACTAGACATGGTTACATTAAGTTAAATGTTAATCAAAAATGATGAAGAGGCTCATGTAGAGACCCTTCAATTGTTCTTACCCATCTAGCCCCATCTCTGTTCCCATTCCAGCACTACACACCCTGTATTCCACCAATCCACAGTCTTTTTACTTCTCTCCTTCCACCCGCCCACCCTGCTGCCCTCAATCCACACCCTCTGCAGTCTAACCTCCTGATTCCATCTAGCTGCCCTTCTCTCTCCACCTCTTTCCTGTATGCTCCTACCAGCAGCAATTTACCATTCCCTGCCCCTATACCTCCCCACCCCAGCTCCCTCCTTACCCCCACCGACCAGTTGCTTCTCCCATTATGTTCTGCTGCTTACAGACTAACCTCAGTAACCAGAGGCTGTTGCCGTGTGTGTGTGTGTGTGTGTGTGTGTGTGTGTCCATTATGTTCTGCTGCTTGCAGACTAACCTCAGTAACCAGAGGCTGTTGCCGTGTGTGTGTGTGTGTGTGTGTGTGTGTGTGTGTGTGTGTGTGTGTGTGTGTGTGTGTGTGTTTCCCACGAAGGCCTTGCTGGCCAAAACCTCATTGGATCAACATCTACAGAATCCAGATTGACAGTGGCTTAGGAGCTGCCTGTTTCTAACACCAGACCAGGTGACATGACCATTTGCTCCAATGTCTTCCTACAAAGTTCATTAATGTGACATCCCAGTAACTAATGGGACATGTTTGGTCCTTTTCTGGTTTGGGGAGATGTTTCAAAATTGCCCCTCTCCATGAGTTGGGAAATGTCCTGCTTGTTATATCAAACGGAAACATTCAAGAAGGATTTCCTTTGATGCTATTTGCAAGTGTCATAGCATGTTATACTGGATTTGATCATGACCAGGTGCAGTATTACAAGCTTCAGAAGTGCCGAATCCAGCTCCCACATCGAGAAAGGGAAGTTGTGACACACAGAATTGTTGGATTTGAAGTCCAGCACACCCGTTTCCATGTTCCACTGTAGTGGTAGGATACTGGATCCTGGCTGGCAGTGACAGTAGTTGTTGCAAACTGTTCTGCCATTGTCTGAGTGTTGCTTCCTGGCAGTGTTTGGACACTCACCTGCTTCAGCACCACTACTGTTAGTAAAGACTGCATTTACCAGAAATCCTCCTGTTGGCTTCTCATACTTTTGTGAAACAAGTGGATGACTGCTGCAGTCCAGAAATGCATGCCATGGCCTATTCTTGGTCTCCTATATTATGTGTTGAGCTTTGGCTTACATAACTAGAAAGGCTGCAAGCTTTTCTAGTGTTGGGTGGCAGTTAAATGACTGCAGAGCTGCATCTCTGACCCAGATTGCTGAGCGGCATGAGTCACTCCTCAAAAGTACTGCCTGCTTCCAAAGATGACCTGACAACTTCAGAATGGATAAGTCGGTGGCATGATAGATCACAGATTTGATACGGTCCACCCATTCCTGAATGCTACCTCAATACTCAAACATAGCCAGCTGCCTGAGCAGCATCCAGTTACATCTGCTGATCATTCATTTTGGCAGCTTCCTTTCAAGTGTTGCTCTGTCTGGTGCGATGTGGTCACTGGAATGAAGGATTGCATGTCTTGTAGAGCAGAAAGAGAGATCAGTAGCAGATGACAGTCCAGTAGAAACACATAAGTGGGAGGGATTCCTGTCTTCTGATATGATATGTGGTGAATTCACTGATGTTCCACTGTAGGACTGGAGCCATATTATCAGTAAGGCTTTTCTTTCACCCTGTCTCTCCACAAAGGTGAGGATCCTGCAACGGATGGAGACTTAGTCTTGGGGCTAAATGGTTGCCCCCAGCAGACTTTGTATTTCATTGGCTCTGAAGCAGAACCATTAGATCCACCAGATGGAATAACGTTCTCATGGTCTGATGGTTCAAGAGTTATGGTTCGACCTACCCCAAGATACAACTAAATCAGTCAGTGGAGAAAGGAATTATGTCACTTTTCTTACTTTTCAGGAGAGACAAGAAACTGTCTTATTGTTAAGCTATTTGACAGATTGAATTGAAATTTTTGGCATTTGTTGTACACTAATCATACATACTGTCAATGAAAATGATTTTCATGTATTCTGAAAAGTATCTTTTCAAAAAAAATTGAAAATTTATAACATAGTTTCTTTCTCCAATCAACACACAAATTTAGCACTTTGGTGAGTATAACACATTCAGAATTATACATTTCTAGTCTAAAACTCAAATTTATTGATTAACTAATGGAAAATTATCTTCAGCTGAACCTGAAACCAACTCCTTCATAGAATTTGAAGTTCTGGATAGTTCAAAATTTATCATAGTGAGTTATTATTTGTAGTTGTCCAATATCTCCTCATAAAAAATCTCAGCATTTTCTCCATGGATGTACTTAACAGATTCTAAATATCTTAAATTTTCTTTTTACTGATTGTAACCTTTTTCCCATCATGTAGCCTTTGCAACCCAATGAAGCAAGTTTAATTTTTGCCACATTAAAGGGGTGATTGATAGAGCTGCGTATAATGCGAATTTCATAATGAAATTCTTTGAACATTGCCACAGAAAAAAATCTTGGGATATGCCGTTTCCTTAGACTGTACATTTTTTTGTTGGTTAGGCCGCCCTGTGTCAAAGTCCATTATGTCTTCACTTTCCACCATAACGACTGTAACTACAGAAATACTGTTTGCTGTTATTTACACATGCTCTTTAGGGGTGTAAACTTGGTCACATTTCTGTATTTGTCTCTTTAGTGTTTGAAACACGTGGCCATAAGGGAGAAACGAGTGACCTCTTTCAGGAAATCTGCGAGTGATTTTTTAAAAAAAAATTCTGTCAGTGCAATACTGGAGTAAGGACTACAGCATTATTTTTATTTTGGCCAGGTGCTCCATCTGAGAACAGGTGTACTTCTGTAACATACTTCGATACATAGTTTTCAATGTAGTGGTACAGTAATGAACATACCTCATTCTCTTTTTCACTTCACCTTCATGATACAAGTGCACTGTGGAATGCCGGGACTTTACATCATAAATACAGAAACAGTTAACCCACAGCTGATGTCAGTAGAATATTTCCTGCACAGGGATGTTTGGCAGAGGCAAGTTTTGCATTAAGTTAGTCCAACAATGTCATCCCTGCCCGTACATTCTTGCTGAGTTGTTTTAATGAATTAATAAAATGTTCTGTTAATGAATATCTAACTCAAGTTATGCAGCTGTCTTACTACTGCCAGAGATATGTGGAATTTTTAACTTAGCCTGAAGTTCCTCACATTTGCCACATACATCAATTTGGAGATTCACATTTGGTTCTTTGTAAGGGACATTTTGTGCATGGTTTTCAGATCCAAGGGTGTGTATCAGTATTTCATTTCCTTCCCAGGATAGTGATGTGGGTATCTATCAAATTTATTTCATTTTCCAAAAATTTGGTTGTGTATGGCTTTGTTCCACATAAGTCCTTTGGAATTTGGCCTTTAACTGGTAAATTCCAAATACAAGAAGACATTTCTGTGATACAGCATGAAGACTGAGAAAAGCACATTTGCAGATGTGGACTCTTCCACCACAGACAATGGCTTGGTAAACACCTCAATGCCTTTTCTTGATGCTACTGATATCTTTTCTTGGCAAACAATTCATTATGTCACTTGCCACAATTGACCTATGTCGATAAATATCCTGATTTTTTCCCATGTTTAAAAAGTTTGAAAGTATCTTGATGTGATCACCCTCACTGATATGTTGGAAACATTCCATTCAGCATCTGGAATTTATTAAGTAATCACAAAGCATGTAGCACATGCTGTGGAATTCATGTTATACTGAACTTGTTGAATGGGTAAATGTCAGTACTGATACCTTATCTGCAATCAGCACTGATTGATTTTCCAGGAACAGCTTTCCCACTGCAGTCATTATATGGCAACCTGTGAACTCTAGTCTCCTAGATTCTCTTCCTCTTGTGCTCACTTTCATTTTGCTTTTGTTTGGGAGACATTTCAAATGATGATATTCAATAACTTACAACAATCAACAATAACCATGACACATCAGGACATCTGACCCAAGTTAGTGATTCATTACACACTCTATGCCTGTGTGCTACAAGCCATCACCATCTAATTTGAAGGTGGTGTAGTACAAGCTCACAGACATAGTTTCCTGGTAGCATGCAACGTGCAGCAGAGAAAGGAACTAAGTAAATGACTAGATTCCTTTCTCCTCAGGACATAACAAGTCAACCTCATGTTATTGCCACAGGAAGAAGTCAAACATAGTTCATTCATGACACTAAGGTGTGTCATGGTCTGTTTAATACATTTATTTAAAAAAAGTGAAAATTTTCAGAAAGTAACTTAATTCCTTTCCCCATTAGCTGATTCAATTTTGTTCCTCATTACTGATTCAGAGTACCTACGACATACTACTTTCCTGAAGTTCATGCTAGTAGCATCGCATACATCATAACCATGAATGCCATGCTATTTAATTTATTTGTGAGGTACTGTTTATGGGAGGCCCATGAAAAACTTTTACCCAGTTGCATTCCTAAGATTTTCACAGACCTGTAGAACCTAGTTTTTGTGATGGATCTGATTGTCACTTACCTTTGCTGTTTTTGTTTTAAACTGCATTAAATTAGATTTATCATGTTTAATTTAAACCCATTTAGTCTAAACTAGTTATCTAGTTTTCCTAATGTATTTATGACAGTTTGAGGAATTTGGTCAGTACATTCATAGTTTCAAATGATTACAGATGTGTTATTTCCAAATAAAACTGAGTTGTAGCCATTTTTAAGCAGATGATCTGTTATATGAAACAGAAATAGAATGGAACCTAACACTGAACCTTGAAGTAGTCATTGTGAATTTTTCTGTCAATGCAAGTCACATCCTTACTACAGTATTATTATTATTCTCTGATGTTATAAACTGTCTTTTGTTGGTTATGTAGGACCTAAACCATTCTGGTACAGTGCCCATGATTCCATATTTTTCCAGTTTAGAGAGTAGCAATGGTTCACACTATCAAAGGCCTTTGACATGTCACAAAAAATTCCTGTGGAATACAGAAAGTTGTCTAGATAGGAGCTAATTTTGTTTGCAGCTTGGTTGACAGCAGATATGTTGCTTTGGTGTTTTTGAAACCCAGTTTTTGAAACTGTATTAATTTTTTTGTACAAAATTGTGAATGTTTATAATGATATTTTTTCACATATATTTGAAAGTGAAGAAGAAGAAAGTTTTCAGAAATCGTTTCTCATGTGATCTTTTGTGCCTTTTTTGAATTGTGGTACTTAAGAGTAACCTGCAAACAACCTTCTTCAGAAGACTGATTAACTGTTGCGGATAGTGGCTGCACAATTTTTTTAGACACTTGATTTAGACACTTGGTATTCCATCCCACCTTGCTGATGTTTTATCTTTCAGTGATAGTGTTACATTTTTTATTTCTTTTGCTGTAGTTTTCCCAAATTTATTGAAAGTGTAACCTTCAAATTGCTCAGTGCCAAAGAAATTTAAGTTACCATGTAATTTTTTACATTAATGTTTGATTTTTTTACATTTATAAAGATTGTGAATCACTTGTGAATCACTTGTGAATTATTTGTAAGGATTTATGAGGAACATAATGTAGCTCACATTTTTGTTATTGTTGCTAACTCATACTCAATTCTTATGTCATTGCTTATTAACTTACCTTTTCTGCTTCTACATGTCATAAGCATCCTGGTTTCTTTATGAAACTGTAAGTTTTCTGAGATTCACATCTTTCACACTAGTATTAAAAATTAAAAGAAAACACTTTTTAATGACATATGTATACATCAGCAGAACTATACTGATTTTAAATACATTTCCATGATAATGCAAATTTTTGTATTCTTATTCTTGGTTCCATCCCTACAGTGTGATCAAAAGAGGGCTGCTTCACTATTTTGAAATATTTTGATTTTTTCACACGATTACCATATAATTGAGAAGTTCAAAACAGTTCTTTTTTTTAATTACCTTGCACCATTAGTGAATGGTGGCTATTTTTATTTGTAAATGCATGACAGTCTTTCAATTTGGAGACATTGGCATTAATTTGAATATTGCTGTACTGGGTTAAGTTATAATACTACAATTGACATGATTGCTTTTAGAAAAGTCTCCTTCATTGTTAATTACCAAAAATATCCTAAAATCAAAGATAACCAGTCAAAATTTCAGTATCCATTGTGGATGATGAACTGTGACTGTGGTTTAAATTGGTGTTTATCTGGCAATATATATGCAACCAGTCACTTTTTTATAATTTTTTATTCTCTGTAAAAACATTGAATGTTTACATGCTGTGAGTCAGTGTAAAACAAAGTGTAGCTAACTACTGTGTTATTTTTGTGCATACTTTAATAATGTATGTTATATGAAGCAGTCTGAAATGGATACCACTAGGTAGTGCACTCACCTGCACTGCATCTAGCTACACTTGGTCCACAACATAATGTTCTTGTAACATCTCCATCTGATGATAAGCCTGCAGTGGCTCAAAAACATGTTCATAGTTGAATAAATAATAAAAAAGTTACTGGCTGCATATTTATTACCAGATAAATGCCAACCAGTCAAAATGACCTCAAAAGTTTGGTGTTGAAAATTTAGAAAATCTCCTTCTTAGACCCAAAAATAACAACTGGAGTCTGATTTATCAGAGCATATTTTTTCTTAACTGCCTGACTTATATAGAGCAAGAGCACTGCAAGAGTTTCCTTAATTTTTTATACATTTTTGAAATTTGAAAATATAATGTTTTAAATTTTGGGCAGGACTGAATGCAAAAATTTAATTTTTGCGCATTTTGAACACCTATCTGACAGAAAAGTACTGTAAAAATTTTAACTTGGAATTTGACTGTGAACAAAATATGAATTTTTGAAAATAAGGAAATAATTCACATTATGCTACAATTGATCCTATGGATGTTGCCTATTTACATGGTTTGCTGTTTGATTGTAGTAAAATTTAGTTGTAACCCGTATTTAGTTTACACTGTCACATTATATTTATTTTGTATTATTTATTTTAATAATAAAATGTTAAGCAATAGAAGCTTTTGCTTTAGTGCTGGGTTTAAAAAATTGCCCATTTTCATAGGTTTATTCTTGATTAAGTAGCACGTTATTACAAGTTCAAATTCATAAAAGTAAAATAATAAACATGTGAAATTTCTCTGTTGTTGGGAAGGCTACAGTTTTGTGCATGTGTTTAGTCCTCAAGACAATTGTGTACATGAGCTTAGTGGACAGAGTAACAAGCCTGCACAGGAGCCCATTAGTCAGTGACAAGTGAACTATGTTCACCTCTGCAGTTGTTGGGTGTGGCATTATTGTAGTCAGTCTGTTCAGGAACCACTGTTTGAATGGATGTACCTACTTTATTGAGAGAGTAGAATATTTAATGTGCTTTTGTAATGAGTGGTGATTTTTAATTAACTATAAGGAAATTTGAAAGACTAGTTGGAATAGAACAAAGTGAATGAATAGTGCCCTAACAGGCAGATAGTAAGTGAAGTGTGTCATAAAACAGTTTATGGATCAGTTTCAGAAAATGTTAATGACTTTGTTTAGTTATGATTAAGTTCTTCTGTATCATCAGTTTGTGAGTGTCATGAGAAAAAAATATTCTTAAGTACAATCACATTTTTTGAAAAATAAACTGCTCTGATCCACTCAAAGTTCATAAAAAGCCACTTATTAAAAGTTTGAGGGAAATAAACTTGAACATTTTTCCTGTTAAGTGTGAGTAAAACAGCTTCCCGAGTGAAACATAATGTGATTCCTGGAAATTTCCTGTGCCCAAATTGTCACTCGAAAATATTTATCATGAATCTAGAAACAGAATCATATAATCTTGTTAATGACATTTTGATTCCTAATGAGGAAGCTATTAGCAAATTGGATTTTGCTTGTTCTAATTTAGAGGTATCTCCTGCTTTGAAAACAAGAAAATTGAGTAGTAGAAAAACAAAATTAGCTACTGAAAGCAAGGTACAATGAATTTTAGACAAAATTTAAAAAATTTTAGACAAAATTAAAAGAAATTTAGAATCATATTTTAATAATGCACATATCAACAGTATTTCTAAAAAAAGAAGTAAACCTTCCTCCAGAATCATCTGCCACTGAATATTTGAGCTTAATCAAGAAATTGAAAATCAAGTGTTCAGTGGCATCTAAAGAGGAAAAAGTTAAAATTTTAAGTTTGCCTGTCACAGTCATGATTTCATTCTGATCATTTGGTCATCAGAGTAACCCAAAAATTAGTGAAAGAGCAAGGCATTCTACCAGTTTTAGGATAGAAGAAACAACTGAAAACATCTAGCAGTTTTTTGAAGAAGATGAAACTAGTAGAATGTTCTCAGGTAGCAAAGATAGCAAAAAGAATGTTGTAAATGGAGCTTAAGTACAAGGCAGAAATGACTAGTTGGAATAGAACAAAATGGATGAATAGTGCCCTAACAGACAGATAGTAAGTGAAGTTTTCAAAAAGGCTCATCCTGAATGCAAAATTCAAAGGTCAAAATTTTGTGATCTTCACTCTAAATGATGTATTTTGGATGGCTCCTCATGAACACACTCTGCACATGTTTGTTTATATCATCAGAATGTCAAACTGACAACTGTTGGTGCAGAACTCAATGATTTTAACTACAAAGAGTTACTAGAGTTAATGATTTGTGACACTAGCAATTATGACTGCATAATGCCCTGGTAAAGAAACCACTCTTGAATTGTTTAATGAAATCTGAGAAGGAAATGCCAGGCAGTGTTGGCTTCAAACAGTGGGTCACAACTGACAGGACTGAAATGATAAGCTGTTAAATCTCAGGAAGAGTAATTTGAATCTTTAATTGATATCTTAGAAAACCTCAAAAGTCACCACTATTTTCATAAAACCCAAACAAGTTTTTGAAGGACAAAAAACAACAACTTTATGAAACTCAATACACAGTCCTAGCTAATTCTGCAGAAAACTTTACATTTGGGGTTTGGGATGAAACACAAGGATACCACTGGGTCAATGACTAGGCAATACTGCAACCATTTCTTCTGTACTTCAAGAATAAGACGAATTCTGCAGTTCTTCAATTTGCATTCTAAGTTACTACTAGGAGCACAACACTTCAGTTGTCCATATATTTCAAAAGTATGTAACAAACTGCATAAAAGAAAAGTTGCCCAAGGTTGAAAAGCTCACATACTTTTTGAATGGAAGTGGTACTCAACACAAGAACAAAAAGAATTTTTCAAATCTTTGCTAAAACAAAGTAGATTTTGGATTGGAGGCAAAATGGCTGTTTTTGGCTTCTTGCCATGGGAAGAATGCATGTGATGGAACAGGAAGTACAACAAAACATCTAGTGACTTACTGTAAGTCAGCGTACAAAGTGCATCTCTGTCATTCAGTGGAATGACATAGTGGCATGTCTGTATGATAGACAGTGGTGGGTTGCAAAGGCTAAAAAGAATAATTTTGGAAAACAATGATGTTTTTGTGTATTTTTACCAACCTACTGGCCCAAGAATAGGCTAAAAAGAATAATTTTGGAAAACAATGATGTTTTTGTGTATTTTTACCAACCTACTGGTCCAAGAATTTCATTCAAGAACTCTACTAGTGACAAAGTTTGGATATGAATGAAAAACATGTTAAGGAAACTGTCAGTGCTTGAACTTGCCACAGCAATGGGGAGGCCTTATTCTATGTCAGAAAAACTGTCTGAAGAAATAAGTATTCTTAAAAACCACCATTAGGATTAGGAAGCACCACATCTCGAAAGAGTGTTAACTGAAAATATTTATTTTAAATTTGTCAAGCTAATGTAAATGTTTAGTTCAGTAATTTTTCAAGTCTTTCCCTATAATTCAGTACCTTAACTTCAATAACAATTGATTACACCCTGCCAACACAGCACATGAATTAGGCAACAGCCAAAAGATCAGTGGTAGTGTAATGTGAATTATTTCCTCATTTTCGAAGGTTAATATCTTTGTTCACAGTCAAATAACAGTGTTAAAATTTTACAGTTCTGTGCTATCATATAGGAGCAGAGAAAGTGCAAAAATCAAAAATTTATATTCAGTCCTACCAGAGATAACTAGCCCCAGACTTTTTGTAAAAAAATAAAGATTTTCAAATTTCAAAAACTTATAAAAATTAAGGAAACCTAAATCAGTGTTCTTGCTCTATATAAGCTATTAGTTTATGATATCTAACTACAAAAAATATATGCTCTGATGAATCACTCCTTGGTTGTATTTTTGGGTCTTAAAAGTGGATTCCCTAAATTTCCAATACCAAACTTCTGAGGTCATTTTGACTGGTTATTTTAGAATTTCATATATTTGGGGTAGTAAACAGTCTTGTAGAGGAGACTTTTCTAAAAACAAGCATGTCAATTACAATGTTGTAACTTAACCCTGTGCAGAGATATTCAGATTAATGCTAATGTCTCCAAAATGAAAAACTGTTTTGAACTTCTCAATTAAAGGGTAATCACATATTTTAAAAAATCAAAATATTTAAAAGTGATTAAGTAACCAACTTAATTTTTATTGGATCACTTTGCTTGGATTGATCTTGTTGCTGATTGCTCATAAAAAAGAAATAGGCAGTATATTAAATTCATATTTCAGAGAAACTGATTCACATTCTTGCCATTAAATAACACACTCAGCTCAACTGTCACTTATAAAACAGAAGAAAATTTTTCCTGATCAATGGTCTGTCTCCTGGACTAGGGTCTACTCATTGAGACTTGTTATTTAGACATAAGGTCATCATCAAATAACTGTGCATTCAATCTAATGACAAACCATTTTAATATGTCTATCAGGTTGAGGGAAACATATTTATGGTCTACAACATGGGGACAAATGATCATCCTATTGGTGAAATTGGAGTGAAAGTGAATGACAATCAGTACCATGTGGTCCGATTCACAAGGTCAGGAGCTAACTCAACAATTCAAGTTGATGATTACAACATTCAGACTAACCATCCAGCCGGTAAGAATTTATTATTTGTATTATTTGATAGTTTTCACATATGGTGTTCTGCTTTGACATCATAATTGCTCAAAAAAACATTTTACAAGCTTGTGTCTGTGTATGTGCAGATGGATATATGTGTGTGTGTGTGTGTGTGTGTGTGTGTGTGTGTGTGTGTGTGAGTGAGTGAGTGTATACCTGTCCTTTTTCCCCGCAAGTGAAGTCTTTCCGCTCCTGGGATTGGAATGACTCCTTACCCTCTCCCTTAAAACCCACATCCTTTCGTCTTTCCCTCTCCTTCCCTCTTTCCTGAAGAAGCAACCGCTGGTTGTGAAAGCTTGAATTTTGTGTGTATGTTTGTGTTTGTTTGTGTGTCTATCGACCTGCCAACGCTTTTGTTTAGTAAGTCACATCATCTTTGTTTTTAGATATATTTTTCCCACGTGGAATGTTTCCCTCTATTATATTCAAATGCAATTTAAAATATGTATACATCACAGAAGTAAGTGAATTGAATTATTGTAATTACAAATCCTTATAAATTGTAAAACATAAATCACAGATCAGAAATAAAAGTGCAAATCTCAGTAATGACAGATAAAGTAACATTCTCACTGAACCAACAGGTTTTCTCAGTGCAGACTGGCCCACACATCTTCATCACATGCTGTATTTGGGCTATTATGTGTACCCTGGACCGCAACCAGATTGTGAACTATTATTGGTCTCATGCTGTTATTTATAGCTGAGTTTGATTCCCAACACCCACTATGCCCAATGATGCTCCATTGTTGTTTGGAGCTTGCACCGATATTCCATGAAATGCAAATTCTCTCAGAAATTCCAACTTGGTGTATGTGATGGCCAGCAATATTTTAATAAATTGAGTGCCTGACCACAAGCATGAATGAAATTGAAACTGATGTCCTCGTTTATTATTTACTTAATTACACGGTCCCAGAAACTTGGCATTTGCATCAAGATACTTATCTCATTGCATTTCATCTCACAATTACATTCAAATCAGTGCTCAGAAACAGCTGTTTTCATAGTTTTTTTAGTTGGGTATGTTGCTGATGTTCCTTGCATCTCTCCTTGTCTACCCTAATAGCCTGCCTCCTGTGAGACATGCTTCTTTCACATGTAATGCAATATACACCCGGATTTTGGAGAGCTTGATTATCCTCAATATTACAAAGAATACTTTTTACCTTAGTTGAAAGGAGAAAAATACACTGGATGCCATGTTTCCATAAGAATCTACCAATCATCCTGGATATTGGACAAGCATAAGGTAGATAAGAAATTTGTGGCTTCTCTCCCTCAGTCTCAGTCTCAGTCTCAGTCTCAGCTTCTTTGTCAAGTATTCTTTATTTTGATTACATTGTCCATTCAATTTGATGAGCTGAGTATCCAATCTATTAGAAAACTATTCATAGGTGTTGTAATTCTTTGGCAAGAGGCTCTTCTTGCCTGAAAGTGAGTTCTACTGACCAGAATCATTAGCACATTTTTTTTTTTAAATGACAGATGGAGATGGCTCAAGGTACGAACAGGCCCGGATCTAGGGGGTGGCAATTGAAAGGGGTGCCCAATTAATATTCTTGAGGAAACAAAACTTATTTCATGAAGTGCCTAGCATCCAGCACATGTTGGTCTAATAATTTGATTTTGAAACGCATCCCTGTTTATTATTGAACATTTTTGAACTCATTGTAAGTTGATTTCTGAACAAGTCATGAGTTGATTTTTGAATGAGTGCTTAGTGTACATGATGTCTCTGCCAGAAGAATCCCCATCATATTGAGAAATAAAAAACTTTCCCATAGACCAAAGGGAATGGGGCTATATGAGCTGAGCCAAATAAGCCTGAACGGATGGATGCCAATTGGTGTTCATTTATGTGATTGATTTGGTGTGTGAATTATAAGTATTGTTATAATTATTAGTGAAGTCCATAGAGTCAGACTATTGGATTAGAAATAAATCACTAATAGTAATAACAGGTAAGAAAGATCACATATTACCTTCTCAGTGTATCAAGAAAATGAAATTTTGACAGAAATTTTTTGCCAGGTTGTACAGTCCCCATTTAGCAGCCGCTTATGTTCTGTTCTCAGAATAACATGGAAAACACATTGTAGGAACATGTAATAATGTCTTACTGGGGAATAAATACGGGACAACTAAACTAGTGATTCTGATAAAGTTAGTGAAGTTAACCGGAGGGCAGGAAATTACAGAATTAATGAATTGTTGTTAGAATGAGTAAGGAGAAGGAACAGGGACATCACGCAAATTACATGGAAGAATATGACAATTCCAAATTTATATAAAAATTTTCTACTACTACTGTCTTCCGATCTCATGCTTGGGAAACTGGAGCATATGAATGAAATGTGAAACTATTTCCTAACATAGAACTTTTTGCTTGTAGTAGGTCTAATAGCCATTAGTACATTGTCAATTATATTCTGTCATGTTATTTATGTAAACAAGATAGATAAAAATGACCACATGTGCCAAAACAGTTGCACTTATTTGGTGCGTGTTACAGTTCTTGCCATATTAGGAAGGCCTGTTTTGTGTTATCTAGCACAGAGCAACGAAATAGATGTAATCAAATTGAGAAACCACACCAGTATTCAGTACCATTCATATCAACAGCTTCTTCAGTATTAGACAGCAACATTTTGATTTGTCATATAGCAAAACATTTGACAAACTTTAATAAGGGAATAGATTCTTTCGCACAAAGGAAAGCGCACTCTGTAAAGCTGTAGCAAGACTAGACAAAAAAAAAATGCTGGGATCTAAGGACTGAAGAAATGTATACTGTCTTTCTTGTCTCTTGTCTTTACTGGTTTTATGTTTCTTATATTTAACTTTATCACACAAAAGAGAAAGTTATTAACTAACAGGCACTAGAGAGTGCAAATTTTCTGGAGATGGGGTTAGGATGTCAACCTGGCCAACTGGGAGCAGGAGAGTCACTAAAGGACATTTTAGTTTTCACTGTCTTGAATATAGGTTTGATGGCTTCATTGCAAAATATAAACATTTGAACTCCACAGAGCGAAATACAGTGATGTGTGATAGAAAGATGTTGTGTGAAGAGGTGTGGCACTGCATTTTATCACACTTAAGACCAAATAACATGTCTTATATTTCTCAAACATATATGTTTTATATATCAAACTCTTCAGAAAGATGTGGGCTACATAATGAAAGCATTTTTGAAAAATCGATTATTTTAAAAATTTTTGATGCCCTGTCTCAGATGCCCGAGGGGGAGAGGGAGTCCACTATCAAGTTTTTGCCCTGGTTTGGAAACAGTAGATCCGGGGCTGGGTGCGGTGATAAGGGTCAGTGTCAGCAGATATTTTTCTGTAAACTCTAACCCAGGGATCCATCCTTTCTTCTCTAAACTAACATTTCAAGAAAAGACAGGTACTGTTTTTCAAGTACCATCTCAAATTTTTTTATTACAGTGGATTGAGCTTAATAGTTGCAGGAACTCTTGAAGCCATGTGGCCACACTACAAATGTGTCATCCATCTACCAAGTTACATAAGTTTTAACTTGGCAGATTCTAGTGCCTTTGCAGCAAAATGTTCCACATACTGGTTTACCACAACAGGTGATAACTACCCATCACCATGCCATCAGTATTTTTTACAATATTTTCCATCAAATAGGAAATAAGTAGATGTCAGAATGTTCCTACAAAGTTTTGCAAAGCAACTGTCAAACTTTTCTGTGAAATGTTCCAAGGCATCAGTAAGTGGAAATCTCATAAAGAGGGAGACCATGTTGAAGCTGACCATAATATTCATACTCTGGAGACAGTGCACAAAGACAGTGGAGTTGCAGATGTAGTGTTTTCACTACCCCATATACACTCCTGGAAACTGAAATAAGAACACCGTGAATTCATTGTCCCAGGAAGGGGAAACTTTATTGACACATTCCTGGGGTCAGATACATCACATGATCACACTGACAGAACCACAGGCACATAGACACAGGCAACAGAGCATGCATAATGTCGGCACTAGTACAGTGTATATCCACCTTTCGCAGCAATGCAGGCTGCTATTCTCCCATGGAGACGATCGTAGAGATGATGGATGTAGTCCTGTGGAACGGCTTGCCATGCCGTTTCCACCTGGCGCCTCAGTTGGACCAGCGTTCGTGCTGGACGTGCAGACCGCGTGAGATGACACTTCATCCAGTCCCAAACATGCTCAATGGGGGACAGATCCGGAGATCTTGCTGGCTAGGGTAGTTGACTTACACCATCTAGAGCACGTTGGGTGGCACAGGATACATGCGGACGTGCATTGTCCTGTTGAAACAGCAAATTCCCTTGCCGGTCTAGGAATGATAGAATGATGGGTTCGATGACGGTTTGGATGTACCGTGCATTATTCAGTGTCCCCTCGACAATCACCAGAGGTGTACGGCCAGTGTAGGAGATCGATCCCCACACCATGATGCCGGGTGTTGGCCCTGTGTGCCTCGGTCGTATGCAGTCCTGATTGTGGCGCTCACCTGCACGGCGCCAAACACACATACAACCATCATTGGCACCAAGGCAGAAGCGACTCTCATCGCTGAAGACGACACGTCTCCATTCGTCCCTCCATTCACGCCTGTCGCGACACCACTGGAGGCGGGTTGCACGATGTTGGGGCGTGAGCGGAAGATGGCCTAACGGTGTGCGGGACCGTAGCCCAGCTTCATGGAGACGGTTGCGAATGGTCCTCGCCGATACCCCAGGAGCAACAGTGTCCCTAATTTGCTGGGAAGTGGCAGTGCGGTCCCCTACGGCACTGCGTAGGATCCTACGGTCTTGACGTGCATCCATGCGTTGCTGCGGTCCGGTTCCAGGTCGACGGGCACGTGCACCTTCCGCCGACCACTGGCGACAACATCGATGTTCTGTGGAGACCTCACGCCCCACGTTTTGAGCAATTCGGCGGTACGTCCACCCGGCCTCCCGCATGCCCACTATACGCCCTCGCTCAAAGTCCGTCAACTGCACATACGGTTCACATCCATGCTGTCGCGGCATGCTACCAGTGTTAAAGACTGCGATGGAGCTCCGTATGCCACGGCAAACTGGCTGACACTGACGGCGGCGGTGCACAAATGCTGCGCAGCTAGCGCCATTCGACGGCCAACACCGCGGTTCCTGGTGTGTCCGCTGTGCCGTGCGTGTGATCATTGCTTGTACAGCCCTCTCGCAGTGTCCGGAGCAAGTATGGTGGGTCTGACACACCGGTGTCAATGTGTTCTTTTTTCCATTTCCAGGAGTGTATTTGTTGAGAATGCATTTCGGGCAGGCCCAATATTCATGGTGGCACTGCTGTTCATGTTTTAAGGCCCTTGATGATGTTTTGGAGCAAGTCTGACTTATTTGGAAGACTCATCACCTTCCTCTCACTTTATCCATATGACTGACATTTATCTGTCTGAATACAATGTCATTCAAAAGATTTAAAATCTTTTTATTCTAGTCCACAAAGGACCATAAATTGCTCTTATCAGCTGGCAGATCTACATGTACTTTTTCTCCCACCGACTTCTGCTCATCAGCTCTCAACCTCAGCGCCAGCACCTTAGTAAATGATTAACAGATTTTGTGGGAACCCTCCCTGACTGCTGCTGGCAGGAGAGAAAGAGACAGCTTGCAAGTGCAAAAGTCTTCAAGAAGAATAATATTATTACACCATTACAAAATTACACTGAGGCATTACAAAATAAAATAAAGACTGTGAAGAAAGAAAATGAAAGATTAATATAAGAAAAACTGTCTAGTGTGTCAGAATCAATGAAACAGCAGAAATTCATGTGTACTTATGAATGTTGAAAAGGGTAACACAGCTATGCAGCGCAACAATAAAGAATAGATATTAATCGGTGGTTCACTGTTAAAAAAATGTCATCGCAAAATCAATGTGCAACCTGAAATTAGAAGCAACAGCTCAGCACACATTTTAAAAAACAGAGAAACTGCAAAACAAGTTACTACAAGAGCTGATTCTGAGCTCAGTCATAAATACAAGGGAGTCTTCATACATGCTGGGACAAGTTAGGTAAAAATCAATAGTGAAACAGAAATTATTAATGAGACAAGAAGCAAGATCTGTTCTGGCAAGAAGTGTTTGTGTGGAACCTAGGCTCTTAATTAATGGTGTTACAAAAATTAGGTTGGTGGCTGATCAATATATTTGCAAGATAAACTATGCCATCTGAGAACTGTGTGATCAGCTCAAGACTACTGTTCCTATACCCAAACAAGTTTGTAACTGAAAACTGCCTTGACAGAATGGTGTGCATTTAAAGAGGCTGGGAGGGGTTGTGGGTTAGCAGAGATTGAGACCAGGATGATAATGGGAATGAAGTACATATTGCAAGGATAACTCCCATCTGTGTAATTCCAGAAAGCTGATGCTGGCTGGAAGGATCTAGATGGCACGGTTCGTAAAGCAGCCACTGAACTCGAGCGTGCTGAGTTTAACAGTGTGTTCCACCAGTGGGTGGTCAGTTCAGCTCTCAGGCACAGTTCAACTGTGGCAATTCATTCTGGTGGACAGCTGGTCAGTTATCGTGCCGACATAAATAACTGTGCAGCGATTGCAGCAGAGTTGCTGTATGACACAGGCAGCCCTGCCTCTGGCACAACAGGATAAGCTGGTGATAGAACTGAAGTAGGTTGTGCTGGATGAGTGAATCAGAGGTCTAGCAGCTGAGTTTTCCATGGGTTTTTGGAAAGGGAGTGCAATAGGTGTGGAGCAGGGTAGCAGAGTACCACTTTAGGATGGGTGGGAAAGACTGTGGGTGGGATGTCCCTTATTTCCAGGCATAATTATTGATAGTCGAAGCCTCAGTGAAGCCCACATCTTTCATGATGTCCTTCACCATTGGAAATTTCTTATACAGATTCCGCTACAGATCACACAGTAATATGGCCATTAGAAGGAAAAATACTTCAGACAGGAACAGGGGGGACGGAAGGAAGATTACAGTTTAACATTCTGCGACAATGAGGTTATTAGAGAAAGAACATGAGCTCAGATTATGGAAGAATGAGGAAGAAACTCAGCTGTGCCCTTTTCGAAGAAACTGACCCAGCATTTGTGCCTTAAGCAATTTAGAGAAATCGTGGAACACCTAAATCTGGATGGCTGGATGGGGACTGCAACCACTATCCTCCCAAAAGGGAGCCCAGTATGCTAATCCCTGTGCCACCTCACTCTGTTTATGACAGGAATAAGAGACCACTACAATCACATTAGAAGTCTCAATTTTTAAAGTAATAACTAGCAGAAAAGCAAGCCAACAATGTAAGAAAGTAGTTTTTACAGTGATCAGGAAGTCAAAGCATTTAGGCACTATCTAAAAGAGAAGACATGGGAGCAAAGATATAGTCCTGGGAGCATATCTGATAAATTTAATATTTTTCAAGGAAAACAATTTTTGAAAACATATAATATGAAAAATAAAATGAACCATGGACCTTGCCATTGGTGGGGAGGCTTGCGTGCCTCAGCGATACAGATAGCCGTACCGTAGGTGGAACAACAATGGAGGGGTATCTGTTGAGAGGCCAGACAAACGTGTGGTTCCTGAAGAGGGGCAGCAGCCTTTTCAGTAGTGGCAGGGGCAACAATCTGGATGACTGACTGATCTGGCCTTGTAACAATAATCAAAACGGCCTTGCTGTGCTGGTACTGTAAACGCCTGAAAGCAAGGGGAAACTACGGCCATAATTTTTCCCGAGGGCATGCAGCTTTACTGTATGATTAAATGATGATGGCGTCCTCTTGGGTAAAATATTCTGGAGGTAAAATAGTCCCCCATTCAGATCTCTGGGCGGGGACTACTCAAGAGGATGTCGTTATCAGGAGAAAGAAAACTAGCATTCTACGGATCGGAGCATGGAATGTCAGAGCCCTTAATCAGACAGGTAGGTTAGAAAATTTAAAAAGGGAAAGGGACAGGTTAAAGTTAGATATAGTGGGAATTAGTGAAGTTCGGTGGCAGGAGGAACAAGAATTTTGGTCAGGTGACTACAGTGTTATAAACACAAAATCAAATAGGGGTAATGCAGGAGTAGGTTTAATAATGAATAGCAAAATAGGAACGCGGGTAAGCTACTACAAACAGCATAGTGAATGCATTATTCTGGCCAAGATAGACACAAAGCCCACACCTACTACAGTAGTACAAGTTTATATGCCAACTAGCTCTGCAGATGACGAAGAAATTGAAGAAATGTATGATGAAATAAAAGAAATTATTCAGATAGTGAAGGGAGATGAAAATTTAATAGTCATGGGTGACTGGAATTCGGTAGTAGGAAAAGAGAGAGAAGGAAACGTAGTAGATGAATATGGACTGGGGCAAAGAAATGAAAGAGGAAGCCGCCTGGTAGAATTTTGCACAGAGCACAACTTAATCATAACTAACACTTGGTTCAAGAATCATGAATGAAGGTTGTATACATGGAAGAAGCTTGGAGATACAAAAAGGTATCAGATAGATTATATAATGGTAAGACAGAGATTTAGGAACCAGGTTTTAAATTGTAAGACATTTCCAGGGGCAGATGTGGACTCTGACCACAATCTATTGGTTATGACCTGTAGATTAAAACTGAAGAAACTGCAAAAAGGTGGGAATTTAAGGAGATGGGACATGGATAAACTAAAAGAACCAGAGGTTGTACAGAGTTTCAGGGAGAGCTTAAGGGAGAAATTGAAAGGAATGGGGGAAAGAAATACATTAGAAGAAGAATGGGTAGCTTTGAGGGATGAAGTAGTGAAGGCAGCAGAGGATCAAGTAGGTAAAAAGATGAGGGCTAGTAGAAATCCTTGGGTAACAGAAGAAATATTGAATTTAATTGATGAAAGGAGAAAATATAAATGAAGCAGGCAAAAAGGAATACAGACGTCTCAAAAATGAGATCGTCAGGAAGTGCAAAATGGCTAAGCAGGGATGGCTAGAGGACAAATGTAAGGATGAAGATGCTTATCTCACTAGGGATAAGATAGATACTGCCTACAGTAAAATTAAAGAGACCTTTGGAGATAAGAGAACAACTTGTATGAATATCAAGAGCTCAGATGCAAACCCAGTTCTAAGCAAAGAAGGGAAAGCAGGAAGGTGGAAGGAGTATATAGAAGGTTTATACAAGGGTGATGTACTTGAGGACAATATTATGGAAATGGAAGAGGATGTAGATGAAGACAAAATGGGAGATACGATACTGCGTGTAGTTTGACAGAGCGCTGAAAGACCTGAGTCGAAACAAGGCCCCCGGAGTAGACAACAGAACTACTGAACGCCTTGGGAGAGCCAGTCCTTACAAAACTCTACCATCTAGTGAGCAAGATGTATGAGACAGGCAAAATACCCTCAGACTTCAAGAAGAATATAATAATTCCAATCCCAAAGAAAGCAGGTGTTGACAGATGTGAAAATTACCGAACCATCAGTTTAATAAGTCACAGCAGCAAAATACTAACACGAATTCTTTATAGACGAATGGTAAAACTAGTAGAAGCTGACCTCGGGGAAGATCAGTTTGGATTCCGTAGAAATATTGGAACACGTGAGGCAACACTGACCCTACGACTTATCTTAGAAGCTAGATTAAGGAAGGGCAAACCTAGGTTTCTAGCATTTGTAGACTTAGAGAAAGCTTTTGACAATGTTGACTGGAATACTCTCTTTCAAATTCTGAAGGTGGCAGGGGTAAAATACAGGGAGCGAAAGGTTATTTACAGTTTTTACAGAAACCAGATGGCAGTTATAAGAGTCAAGGGACATGAAAGGGAAGCAGTGGTTGGGAAGGGAGTGAGACAGGGTTGTACTCTCTCCCCAATGTTATTCAATCTGTATATTGAGCAAGCAGTAAAGGAAACAAAAGGAAAATTTGGAGTAGGTATTAAAATCCATGGAGAAGAAATAAAAACTTTGAGGTTTGCCGATGACATATTAATTCTCTCAGAGACAGCAAAGGACTTGGAAGAGCAGTTGAACGGAATGGATAGTGTGTTGAAAGGAGGGTATAAGATGAACATCAACAAAAGCAAAATGAGGAATAATGGAATGTAGTCGAATTATGTCGGGTGATGCTGAGGGAATTAGATTAAGAAATGAGACACTTAAAGTAGTAAAGGAATTTTGCTATTTGGGGAGCAAAATAACTGATGATGGTCGAAGTAGAGATGATATAAAATGTAGACTGGCAATGGCAAGGAAAGAGTTTCTGAAGAAGAGAAATTTGTTACCATCAAGTATAGATGTAGGTGTCAGGAAGTCTTTCCTGAAAGTATTTGTATGGAGTGTAGCCATGTATGGAAGTGAAACATGGACGATAAATAGTTTGAACAAGAAGAGAATAGAAGCTTTCAAAATGTGGTGCTACAGAAGAATGCTGAAGATTAGATGGGTAGATCACATAACCAAAGAGGAAGTATTGAATGGGACTGGGGAGAAGAGAAGTTTGTGGCACAACTTGACCAGAGGAAGGGATCGGTTGGTAGGACATGTTCTGAGGCATCAAGGGATCACCAATTTAGTATTGGAGGGCAGTGTAGAGGGTAAAAATCATAGAGGGAGACCAAGAGATCACTACACTAAGCAGATTCAGAAGGATGTGGGTTGCAGTGGGTTCTGGGAGATGAAGAAGCTTGCACAGGATAGAGTAGCATGGAGAGCTGCATCAAACCAGTCTCAGAGCTGAAGACCACAACAACAATATGAAAAAGAGAGGCCCCAGTCTCTCCCTAACCCCCACCTGGTTGCCTCTCCCATCGTGCGCTGCTTTTCGTAGTCTGGCTTCAGCTGCGAGAGACTGTGGTCATATGTGTGTGTGTGTGTGTGTGTGTGTGTGTGTGTGTGTGTGTGTGTGTGTGTGTGTGTTGTCTATTTTTGACAAAGCTTATTTTGAGACAGTCTTTTTGTTGTGATTTTCCATTGTTGGATTTTGTCTGATGGCTTTTCTTCCATCATAACCAGTGCTGTTTTCCTTTGTTACTATTTTCTAATGAATCACTAAACTCAATATCTGTCCTTCTTCCTCTTCTTTCTTGTGTTTCTCTTGTCACCTTATGAATTACACTGCACACTGTATCAACCAACTTGGCTGTGCGCAACAGACGGCCACCAGACCAAGCTGATAGTTCATGCACCGTCTTATGTCCCATATTACTCCTGCTGATATCATTAATCCTATACCTTCAAATTGATCACTCTGCCTGCATCACTCTCCCATATTTTTGCATACCATTCCTGTGCCCCACAAACTTGTATCTCTTTCTACCAACCCCTCCCCATGCCACACTCCTTCTCCTCTCTATTCCAATTCACAACTAATAATTACCCCTAATCCACTGACATCTGTTGTACCCCTTCATCACACTTATCCACCCACAGACCTATAACCCACAGTAAGAAACTCTTGTATTTATAATATTTTTCCTTGATCTCTTTATACTTCACTGATTTCAGTTGGTTTTCACCTTTCACTATCAACATACTCTCTCAGATTTTGTCTTGTTTCCCCTTATTTCATCCATTTCATCCTTTTTTCAATTTTCCAGATGTAATTGTACATTATATACATAAAAAATTTCCTTTCACACCCCAGCCGCTTCCGTACCCCCATCTGGTTGTCAATCGCATCATGGGCTGCTGTTTGTAGCCTAGCTTATGCTTATGCTGTGTCTATTTTTGCCAAAGGTCTTTTGACCAAAAGCTTACTGTGTAAAAGTCTTTTTGATGTGCCTATGCTCAGACTATAGAAAGTGTTCAATTCTAGATATAGGACAGTTGTATAGAGGTCAACACACTAACCACAGATTTCCTTTGAATTATGCAGGTAAACATTACTTGTGTGAAAAATTAAATCAAATAATAAAAGAAAGGCTCGAACTGAAAAGGCTTAAATATAAAAACAGTTTATTCAGAAGTGAAAGTAGACCTACAGAAGCTTTTTTAAAGTAAAACAGCCTTCACCATGTATATGTGAAGATGAAGTACTTGACAACAACATCATAAATGACAGTAAACTCAAAATAATATCACAAAACGTCCAATATATTTTTAATTGTTAGTAGCCCACATATTTATCTTGTGAAAGAACTAGCATGCAAAACTGAAGAAATGTGTAGCATTAATTTAAGTAATTATAAAGCCAACAGTGTCTATTGTAGGAAATAACAAAAAGGTGGTTGGGTGTCGGTCAAAAACAATGTCCAGTGCAAAAAAATTGATTAGGTAGATAAACTTGCATGTGAGATGGTTTTTGAAATAGCTGTAACCAGAACAAAGCTTAGAAATAGAAGTTTAATAATAGCTAGCCTGTACAGATCCCCTAACAGTAACATGGAAGAATTTTTCTGCCATTTAGAGGAAATTATATACAAACTCTCACCTCATAAAAAACAGACTATAATGGTAGGGGATGTGAACATAGACTTCTTAACTAACAGTATAAATTATCTTAGATATATTGATATATTACAGCCCTATAATTACACCCTAGTGAATTCAATGCCAGCAAGAAATACATGTCACTCTCAGACTCGTATTTACCATGTTATTACAAACTTAAGAAAGGAAGACCTTGCAGTTAGAACTGTTGAGAACCAGATTTCAGAGCTTAGTGTATTAGTCCTCAAACTTCATACAGACAAAGAAATAGTATATGATGGGGACCTATTTGCCTACAAAAGAAAGCTTGACTATCGTGCATTAAAGGAAACCCTGACATACATAAATTGGCACCAGGTAAGCCTGTATAAAATAGAAGGTATTAATGAAAAGTGGGACAAATTTTATACAACATTAACACATTGTCTTAATCAAGTGTGCTCATTGGTCAAAATACTAAAGAAAACTGATGGTTCCAGGAGTCTTAAACTACCCCCTGCCATGATTAAATTAAAGGAAGATATTAGGAATCTATATATTCTTTTTAGACACCAAACTGCAGAACTTCCAATCTAAATACAAAGCCTGCATAAAAACCTACAGGGAAGCACTCAAGACATTAAAAGCACAGATGTATGCTGAACAGATGAGGCAATCTAATAATGTCACCAAAACAGTGTGGAGTATAATAAATAAGGAAAGAGAAGGGAGCATCAATGCAGTATGTGATAACATGATAATAAGTGACAATGGAAAATTGCTAAGTAACCCAAAGGAAATATGAGAGAGATTCATAGAGCAGTTCAGTAAGGTGAATAGGGAGAGTGTGATCAACCCACAACAGGTGCTAAATCCCAGTAATCTCAATTATTCAGTCTTCTTGAAGTGTGTTACAGAATTGGAAATCATGAAAACCATTTCTCAGTTAAAAGCAAATACACCCAGTGGCTGGGATGACACCTCAGCAAAATTTCTGAAAGAATGCAGTAATGAATTAATAAAGCCACTACAACATTTATTAAAAAGCTCTTTCTGTCAGGGGTCACTCCTGACTTGTTAAAAGTCACTGAAATAAGTTAATAACTACAGATATACAAAGTTATAGTCATATTTCATTGACATCAATACTTTATAAGCTGTTGGAAAGGCTACTTCTTGATCAACTTGAAACATTTTTCTGTAAGTACAATCTACTAAAAAAACTGTCAGCACGGTTTCAGGAAGAGCCAGTCTACAATAACAGCTGTAGCTACATTTTCGCAAGTGATATTGCATACACTTGATGACTGAAACAAAGTTTTTGGCACCATTTTAGACCTATTGAAGGCTTTTGAATCTATAAATCATTCTGTTCTTCTAAAGTTAGTTTGACTGTTCCACGCTATATGCATTCGCCTGGCCTCACTTGATTAAGCTTCATGGTTCAGTACCTCAAGTACCTGATTTAAGAAACTAGTTTAGCTTTAGATTATTTTTATATATACGATAGCACTATTCAAAATGACCTCTTTCGGTCATCAGATATTAAGGGCGATGAAGGCATTGTTGTACATCCTTTCACACAACTACAATAGGCCTGTCATACTAATTTGGCCCTTTTCTGGTCAACAGTACTTAGAATTTAATATAGTAACTTTACACGCTTATCCAAGCATAGTCATCACATACTATCGCTGACCCCAAGTAATTGAAAAATGGGTTATTCATCCCCCATATTTTTAGCCTGCTTCTAGCTGATGGTATTTTGTCTGTCCTTCATGCATGCGTTTTGACCACCTGTGGATTTTGCTATCCACATTCTATATTTCTATAAAATTGTCCTCAAGCTAGGACATTATACATACACACGCATTAACTTCCTGTGCCTTTCACCCAGTCATCAGATCATTTTCGTAACACATTTTATGCCAGTCACATGGAAGAAGACGATTTCTCAATTTGCGCACGCATGTTCTTTTCTGACACTCTCACAGCCTAGCTGCCAGTGCCACCTCAGTTTACCTGAGAGCCCATGGCCCACAGAAAGTTGGCTGGGATGAGGAAGCATACTTCTGACATTTGAACTAAGTTCACCTATTGACATGGTACACACATACCGTTTATTTTACATTTTATGCAAGTCTTTTGCCCTTTTGGGCATTCTGTGTTAATGTTGGACCATGCCTCTTTAGGCAGTTTGTAGTTTTAGTGTTTTCCGAAGAAGGCGTGGTTATCCATGCCGAAACCTAGGTCAACATCCAGTTTCTATTTGCAATCGAGGCAAATTCTTTATAATCATTATATTTCTTTAATGTTCTTGTGTTTGTACACAGATTATGTCCATGACTGTTAAGTTATTTTGGACAAATAAACCATTTATTTATCGGCAATTCAGCATTTCCGCTATATGGTGTGTAACAACTATCCTTTTCATAATATTGTTACATTCAATCCTGGATTTTCCATTGTCTGAAAAATAAAACGTTCTACTCACCAAGTGGCAGCAGGAGAAAACATGTATAAAGGTAAGAAAATGTGTGAGCTTTTGGAGCCAGGCTACTTCTTCTGGCAGAAGGGTTGAAAAGGAAGGAAGAGGGATGGAGGAAAAGGACTGTCAAGGTTGAGGAAATGGGGAGGGCTATGGAAAAGTTACCTAGAACCCTGGATCAGAGGAAACTTACCAGATGGGATGAGAAGAAAAGACTAATTCATTGGGACTGCACAGGATGAGAGGTGAAAACTTAAGAGCCTAAAGGTGGAAGATAGGGTAATAAGCAAGACATAGATTACTGGTAACAAAGCATTGTGTAAAAGTGAATAAGAGCAGAAAGCTAATTGATGATAAAGTTCTGGAGGGGTGGGGGGTGGGGGGCATTTGGGGAAAGACAGACAGGTCAGACTTATTTTGCATATGGCATTTAAGTACATTTCAGTATTGGATCAAGTTATTCTACAATTGGTAAAATTTGATATATTCACAGACAAACATCTAGTCCTTGTATATATTTGATGGATTTTTGGGATGCCACGAGGAATTCTTCAGTCCCCACTGAATGCTCTAGAACTGCATTCTTCTGTGATGTGTTGGATGGTCTGCTTAGGCATGCTGCAGTCACATGCTGGCGAAAACAGCAGTCCCCATTTGAAGAGTGAATCAGAAAATCTTCCACGTCCAGTTCTTAATCAGTTCAGAGCTGAGCAGATCTTGCAGGGCTGATCAAACCCAGGTACTGCCTAGATAATACAAGGCATTAGGTGGCAAGTTGTTGGGGCATTCTGGAGCCATTCTCTTTTCCAAGAGTTGATGTCAGACCCAGTGACGCTGTCAAGTGCAAGAGGAGGATGTCTTGAACGAAGCCTCTTGGTACTCAGATCAGGGATATTGATGTGTACCGGTAGTTCAGGGTTTGCTTTGATCTTGTTGTATTCCCTGACCAAGGCTGCTTCTCGTCATATGTTTGGGGGTAGTATATGACTCAGGAAAGGTAGCCATATGTTAGGGGTAGACCTAACGGTTCCTGAAATAATGTGCATGGTGTTGTTAAGTTCAACATCGATTTTGTTCACATGACTGCTGTTTAGCCATACTGGTTCACAGAACTCCATCACAGAGTATATCAGTCTCAGTGCAGTCAACCTCACAGTTGTTGCTGTTGATCCCTAGATGGTTCCGCAGATTTTATGGATGAGGTTGTTTCTTGTTCTCACCTTGGCCGCTGCTTTTGTAAGGTGTGATTTAAATGACAAGGTTCTGTCTAACATTACCCCTAGGTACCTTGGCTCCTTGTTGTGGTTGAGGCACGTGTTGTCAAGGTATACTTCCAGAGCTCTGTCGGCTTCTCTGTTATTGAGGTGGAAGCAAGTTACTTCTGTCTTTGTGGCATTAGGCCTAAGCCTCCATTTATGGAAGTATGCTGCCAGGGCAGACAGATCAGATGACATTTTATCCAAACTGGTGTGCCTTGTTGCAATAGCTCTGTCATCAGCATAGTCAAAATTTCATACAAGTTGTTTCTGGAATGTCAGGCTGAAAAGCAGGGGGGCTAATACTGAGCCGCGAGGTAAGCCATTTTTAAAAAATTTCTCGTTACTGACTTTGTTTCCCATGATGACCTGGAATCCTCAGCTACCAATCATGTTACCAATAAGCTTTGTCACTTTTTGACAGGGAATTATTTTCATCAGTTTACAGAGTAGGCATTGTACCAAGACAGCATCATAAGCTTCTGACAAGTCAATGAAGGCCACAGGTGTTTTTAATTTCTTTTGGAATCCAGCTTCAATATGTGTTGTAAGGGCCAGGACTTGGTCTGCACAGCTTCGGTTGGGATGAAAGCCAGCTTGTTCTACTGGGATGGTCATGAGTATTGTCTGGCAGATCCTGTTAAGTAGCACTCATTCCAGAAGTTTGTACACCATGCTAAATAGTGGTATGGTCCGGTAGTTTTGTGGAATATTTCCTGGTTTACCTGGCTTTAGGAGGGCAATATCTTGGCATGTTTAAGTTCTTGGGGTATGTTTCTTGTCTGCAGTAGTGATATGAAGTACTCTGCTAACCATATTTTGGTACATTTGCCACACTTAATAAGAAACTCCGAGAGGATGTCATCTGAGCCAGGGGCTTTACCTGGTTTTATGTCCTATAATGCTGCCGAGATCTCTTCGGGGGTGATGTTGCATGAATATTTAGTTTCAACACTGGCTGTTGCTTTTAGCTTTGTAAGTTCACGCATAATGCTTATTGTTGTATTTTGGTGGTTTATCCCTTTAGATGTTTTAACAATGTGGAAAGCAATTTTTTTAGGTGTTGTGGGGTTTTCTTCTCGGGTGATATGGCTGGCTCCTCCTAGTTTTTGAAGCAGGGACCATGCTTTTCTGTTGGATACTTTAAAATCCATAGCCTGAGTAGTTTCCATCCATTTCTGTCGTTGTTCAGTATCAAGAATGTGTACGAGTTCATCTGCTATTTCTCAGTCACCGATGCTTTGGTAGTCATTATGCAATTCCTCACATTTCTCATCCCAGCCTGGAATGTATTCTTTGCAGTATTCTCTAGGTATGCGCTTTTTTGCTGTACTGATGACTGCTCCCACAAATCTTTTATAGCTATCAGCAGATGAACGGATCCATCCCAGGCATTTAGCAAGGTCTTCAGAGTAAGGTTTCCAATCCGCTTTTTGTATCTTTCATCTGGGTCAAGGAGTTGACGTTATCAATGGAATACTTGTGTTGATTTCTACTAGGACTGAATGGTGTTGACTGTGAGGGAAATCTGGCAGAACATTTCGGCTTGTGTTGACCAGCTGGTGATTTTCATCAACTGTGACAAAGCATAGGTCTGGGTCATACTCTTGTTTCCAAGCTGCTGATCTGAAGGAACCATGATCTTTACCATCAAAAATGAGGTGGATGTTCGTTTTCTTCTGCCCAGGTTGGTAAGGCTTCACCATTTGTATCGCCATTGTGTGTGGTGGCTGTTAAAGTCCGCTACAAAGACCGCGGGATGGTGGTGTGATTGGAGAACATCTACTCGTCATGTGGATCCTGGTGGTTTGTAAACATTACTCATGACAAGTTCACCTATTTTGATTATCACCGAGTGGATATTGTCATTTGTGGATGTGGATAACACATGAACATTCTCCGTTTTATTTTTGATGTTTGTGGCCACTACATAGGCATGATGGAATGTTGCACCAATGATATCATATTTTCCTCTGGAGTGCAGCTCATCTTTGCTATGTGTGTGTGTTTCCTATAGGGCAACCACATCAATGTTGTGCTCAGCCAATAACTTTTGAAGAATTTGGCATTTGGTTTTACTAATGCCCTCAATGTTCAATTGGCATATTTTAATACTTGTTCCAAGTTTCCTATATGCTTGGCCCTGAGAAGGACTTTTGATGTGTTTACCAGTCATTTCCTCTCAGTTATATACTTCTCGTATAGCCAGGAGATCTAGAAAGATTGTCTGGCTGCCAGTTTTGTTGCCTTCTTAGCACCACCCAGGGCTCACATGTGGGGCAAATTTCAGGTTTACACCCACAGACGTGAAGCAACATCGACCCCTGACAGATCAGAAAACCAAGGATATAGAAAACTAAAAGGGCATGAAGAAAGGAATAGGTACTGGGAAGAAATACTGAGGCCAAAGAAATTAATGTAATGAAGGCCAGGTGGTACACAGGACCAAGAGCATGTTGTAATGCCAGTTCCCACCTGCAGAATTCTAAGAAACTGGTGTCAGGGGTCGTGTTGTAGAGAATGTTATGCAACAGAATCTTGGGTGTTGGCCGCATACACCCTCTGTCTATACCCATTCATCCAAAGTGATAAATTGGTGGTAGTCAAACTAATGTAAAACACAAGAGAGTGTTTACACAACAGCTGGTACATGACATGTCATTTCACAGGTGATTGTCCCCTGACAGTGTAAGCTTTGCCAGTTACAGGGCTGGTATAGGTAGTGGTAGGAGGGCGCACAGGTCTTAAAGTGGGAATGGTCACAGGAGTAGGAGCCATATGGTACCATAGGATGGGAAATGGGTATAGAGGAAGCATAAGCATATTGTTGAGATTGGGGGGGAGGGGGGGAGCAAAAAGAATGGATCTCATTTCAGAGCAAGATTTTAGGACATCATAGTCTTGTTGGTTGGTTGTGGGAAGATACCAAACAGCGAGGTCATCGGTGTCATCGGATTAGGGAAGGATGGGGAAGGAAGTCTGTCATGCCCTTTCAAAGGAACCATCCCAGCATTTGCCTGGAGCAATTTAGGGAAATCACAGAAAACCTAAATCAGGATGGCCGGACGCGGGATTGAACCGTCGTCCTCCCGAATGAGAGTCTGCGCCACCTTACTCGGTCAAAGTCTTGTCAAAGTTGCTGATTAATACATTCAAGACCAGTATAGTACCAAATCACAAAAGGTGTTTTCGTAAATTGGTTTTGGAGGGATCAGCGGTATTGGGATTGGATATGATGGCTCGGGACATGTGCTGTTGAAGTAGGCCGGTGATGTAATTATCTACAGTCGAGGCTCAGGTGAGAATACTGTTGTATTCCTGTAAACAGTCTGCATTTGAACAAAAGCATTTGCCTCAGATGCCAAGGCTGTATGGGAGGGAATGCCAAGGCTGTGCAGGAGGGAACGTTTGACATGGAAAATACGGCAATTGTCAAAATTTAAGTACTCGTTTTTGTTAGTTGTTTTAATGTGAACAGAAGTGTGTAACAGACACTTTGATAATAAGGTCAACATCAAAGTAAGTGGCATAGGATTCTGAACAGGACCATGTGAAATTTAATTGGGAGAATGTATTTGGAGATTCCAGGAATTTTAGCAGATCAGCCTCACCATGAGTCCATATGCCATCAATGTATCTAAACTAAATTGGGGGCTGAAGGTTAATGGATCCCAAAAAAGCCTGCTCCAAGTGACCCAGTGAAAAGGTTGATGTTGGGAATAGCCATCCTGGTTGTCACGACTGTCCCACTAATCTGTTTGTATGTCTGTCCCTCAAAGGTAAAGTAGTTGTTTCTAAGCATGAAGTTGATTCAGATGTGTGGGCAGGATGTTACAGGTTTGGAATCAGCTGGGCACCAGTTGAGGTAATGTTTAGCAGCAGACAGACCTTGTACGTGGAGGATGTTGGTATAGAGGGAGGTAGCATCAACAGCAATGAGCATGGTGTGTGGTGGGAGTGACTACTTCTTAGTAACTATTCCTTTCTTCATTTCCTTTTAGTTTTCTATATCTTTTATCACCTACCTGTTTATTCCCCCTCCCCCCTTTTCTCTCTGTCCTCCAGCTCTTTTATGTATAATGCACTTATTTTTCTGCTCTTATTAACTCTTACATGATGTTTGTCAGTAATGTGTGTCTGTTTATTATCCTATCTTCCACCATTTACACTTTCAGGGTTTCAAATCTAACCTGTACAGTCGATAACAATCAGTTCTCCCTTCTCATCTCATCCCAGACCCACATTTCTGGGAGATTTTTCTGTAACTCTCCCATTTTTCTAAGTCTTCCTTCCCCTTAAACCCTTCTGCCAGAAGAGGGAGCTACTGGCTCTGAAAGCCTGCACATTTCCTTACCTTTATATGCATTTTCTCCTGCCACCACTTGGTGAGTAGATCTTTTATCTATCAGATTTAGTATATTACAACAAAAACAATCAGTTATTGGCAAAGTATACTCACCAAGCGGTGGCAGAGTACACACATAAAATAATGTTAAAATTGGCAAGTTTTCAGAGATATTGAGTCCTTTTTTAGGCCGAAGGGTTGAAGAGGAAGGAAGAAGGGTAAAGGAAAAGGATTGGAGAGGTCTAAAAGAAGGGGTAGGTTTCGGGAAAGTCACCCAGAATGGCAGGTCAGGGGATACTTACCATATGGGAAAGACTGACTGTTGGGGACTGCATCAGATGAGATTTAAAAACCTGAGAGCTTAAAGGTGGAAGACAGGGTAATACACAAGACAGAGATTACTACTAATACATCATGCACAAATGAATAAGAGTGAAAAGCTATGTCATTGTAAGTAACAGTGGTGGGGGGGGGGGGGGGTGCAAGGGAGTGAAAACTAGGCAGGAAAGACAATGAAATATGTAGAAAACCAAAATGGAGTGAAGCAAAGAGCAGTTACAGTGAAGAAATGCTGGGATGGAAAGAATTAACGTAAATTAAGGCCAGGTGGATGGCAAGAACCAAGGGCATATGGTGGTGCTAGTTCCCACCTGTGGAGTTCTGAGAAACTGGTGTCTGGGGGAAGAATCCATATGACGCATGTGGCAAAACAGGCACTGAGGTCTTGAATGTCATGTTGTAAAGCATGCTCTGCAACAGGATATTGCAAGTTGCCAGTATACACCCTCTGCCTATGCCCATTCATCCTGACTGATAATTTAGTGGTAGTTATGCCAATGTAGAAGGCTGAACTGTGTTGATGACATGTGGTATGTGACATGATAGTACAGCTTATCATTAATCATTCTACTTGCTCATTAAACTACAACATGAACAGCAAAGGTTTGAAGGCAGTTACCTGGGATAAGCCTGAATTTAGTTCTACATCTCTAGATGACTCCCAAACTGAGACAATAAGCTCCCTCCTTCCGACCAATAAATTATCAATCCAGTCACATAGTTCGTTTGGTACTCACAATTAGCATGGTTTCATCAACAAGTGTTGATGTGCTACTAACTCACAAGCTTGACTGCCTTGATCCAAGGCCTTAAGGATGTCACGTAAGAGAAGTGGTAGTCAGGTTTCGCAAGACCGGTGTTTGTGGAATCTTTGCTGGCTGACACTGAGGGGTTCATTATTTTCAAGATACCTCATTATGTGTGAGTTTATGATGTACTGTTAGATACCAAAATTGATGAAAGTCAAAAGTATTGGATGGTAGTTTTATGGATTACATCTGCTACCCTATCTATAAATGTGTGTCACCTGTACTTTGGTTCAAAGAATCTAAGTATCTAAGTATATTATAGTTAAAACAGAGACTTTCTCACATGCAAATTCTATACAGAATCTCTTGGGGATTCTATTAGTCCCTGTAACTTAGTTCAGCTCACTGCTTTTGCCTTCATACTGTTCAGTTCAGTTCCTGCATTGCCCTGAGTCCATGGGCACACTAACTTTGGTGCCAGTTACAGCCTTTACATAAGACCAGAATTTCCTCACATTTTCATGATGTACTTCAATACATTTCTATAGAAGTTTCTTCACAGAGACTGGTAGCAGAGAGGGTACCTCCAATCATGAATTGTCCTACTAGGCGAGTATGTATCCAGTATATGTACCGAACATTCTTTTAAATTTAAGCCACAGTTGCTCCACATGCTCCCGCCCAGAATTAAATATTCACAGTCTCATTATCTAATTTACGGAACATGTAAATATTTCTGCTTGTTATATACATCTTTTGTATTCATTGTTGTTGCAAACCTTGGTAACCATTGTTGCTACAAATGGTTCGCAGTCACTGATATTAGTTTGTACATCTACATCTATGTCTACATCTACACAGATACTCCGCAAGTCACCATACGGTGTGTGGTGGAGGGTACCCTGTACCACTACTACTCTTTTCCTTTCCTGTTCCACTCGCAAATAGAGCAAGGGAAAATTGACTATCTATATGAGCCCTAAGCTTTGTGGTCCATACATCAATGACTGTTGGTGGCAGTTGAATTGTAGGGCAATTAGCTCAAATGCCAGTTCTCTAAATTTTCTCAGTAGTGCTTCTCAAAAAGAAAACCCCTCCAGAGATTCCCATTTTAATTCCCAAAGCATCTCTGTGACACTTACATGTTGTTCGAACCTACCAGTAACAAATCTAGCAACCCACCTCTGAACTGCTTTGTTGTCTTCCTTCAAACAGACCTGGTAAGGACCCCAAACACTTGAGTAGTACTCAAAAATAGGTTGCACCAGCACCCTATATGTGGTCCCCTTTCCAGGTGAATCACTTTTTCCTAAAATTCTCACAATAAACCAACCATTCACCTTCCCTACCACTGTTCTCACTTGCTCATTCCATTTATATTGCTTTGCAACGTTGTTGTTGTTGTGGTCTTCAGTCCAGAGACTAGTTTGATGCACCTCTCCATGCTACTCTATCCTGTGCAAGCTTCTTCATCTCCAAGTAACTAATGCAACCTACATCCTTCTGAATCTGCTTAGTGTATAAATCACTTGGTCTCCCTCTGCAATTTTTACCCTCCACGCTAAACTGGTGATCCCTTGATGCCTCAGAACATGTCCCACCAACTGATCCCTTCTTCTAGTCAATTTGTGACACAAATTCCTCTTCTCCCCAATTCTTTTCAGTACTTCCTAATTAATTATATGATCTACCCATCTAATCTTCAGCATTCTTCTGTAGCGCTACATTTTGAAAGCTTCTATTCTCTTCTTGTCTAAACTATTTATCATCAATGTTTCACTTCCATACATGGCTACACTCCAGACAAATACTTTCAGAAACGACTTACTGACACTTAAATCTATACTCGATGTTAACAAATTTCTCTATTTCACAAACACATTCCTTGCCTTTGACAGTCTACATTTTATATCCTCTCTATTTTGACCATTACCAGTTACTTTGGTTCCCAAATAACAAACTTCTTTTACTACTTTAAGTGGCTCAATTCTTAACCTAATTCCCTCAGCATCACCTGATTTAATTTGACTACATTCCATTATCTTGTTTTGCTTTTGTTGATATTCATCTTATATCCTCCTTTCAAGACACTGTTCATTCCATTCAGTGGCTCTTTCAGGTCCTTCCAGAATTACAATGTCATCAGCAAATCTCAAAGTTTTTATTTCTTCTTAATATATTTTAATACCTATTCTATTTTTTTCTTTTTTTCCTTTACTGTTTGCTCAATATACAGTTTGAATAACATCAAGGATAGGCAACAACCCTGTCTTACTCCCTTCCCAACCACTGTTATCCTTTCATGCCCCTCCACTCTTATAACTGCCATCTGATTTTTGTACAAATCAAAAATGGCCGTTTGCTCCCTGTATTTTACCCCTGCCACCTTCAGAATTTGAAAGAGAGTATTCCAGTGAACATTGTCAAAAGCTTTCTCTAAGTCTACAAATGCTAGAAACATAGGTTTGCCTTTCCTTAATCTATCTTCTAAGATAATTCATGGGGTCAGTTTTGCCTCACATGTTCCAGCATTTCTATGGAATCTAAAGTAATCTTTCCCGAGATCGGCTTCTACCAGTTTTTCTATTAATTTGTAAAGAATTTGTGTTAGTATTTAGCAGCCCTGGCTTATTAAACTAATGGTTCAGTAGATATTCTTCACGGGTTTGTAGCCAGATCATGTCGTCATCCAGACACAATATCTCGGTGGGCCATCTGGCCGCCATCTTCAGGTGAGTTAATGCTTGTGCACTGCCTCGCTGCAACTGAATTCTCTCCACAATGACAGAAACATTTATACACCACGGTCAGAGCACCGTGAGTCCGCGAGATGATGGGCAGCACCTCCTGGCGGCAGGTTGACACGCATCACACCAGAGGGAGAAGACGGCAGAAATGATAAATCACAACAGCACTATTTGGAAGAATCCAGTGATCAAAAAGAAGACCGTTGTTGTTTAATGTTGGGCAAATAGGATTCTGTATCTTGCTTAGAGGAAAACCTTTATCCCTGTAAATAATATTACTTGATAATCTAATTTCAATGGATTCTTTAAAAACACATTCCCAATAGTGAGAAGCAGGAGATATCAATTGTGTTTTGTCATACATCATACTGTGTCCTTCGTTAAGGCAGTATTCATTTACTGCCGACTACTCAGGCTGGAACTACCGAGTGTGCCAAAGACGATCCACACACCGGTCCTGAATAGTTCAAATAGTTTGACCAATATACTTCTTTCCACGGTGACACGGAATTTCATAAACCCTGGACTTCCTCAAGCCCAAATTATCTTTAACTGAGCCAAGAAGGGCTCTAGTCTTGACCACCAGTGTAAAAACACTTTTAATACCATATTTTCTTAAAATTCTAGAAAGTTTGGATGATATACTTCCTGCAAAGGGTAAATAAGCAACAGCTTCAAAACAGTTCTCTATTGGCTTGCGTGATAGACTAAACTGAAGAGCACAGCATATTTGTTGTTCCATATCCATTCTGTTTAAAAACAATATTCAAATGATCAAGTTCTTCTTTCAAATGTTCCTTGTCAGAAATGGCATAGCTCTTATCACCAGAGTCCGCAAAATTCCACTACGTTGGTGGGGTGGATGGCAGCTGGTCGCATGAAGATAGCGGTCAGTATGAGTAGTTTTCTGATACACACTGTATCCAAAAGTACCATCATCTTTTCTTTGAACTAAAGCATCAAGAAATGGAAGTTTACCATCACTTTCAATTTCCATAGTAAGAAAATACGTTGAAGTCAACACATGATAACATAACTTGGTGGTTTCTTCATCTAATTTCTCACAGATTAGTAACAATAGGAACCCGAGTAAAGAGAGAAATAACATCAAAGCTGATGAGCAAGTCAGAAGGACCACAGTACAAAGATATTAATTGTCAAATAAAGTCGGATGAATTTGAAATGTGATGTTCACATTTTCCACACACACGGCCTGGGGACAGAAGCTAAATATTTGGCCAAATTATAGGTAAGGGCACCAAAGTTGCTGGCAATGGACGCAGAGAGATACCACTCTTATGAACCTTGGGTAAACCATACAATCTCAGAGGAACTGCGGCACCAGGATGAATTTCTTGATTACATCACTAGGTAAGGAGCTATTCTTTAAAATTGAGATAGTCTTCCATTTTATACAATATGTGGGATCATTTTTTTATTTTCTGATAGACCCGTTCCTCTAACAAAAGATCCATTTTGGAGTTATAATCCTCATATGAGAGAATAACCGTGGCTTTACCTTATCAGCCAGAAGAAATTACATCCTTATTTTCTCTCAGAGACCGAACAGCAAGACAATGGAGAATACTTTTGAAGCTGTTGCTTATTTATCCTTTGCGGGAAGTTTATCATCCAGAATTTCAAGAATTTTTAAAAAAATGTGATATTAAAAGTGTCTTTAGCCGGTGGCCATGACTAGAGCCCTTCTTGGCTCAGTTAAAGATAATTTGGGCTTGAGGAAGCCCAGGGTTTATGAAATTCCATGTAAGTGTGGATAGAAGCATATTGGTCAAACTATTTGAACTATTCAGGACCAGTGTGTGGAACATCATTGGCACACTCGGTTGTTCCAGCTTGAGAAGTCGGCAGTGGAGGAACACTGCCTTAACGAAGGACACAGGATGATGAATGACAAGACACAATTGATCTCTCCTACTTCCCACTATTGGGAATGTGTTCTTAAAGAATCCACTGAAATTAGATTATCAAGTAATATTATTAACAGGGATAAAGGTTTTCCTCTAAGTAAGATTTGGAATCTGATTTTGTCCAACATTAAACAACAATGGTCTTCTTTTTGATCATTGGATTTTTCCAACTAGTGCTGTTGTGATTTATCGTTTCCGCCATCTTATCCCTCTGGTGTGCTGCATGTCTACTTGCCACCAGGAGACGCTGCCTATCATCTCGTGCACGCGTGGTGTGCTGACCGTGGTGTATAAAGGTTTCCGTCGTTGTGGCGGGAATTCAGTTCTGGCGAGGCAGTGCGTGAGCATTAACTCACCTGAAGATGGAGGCCAGCTGGTCCACCGAAATATTGTGTCAGGATGACAGCATGATCCAGCTGCAAACCTGTGAAGAATATCAGCAGTTATTATGCCAGGAAAGTCTACGAAATGATAGTTCCGTCATTTTCACACCTGTCAACTCCAACTTTCTTTGTAATTCGAATTATTACATTCTTGTTGAAGTCTGATGGTATTTCACCTGTCTCATACATCTTGCTCACCAGGTGGTAGAGTTTTGTCAGGACTGGCTCTCCAAAGGCTATCAGTAGTTCTAATGGAATGTTGTCTACTTCGGGGGCTTGTTTCAACTTAGGTCTTTCAGTGCTCTCTCAAACTCTTCACGCAGTATCATATCTCCCATTTCATCTGCATCTATGTCCTCTTCCATTTCCATATATAGCCCTCAAGTACATCGCCCTTGTATAGATCCTCTATATACTCATTCCATCTTTCTGCTTTCCCTTCCTTGCTTAGAACTGGTTTCCCATCTGAGCTCTTGATATTCATAAAAGTGGTTCTCTTTTCTCCAAAGGTGTCTTTCATTTTCCTGTAGACAGTATCTATCTTACCCATAGTGATATACTCCTCTACATCCTTAAATTTGTCCTCGAGTCATCCCTGTTTAGCCATTTTGCACTACTTGTCGATCTCATTTTTTAGATGTTTGTATTCCTTTTTGCCTACTGCATTTTTATGTTTTCTCCTTTCATCAATTAAATTCAATATCTCTTCTGTTACCCAAGGATTTCTACCAGCCCTCATCGTTTTACCTACTTGACCCTCTGCTGCACTTCAGTATTTCATCTCTCAAAGCTACCCATTCTTCTTCTACTGTATTTCTTTCCCCTGTTCTTTTCAGTCATTCCCAAAGGCTCTCTCTGAAACACTCTATAACCTCTGATGAAAAAAAAAAAAAAAAAAAAAAAAAAAAAAAAAAAAGGAAATGTTGAGACCAGTCAAAGATAGTCTCAGCTTAAGGGTGCCGGACTTTTATAGTATTCCTTGTGAATGTGCCAAGAAATATGTCCGTTTGAACCGTTGCCGACCGTTTTATCGAACATCAGCACCACCTGAAATACAGGTATTTCAAAAAATCTGCGATGGCAGAGCATAGCCTGCTTACCAAGCATAAGATTTTATTTGAAAAAAACCAGAGTAATAGCCCACACATCGAATTACTGGGATTCTGTGATTTGGGAAGCAGTCGAAATTAGATTTAGCGACAATAACTTTAACAGAGACAATGGCTATGCACTTAGCAACGCCTGGAAGAGTGCAATGGCTAAAGAAAAATCACAGAGGAAAACCTCTCGCACTTTACCTCCTGATTTAAGGGATGGCGCTGCAAGCAATATGGAATAAAAACTACATCTATGGAAGTAGAGGACACCACTGCACTAAGTGCCATATCACTGTTGCTATGACGTATTCCAGCCAATCAGAAGCTGTCCTTTGCATATAAAAGTGGGAGTCTCGCTAGTTTACAACAGTCAGTTTTAGCCCTGACGATGACCATGGAGGCAGTGGTGTAAAGCTTGGAGTTTTATCGTGATTTGACGCGGCATGTACACCGAGAGATTTTTAGTCAAGAAATATGTTGCGAAAAACTTGACTGTGTCTAGCAGGACACTAGCAACACTGTAACTGAACATTACAGGTTTGTTCTTTATACTCATCCACATTAACTTACATTTTTCCATTTTTATAGCTAGCTGCCACTCATCACAGCAACTAGAAATTTTGTCTAAGTCATCTTGTATCTTCCCACAGTCAGTCAGCTTTGACATCTTACCTTACACTACAATACCATCAGCAAACAACTGCAGATTGCTGCCCACCATGTCTGCCAAATCATTTAAGTATACAGACAACAATGTGGCACTATCACACTTCCCTGGGACACTTCCAATGAATCCTTGTATCTGATGAACCTTTGCCATTGTGGACATTGGGTTCTATTACTTAAGAAGTCTTCAAGCCACTCAGATATCTGTGAACTTATGCCATAAGCTCATACCTCTTTGACAGCTTGCAGTGGGGCATCATGTCAAATGCTTTCTGGAAGCTGTCAATTGCCCTTAATCCATTGCAATTTATCATGTGTGGAAAGGTCACACTGAGTTTTGCAAGAGCAATGCTTTCTAAAACATGCTGATTCATGGACATAAGCTTCTCAGTCTGAAGAAAGTTTATTATATTTGAACAGAGAATATGTTCTAGGATTCTGCAGTAATCTGAAGTTAAGCATATCAGTCTGTAATTTTATAGATCCGTTCTTTACTCTTCTTGTATACTGGAGTCACATGCACTTCTTTCCAGTCGCTTGTGACTTTGGGCTGGGTGAGAGATTCATTATAAATACAAGCTAGGCAAGAGGCCAATGCTGTAGAGTAGTTTTTAAAAAACCAAATGGGATTGCATCCGGACCTAGTGATTTATTTGCATTCAAATCTTTCAGTTGTTTATCTGCACCAGAGATGTCCATAGGGGAGTCTGTCCAATGGTCAAATGATGGTATGTTTTTATGATTCTCTTGTGTGAATGATTTCTTGAATGCAAAATTTAAAACTTGGACTTTTGTTTTGTTATCTTCAAGTGCCACACCAGATCAGTCAACAAGGGACTGAATGGAAGCCTTACCTGCTTCGCAATTTTACATAGGACCAGATTTTTCTTGGGTCCACTCAGCTCTAAACCAAAGGACCCTGATCAACTCTGGGAACAATGCTACAAATTGCAAACTCTGCTTGCAACCCATTCATAAGGCCAGTAGTCTTCACTGCCTCAGCTAGCCACCTGCATAAACTGAGGATGGCCTCAGTGCCTACGTGACACGAGACGTCAGTGCCAACATGAGCCACAACTTGCAGATGACTGTACCTCACATGCTTGATAGCCATTGGTAAGGCTGCCTTTGCATCTTGGATAGGGCCCCCTGGCGACATACTGAGTGCACACTGGCTTCCTTTATACACTTAATGCCATCTGCCTATGGGGCATCATAACATGCCTAACATTCATATGCCAGATAACCAGTAAGCCCCTCCCCCTTTCTACCTGCTCAGACTTTGCTGAGGGAGCAGGCCCCTAGCCACTCTCAGGTCGAATGGCTTACACCAGGCGTGGCCCTCCACCTCCAGCGATCTGAATGTTTTACCACCTGCCACTCACCCTACTGTGAGGGCAGATCCACCACATCTGGTACACTATGAGGTTCCTCAGAAGCAGAGCCCTCGGGCAAAATGAGGGACACCCATGTGATGCGCCAGAATCTCCACCACCGCTACATGTCAAGGCAGCAGCCTGAAGGTGACTGACCATAGCCAAAAGCACATACAGCTGTTTGTGCGTTGCAGCCAGCTCCTCCTGCATCTGTACACAGCATGCACACATTCTAACCATCCTACTAACACTAATTGAAGAAGTAAACTGTAAAAATAGACAGAATCCTAAACACACAACTTGCTACCCTCCTGATGTGTCACCAATGGATACCGATGGGTTAATGAGTTATGAAGCTGACTGTTCAGTGAGCAAGTGTTGCACTACAAACTGAATGAATTCACCTTCTTGAGTAAAAAAAACACATGAAATTATGAGGAAAATATAGAAAAACATAAACACTTAATTTGCTGCTCTACAGGTGTACATGAGCCAAGAGCTATGGCCTGACTAACACTTTTACTAAACGAATGGATTACTGCCTTCAAAAGAAAACAAGTGGACAACTATTGTGCAACAAACTGAATGAATTTAAATTTAGAAAAATACAAGATTAAACCTCTTAAATATAAAAACATATATGGAATTTAATAAATATACTGGAGGAAAACACAGAAAAAAGGAACATTCTCAATAAAATGTAATCCATTTGTTGGCATGAGATACAACATATTTTCATCATTAGTTGGCTTCTGAGTTATCTGTTATAGGTTGTTTTCCAAGAAACCATTTAGCATTGTTCACTGTTTATCCCAATCTACTGCCGGAAGATTAAAGTCTCCTCCAACAATGAGAGTACGATTGGGGAACATTTGTACTAGTGAGCTGCTTTTCTCAAATATGTTTTTGGATACATCTGGAAATGAGTCCAGTGCTTGACAGAAGGAATGAATCATAAATCTGACCAGTCTTGATACTGAATATCACCCCAACAACCTCACATGCAGCTTGAATTTCATTTCCCATAAGGCTATCCTTTGATATTCACTTAGATTCATCCCAAAAATCCCACTGCTGTCAATTCTGGGATTTAAATAGCTTTCAGTACATAGTATTAAGTGAGCACCATTGTCAGGGCTGGTTTAAGTTCCAAGTGACTCAAGCAGCCACTTGGAGTGCCAAGCAGAGAGGGCACCCTTAGTGCAAAGTTTGTACACAAGATGTGTCAATCATTAGTAGGTAAAACAACCCGTTTCCACTATTAGTAGATTTATATTTTATTTAAATGCCTCACCAAGAGACAATGAATGGCAACATTAATGTGTGAAGGAAGGAGGGAAGGGGTGGGGTGTTGGGGGGGGGGGGGGGGGGGCGCTAAATGATGTGTCACTCAGTACTGGTTGGTTGTAAATAAAGTGCAGCTTCTCACAGAGGCTTAATGTTGGCTGTAATTATCATATGGCAGCAAAATTTGATAGATATTCCAAATCGTTAATGCAGAATATATTTACACTGGAAAATATTAGTTCCACTTTTGCTCACCAGGTACGAATCTGGTGCTGTGAAGGCAAGAAGAGAATACAGAAATGCTTCAATGTGTTATTGATTAGGAAGGAGACATGGGCAGGGAAGGTCAAAATGTGAGAAAGACATAATGGTAATACACAATTTATTCAATATGACCAATGGAAATCACATCTAGAAGCTGTACAATTCGAGATTTGCATCTGGTGGCCAAAATCGGAACTAATTTTTTTATACCTTGAATCGGTTCCAAATTAATATCTACCATGTTTTGTTGCCATACAATTATTACAGCCCACACTAGATCTTTGTGATTAGATGCAATTTTGATTTCATTTGTGTGGAAAAATGCTCTCAGACCAGCCCTGACTACTGCTTTTTATCAGGGCCTTAAATTTTCGCTCTTTGTTGCAAATGGTTTGGCAGTATACTACATAAAGTAGAAACATCTCTGGAGTGAGCATTCAGATGTGCAGAACAGATTTTGTGTTGTCGGCATACATTGCCACTTTGGTCACTCAGTTTGTCCACAAAGCACCCTATAGGTTTATAATGTCATTACATCCCTAGTATGGGCAGATTTTCTTGTAGGTCCCATGGATTTGCTATAGAGATTTCATAGACATTATAACAATTTGCATTTGGTACCTGGAATAAAGCAGGCTTAAATGAAAGGACATTTTGCTTCTTTGAAGAAAGCGTATCAGCTCAAATGTACCTTTATCTTAATTTCTGTGACACCCACCACTATTTTTCAGTTTTATATGGCATTTTACTGTATTGCCAAGTCTGTTCTAGTCAATGTTTCTTTGATAGCTTTAAAAAAAGTTTATAGTAGCTTACTGTCTTTGAAACTGTCCTGAAAACCCCGAATTCGCCAAACATTAGCAATTGTATCACCTGGTTCCTCATTATTAACTTTTCGTGTATATATATATCTTTGACATATTATTTGCAAGACCCCAAATCATTACCTAATAAGTAACAAGTAAAAAATCAAATACCTAGGTAAATATTTTTTTTTAAATGTATGTAACATATTTCACTCTCCTGCTCACACACGAGACAATACACCAAAGGCAAACTCCATAAAATCAGCTAAATTTGTACTAAAATGTTGCTGGCCTGTTCCATAATTATGATCTATTGCTATTATGTGAAATGAGTTGCTATTTAATTGTAATACACTTAGTGAAAAATGCAGCAACATGCTGACTATTTACATGGCTGGCTTTTACATAAATTCACTTTATTTTATTTATTTAGTGGTCCAACAAGTCCTGCCTGTTAACGTGTAACTTGATGTTTCCCACAATCCTGTGGATTGTTCTTTACAGTGGAGTTTACGGAATAGTGTCTGAATAAATCAAAGAGAGGGAGGCAAGATAGGTAAATACATAATCTTTGACAATTAAAACCTCCAATATGATGCAAGAAAGATGAATATAGCAATATTGTAGATGGTACGAGCTTCTATGATGGAAAAACTAATATGGTGACATCCTAAAAATAACGTGACAGCAGCATATTACATAGGTATTTCAAAATACATGAAGTTATCTTAGTATCACTGTTTTCATGATGGCACAACCTGACACCAACTGCAGTTTCTTCTGTCGTTGACATTTAATATTCCACTTTGAAGACTCCATGTCTCCCTCTGCTCACCTCCAGAACTATTTACCAACCTCTCATAACACATCCAATATTTCTTAAGTGGTAGCGTCACCCTGATTGTGTTTGTGACAAGAATTCTTACTAAATATTCTGACTTTTACATTTTTGTCCAAAGTTCTCCTGTAGTTCTGTTTACTTTTCTGCTATATTCTGAATCATTTTGACCTATATCGTAACTGAACCTGTGATCTTTTCAGCTGCATAACTATCTCATTGTAGGACCGAGGAAAAATAAAAATGAAATTAAAAAACACAAAACCCGTGCATACGATACTACACTCTTGATTTAAATTTCCTTTAAATAAAAGAAATTTAAGTGTAATGTTTACTGCTTCCCCTGTTAACCATTGAAAATGAATTTTCAACTATATTCCATGTTAGTACATATAATTTTTTCCTTTATCCTTATCTTATGCTAGTACAGCCTCATCCCATCTGACCAAAGCAGTATACACCCTATTCAAGTCGTACGTAATGAGTTCACCTGAAAGGCAGAGCTGCAAAATACATAGTTCAGTTCAGACAGCTACAACAAAATCCTTCAGCTTGAGAAAGCCAAGGATAATAAATGAAATACATTTAGTGCCTCCCATTAAAACATTAGAAGCCTTGTAAATAAAAAAAGACAAACTTCACATATCCATCCAGTAAAATGAAAAATTAGATGAAATTTCAGCAGATTTGTTGTGCCTATCAGGACATTATATGGGATTCATTGAAACTGAATGGACTCATCTTGATTGAGACAATCTAATATTACACCACTGTAGAACCAATGAAAAGAAAGGGGGAGTGATTGTACAGAGCATAAATGGTAATTGATTGTAACCCAGGAGGGTATTGATAGAAATAAAGAAAATGTGACTGTCTTGCATAAACTAATTATATTTACAATACAATCTCAATGTAATCCCTAAAAGCAGACTACTTTTTTATTAAGATGGTTAGACAAACAAAACAATTTAATTTCTAATTCTATTCTGTTAAAATACACGACACTGTGAGGCAAAATTTGCGCAAATGTCAATTTCACAATTTGTAGCTGCACGACTAAGCTGGTGATGGACAAAACGAAAACCAAAAAAACGATCAAATATGGGAAATAATTCATGTAGTCATAAATTTGTGTACAGTGGTAGGAGGAGGTGAAATGAACAACATACTAAAAATCCTTACTAGGGAGTGGAGGTGTATTTGAAAGTCACTTTTGTATTTCTTTTATTAATAGCTGTAAAACCATGGACTCTTGGAAAAATGTACCCAGTACAAAATTAAATTTCCTGCAAAAAAAGGTCCTATATATTTTTCTCCAGAACCAATAATTCAAGCACAGAGAGTAAGAGAATATTGGAAGTCTTGTGCATTGCACATTTGCCATAGCTTAGGTGTTTTGTAAGCCATTTTGTGGTAGTTTCTTTACTTAACAGATCACAAGTGTCCCATATGATATTGTTAATCCTGACTTTCTCTGCACCACTGTGAAAGATCTTAAACAATTATCATTCATTCCTTATGTATGCAGAAAGTGGAGTTATGTCCCAGGCACCTGAGATTACTGAATATTATGTTGAACAGATTTAGGAACCAAGTTTTAAATTGTAAGACATTTCCAGGGGCAGATATGGACTCTGACCACAATCTATTGGTTATGACCTGTAGATTAAAATTGAAGAAACTGCAAAAAGGTGGGAATTTAAGGAGATGGGACCTGGATAAACTGAAAGAACAAGAGGTTGTACAGAGTTTGAGGGAGAGCATAAGGGAACAATTGACAGTAATGGGGGAAAGAAATACAGTAGAAGAAGAATGGGTAGCTTTGAGGGATGAAGTAGTGAAGGCAGCAGAGGATCAAGTAGGTAAAAAGATGAGGGCTAGTAGAAATCCTTGGGTAACAGAAGAAATATTAAATTTAATTGATGAAAGGAGAAAATATAAAAATGCAGTAAATGAAGCAGGCAAAAAGGAATACAAACGTCTCAAAAATGAGATCGTCAGGAAGTGCAAAATGGCTAAGCACGGATGGCTAGAGGACAAATGTAAGGATAGATACTGTCTACAGGAAAATTAAATAGACCTTTGGAGATAAGAGAACCACTTGTATGAACATCAAGAGCTCAGATGGAAAGCCAGTTCTAAGCAAAGAAGGAAAAGCAGAAAGGTGGAAGGAGTATATAGAGGGTCTATGCAAGGGCGATGTACTTGAGGACAATATTATGGAAATGTAGGAGGATGTGGATGAGGATGAGATGGGAGATGCGATACTGCGTGAAGAGTTTGACAGAGCACTGAAAGACCTGAGTCGAAACAAGGCCCCCAGAGTAGACATCATTCCATTGGAACTACTGACGGCCTTGGAAGAGCCAGCCCTGACAAAACTCTACCATCTGGTGAGCAAGGTGTATGAAACAGTCGAAATACCCTCAAACTTCAAGAAGAACATAATAATTTCAATCCCAAAGGAAGCAGGTGTTGACAGATATGAAAATTACTGAACAATCAGTCTAATAAGCCACAGCTGCAAAATATTAACATGAATTCTTTACAGACGAATGGAAAAACTAGTAGAAGTCGACCTCGGGGAAGATCAGTTTGGATTCCGTAGAAATACTGGAACACGTGAGGCAATACTGACCTTACGACTAATCTTAGAAGAAAGATTAAGGAAAGGCAAACCTACGTTTCTAGCATTTGTAGACTTAGAGAAAGCTTTTGACAATGTTGACTGGAATACTCTCTTTCAAATTCTAAAGGTGGCAGGGGTAAAATACAGGGAGCGAAAGGCTATTTACTATTTGTACAGAAACCAGATGGCAGTTATAAGAGTCGAGGGACATGAAAGGGAAGCAGTTGTTGCGAAGGGAGTAAGACAGGGTTGTAGCCTCTCCCCGATGTTATTCAATCTGTATATTGAGCAAGCAGTAAAGGAAACAAAAGAAAAATTCGGAGTAGGTATTAAAATCCAGGGAGAAGAAATAAAAACTTTGAGGTTCGCCGATGACATTGTAATTCTGTCAGAGACATCAAAGGACTTGGAAGTGCAGTTGAATGGAATGGGCAGTGTCTTGAAAGAAGGGTATAAGATGAACATCAACAAAAGCAAAATGAGGATAATGGAATGTAGTCAAATTAAGTCATGTGATGCTGAGGGAATTAGATTAGGAAATGAGACACTGAAAGTAGTAAAGGAGTTTTGCTATTTGGGGAGCAAAATAACTGATGATGGTCGAAGTAGAGAGGATATAAAATGTAGACAGGCATTGGCAAGGAAAGTGTTTCTGAAGAAGAGAAACTTGTTAACATCGAGTATAGATTTGAGTGTCAGGAAGTCATTTCTGAAAGTATTTGTATGGAGTGTAGCCATGTATGGATGTGAAACATGGACAATAAATAGTTTGAACAAGAAGAGAATAGAAGCTTTCAAAATGTGGTGCTACAGAAGAATGCTGAAGATTAGATGGGTAGATCACATAAGGAGGTATTGAATAGGATTGGGGAGAAGAGAAATTTGTGGCACAACTTGATGAGATGAAGGGATTGGTTGGTAGGACATGTTCTGAGGCATCAAGGGATCACAAATTTAGCATTGGAGGGCAGCTTGGAGGGTAAAAATCGTAGAGGGAGACCAAGAGATGAATACACTAAGCAGATTCAGAAGGATGTAGGTTGCAGTAGGTACTGGGAGATGAAGAGGCTTGCACAGGATAGAGTGGCATGGAGAGCTGCATCAAACCAGTCTCAGGACTGAAGACCACAACAACAACAAACAACATGTTGAACAGGTCTTTGAATGCTGTGCACAAAAGTAGGTCAGGATGCACACAGGCTTATAGTACTGGAAATTTACAGACAACTAGCAGAAAGCATTCAATACTCCACAGAGCAGCTGGTAACATATTTAATAAGATTATGCAGAGTTAACTGGCAAAATGTTGTTCGTGGAGAGTTTAACATTTATTTCCTGTCAGATAATACTGAATGACAGCACCTACACCTTTGGACATAATGCAACAGCTTATTAACATTCTGTTTTTAGATCCAACAACGTGCATTGATTTATCTGTTGAACCAATAGCCAACAATTTACCTGACCTTAGTGAAATGTTAACAATAAAATTCACTAGCCATTTAGGTACACATCATAGAAGAAACAATAAACTACAGAATCATACACAATGATTTGACCACAGTGTTTAGAGCAAAATTATTAAATGACACTTGGGTCAAATTCATAAAGAAGACAGTGTTAATGGAATTTTTTACAACACTTTTGGGTGTTTTAGCTATAAAACAAATAAGTGTAAATTTGAACAAAAGCAAGGATAAGGGATGGATGACTCTTGGGATTAAAGTATGTTGAGCTAGGAAGAGAGCTCAATTCAGAGAACAGGCAGTAATCAAGATTTTAAACTCTACTGCACCAGTACTGTAGAATCCTCCACTCTTTCATTGAAGCAGAAAAACCTTTGTACAACACTCAAAAAATAAAATACTCCAAGAATATGGAAAAAATATCTGAAATGCTATTAAACATGAAACATACAAAACAAGTTATCCAAATGAAATTGATCCCCCGGAAAATAGCTGTGGCAGAAAAAGCGGAACTTTCAAATCACTGGCCACCAGATCTGATGATTGCTTGCATAAACCACCACTAATTACAAGCTTGTATCACTCCTTCCAGTCTTTTCAAAAGTGTTTGATAAAGTGGCCTATAATAGAGTATGGACTCATGTTAACTAAGCAGAACTTGTTAACTAACCCTCGGTTTGGCTTTTGTAAAGGATTCTCCATACAGAAAGCAATAGAAGATCTCAAACATTAAGTGCTTCCAGAGCGAAACAAGAAAAAAATACCTTGCTGGTATATTCGGTGACCATGCCATAGTCTTTGATTGTGTAGATCACAAAATTCTACTTTTTTTATCAGTCTACTGATTGGTTTGATGCGGCCCGCCACGAATTCCTTTCATGTGCTAACCTCTTCATCTCAGAGTAGCACTTGCAACCTACGTCCTCAATTATTTGCTTGACGTATTCCAATCTCTGTTTTCCTCTACAGTTTTTGCCCTCTACAGTTCCCTCTACTACCATGGAAGTCATTCCCTCATGTCTTAGCAGATGTCCTATCATCATGTCCCTTCTTCTTATCAGTGTTTTCCACATATTCCTTTCCTCTCCGATTCTGCGTAGAACCTCCTCATTCCTTACCTTATCAGTCCACCTAATTTTCAACATTCATCTATAGCACCACACCTCAAATGCTTCGATTCTCTTCTGTTCCGGTTTTCCCACAGTCCATGTTTCACTCCCATACAATGCTGTACTCCAGACGTACATCTTCAGAAATTTCTTCCTCAAATTAAGGCTGGTATTTGATATTAGTAGACTTCTCTTGGCCAGAAATGCCTTTTTTGCCATTGCGAGTCTGCTTTTGAGGTCTTCCTTGCTCCGTCCGTCATTCGTTATTTTACTGCCTAGGTAGCAGAATTCCTTAACTTCATTGACTTCGTGACCATCAATCCTGATGTTAAGTTTCTCGCTGTTCTCATTTCTACTATTTCTCATTACCTTCGTCGTTCTCCGATTTACTCTCAAACCATACTGTGTACTCATTAGACTGTTCATTCCATTCAGCAGATTATTTAATTCTTCTTCACTTTCACTCAGGATAGCAATGTCATCAGCGAATCGTATCATTGATATCCCTTCACCTTGTATTTTAATTCCACTCCTGAACCTTTCTTTTATTTCCATCGTTGCTTCCTCGATGTACAGATTGAAAAGTAGGAGCGAAAGGCTAGAGCCTTGCCTTACACCCTTCTTAATATGAGCACTTCGTTCTTGATTGTCCACTCTTATTATTCCCTCTTGGTTGTTGTACATATTGTATATGATCCGTCTCTCCCTATAGCTTACCCCTCGAACAGCTTGCACCATTTTATATTGTCAAACGCTTTTTCCAGGTCGACAAATCCTATGAACGTGTCTTATTTTTTCTTTAGCCTTGCTTCCATTATTAGCCGTAACGTCAGAATTGCCTCTCTCATGCCTTTACTTTTCCTAAAGCCAAACTGATTGTCACCTAGTGCATTCTCAATTTTCTTTTCCATTCTTCTGTATATTATTCTTGTAAGCAGCTTCGATGCATGAGCTGTTAAGCTGATTGTGTGATAATTCTCGCACTTGTCAGCTCTTGCCGTCTTCGGAATTGTGTGGATGATACTTTTCCGAAAGTCAGATGGTATGCCGCCAGACTCATATATTCTACACACCAACGTGAATAGTCATTTTGTTGCCACTTCCCCTAATGATTTTAGAAATTCTGATGGAATGTTACCTATCCCTTCTGCCTTATTTGACCGTAAGTCGTCCAAAGCTCTTTTAAATTCTGATTCTAATACTGGATCCCCTATCTCTTCTAAATCGACTCCTGTTTCTTCTTCTATCACATCAGACAAATCTTCACCCTCAAAGAAGCTTTCATTGTATTCTTTCCACCTATCTGCTCTCTCCTCTGCATTTAACAGTGGAATTCCTGTTGCACTCTTAATGTTACCACCGTTGCTTTTATTGTCACCAAAGGTTGACTTTCCTGTATGATGAGTCTGTCCTTCCGACAATAATATCTTTTTCGATGTCTTCACATTTTTCCTGCAGCCATTTCGTCTTAGCTTCCCTGCACTTCCTACTTATTTCATTCCTCAGTGACTTGTATTTCTGTATTCCTGATTTTCCGGGAACATGTTTGTACTTCCTCCTTTCATCAATAAACTGAAGTATTTGTTCTGTTACTCATGGTTTCTTCGCAGCTACCTTCTTTGTACCTATGTTTTCCTTCCCAACTTCTGTTATGGCCCTTTTTAGAGATGTCCATTCCTCTTCAACTGTACTGCCTACTGCGCTATTCCTTATTGCTGTATCTATAGAGTTAGAGAACTTCAAATGTATCTCGTCATTCCTTAGAACTTCCGTATCCCACTTCTTTGCATATTGATTCTTCCTGACTAATGTCTTGAACTTCAGCCTACTCTTAATCACTACTATATTGTGATCTGAGTCTATATCTGCTCCTGGGTACGCCTTACAATCCAATATCTGATTTCGGAATCTCTGTCTGACCATGATGTAATCTAATTGAAATCTTCCCATATCTCCTGGCCTTTTCCAAGTATACCTCCTCCTCTTGTGATTCTTGAACAGGGTATTCGCTATTACTAGCTGAAACTTGTTACAGAACTCAATTAGTCTTTCTCCTCTTTCATTCCTTGCCCCAAGCCCATATTCTCCTGTAACCTTTTCTTCTACTCCTTCCCCTACAACTGCATTCCAGTCGCCCATGACTATTAGATTTTCGTTCCCCTTTACATACTGCATTACCCTTTCAATATCCTCATACACTTTCTCTATCTGTTCATCTTCAGCTTGCGACGTCGGCATGTATACCTGAACTATCATTGTCGGTGTTGGTCTGCTGTCGATTCTGATTAGAACAACCCGGTCACTGAACTGTTCACAGTAACACACCCTCTGCCCTACCTTCCTATTCGTAACGAATCCTACACCTGTTATGCCATTTTCTGCTGATGTTGATATTACCCAATACTCATCTGACCAGAAATCCTTGTCTTCCTTCCACTTCACTTCACTGACCCCAACTATATCTAGATTGAGCCTTTGCATTTCCCTTTTCAGAATTTCTAGTTTCCCTACCACGTTCAAGCTTCTGACATTCCACGCCCCGACTCGTAGAACGTTATCCTTTCGTTGATTATCCAATCTTTTTCTCATGGTAACCTTCCCCTTGGCAGTCCCCTCCCAGAGATCCAAATGGGGGACTATTCCGGAATCTTTTGCCAATGGAGAGATCATCATGACTTTTCAGAATTTCTAGTTTCCCTACCACGTTCAAGCTTCTGACATTCCACGCCCCGACTCGTAGAACGTTATCCTTTCTTTGATTATCCAATCTTTTTCTCATGGTAACCTTCCCCTTGGCAGTCCCCTCCCAGAGATCCAAATGGGGGACTATTCCGGAATCTTTTGCCAATGGAGAGATCATCATGACTCTTCTTCAACTACAGGCCACATGTCCTGTGGGTACACGTTACGTGTCTTTAATGCAGTGGTTTCCATTGCCTTCTGCATCCTCATGTCGTTGATCATTGCTGATTCTTCTGCCTTTAGGGGCAATTTCCCACCCCTAGGACAAGAGAGTGCCCTGAACCTCTATCCGCTCCTCCGCCCTCTTTGACAAGGCCGTTGGCAGAATAAGGCTGACTTCTTATGCCGGAAGTCTTCGGGCGCCAATGCTGATTATTTATCAAAAATTGCTTCCTTGTCCAGGACTCCTGTAATTTTATGCTTTTGAACCCACAACTATCTCATCAGGATGCTTGTATATGCTAACTTTATCATTAAAATTAATGTTAATGTAAAATGGATGTGTAAGTATTTTGCATTCTTTCATTTACTGAGTTATAGTAAGATACCATGTAGCAGTATGACTAGCTACAGCACATTTTGTAATAATATGTAACATTACATAAGAAGTTTCAAGTAAAACCATCATTATTGTCATTCATTTAACAACTGTGGATATTCAGATTTCTCCATTCATCATAGTTTTCAGTTTTATGCAATCCAGGACACTGCTACATGTTTTCTAATGTCACCCACCTATCATTATGTTGTCTTTTTGGGCCCTTCATATTTCCTTGATCCATAAACTGTACATCCATTCTCCTGGCTGTATCTTCTGCCTAAAGTCCCTTTCACTATAGGAAGTTTTGTTGTGCATATCCCTGAATATTTACTGAATAACGCTCAGTTTTTGAGTGATTTTCATATTGAATGTCCGTGTCTCATTGCCATCAATCTAAATTGGTAACACAAATGGAATACGAGGAAATTCAGGAGTTGTTCTTCACTGTGAGTCCAGATCATGAAGATGTCGTCAATAAATCTGTACCAAACTTTGGGTTTGCAGGCCTGGGTAACGAAGAAGACTTCCTCTAGGCGACCCAAGAATAGGTTGGCGTACTAGGGGCCATCCTGGTACCCATGGCTGTTCCCTTTAATTGTTGGTATGTCTGGCCTTCAAAAGTGAAAAAGTTGTGGGTCAGGATGAAGCTGGCTAAGGTGATGAGGAAAGAGGTTTTAGGTAGGATGGCAGGTGATCGGCGTGAAAGGAAGTGCTCCATCGCAGTGAGGCCCTGGACGTGCGGAATATTTGTGTATAAGGAAGTGGCATCAATGGTTACAAGCATGGTTTCCGGAGGTAACAGATTGGGTAAGGATTCCAGGCGTTCGAGAAAGTGGTTGGTGTCTTTGATGAAGGATGGGAGACTGTATGTAATGGGTTGAAGGTGTTGATCTACGTAGACAGAGATACGTTCTGTGGGGGCTTGGTAACCAGCTGCAATGGGGTGGCCGGGATGTTTGGGTTTGTGAATTTTAGGAAGTAGGTAGAAGGTAGGAGTGCGAGGTGTCAGTGGAATCAGGAGTTTGATGGAGTCAGGTGAAAGGTTTTTACGTAGCCTAAGGTTCTGAGGATTCCTTGAAGCTCCGCCTGGACATCAGGAATGGGATTACCTTGGCAAACTTTGTATGTAGAGTTGTCTGAAAGCTGACGCAGTCCTTCAGCCACATACTCCCGATGATCAAGTACCACGGTCGTGGAACCCTTGTCAGCCAGAAGAATGATGATGGACCGGTCAGCCTTCAGATCACGGATAGCTTGGGCTTCAGCTGTGGTGATGTTGGGAGTAGGATTAAGGTTTTTTAAGAAAGATTGAGAGGCAAGGCTGGAAGTGAGAAATCCCTGGAATGTTTGGAGAGGGTGATTTTGAGGAAGAGGAGGTGGGTCGCACTGTGATGGAGGACGGAACTGTTCCAGGCAGGGTTCAATTTGGATAATGTCTTGGGGAGTTGGATCATTAGGAGTGGGGTCAGGATTATTTTTCTTCATGGCAAAGTGATATTTCCAGCAGAGACTACGAGTGTAGGACAGTAAATCTTTGACAATGGCAGTTTGGATAGGGTAGAGGTTTTGGATTGGGAGAGAGGTTTGGAGGAAAGGTTAACTACTGAATTGGGGTGTTGTGGTTCCAGATTGTGTTGACTAGAATTTTGAGGTGTTGGGGGGAGTGGAGCTGGAAGTGGGAGATTGAGTAGATGGGAGAGACTGGGTCTGTGTGCAATGAGAGGAGGTTGAGGTTTGTTGGAAAGGTTGTGGAGGGTGAGTGAGTTGCCTTTCCGGAGGTGGGAAACCAGGAGATTGGATAGTTTTTGAGGTGGAGGGTGGCATGCTGTTCTAATTTGCAGTTGGCCTGTAGGAGGATGCTATGAACAGCTGGTGTGGATGTGGGAGAGGAAAGATTGAGGACTTTTATTAGGGACAGGAGTTGACGGGTGTGTTCATTGGCTGAGTTGATGTGTAGGTGAAGGATTAGGCAGGTGAGGGCTATGGTTTGTTCAGTTTGGAACTGGTATAAGGACTGATGGAAAGAAGGATTGCAGCCAGAGATGGGAACATTAAGTGTGAGGCCTTTGGGGGTAATGCCAAATGTCAGACAAGCCTGAGTAAATAAAATATGGGAGAGTAATCTGGCTATGGTGAAGGCATGTTTGTGGAGGGAATGTAAATAAAATTTAATGGGGTCGTTGTAGGGATGTTGTGAGGTTGGCATGGTATTAGAAGATGGAAAGGGTTGGTGAACAACAATGGGTGCAAAGGTTTCGAATTGTGTTGTCTCCAAAACACGTTAAGGGGTGGGGAAATCCAGGAAAATTTCGAAAAAAACTGAATGTAAATGTATTCAAATAACTGGTTATGTACTGGCAGATTATGAAAATGAGGCTAACAATTGTCTGCCTTTACAAATGTGTGCTTGTGTGGGTGTGTATGTGCGGACAGATATGTGTGTGTGTGCGAGTGTACACCTGTCCTTCTTTCCCCCTAAGGTAAGTCTTTCCGCTCCCGGGATTGGAATGACTCCTTACCCTCTCCCTTAAAACCCACATCCTTTCGTCTTTCCCTCTCCTTCCCTTTATCCTGAAGAAGCAACCGTCGGTTGCGAAAGCTAGATATTTTGTGTGATTGTTGGTGTGTTTTATTTGTTGTGCCTGTCTACCGGCGCTTTCCCGCTTGGTAAGTCTTGGAATCTTTGTTTTTATATATATATATATATATAAAAGTTGTATTTATATTACATGTGCCCAGTACTTTGCAACCTCGAAGGCGCTTGGAGTGGCTTGCAGGAGATCAATCTTCATGCAGGATGTAGGGCACAAGAGGCATTGGAGCATGTGTCTTGTGGTTTGTTCTTGTCCACAATCACAGGACGTATATTCTGTTATGAAGCCCCATCTCTTCAGGTTGTCTCTGGATACTCTAACTCCTGATCATAATGTGTTTAAAGATTTCCATACCAGCCTGCTCTCATTGTGTCCAGGTGGTAGTTCTTCAGCTTCTGGCGTGTGCAGGTGAGGCGTTTCTGGTGAAATAGTGAGCTCCTCGGATATGACTGTTATTGAAACCAAATAAGACAATGATTTTACTGCACCAGTCCAGACCGCAGGAAGTATTCTTATTTTTGTATTTATATTTTTGTTGGTTCTTTGGGTCAAGGACCTCCAAAAACTGTTTGCCATGTACTTAAATAGTGCTAATTCTCTCTCTCTCTCTTCTTTTGTTTCCTTTATTACGTGGTGTCATATGTTACTTCCAAGTCATAATACAACACATACATGCCATATTAATCAATATAAATCCATCTGATGGAGGTTTAAATCTCTGAAAGACATTGTAGAAATAAATAAATAAATAAATAGTGACTGGTAGCTGTAAATGTGTTTTTTCATTCAAGTGAGATCATTTGCAACTGAAGGTGATTTGCATTTGTTTCCAAAGCTAGAGACTGGTAAACCAACTGTAGATCTGTGGAAAAGAATTTTGAGTGAAATGGAAACTCGTTGCCTGACCCTTCTTTCAATCCTTTATTTTCCACTTTTTCCCTTCCTTGCTCTTCCATTAAGTCTGTTGTTAAGTATAGTGCCTGCTCTAAATGAACTCCTGCAACATTGTACTGTTTGTTTATTTTCTCAAGGGCGTAACTCTACCTTCCATTGATTTTCATTAAGAACGTAGTGGGGCATACTGCAACATTTACTTTTAAAAGACAAAGACACAAAATGTAGTAAGGGCTCATAAAAAACTGGAAACATTAAACTCTCAATAAAAATGCTTCTTACCACACACTCCTGTTTTTGTTTAATAAACACAAGGTGTTGTGCTTATATGCTTAGTATCACTAATATGGCATCTGATGTAATGAAATGAGCAGAAATTCACAATTCAGTTTCAGCTTCAACTACAGAATAATTTGCATCATGTTATGAAGAGATCCCAAAACAATTGCTCAAAAAATTAACAAAATGAAAAAGGCATTTCTTACGGTAGTGGCAATTTGTATCAAGTAGAGTCCTTCGCTGCCAATTATCAAGGTATTAGTAAAAGAGTAACACAGGACTTTGCCTAACACTAATGCACACTTATTTTTAAAAATTCACAAGAGAAATTAGTAAATATGAAATGTTTGTACCTGTCATATTACCTTTTAGGACATCAACTAACAGTGTTCAACAGTCAATCAAAAGTGCAAGTTGGGGGGAAATGGAATAATTACACTAAAAGGATTGAGCGGCCATTCTCTGGAGTGATGGCAGGAATAGTTTTCAATGGCTTGCGCATTCTGGACCTGGCAGCAGAAGGAGATGTGCGCACTACACTACGGGGAGACATGCGGCAGCTCACTGGGGGCCTACATGAACAAATGCGAGAAAATCCACTCCTCCAACGTATGCAGCAGGTTTGTAAAATGCTCTTAAAAATGAATCTGACTGCTGAAATTAATATTATTTAATTTATTAACTTGGTGAAGAATGATGGTATGTCATAATTTTTTATATAAGTATTTATAGCAAAAATACACTAGCATTAACAGATACTCACTAATGTTAACAAAAATCAGAGCTGCCCTAATGTAATTTATACTATGACTAGACACCAGCATCTGGACATCCCGGAGTGATGGATGACCTTGTGTTCTCTGGTGCTGGGTCCGGATGTAATGCTGATGATGAGGATGAGTGCGAGCAAGTGTTTGATCATGGTTCAGGTAGGTATTCAGTTATGTAATTTGTGGCTATGAAAAGAGGAAAATGGATGAACTGTGGAATAACGCAGAACTTGTATTTGAAAAAGAAAACTACAAGAAATCTGTAATGTGCAAGCTATTTGAGACTCACTGCTTTGTGTAATTACTCTTAAGAGAGATATTATGCAAGTTTGTAGTACTCTTTAAAGCTATATTTGCCCACAAAATGAAAAATGAAAGATATAATCAGTTTCCTTACCAAATATTATGCAAAAATTCCAAGAACAAAACAACATGTAAAAGAATACTGTACCTAAAATCTAAATTTATTTTTTGGTTTGCTTCTAGAATGAGTTTCTTGGGCTGTAAATGCATGGGTGGCTCTCTTGCCCACACCCTGAACCCTTCCTCCCCACCACTCTGTTACTATATCAAAAAATACAGTGTGCTTCAGTATTAAAGCTTTGTCTTGTTCAATCATTTCCAATGGACAATACATTTTATGTATGGAAACTCCAGGTTGGAATATCAACAATATTAGAAAAAGGACAGATTTCTAAGCACGGTGAAGATGACCCATTGAGTTGCAGACAGGTACAACGAAAAGACTGTTACACATTATATCTTCTGGCCAAAGCCTTTGTCAACACAAAAATGCACACACATTGATGCAAGCAACCAGACCTCATGTACACATGACCACTACCATCAACAGCTTCGATTGCAATGCAACTGGAGTGGGCCAGGAAAGGGCAGGCATAGCAGGATACAGTTTGGGGGACAGAAGAGCAATGTCTCACGGGTATGAAGGGACTAGATGGCAGCCTGACAAAACTGACATATGCAGTGTCAAGAGGTAGGATGTAGTGGAAAAAATCAGGGAGAGGACAATGTGAGGAGCAGAGAAGGGGAAAGGACAGGGGGGGGGGGGGGGGGGGAGGTGCCACTGCAGAGGGCAGCACACGATGGAGTGAGGGCATGTAAAGGGGGGGGGGGGGGGAGATAATATGGCAGAGGGGATGGAAACTGTCGGATGCAGAGAGCAGGGACAGTAGGTTACCGTATGTTAAGACCAGGATAATTTTTGGAGCAGAGAAGATGTTGCAAGGATAACTCCCATCTGCACAGTTCAGAAAAGCTGGTGGTGGAGGGGAGGATGCTAATGGCCTGGGTTGTGAAGCAGCAATGAAATAAAGCATGTTACGGTCAGAAGCATGTTGTGCCACAGGGTCGTCTACCTTGCTCTTGGCCACAGTTTGGCAGTGGCCATTCATCCTGGTGAATAGCTGGTTCGGTAGTCATATCAGTATAGAAAGCTGTGCAACGATTGCGGCAGAGCTATAGAACATGACTGTTTTCATAGGTGGCCCAGGTTCTGATGGGGTAAGATAAACCCGTGACAGTGCTGGAATAGGAAGGGCTGGGTTTGTGGATTGTGCAAGTCTTCCACCTTGGTTTTCCTCAGGAATATTGTCCCTGTGGCAAAGGGATGGGACTGGCATAGGGGTGGACTAGGGTGATGTGGAGGTTGGGTGGTGACAGGACACCACTTTAGGAGGGGTTGGAAGCATCTTGGGTAGGATGTCCCTCAGTTCAGGGCATGATGATAGACAATCAAAGCCATGACAGAGGATGTGGTTTAGTGATTCCAATCTGAGATGGTACTGGGTGACAAGTGGAGCGCTCCTTTTTAAGTAGATTCTTGAAAGAGGAGGGAGGAAAGGGAGTGCGTGGGGATATGACATGGAAAATTGTTTGCACACTAGAGCCGGGGAATAGTGCATGTCTGTGAAAGCCTTGGTAAGACTTTCAGCATACTGGAAAACGGAGTTCTTGTCACTGCAGATACGCCATCCCCAGGTGGCCTGTCTGTATGTAGGGGTTTTTTGGTTTCAAAAGGATGTGCAACTATCAAAATGCAGGTACTGTGGGTGGTTGGTGCCTTTAATGTGGACAGAGGTGAGTATTGAGCCATCAGAGGTCAGTGTCCAGGAAAGTGGAATGTTGGCCTGAGGAGGACCAGATGAAGCACATGGGATAGATGATGTTGAGGTTGTGAAGGAATGAGGATAGGGTGTTTGTTAGCCCTGAGTTCACATCATGAAGATACCATCAATTAACCTGAATTAGACCAGGGGTGGGGGTTTTGGGAGGCTAGGAAGGTTTCCTCTTATCCTTGTAAGTGGTCTATTAGAGCGAAGTGAGAACTTATCTTCTCATAATACATGATATTTGATCTAATCCCTAAATTGTTTTTACTGGTTGGCAGTAACAAGCAAGTTTATAGCCAAGAACACAAACCTAGTAGGAATAATTCTCAAAACAGAAGACTGATCATCAACTCCTAAAACGGAAACTATAAGCGAATAAATACATAAATATTGAATCTCTAAGTGTAGCACCTTTTAAATTGTGTCATCCTGCTCCAAAGTTTGGAGTGGCTTGTCTCCTCATCCAGCAAACGTGCACACCAACGTTTTTTCTATTCCCCGTAGAAAAATTTGCCATTTCTGTCTCTCTAGGCTATGCTGCAATTAATAAGACATTCCTCATCTGTTTCACTCATTGTGAATATTCTTTTTGAAATTGTTAGAAGCATTTTGGGATAAATGATGAGAGTGATCTCAGTTCTGTTTCATCTAAATATACATGGGATTTACTACTCAAAGTCTCATTGCCAATTACTCAGAACTTTTTATAGCTTATGCTAGTTCTCCTGACTCATTAATATTCATATAATTTGATCATAATTAATTACCATGTGTCATACTAAATCATTACATTCAAAAGAATATCCTTGAAATTGAGTTATTCTACATATAAACAGTTTTGTTCTATGTGAATTTTTATGACACATTTAAACAGCTCCTTCTTTCCATTTTATAGACTGATTTAGTTGCTGTCTTGCAGTATACAGCACTTACTCTGTGATCTTCCTGTATATGGCTGTACCGGTCATGGTTTCTTGTATCAAATCAAAAGTGTACCTAGGTTTTACACAATGTACAATGTTTAATTAGGTATTAATTTCAAAATTAAGCTGTTGATAAAATGGAAACGTAATTCGCTAGAAACCAGCCATCCACAGGAAATAAACTAAGGCAAGTAATACAACAGTAACTCAAGTATCATTAAATACACTCCTGGAAATTGAAAAAAGAACACCGTGAATTCATTGTCCCAGGAAGGGGAAACTTTATTGACACATTCCTGGGGTCAGATACATCACATGATCACACTGACAGAACCACAGGCACATAGACACAGGCAACAGAGCATGCACAATGTCGGCATTAGTACAGTGTATATCCACCTTTCGCAGCAATGCAGGCTGCTATTCTCCCATGGAGACGATCGTAGAAATGCTGGATGTAGTCCTGTGGAACGGCTTGCCATGCCATTTCCACCTGGCGCCTCAGTTGGACCAGCGTTCGTGCTGTACGTGCAGACCGCGTGAGACGACACTTCATCCAGTCCCAAACATGCTCAATGGGGGACAGATCCGGAGATCTTGTTGGCCAGGGTAGTTGACTTACACCTTCTAGAGCACGTTGGGTGGCACGGGATACATGCGGACGTGCATTGTCCTGTTGGAACAGCAAGTTCCCTTGCCGGTCTAGGAATGGTAGAATGATGGGTTCGATGACGGTTTGGATGTACCGTGCACTATTCAGTGTCCCCTCGACGATCACCAGAGGTGTACGGCCAGTGTAGGAGATCGCTCCCCACACCATGATGCCGGGTGTTGGCCCTGTGTGCCTCGGTCCTATGCAGTCCTGATTGTGGCGCTCACCTGCACAGCGCCAAACACGCATACAACCATCATTGGCACCAAGGCAGAAGCGACTCTCATCGCTGAAGATGACATATCTCCATTCGTCCCTCCATTCACGCCTGTCGCGACACCACTGGAGGCGGGCTGCACAATGTTGGGGCGTGAGCGGAAGACGGCCTAACGGTGTGTGGGACCGTAGCCCAGCTTCATGGAGACGGTTGCGAATGGTTCTCGCCGATACCCCAGGAGCAACAGTGTCCCTAATTTGCTGGGAAGTGGCGGTGCGGTCCCCTACGACACTGAGTAGGATCCTACGGTCTTGGCGTGCATCCGTGCGTCGCTGGGGTCCGGTCCCAGGTCGACGGGCACGTGCACCTTCCGCCGACCACTGGCGACAACATCGATGTTCTGTGGAGACCTCACGCCCCACGTTTTGAGCAATTCGGCGGTACGTCCACCCGGCCTCCCGCATGCGCACTATACGCCGTCGCTCAAAGTCCGTCAACTGCACATACGGTTCACGTCCACGCTGTCGTGGCATGCTACCATTGTTAAAGACTGCGATGGAGCTCCATATGCCACGGCAAACTGGCTGACACTGACGGCGGCGGTGCACAAATGCTGCGCAGCAAGCGCCATTCGACGGCCAACACCGCGGTTCCTGGTGTGTCCGCTGTGCCGTGCGTGTGATCATTGCTTGCACAGTCCCCTCGCAGTGTCCGGAGCAAGTATGGTGGGTCTGACACACCGGTGTCAATGTGTTCTTTTTTCCATTTCCAGGAGTGTATTTCTTTTACACTGATAACTTGAAACAATATGAGGTAACATATAAGTTGAAGAAAGATGTAATTGACTACTCTGTATTTACAAGCTACGAGGGAACTGCTCAAGCCACGAAGATGAGCTGGTGCATTGTTCGCAGGAGATGACCTCATCACGCCAGTGTATGTGCCGCCCACCCGACCCCCCACCACCGTGACCCCCAAGTCACAGCAGAATGGCCGAGGACTAGCGACGGGTAAGCCCTGTGACGACGAGGACTGCTTCACCGGCTCGGGGTCAGGTGAGGTGTCCACAGAAGATAATACGTCCACTTCTCATGCTGCGAAAGGTAAAGTTGGACAGTGGACACCTGTACAGCACGGAAAAGTCACAGCCTCTGGCCCTCTAGGGATAGACTGCCACACTGCTAGCTTACACATTCTACAAGAATGTGTGCATCTGCCACTACCTCTTAGTTGATCCACTGGATTATTGCCAACAGTATTGCCTTTGTAAATGCTTAAGTCACACAAGCATTTTCAACGTAATGCAGTATTTTGTTAGCCAGTCGAAAGCTAATATATAGAAAGAAACTTACACATGGGAAAAACATATTAAAAACAAAGATTCCAAGACTTACCAAGTGTGAAAGTGCCGGTAGATAGGCACAATGAATAAAACACAAACACACACACAGAATTTGAGCTTTCGCAACCGGCGGCTGCTTCGTCAGGAAAGAGGGAAGGAAAAGGAAAGATGAAAGGATGTGGGTTTTAAGGGAGAGGGTAAGGAGTCATTCCAATCCCGGGAGTGGAAAGACTTATATCTCTGCCCATACTCTTTGCCTTTAAATATGTCTGCTTGTGTCTGTGTATGTATGGATGGATATATGTGTGTGTGTGTGTGTGTGTGTGTGTGTGTGTGTGTGTGTGTGTGTGTGTGTGTGTGTGTGTGTGTGTGCGCGAGCATATACCTATCCTTTTTTCCCCCTAAGGTAAAGCTCTAAATTCTGTGTGTGTGTTTGTGTGTTTTATTCATTGTGCCTATCTACCGGCACTTTCCCGCTTGGTAAGTCTTGGAATCTTTGTTTTTAATATATTTTTCCCATGTGGAACTTTCTTTATATATATATATATATATATATATATATATATATATATATTAAAAACAAAGATTCCAAGACTTACCAAGCGGGAAAGCGCCGGCAGACAGGCACATGAACAAAACACACAAACACACACACAGAATTACAAGCTTTCGCAACTGGCAGTTGCTTCGTCAGGAAAGAGGGAAGGAGAGGGAAAAATGAAAGGATGTGGGTTTTAAGGGAGAGGGTAAGGAGTCATTCCAATCCCGGGAGCGGAAAGACTTCCCTTAGGGGAAAAAAAGGACAGGTGTACACTCGCACACACACACACATATCCATCCGCACATACATAGACACAAGCAGACATATTTAAAGGCAAAGAGTTAAGGGCAGAGATGTCATTCGAGGCGGAAGTACAGAGGCAAAGAAGTTGTTGAAAGACAGGTGAGGTATGAGCGGCGGCAACTTGAAATTAGCGGAGGTTGAGGCCTGGCGGATATCGAGAAGAGAGGATATACTGAAGGGCGAGTTCCCATCTCCGGAGTTCGGATAGGTTGGTGTTGGTGGGAAGTATCCAGATAACTCGGACGGTGTAACACTGTGCCAAGATGTGCTGGCCGTGCATCAAGGCATGTTTAGCCACAGGGTGATCCTCATTACCAACAAACACTGTCTGCCTGTGTCCATTCATGCGAATGGACAGTTTGTTGCTGGTCATTCCCACATAGAAAGCATCACAGTGCAGGCAGGTCAGTTGGTAAATCACGTGGGTGCTTTCACATGTGGCTCTCCCTTTGATCGTGTACACCTTCCGGGTTACAGGACTGGAGTAGGTGGTGGTGGGAGGGTGCATAGGACAGGTTTTACACCGGGGGCGGTTGCAAGGGTAGGAGCCAGAGGGTAGGGGAGGTGGTTTGGGGATTTCATAGGGATGAACCAAGAGGTTACGAAGGTTAGGTGGACGGCGGAAAGACACTCTTGGTGGAGTGGGGAGGATTTCATGAAGGATGGATCTCATTTCGGGGCAGGATTTTAGGAAGTCGTATCCCTGCTGGAGAGCCACATTCAAGGTCTGATCCAGTCCCGGGAAGTATTCTGTTACAAGTGGGGCACTTTTGGGGTTCTTCTGTGAGAGGTTCTGGGTTTGAGGGGATGAGGAAGTGGCTCTGGTTATCTGCTTCTGTACCAGGTTGGGAGGGTAGTTGCGGGATGCGAAAGCTGTTTTCAGGTTGTTGGTGTAATGGTCGAGGGATTCAGGACTGGAGCAGATTCGTTTGCCACGAAGGCCTAGGCTGTAGGGAAGGGACCGTTTGATATGGAATGGGTGGCAGCTGTCATAATGGAGGTACTGTTGCTTGTTGGTGGGTTTGATGTGGACGGATGTGTGCATCTGGCCATTGGACAGATGGAGGTCAACATCTAGGAAAGTGGCATGGGATTTGGAGTGGGACCAGGTGAATCTGATGGAACCAAAGGAGTTGAGGTTGGGGAGGAAATTCTGGAGTTGTTCTTCACTGTGAGTCCAGATCATGAAGATGTCATCAATAAATCTGTACCAAACTTTGGGTTGGCAGGCTTGGGTAACCAAAAAGGCTTCCTCTAAGCGACCCATAAATAGGTTGGCATACGAGGGGGCCATCCTGGTACCCATGGCTGTTCCCTTTAATTGTTGGTATGTCTGGCCTTCAAAAGTGAAGAAGTTGTGGGTCAGGATGAAGCTGGCTAAGGTGACGAGGAAAGAGGTTTTAGGTAGGGTGGCAGGTGATCGGCGTGAAAGGAAGTGCTCCATTGCAGCGAGGCCCTGGACGTGCGGGATATTTGTGTATAGGGAAGTGGCATCAATGGTTACCAGGATGGTTTCTGGGGGTAACAGACTGGGTACGGATTCCAGGCGTTCGAGAAAGTGGTTGGTGTCTTTGATGAAGGATGGGAGACTGCATGTAATGGGTTGAAGGTGTTGATCTATGTAGGCAGAGATACGTTCTGTGGGGGCTTGGTAACCAGCTACAATGGGGCGGCCAGGATGTTTGGGTTTGTGAATTTTAGGAAGTAGGTAGAAGGTAGGAGTGCGAGGTGACGGTGGGGTGAGGAGTTTGATGGAGTCAGGTGAAAGGTTTTGTAGGGGGCCTAAGGTTCTGAGGATTCCTTGAAGCTCCGCCTGGACATCAGGAATGGGATTACTTCGGCAAACTTTGTATGTAGAGTTGTCTGAAAGCTGACGCAGTCCCTCAGCCACATACTCCCGACGATCAAGTACCACAGTCGTGGAACCCTTGTCAGCCGGAAGAATGATGATGGATCGGTCAGCTTTCAGATCACGGATAGCCTGGGATTCGGCTGTGGTGATGTTGGGAGTAGGATTAAGGTTTTTCAAGAAAGATTGAGAGGCAAGGCTGGAAGTGAGAAATTCCTGGAAGGTTTGGAGAGGGTGATTTTGAGGAAGAGGAGGTGGGTCCCGCTGTGATGGAGGACGGAACTGTTGCAGGCAGGGTTCAATTTGGATAGTGTCTTGGGGAGTTGGATCATTAGGAGTGGGATCAGGATTGTTTTTCTTCGTGGCAAAGTGATATTTCCAGCAGAGACTACGAGTGTAGGACAGTAAATCCTTGACAAGGGCAGTTTGGTTGAACCTGGGAGTGGGGCTGAAGGTGAGGCCTTTGGATAGGACAGAGGTTTCGGATTGGGAGAGGGGTTTGGAGGAAAGGTTAACTACTGAATTGGGGTGTTGTGGTTCCAGATTGTGTTGACTAGAATTTTGAGGTGTTGGGGGGAGTGGAGCTGGAAGTGGGAGATTGAGTAGATGGGAGAGACTGGGTCTGTGTGCAATGAGAGGAGGTTGAGGTTTGTTGGAAAGGTTGTGGAGGGTGAGTGAGTTGCCTTTCCGGAGGTGGGAAACCAGGAGATTGGATAGTTTTTTGAGGTGGAGGGTGGCATGTTGTTCTAATTTGCGGTTGGCCTGTAGGAGGATGCTATGTACAGCCGGTGTGGATGTGGGAGAGGAAAGATTGAGGACTTTGATTTGGGATAGGAGTTGACGGGTGTGTTCATTGGCCGAGTCGATGTATAGGTGAAGGATTAGGCGGGTGAGGGCTATGGATTGTGCTGTTTGGAACTGGTATAAGGACTGATGGAAAGAAGGATTGCAGCCAGAGATGGGAACTTTAAGTTTGAGGCCTTTGGGAGTAATGCCAAATGTCAGACAAGCCTGAGTAAATAAATGGGGCGGCCATCAGTCCTTATACCAGTTCCAAACAGCACAATCCATAGCCCTCACCCGCCTAATCCTTCACCTATACATCGACTCGGCCAATGAACACACCCGTCAACTCCTATCCCAAATCAAAGTCCTCAATCTTTCCTCTCCCACATCCACACCGGCTGTACATAGCATCCTCCTACAGGCCAACCGCAAATTAGAACAACATGCCACCCTCCACCTCAAAAAACTATCCAATCTCCTGGTTTCACACCTCCGGAAAGGCAACTCACTCACCCTCCACAACCTTTCCAACAAACCTCAACCTCCTCTCATTGCACACAGACCCAGTCTCTCCCATCTACTCAATCTCCCACTTCCAGCTCCACTCCCCCCAACACCTCAAAATTCTAGTCAACACAATCTGGAACCACAACACCCCAATTCAGTAGTTAACCTTTCCTCCAAACCCCTCTCCCAATCCGAAACCTCTGTCCTATCCAAAGGCCTCACCTTCAGCCCCACTCCCAGGTTCAACCAAACTGCCCTTGTCAAGGATTTACTGTCCTACACTCGTAGTCTCTGCTGGAAATATCACTTTGCCACGAAGAAAAACAATCCTGATCCCACTCCTAATGATCCAACTCCCCAAGACACTATCCAAATTGAACCCTGCCTGCAACAGTTCCGTCCTCCATCACAGCGGGACCCACCTCCTCTTCCTCAAAATCACCCTCTCCAAACCTTCCAGGAATTTCTCACTTCCAGCCTTGCCTCTCAATCTTTCTTGAAAAACCTTAATCCTACTCCCAACATCACCACAGCCGAATCCCAGGCTATCCGTGATCTGAAAGCTGACCGATCCATCATCATTCTTCCGGCTGACAAGGGTTCCACGACTGTGGTACTTGATCGTCGGGAGTATGTGGCTGAGGGACTGCGTCAGCTTTCAGACAACTCTACATACAAAGTTTGCCGAAGTAATCCCATTCCTGATGTCCAGGCGGAGCTTCAAGGAATCCTCAGAACCTTAGGCCCCCTACAAAACCTTTCACCTGACTCCATCAAACTCCTCACCCCACCGTCACCTCGCACTCCTACCTTCTACCTACTTCCTAAAATTCACAAACCCAAACATCCTGGCCGCCCCATTGTAGCTGGTTACCAAGCCCCCACAGAACGTATCTCTGCCTACATAGATCAACACCTTCAACCCATTACATGCAGTCTCCCATCCTTCATCAAAGACACCAACCACTTTCTCGAACGCCTGGAATCCGTACCCAGTCTGTTACCCCCAGAAACCATCCTGGTAACCATTGATGCCACTTCCCTATACACAAATATCCCGCACGTCCAGGGCCTCGCTGCAATGGAGCACTTCCTTTCACGCCGATCACCTGCCACCCTACCTAAAACCTCTTTCCTCGTCACCTTAGCCAGCTTCATCCTGACCCACAACTTCTTCACTTTTGAAGGCCAGACATACCAACAATTAAAGGGAACAGCCATGGGTACCAGGATGGCCCCCTCGTATGCCAACCTATTTATGGGTCGCTTAGAGGAAGCCTTTTTGGTTACCCAAGCCTGCCAACCCAAAGTTTGGTACAGATTTATTGATGACATCTTCATGATCTGGACTCACAGTGAAGAACAACTCCAGAATTTCCTCTCCAACCTCAACTCCTTTGGTTCCATCAGATTCACCTGGTCCCACTCCAAATCCCGTGCCACTTTCCTAGATGTTGACCTCCATCTGTCCAATGGCCAGATGCACACATCCGTCCACATCAAACCCACCAACAAGCAACAGTACCTCCATTATGACAGCTGCCACCCATTCCATATCAAACGGTCCCTTCCCTACAGCCTAGGCCTTCGTGGCAAACGAATCTGCTCCAGTCCTGAATCCCTCGACCATTACACCAACAACCTGAAAACAGCTTTCGCATCCCGCAACTACCCTCCCAACCTGGTACAGAAGCAGATAACCAGAGCCACTTCCTCATCCCCTCAAACCCAGAACCTCTCACAGAAGAACCCCAAAAGTGCCCCACTTGTAACAGAATACTTCCCGGGACTGGATCAGACCTTGAATGTGGCTCTCCAGCAGGGATACGACTTCCTAAAATCCTGCCCCGAAATGAGATCCATCCTTCATGAAATCCTCCCCACTCCACCAAGAGTGTCTTTCCGCCGTCCACCTAACCTTCGTAACCTCTTGGTTCATCCCTATGAAATCCCCAAACCACCTCCCCTACCCTCTGGCTCCTACCCTTGCAACCGCCCCCGGTGTAAAACCTGTCCTATGCACCCTCCCACCACCACCTACTCCAGTCCTGTAACCCGGAAGGTGTACACGATCAAAGGGAGAGCCACATGTGAAAGCACCCACGTGATTTACCAACTGACCTGCCTGCACTGTGATGCTTTCTATGTGGGAATGACCAGCAACAAACTGTCCATTCGCATGAATGGACACAGGCAGACAGTGTTTGTTGGTAATGAGGATCACCCTGTGGCTAAACATGCCTTGATGCACGGCCAGCACATCTTGGCACAGTGTTACACCGTCCGAGTTATCTGGATACTTCCCACCAACACCAACCTATCCGAACTCCGGAGATGGGAACTCGCCCTTCAGTATATCCTCTCTTCTCGATATCCGCCAGGCCTCAACCTCCGCTAATTTCAAGTTGCCGCCGCTCATACCTCACCTGTCTTTCAACAACTTCTTTGCCTCTGTACTTCCGCCTCGAATGACATCTCTGCCCTTAACTCTTTGCCTTTAAATATGTCTGCTTGTGTCTATGTATGTGCGGATGGATATGTGTGTGTGTGTGCGAGTGTACACCTGTCCTTTTTTTCCCCTAAGGGAAGTCTTTCCGCTCCCGGGATTGGAATGACTCCTTACCCTCTCCCTTAAAACCCACATCCTTTCATTTTTCCCTCTCCTTCCCTCTTTCCTGACGAAGCAACTGCCAGTTGCGAAAGCTTGTAATTCTGTGTGTGTGTTTGTGTGTTTTGTTCATGTGCCTGTCTGCCGGCGCTTTCCCGCTTGGTAAGTCTTGGAATCTTTGTTTTTAATATATTTTTCCCATGTGGAAGTTTCTTTCTGTTTTATATATATATATATATATATATATATAACAGAAAGAAACTTCCACATATATATATATATATATATATATATATATATATATATATATATATATATATATATATATATATATATATATATAGTCACCTAGATTCAGAGTATGAGTAACAACTGCACCATCTACTTAAATCAGATAGTTAGCATCTCTAGTTTCACTCTTATTTCCTCTTTGTATCACAGGTAACGCAGATAACTGTAACAAAAGGCTTCTAAATACCAATGGCCATTGTATGAAAAGACATATAAATTTCATTTCTTATGTCTCAATGGTCTTTCTTTCAATTACCAACATTTACAGTGTTCATATGATGGTTAAAATGGAGTGGAGTGTTCTCTTTCATGTACAGTATTACTTTTTGTCTCATAGTTGCTACACTAGTGCATGTTTGCTGAACAGCTAGATACATTTGAGAACTCTGTTGGGAATTACTTCAGTGTGTCACCTGCTGAGACACGATGCTGAACTGAGAAAATGTATAAATTTCATATCTAAGAAACCAAAAGATGCATTTCAGGATTCTGCTTCTAATAAAAAAAGGAAATATACAAACCTCCTGCTTTTATTTTGAAATAATCAGGTATGTTTATCCATATCAAATTGCATATGGTGAGTCCTATATTCCAAAAATATATGCATACGGTGAGTCCTATATTCCAAAAATAGCCAAAACACTTTGTAGATAAAATTCAATGCTTAATTAAAGCCATTCTCAATCATATTATGAATTTTAAGCTCCCACAAACAAAGAGAAATCATTCTGAACAGGTCAGTTTCTTAACTTATTTACAGGTAGTATTTCTGCCAAACCCTCCCCCCAGCTTTTCTATATAGGCCATTACAATAATATACTTAAGACCACAACATTTCTTCCAGAAATTCATAGATTACTTCTTATAAAAAGAAAGATACAAAGTAGCAATATTTGTGAAACTCCAAAAAAAGCTCTGACGTGGTGAACCAGGTATGTGTAGAAATAATACTTCATGTCTGATACCATTGATTGTAGTTTGGAAGCAGGTACAATTGTACCACAGAGCAAAAACGTGAACTCTTATCACAGAAACGCCGGCAGCAAACGACGTGGACAACCTGACAGGCAGCACGTCCAGCCCTGATCCCCACTCAAAGCCCCAACCTGATGCAGGATCAGCCATCTCTCGAGCTGCTGAGAATACGATGGTCATCATTGCGTCGATTGTTGGTTTGCTCGTCTTGCTCTGTCTGCTGCTGCTGCTCATCCTCAGAATTAAGGGACACAACAGGCACTCAGATGGAAAATATGTGGTCAGGCAAAGTGACAGTTTCCACAAATCCACAGGACCCAATGCTGCTCTTCTGGCAGCAGCAGAAGTAGGAGAGCAGTATCCAGAAAGTGTTATTAACATAAAAGACAAGGACAAAGATGGGTTTAAGGAGTGGTATGTCTGAAAATGTAACAGAGTGCCTCGATTTGTAACCTACATGAAAATTTCTTCCAAAGACGAATGGTTTTGAAGTGAATAAAATTTCAAACTTCATTTTAGAATCAATTTGCTATTACATGCTGTGGCAACATATGCTGCAGTCCACAAAAATATAAATGGTGCTACAAGATATGAACTGTGATGACAAGACATATATTTTGCATTAATCAGATAAAATAATAAGTTATCATTTATACTTTGTATTTGCAAAGCATGAAGATGAAATGTTGCTTATTCATTGTTATATTACATAATAAATAGCTTCTATAATGAACTGTTAGTGCACAAACTGTATAAGAAAAACACATATATAAACAGCTAAATCAATATGAAACTGAGCTTACTGATTCGAGGGTGGTTGCCAGATCTTATCACAACAAACACCTTTCTCACAAATATCACTAAATCCACTATGTCATATGTGTTTCTGCAACTGCATGCAACAAAACATTTAACATCAGTACTGTTGTTTTAAATTTAAATACAAAGATTTATTTCACACAAAGTATAAGTTTCAGGAATTGCTTACAAATAACAATGTCTCCTTTGTTCGAATTACACATGACATGTATTACAGTCACTAAAAATTATTTTATAACTGTCAATACTGACAGTTAAAAACAATACAGTGTTGATATGCTAAATACAGCTGCAATTTGTGTGTTGCATATAAACTCATGAAAGGGTTATAATATTCCCTTCCATCCAAGAACACACTGAAAATTGAGTGTCAGCAGCATAAAAACCTGTGATGTCTGCATGCATTTTTAAGACAAAGAGGAGTACACAGAATATCACAAAACTCAGTGCATGGTCTGTAACAATGCTTGTATTTTCAAACAAACATTTTTAAAAGAATTAATTGAACCAGGAAGAAAAGAGAAACTACAACATTAGAAATACCTTATCGATTACTAATCATATTCAAAATGCACATTTAAGATTTTTTATAATAGTTACATCAAAAGGAAAGTAAATATTGATTATATGGAGAATTATTTTATCCTAATACTTTTTTTTGTATTTTATGTCATCTGATAAAGTGCACTTTCATTGTGCACTAATATCACCACTAATTACTAGAAATCTGTACAAGACACTTTTGCAAAATATTTTAATAGTAACTTGAGAGAGGCTGTGCATACCTTCTGCATGTACATAAATAACATATGGATGTTGCACAAAGAATGTTTAACTGACATCAGGCTCTCATGTGCTTCCAGTGTTACTTGATTAAACCCAAAGATATTTAGTTTAGTACCATACTACCTTTGTACAAATGTAACAATCTGAAAGTGAATGAAAACTCAAACTGTATAAAGCACTGCACTGCATGTGGTAAATATTATGTCACTATCCCTTGCACCATTAAGCATGTGCATGGAATTTGTTCCCAAAACTGTTTATTTGTATAGTAAATTGTGGCAGTATTGTAAAGCAATGGTACTTTTGAGTCTTTGTGTTGTTTCCTAATATATCACACATTTATATCTTGCATTTCAACACCAACTGAAAATAGTGGTGATGGTACAAAAGACAAATTGTGTTCAGAATAGCAATACAAACAATTAATTAATTAATGAAGCCTGTTATTACCACCACTACAATGCAGTTAAGTAATACTGCAACACACTTTTTTATAAAGTGTTCCTTACCAAACCAAAAAAATCCACACAGCTTGCAGATATAGATGTGAAATACAAATGTATTCTTGTTACTTAGTGCCTTTCTATTAGTAATATTTTGTGTCTCAGTTCAAGTAACACAATAAACTTCAAGGTGTTATATGTCACAATCCTGGACATTCAACTTTCTTTCTTTCTTTTTTTCAAATCCTTCTTCCTTCTGTAAGTTGAGTCTCCAACATCGCTGACAAAGACATTTTTCCAGTAATAACTTTAATTTAAACAACTACTCTACAGTAAATACAGGTAAAATACAGTGCTTGTATAATGTTATACACAGTTATCTTGAATCTTGTTTGCCAATTAGGAAAAACACACAACACCTAATGCCATGAGCCTGTTTAATTCTAATGCCAGTAGTATCTTGGTTCAAATAAGAAAATTTGAAAAAATATTCATAAAATTCAACTCAGTTTGATAAACACAATAAAAATGAAACTATCATACCTGCACTATCAGCAGACAGAACAGTGACACTTTCTTTCAATGAAATATTCAACACAAAGATATTTCCGAATATACCATGGCTTCATTATTATTTAACATATATTACTGAAGGTCTGCAAAAAATGACAAAATGTATGTGGCAGCTATAATGTTTGTTTCACTATTGCATACAAAAGAGGGATGGCAAAAAGGTTTCAAAAGATAATAGAGTTAATTCATGTTACGACTATAAAGCCACTAGACATAACTGTAATTCTGTTGCCTAAAATAATGCAGAGGATGCTTAGAAAGGAAAGTGTGCATTTGCAGTGCTGAATGTCATGGCTAATAAGCTGGGGTTCTTCTCCGTGATTGTTTTTAAATAAGTAATAATTGCTGTTCAATAATGAAATAGAATTATTATTCAGAAAATAGTATGACAGGAATGAATCATAAAAAGAACGAGGTTTCCACTTTCCAACTGCTTCTGAAGTGATGGTAATTATTCTGTCTGAATAGCCTTAATAATTGTATGATAAATACTTATTGCATTGTGCAATTACATGTGTGTCTGATAACCTTAAGAAAATGCCTTATTTGCAGAATATTTCTCACTAGTGATTTACTTAACTACTTTCAATTTCAGTTTCTTTCACTCTGAAGAAAACACTAGTGGCAGTTTTTCTTTGAATATCTGAAAATAATATAGAACTAGTTCAGAAAAAATATGTTTGCATTGAGTAAAAAACAAATGTGTTACCTTTTCCATTAGAAACAAGCTCTACTTATTATCATTAGTGGTCCCATAAATACCTTCTCCCTTAGAAACAATATCAGTACTTTCTCCAATCTCAGGAATGTAATGCACTGAGATCTGCTAAATTCTACAATTATGATGAGATAGGTGGTCGTCAGAGGTGGTGCACACGTTCAAAGTTATCATAAACAGGGAAGGCATTCGGATATGCCATTTTTCGGAAGTTCCCATTGGCTATTTAGAAAAACCATGGAAAACCTAAATCTGAGTGGTCAGATAAGTATTTAAGCCCTAATGTATGCTCAGCACCATGCCAAGGTGCTTCCAGGAAATGACTCCTGACAAAACTGACTGATTCTCTGGATCCTGATTTGTATTGCAGTCACAAGGATCACCAGCAAGTGTGCCTTCTTTGGGCCCCTCACACAATAACATTCACTGTATGAAGTGCTTTACTAAGAGCAGTGACTGAAAAAATGTGCAGCTCATTCCTGTTCTCATGAAGAGTCATCAAACAGATGCTTACTATTACAGCCCTATATCACTGATGGTAGTCTGATGCAAAATCTTTTAACACATTGTATACATGCATGTTATGAGATTTCTGCAGACTGAAAATCTTCGATATAGGAATCAACAAGGATTCTGCAAACAATGACCATGTGAAAACCAGCTCACTCAGTTCGTCCATGAGACCTCGACAGCAGTAGATACTGGCACCTGTGAGGGCTTGTGCCATGTTCCTTGACTTACAGGAAGAGGTGACACTGTTCTACACTTGTCACCTAACAAATAAAATATGTACATACATGTGACTTCTCAGGTTCTTTTCGTCATGATTGATTAATAGTGAGCTTCTAGGTGTTCAGACAAGTTGTTGTTTCCATTTTCTACACAAAATTTTGATGACCCCCCCCCCAGAAACCAAGGACCTTGCCGTTGGTGGGGAGGCTTGTGTGCCTCAGCGATACAGATAGCCGTACCGTAGGTGCAACAACAACGGAGGGGTACCTGTTGAGAGGCCAGACAAACGTGTGGTTCCTGAAGAGGGGCAGCAGCCTTTTCAGTAGTTGCAGGGGCAACAATCTGGATGATTGACTGATCTGGCCTTGTAACAATAACCAAAACGGCCTTGCTGTGCTGGTACTGTGAACGGCTGAAAGCAAGGGGAAACTACGGCTGTACTTTTTTCCCAATGGCATGCAGCTTTACTGTATGGTTAAATGTTGATGGCGTCCTCTTCGGTAAAATATTCCGGAGGTAAAATAGTCCCCCATTCAGATGTCTGGGCGGGGACTACTCAAGAGGTGGTCAGTATCAGGAGAAAGAAAACTGGCATTCTACGGATCAGAGCGTGGAATGTCAGATCCCTTAATCGGGTAGGTAAGCTAGAAAATTTAAAAAGGGAATTGCATAGGTTAAAGTTAGATATAGTGGGAATTAGTGAAGTTCGGTGGAAGGAGGAACAAGACTTCTGGTCAGGTGACTAAAGGTTATAAACACAAAATCAAATAGGGGTAATGCAGGAGTAGAATTTAATAATGAATAGGAAAATAGGACTGCAGGTAAGCTACTACAAACAGCATAGTGAACGCATTATTGTGGCCAAGATAGATACGAAGCCCACGCCTGCTACAGTAGTACAAGTTTATAAGCCAACTAGCTCTGCAGATGATGAAGAAATTGAAGAAATGTATAATGAAATAAAAGAAATTATTCATATTGTGATGGGAGATGAAAATTTAATATTCATGGATGACTGGAATTCGGCAGTAGGAAAAGGGAGAGAAGGAAACGTAGTAGGTGAATATGGATTGGGGGTAAAAAATGAAAGAGGAAGCTGCCTGGTAGAATTTTGCACAGAGCACAACTTAATCATAGCTAACATTTGGTTCAAGAATTATGAAAAAAGGTTGTATACATGGAAGAGGCCTGGAGATACAGACAGGTTTCAGATCGATTATATAATGGTAAGACAGAGATTTAGGAACCAGGTTTTAAATTGTAAGACATTTCCAGGGGCAGATGTGGATACTGACCACAATCTATTGGTTATGACTTTTAGATTGAAACTGAAGAAACTTCAAAAAAGTGGCAATTTAAGAAGATGGGACCTGGATAAACTGACTAAACCAGAGGTTGTACAGAGTTTCAGGGAGAGCAGAAGGGAACAATTGACAGGAATGGGGGAAAGAAATACAGTAGAAGAAGAATGGGTAGCTTTGAGGGATGAAATAGTGAAAGCAGCAGAGGGTCAAGTATGTAAAAAAGATGATGGCTAGTAGAAATCCTTGGGTAACAGAAGAAATACTGAATTTAATTGATGAAAGGAGAAAATATAAAAATGCAGTAAATTGAAGCAGGCAAAAAGCAATACAAACGTCTCAAAAATGAGATCGACAGGAAGTGCAAAATGGCTAAGCAGGCATGGCTTGAGGACAAATGTAAGGATGTAGAGGCTTATCTCACTAGGGGTAAGATAGATACAGTCTACAAGAAAATCAAACAGACCTTCAGAGAAAAGAGAACCACTTGTATGAATATCAAAAGCTCAGATGGAAACCCAGTTCTAAGCAAAGAAGGGAAAGCAGAAAGATGGAAGAAGTATATAGAGGGTCCATATAACGGCGACGTACTTGAGGACAATATTGTGGAAATGGAAGAGGATGTAGATGAAGATGAAATGGGAGTTATAATACTGCGTGAAGAGTCTGACAGAGCACTGATAGACCTGAGTTGAAACAAGGCCCCAGGAGTAGACAACATTCCATTAGAACTACTGACAGCCCTGGGAGACCCAGTCCTGATGAAACTCTACGATCTGGTGACCAAGATGTATAAAACAGCTGAAATACCCTCAGACTTCAAGAATATAATAATTCCAATCCCAAAGAAAGTAGGTGTTGACAAATGTGAAAATTACTGAACTATCAGTTTAATAAGTAACAGCTGCAAAATACTAACGCGGATTCTTTACAGACGAATGGAAAAACTATTAGAAGCCGACCTCGGGGAAGATCAGTTTGGATTCCGTAGAAATATTGGAACACGTGAGGCAATACTGGCCCTACGGCTTATCTTAGAAGCTAGATTAAGGAAAGGCAAATCAACATTTCTAGCATTTGTAGACTTAGAGAAAGCTTTTGACAATTCTGAAGGTGGCAGGGGTAAAATACAGGGCGCAAAAGGCTATTTACAATTTGTACAGAAACCAGATGGCAGTTATAAGAGTGGAGGGGGCATGAAAGGGAAGCAGTGGTTGGGAAGGGAGTGAGACAGGGTTGTAGTCTCTCCCCAATGTTATTCAATCTGTATATTGAGCAAGCAGTAAAGGAAACAAAAGAAAAATTCGGAGTAGGTATTAAAATCCATGGAGAAGAAATAAAAACTTTGAGGTTCGCCGATGACATTGTAATTCTGTCAGAGACAGCAAAGGACTTGGAAGAGCAGTTGAATGGAATGGATAGTGTCTTGAAAGGAGGGTATAAGGTGAACATCAACAAAAGCAAAATGAGGATAATGGAATGTAGTCAAATTAAGTCGAGTGATGCTGAGGGAATTAGATTAGGAAATGAGACACTTCAAGTAGTAAAGGAATTTTGCTATTTGGTGAGCAAAATAACTGATGATGGTCAAAGTAGATAAGATATCAAATGTAGACTGACAATGGCAAGGAAAGCGTTTCTGAAGAAGAGAAATTTGTTAACATCGAGTATAGATTTAAGTGTCAGGAAGTCATTTTTGAAAGTATTTGTATGGAGTGTAGCCATGTACGGAAGTGAAACATGGATGATAAATAGTTTGGACAAGAAGGGAATAGAAGTTTTTGAAATGTGGTGCTACAGAAGAATGCTGAAGATTATATGGGTAAATCACATAACTAATGAGGAAGTATTGAATAGAATTGCGGAGAAAAGAAGTTTGTGGCACAACTTGACCAGAAGAAGGGATCGGTTGGCAGGACATGTTCAGAGGCATCAAGGGATCACCAATTTAGCATTGGAGGGCAGCGTGGAGGGTAAAAATCGTAGAGGGAGACCAAGAGATGAATACACTAAGAAGATTCAGAAGGATGTAGGTTGCAGTAGGTACTGGGACATGAAACAGCTTGCACAGGATAGGGTAGCATGGAGAGCTGCATCAAACCAGTGTCAGGACTGAAGACAACAACAACAACAACAACAACAACAACAACAACATTTTGATGACCAAACCAGATTATACAGATTATCGCATCAGTTCTTTGAATGAATTGAAGAGTTCCCAGTGAACAGAACACAGCAAGTCATTCTCAATGGTGACAAGTCATCAGGCATAAAAGTAACTTTGAGCATACCTTAAGCAGGTCTTACAATACTATTACTTTTACAGTCACATACATTAAATATGTAGCAGCATGCATAAGGAGTGATTTAAAGCTGAACAGCTGCAGAAAAATGATCTCAGGAAATACAACAGGCAGACAGAGCAAAATTCATTTATTTCATTTTCAATTATTTGGGTTGAATAATGTCAATATAGATCAAGTTTTCATCTGTTACACAGGTTTGCAGACTATACACACAGCTGCTCATCCTTACCACAGCCTTAGGATAGAAAATAATGATAGAAGTTGCTCCTCTGATTTAGGTAATTACGAGGGGAATTTTGAAAGTCCATGCAAAAATAAAAACTACTTACGTGTTTGGCATAAACCTCTTTTATTTTTTGACATAGTCTCCTTTTAGACTTATACACTTTATCCAACACTGTTCTAATTTGTCGATCTCTTCCAAATAATAGGAATTTTCCAAGTCTGCAAAATAGCTATTAGTTGCTGCAGTCACCTCCTCGTTTGAATAAAATCTTTGTCACACCAGCCATTTCTTCAAATTGGGGAACAAATAGAAGTCTGAGGGAGCAAAGTCTGGAGAATAGGAGGATGTGAAACGAGTTGGAATCCTATTTCCATTAATTTTGCGATCACAACTGCTGAGGTGTGTGCTGGTGCACTGTCGTGATGAAAAAGGACTTTTTTGCAGTCCAATCACCAAATGGTCCAATGTTGTTGTGGTCTTCAGTCCTGAGACTGGTTTGATGCAGCTCTCCATGGTACTCTATCCTGTGCAAGCTTCTTCATCTCCCAGTACCTACTGCAGCCTACATCCTTCTGAATCTGCTTAGTGTATTCATCTCTTGGTCTCCCTCTATGATTTTTACCCTCCACGCTGCCCTCCAATACTAAATTGGTGATCCCTTGATGCCTCAGAACATGTCCTACCAACCGATCCCTTCTTCTGGTCAAGTTGTGCCACAAACTTCTCTTCTCCCCAATCCTATTCAATACTTCCTCATTAGTTATGTGATCTACCCATCTAGTCTTCAGCATTCTTCTGTAGCACCACATTTCGAAAGCTTCTATTCTCTTCCTTTCCAAACTATTTATCGTCCATGTTTCACTTCCATATATGGCTAAACTCCATACAAATACTCTCAGAACCGACTTCCTGACACTTAAATCTATACTCGATGTTAACATATTTCTCTTCTTCAGAAACGCTTTCCTTGCCATTGCCAGTCTACATTTTATATCCTCTCTACTTCGACCATCATCAGTTATTTTGCTCCCCAAATAGCTAAACTCCTTTACTACTTTCAGTGTCTCATTTCCTAATCTAATTCCCTCAGCATCACCCAACTTAATTTGACTACATTCCATTATCCTCGTTTTGCTTTTGTTGATGTTCATCTTATATACTCCTCTCAAGACACTGTCCATTCCATTCAACTGCTCTTTCAAGACCTTTGCTGTCTCTGACAGAATTACAATGTCATCAGCGAACCTCAAAGTTTTTATTTTTTCTCCATGGATTTTAATACCCACTCCGAATTTTTCTTTTGTTTCCTTTACTGCTTGCTCAATATACAGATTGAATAACATCGGGGAGAGATTACAACCCTGTCTCATTCCCTTCCCAACCACTGCTTCCCTTTCATGTCCCTTGACTCTTATAACTAAAATGGTCCAATAACAATGAATAATATGCACCTGTAATAGTTCTACCCTGTTCTGGATAGTTGATGAGGATTATCCCTTGCAAATCCCAAAAGACAGTCACCATAACCTTTCTGGCCAAAGGAATGGTCTTCGCCTTTTTTGGTGCAGAGTCTCCCTTGGTAACCCATTGTTTGGATTGTTGTTTGGTCTCAGAAGTATAGTAATGTATCCATGTTTCATCCAGAGTGACAAAACAGCACTTAAAGTCCTGCAGATTGTTCCTGAACAGCTGCAAACCATCCTTGCAACACTTCACTTGATACCGTTTTTGGTCAAGCGTGAGCAATTGTGGAACCCATCTTGCGGATAGCTTTCTCTTGTCCAAATGTTTATGCAAAATATTATGTACCAATTCATTTGTGATGCCCACAGCACTAGCAATCTCACACACCTTAACTCATCTGTCATCCATCATCATATCATGGATTTTATCAATTATTTCTGGAGTTGTAACCTCCACAGGGCGTCCAGAACATTCAGCATCACTTGTGCCCACATGGCCACTCCCAAAATTTTGAAACCACTTATAAACTGTTCTTATCAAATGTGCAGTCACTGTAATATTTATTAAGCTTCTCTTTAGTCTACTGAGGTGTTTTGCCTTTCATAATGTAAAATTCTTTTCCGTCCATTTTTTGACAATCACTTGACTTCCTTGATTCACACGAATGCCAAACACAAAGAAATAGACCAATATGCCTAAAACTTGGTGTGTGTTCTCTCCAAAGCTGCTACTAACTAAACATGACCTCGGTACATGGCGGTGGTGCCATCTCTAGGACTTTGCATGGACTTTTCACACTCCCCTCGTATATTCCTAAATTTCCTGCAAAACAGGAACACACACCCACACCCATATATATATATATGAAAAAACTACAAAGAATGAAACTTGTCTAGCTTGAAGGAGGAAACCAGATGGCGCTATGGTTAGCCCGCTAGGTGGCGCTGCCATAGTTCAAATGGATGTCAACTGTGGCCTTTTTTTTAATAGGAACCCCCATTTTTTATTACATATTCATGTAATATGTAAAGAAATATGAATGTTTTAGTTGGACCACTTTTTTCGCTTTGTGATAGATGGCACTGTAATAGTCACAAACATATGGCTCACAATTTTAGATGAACAGTTGGTAAAAGGTAGGTTTTTTAAAATTAAAATACAGAACATAGGTACGTTTGAACATTTTATTTTGGTTTTTCCAATGTGATACATGTACCTTTGTGAACTCATCACTTCTGAGAATGCATGCTGTTACAGTGTGATTACCTGTAAATACCACATTAATGCAATAAATGCTCAAAATGATGTCCGTAAACCTCAATGCATTTGGTAGTACATGTAACAACATTCCTCTCAACAGCAAGTAGTTTGCCTTCCATAATGTCTGCACATGCATTGACAATGCACTGACACACATGATGTCAGGCATTGACGATGGATCATGATAGCAAATATCCTTCAACTTTCCCCACAGAAATAAATCCAGGGACATCAGATCCGGTGAACATGTGGGGCATAGTATGGTGCTTCGATGGCCAATCCACCTGTCATGAAATATGCTATTCAATACCGCTTCAGCTGCACATGAGTTATGTGCCGGACATCCATCATGTTGGAAGTACACTGCCATTCTATCATGAAGTGAAACATCTTGTAGTAACAACAGTAGAACATTATGTAGGAAATCAGCATACATTGCACCATTTAGATTGCCATTGATAAAATGGGGGCCAATTATACTTCCTCCCATAATGCCGCACCATACATTAACCTGTCTAGGTCGTCGATGTTCCTCTTGTCACAGCCATCGTGGATTTTCCATTGCCCAATAGTGCATATTATGCCAGTTTACATCACCACTGTTGGTGAATGATGCTTCGTCGCTAAATAGAACACATACAAAAAATCTGTCATCGTCCCATAATTTCTCTTGTGCCTAGTGGCAGAACTGTCCCAGTGGCATAACTGTACATGATGTTCAAAGTCGTCGCCATGCAATTCCTGGTGCATAGAAATATGGTATGGATGCAATTGATGTTGATGTAGCATTCTCAACACCATCGTTTTTGAGATTCCGGATTCTCGCACAATTTGTCTGCTACTGATGTGCGGATTTTTCCGCGACAGCAGCTAAAACACCTACTTGAGCAGCATCATTTGTTGCAGGTCATGGCTGATGTTTCACATGTGGCTGAACACTTCCTATTTCCTTAAATAACGTAACTATCCGGCTAATGGGTCTGGACACTTGGACGATGTCATCTAGGATACCGAGTAGCAAACATAGCACACGCCTGTTGGGCATTTTGATCACAACAGCCATACATCAATATGATATCAACCTTTCCTGCAGTTGGTAAGTGGTCCATATTAACAAGGGTAATGTATCATGAAGCAAATACTGTCCATACTGGGGGAATGTTACATGATACCACGTACTTATAAATTTGTGACTATTACAGCAACGTCTATCACAAAGCGAAAAAAGTGGTCCAACTAAAACGTTCATATTTCTTTACGTACTACACGAACATGTAATAAAAAAATGGGGGTTCGTATTTAAAAAATTGCAGTTGATATCCATTTGACCTATGGCAGCACCATCTAGAGGGGCCAACCATAGCTACATCTGGTTTCCCCCTTCAAGCTAGACGAGTTTAATTCTTTGTAGTTTTTTCGTTTGATGCTTATTTTGTGAAATATTTGGCCCGGTCACTATCAATAGACCACACTGTATATATTTTGAAAGAACAGTTTTTTTTTTTTTTTATATATAATGTAAGAGTTTGTTGTGGTTCATGAACCACAGGCAATGTAAGAGTGGCCAAGTAAATGGTCCTGACAGTTGGGATACCAGTTACTTTGGAATAAGGCTGGGCATCTCGGACATATTCTGAGTCGTCGTCACCTTTGTGCTTATACAGCAAAGACTACCAAATCCACCGGTTAGTCCCTCAGCCATTAGGGATAAAACACAATGGGACTCAGGGCAAGTAAGGCTATCAACCTGCTTCCATGGCACTTTAAATATGATGCTGGCAACAATCAGAGCAAAATGCCTTGGACCCTTGGAGGTGACGGAGTCCCACCTCTAACTGACAAACCAGGGACTTCTAAGATACGACTTGGCAAACAAATGGTAATGAGATGGGGAGCTATTAATATCAATGGGGGCTACTCTGGGACTTCTAAGATACGACTTGGCAAACAAATGGTAATGAGATGAGGAGCTATTAATATCAATGGGGGCTACTCTGGGAAGAAGGTATAGCTGGCAGAGGCTGCAAGTAAGATGGGGTCTACCTGTCAGGAGTCAAAGCAGGAATAGCACAATGGGGTGTAGGGCTTTACATCAGGAAAGAAATGGAACCCAGCGTAGTTGCAATAAGGTACGTAAACGAATGACTGATGTGGATAGATTTGACAGTGTCTAGCAAGAAAGTTAGGATTGTGTCAGTATATTCGTAATTGTGAAGGGACAGATCAAGATAAGATGTATAGTTTTTATGAGTTGTTAGAGTAAAGGAGAAGGACAGTGTTCTGCTCATGGGTGATTTTAACGCCAGGAGTGGAAACCGAACAGAAGGGTACGAAAAGGTTGTGGGTAAATTTGGAGAGGAAATGGAGGCCAACAGGAACGGGAAACAACTCTTGGATTTCTATGTCAGTATGGGCTCACAAACTCCTTTCTTAAACATAAGAACATTCACCGGTATACTTGGGAAAGCAGGGGAACCAGATCTGTCATTGACTATATAATAACAGATCAGGAATTCATGAAGGCTGTGAAGGACACACGTGTATTCAGGGGATTCTTTGATGACACTGATCATTATTTAATCTGCAGTGAAATTGGGATTGTGAGGCCAAAAGTGCAGGTCAGGTCCATATGAAGGAGGATAAGAGTGGAGAAACTTCAGGATAAGGAAATCAGGCACAAGTACATAACAGCGATCTCAGAAAGGTACCAGTTAGTTGAATGTAGTCAATTACAGTCACTGGAAAAGGAATGGACAAGGTACAGGGACACAGTACTAGAAGTGGCTAAAGAATGTCTTGGAACAGTAGTGTGTAAAAGTACGATGAAGCAAACAGCTTGGTGGAATGACACAGTCAAGGCAGCCTGTAAAAGGAAAAAGAAAGCGTATCAAAAATGGCTACATAATAGAACTCAGGTAGACAGAGAAAGTTATGTTGAAGAAAGAAAGAAAGAAAGCCAAACAGATAATTGCAGCATCCAAGAAGAAATCTTGGGAAGACTTTGGAAACATGTTGGGGACTATGGGTCAAGCTGCTGGAAAACCATTCTGGAGTGTAATTAGCAGTCTTCAAAAGGGAGGTAAGAAGGAAATGACAAGTACTTTGGAAAACTGCTGGTGAATCCTGTGGGAGGGAATATTTTGAAGAGTTGCTCAATGTAGGTGAAAATACAATCAGTAATGTTTCAGATTTCGTGGTAGAATGGGATAGGAATGATGATGGAAGTAGGATCACATTTGAGGAAGTTGAGAAAATGGTCAATACATTGCAGCGCAATAAAGCATCTGGGGTGGATGAAATTAAGTCGGAACTCATCAAATACAGTGGAACGTCAGTCTTAAATGGCTACACAGGATAATTGAAATGGCATGGGAGTCGGGACAGGTTCCATCAGTCTGGACAAAAGCAGTCATCACACCAATCTTTAAACATGGAAACAGAAAAGATTATAACAACTACAGAGGTATCTCTTTAATCAGCATTGTGGGTAAAATCTTCTCAGGTATTGTTGAAAGGAAAGTGCGAGTGTTAGTTGAGGACCAATTGGATGAAAATCAGTGTGGGTTTAGGCCTCTTAGAGGTTGTCAGGACCAGATCTTTAGCTTACGGCAAATAATGGAGAAGTGTTATGAGTGGAGCAGGGAATTGTATCTATGCTTTATAGATCTAGAAAAGGCATATGACCAGGTTTCTAGGAGGAAGTTATTGTCTGTTCTACGAGATTATGGAATAGGAGGCAAACTTTTGCAAACAATTAAAGGTCTTTACATGGATAGTCAGGCAGCAGTTAGAGTTGACGGTAAATTGAGTTCATGGTTCAGAGTAGTTTCAGGGGTAAGACAAGGCTGCAACCACAGTTGTTCATATTATTTATGGATCACATGTTGAAAACAATAAACTGGCTGGGTAAGATTAAGATATGTGAACACAAAATAAGCAGTCTTGCATATGCAGATGACTTAGTTGTGATGGCACATTCGATTGAAAGTTCGCAAAATAATATTTCAGAGCTAGATCAGAAATGTAAGGACTATGGTATGAAGATTGGCATCTCCAAAATGAAAGTAATGTCAGTGGGAAAGAAATATAAAGGGATTGAGTGCCAAATAGGAGGAACAAAGTTAGAACAGGTGGATGGTTTCAAGTGCTTGGGATGCATATTCTCACAGGATGGCAACATAGTGAAAGAACTGGAAGCAAGGTGTAGCAAAGCTAATGCAGTGAGCGCTCAGCTACGATCTACTCTCTTCTGCAAGAAGGAAGTCAGTACCAAGTCTAAGTTATCTGTGCACCGTTCAATCTTTCAACCAAATTTGCTGTATGGGAGTGAAAGTTGGGTGGATTCAACAAGGTTGAGGTTGTGGATATGAAAGTAGGATGATTGCAGGTATTAGTAGATGGGAACAATAGCAGGAGGGTGTCCACAATGAGGAAATCAAAGAAAAACTGGGAATGAACTCTATAGATGGAACAGTCAGGGCGATCAGGCTTAGATGGTGGGGTCATGTTATGAGCATGGGAGAAGCAAGGCTACCCAAGAGACTCATGGTTTCAGCAGTAGAGGGTAGGAGGAGTCGGGACAGACCAAGGAGAAGTTACCTGGATTCGGTTAAGAATGATTTTGAAGTAATAGGTTTTTTGAAGTAATAGGTTTAACATCAGAAGAGGCACCAATGTTAACACTGAATAGGGGATCATGGAGGAATTTTATAAGGGGGGCTATGCTCCAGACTGAACGCTGAAAGGCATAATCAGTCTTAAATGATGATGATGATGATAAGAGTTTGTTGTGTAGGAGTGACAGATCATTTCGTGAGAATCACCCAATAGTGGTGTGCAGTAAATAACATATGCTCAGTCCAGTCACTTCAGTTAACCTCTTCATGCTTACTAAATACAGGGTGACAATTGTTGAACTATATGAAATAAAATAATCATAACTTCTGAACAGTTTGCATTAGGACATTCAAACTGCATAATTGGCCATAGGGCATGATAGGAATTAGTATGCGCTGTATGCTATGGTTAAGTGACAAAGTCCACTTTCAACTGGATGGGTTCATCAATAAGCAAAATTGGCAAGAAGTCTCTTCACCCTCAACAGGTGACTGTGTGGTGTGCAATGTCGAGTCAAGGAATAATTGGTGTGACGTTCCTTGATGGCACGTTGACTACCGAACTGTATGTGAAGGTTTTGGAAGATGATTTCATCCGCATTATTCAAAGTGACCCTGATTTCAACAAGGCATGGTTCATGCAAGATGGAGCTCAACTCTATCGAAGCAGGAAAGTGTCTGATGTCCTGGAGGAGGAGTTTGGGGTTTACATTCTAGCTCTGGTGTCCCCAGAGACCACTGGCCTGGGCCTCAATTTGCCACCATATTCTTCTGATCTGAACACACATGACTATTTTTTATGGGGACATATTAAAGACCAGGTGTAAAATAATGCCAACAGCACTGCTGAACTGAAAACAGCCATTCAGGAGGACATCGACCGCATCATTGTTCCTACACTTAATTAGGTCAAGCAGAATTTCGCTATTCATTTGTGCCACATCATTGCCACTTATGGCAGGCACATCAAAGATGTCACAAACTAAATCCGAATATCTGTAGTGACGTCAACAAGAATAAAGTGTGTGCTCGCCATAATTTGTAACTAATTTACATTTCTTTTTTCATATAGTTCACTTAATGTTACCCTGTAAATTCATTGTGGGGGAAAAATCTGCTGGAGGTTACTCTAAATAGTGCTTAGATGGCATCTAATTTTTATGACATTTTTAATTTTACTCTTTAACCAAATTCTGAGTACCTCCCATATTTGACACATTGGGCAATAAGGGAAACTGGACTGCTTTTAAGTAAATACATGTTAGACAATAGGGAAAATAGCACTAAATTTAAAAGGAAGGGGTTGAAATTAATCGTGCACTTTTTTGAACTGGCAATTTATTTATTGTAATATATCACAAAAAGTTACAAGTAGATATATGGGTGTTTTCAAATGGAAATCCACAAAGCAGTTCTTTCCCTTATTGAGACACAATTGGACTTTGCATTTCTTGCACATAACAGATGATTTATGCTTGCAGAAGGGATGCTTGCATCTCTCTCTAGTTTCAACAAGAACTGGTGAATGTCCAACAGTATGTCTGCTAACATCTGGTACAGGGATATCGACAGGCCTTCCTCTTTTTAATGGGTCAGCTGCTAAGTTGCAAAGAGACTCAAGAGAAGTCAACCATTGACAATAGCTATGTTGATGAAGTGAAAGAAAAGACTCGAATGAAACTTCACAGAGCTTAGAGCGATTTGGTAATAGCTCATGAGGGCATCTAGGTCTACTGGCCCCAAGAATTTGTTGCAAGTTGTAACTGTTTTAGGGAAAGTGACATTAATCTGTTAATGAACTTTCTGGTCAAAATGTTGTACAGTGTTGAGAGCGAGAGCAGATTCAAAAGCTGATGCAAGAGATATTCCTCTGTCAACCAACCATTTTACAGCCCCAATATTTACCCCATCAATTGTTGTTTCTTTTTCCTGACAGAAACCACACCCTTTCTTTTTCTTCTCTTCATCGGATGAAAACTGTAACCCCAGGAACTGTCTTAGTTGAATGGTTCCTAGGGACTGCAAATTAAAATTTGATAGTCACTAACAAAGCTAGTGATGTGTACCAATTGTAAAAGTAAACTAAGAGTTGTTTTCATTGTGAGGTAAATGTTCTATCAATTGTAAAGCAACATTAGAGGTAACTCCAGTGAATTAGGCCCTTGTTTTCGCAAAGGATGAACAATTTATATCCCCACTTCTGGGGTTTCATTGGATTGCACTGCTATAGTGAAGATGAACCTTTGAAGAGCACAATCTGACCGTCTTTAGTTTACAGCATCAATTCTTCAATAGGAATTTCTTTAAACTTATTTTGAGACTATCTCTATTGGGGTCATACTGTGGAGGGATGTGACCATTGTTAATGAAATGTATATCAGACTTCAATTCCTCCAATTGTTATGTGACATAAAATTTTCTACCTTTTCTATTCAGGTGTTACCATTCTGGTACTTCCTACTCCTAGGTAGATCATAAATCCTCATAGAGATACATATGCTGATACACTGCTCTACTTCCTTCTCTGACGTATTCAAAGGCTTGTTTGGATTCTTTTGGATACTGTACAACAATAACTGTGTGACAATTAAAGTTATAAGGTCCTTATTAAAAAAAAAACTTCTTTGAAATAATTGATTCGAGACAGAATTACATTATCATTACCTAAATCTTATGTTGATGGTGAAGGTTTCTCATTATTACTGGAGTTCACTTCAAGCCAAATGGGTGGTTTTACTTTGATGATCTTCTTTTCTGTGGCTGGAGTTGTAGATTTTGTAGAGCCACTATCTTCATCTGTGTCATCAGTGGGACTTGCTTCATTGTTCTCTGAAACAAAACAAACTCACTGTTATCTTGTTTCATTCAAACATCACAGGTTTACACTGAATACAAAATCGGTGTCTCAACTGATCCCTTCTTTTGGTTAAGTTGCACCACAAATCTCCTGTCTTCTCCAATTCTATTCAGTACTTCCTCATTAGTTATGTGATAGCTATCTAACCTTCAGCATTCTTCTATAGCCCTACATTTCAAAAGCTTCTATTCTATTTGTATGTAAACTGTTTATCATCCCTGTTTCACTCCTACACATAGCTACACTCCAGACAAATACTTTCAGAAAAGACTTCCTAACACTTGAATCTATATTCAATGTTAACAGATTGCTCTTCTTCAGAAATGCTTTTCTAGCCATTGCCAGTCTACATTTTATAAACTTCCCTACTTCAGCCATCATCAGTTATTTTCCTGTCCAAATAGAAAAACCCATCTACTACTTCAAGTATCTCTTTTCCTTATCTGATTCCCTTAGCATCACCTATTTAATTTGACTACATTCCATTATCCTTGCTTTGATTTTTTTGCTGTTCATTTTATATTCTCTTTTCAAAACACTGTTCATTACATTCAACTGTTCTTCCACATCCTTTGCTGTGTCTGTCAGAATTACAATGCCATTGAAAACCCTCAATGTTCTTATTTCTTCTCCGTGAATTCTCCAAATTTTTCTTTGGTTTCCTTTATTGTTTGTTCAATGTGAGATTGAGTAACACCAGGGATAGACTGCACCCTGTTTCACTCCCTTCTCAACCATTGCTTCCCTTTCATGCCCCTCGACTCTTATTTTTGCTGTCTGGTTTCCGAACAAGTTGTAAATAGCCTTTCGCTCCCTGTATTTTACCCCAGTTACTTTCAGAACTTCAAAGAAAGTATTCCAGTTAATACTGTCAAAAGCTTTCTCTAAATCTACAACTGTTATAAATGTAAGCCTTCCCTTAACCTATCTTCTAAGATAAGTCCTAAGGTCAGTATTACCTCACATGTTCCTATATTTCTCTGGAATGCAAACTGATCTTCCCTGACGTCTGATTCTACCAGTATTTTCATTCTTCTGTAAGGAAATTGTGTTAGCATTTTGCAAATGTGATTTATTAAACTGGCAGTATGGTAATTTTCACACCTGTCACCAACTGTTTTCTTTGGAATTGGAATTATCACATTCTTTTTGAAGTCAGAGAATATTTCCTCTCTGTCATACATCTTGCACACCAGATGGAGGAGTTTAGTCAAGGCTGGCTCTCCCAAGGCTATCAGTAGTTCTGATTGAATGTCACCTACACCTGGGGCCTCGTGTCGACTTAAATTTTTCAGAGCTTTGTCAAGTTCTTCATCTACATCGGCTTCCCTTTCTATAACATTGCTTTCAAGTTCGTTTTCCTCGTTTAGACCCCCTATATACAACAAACAATCCTGTAAGAGGAACATCTGCAACTGAGTGTTATACCAGAGGTTGAAAATACCACTACAGTTGTAAGGTTCTTTTGTTTAACACACAACCAGTTTCAGGCTCTTATATGCCCATCTTCACGTATCATACCAAAAAGAGCAAGATGAGAGATAATATTTACATGCTGCAATACACATAAAAAATAAAACACGGAGTCCATAAATTTAAAAACTGCCAGTTGGGCGAGATGCTGTGAAATCTAAGTCACTGCCAAAGTGACACCACACAGTACTGCAGAAGACTGCCTGGGTAAAGATATATGCAAAGAATTTGAGGACACTTACACTTGGTGCTGTGACCCCAAGTGCTGCTGTGGACAAGTACAAGTACAAGATACAGTGTGCTATCAACAAGTTCAGCAATGAAACTTTTCCCTTTACACGAGTGGCATGCAAATTTTTAAGTTGATGGGGATATATATGTGGTGACATGGGACAAACACCACAGTCATCAGTTAAAAGAACATACATATGGGCCACTCCTTTTTACAAGCATCTCGCTTTTGGCCAAAAAGGGAGAGTAGAGAAATCTTATGTTCCACACTGTCAGGAACTATTATACCAATTAATAGCTAGCAGCAATAGCACTAAAAGGACACATTAAGAGAATCTGCCGTGATCTGTCTGGCATTTTGAATGAGCAATCCTGCTGAATAACTTTTCTTTTTTTGAAGCAGTGTCCAGCCTCACTTCCCTCTCTTTCTGGTTTTTGATAATTGTATGCCATATATGTATATTTCTTAACAGGATCAGTGTTTCTCACTGCTCTGTTTTACCAGTTTGCTTCCTCCTTTGTATCCACTACTCCATGCTCTGTGCTTGTTGGTAGCATGCCACATCTTGTACTTGTCCACCACAGCGCTCAGGGTCACAGCACCAAGTGTAAGTGTCCTGATATTCATTGCATATATCTTTACCCAGGTAGTCTTTTGTAGTACTGTCTCATGTCATTTTGGCATTGACGTATATTTCGCAGCAACTAGCCCGACTGTCAGTTTTTAAATTTATGGATTTTTTTGTTTTATTTTTGATGTGTACTGCTCCCATTTCTTGCTACTTTCAGCATGGCACCTGACGATAGTTGCATAAGAGCCCAAATTTGGTTGTGTGTTAAATAAAGGAACCTCACAACCGTAGCAGTACTTTCAACCTCTGTCCCCTATATACTACTTCCACCTTTAACTTTCCCTTCTTTGCTTATGACTGGTTTATCATATGAGCTCTTGATATTCATACGGCTGCTTCTTTTTTTCCCCAAAAGCCTCTTTAATTTTCCTGACTGCTATATAACATATAGCCCTAGTCATTTTATCTTTGGTGATATTAGGTAGAAAATTATTATAATTTTATTGTTAATTGCCAATGATTGTAGTTTAATTTAGGTAAGTAACATTTTAGAAATAAAGAGAAGAATTCAGTTATCAGCATATAAGGCTATCTTGTCCCTTCTTTCACAGTCAGGTGTGTAATCTGGATCCTCATCCAACTCATTCACCAAACTAACTTCATCCTCATTACGAGGTACAAACGATGTTGCAACAGCACATGTTAATCTCAGATGATGTAATTGCTCACTGTCTGTAGTTCACTACACTGCTGCCAGGTAACAGCAAAATATGGTAGATAGTTAAAAACTGTTCCAGATGTGGCACAATGGGCTAATAAGTTCTAACATTAAAATTTAGTATTAAATACATGCATTAATTGGGTATGTGCCAAATATGGCGCACTGGGCAGTAAGGGATTAATTATCCCCTCTACTATATTACTGTGTGACTGCAACAGAAAGTGTTTGCACATTTGCCAAGGTCATAATGATTGTGATCACATTTCAACAGAGCAATGATCACAGAATGTCAGTGGGTGTAATATGGGAAAAAGCCTTTTGAATGATAAAATAAGAAAACACCCAGAAGTAGTTGTGAAAAATATATACTACTGGGAAGTTGACAGAATCAGATGAAATTTTGGACAAAATTCATATTCAAAAGAAATATGGATAAGTTGAAGAAATGAGGTGTACAGACAAATTGGAAGTCTTGCTATGATGATCTGCACGATACGTAATTTTCCTATGGACAAAGACCATATTTACAATCTTGTATCTGAACTGAAATTCTAACAAAATTTCTCCTTCTCTAGCGTAAAAAGAGAGAGAGAGAGAGAGAGAGAGAGAGAGAGAGAGAGAGAGAGAGAGAGAGAGAGAGAAATGTTGTAGATTGAATGTTTTCCTTTTGATCAAGTGGCTGTTGAGTGATATTTTAGCAACAATGGCTTGTCTATCCAGTGCTATATCCAACCAGGCTGACCCGCACGTTCTGCAGTATACATAACAATTATTGTATTGTATTGTATTGTATTACAGTTTGTTTCACTCTTTTGTTCATATTGCCACAGCAAGGGCTGAATCCAAGATTATGTAATTCATAGCTCCAGCCCAATTAGATGTTAACATGCCACTATTTATTTGTCCTCTCCTAAGAAATCTAATTTTGGCAAAGTAGGCACAGATAACAGCTGAAAGCTTGTATCACTGTCAGTGAGGCTTCGAGCAGTCTATAAGCCACTGGCCTTCTCCATAACACAGCAGCAGTTCTTTCAAATTCTATGCTGTGTTCCCCCTAACCATTTTATAGCTGCCCCACATATGTTTTAACATCATTGTCTACTGAATACATCTTCCAAAGTTCAATGAGGCTCACCAACATATGACTTTCCACACTGGCATGGAATTTTATCACTACCTGTTAGCTTAGATTTGATTTATCCTACATTGAGTAAATAAGAAATGAAACTTGATTTTTTCCATGGCAAAAGTAGTCTTCTTTCATATTTTCCCAAAGTGTCACTTCTCAGTTATCATTGTCTGAGACTGCATAATACACTGTTCACATTAGTGATATATTGTACTTTTGCTGTGGATAACAGGCCTACTAAAACTATGAATAGGCAAATTGCTGAGATGTGGATCCTGTCTAAACATTAAAGCACTACCTTTTCCCACAGAGTTGATGCCACTCTGGAAAACAGAAATCTATCTTAAAGTCCAGCATGAATAAGACAATGTAGCAGAGCAAAGGAAATCTACCCAACCACATTGCATGCCAAGTCAGAAGCACTGAACACTGAAAATGTACACACCTGGGTGCAATCATGCATTCACCACCAATACAGGAATCATGAGAAAATTAAAAACCAATGAGGCCCTCCATCATTGCAAATAATCTTGTTAGTAGGGACACAGAGATATTTGACTGCAATAATGCTTGAGTCATACTAATTTCAGAGAAAAATGTGATTACATCTATTCATATAACACCAGAATGTTCTCAGAATGATAACATTTTGTTACATGTTCTGGCTGAGACAGCACTGAATCAATGAAACATACCAAATTGCATAATAGGAAGTTCATTACTCCATATGATACATGTGTTACAAGTAATATAATCTGCTACAAGTTTATGAAAATTGCAACTGGTTCTTTGATAGAAATGTTGTCTCTTTTACATTACTGCAAACAAAGTGATTTCACGAGAACATAGCCAGCTGACACACCAGGAAACCATGTGGAAAACAAAATATCTAAGAACCTCCATCTGAAAACTATGACTAACAAAATGTGCTTTCTTGTTACTTGAGCAATATTTTTTTACACAGTTATTGGTGCTCTTGAGCAGTCTGTGTTCTTGATCCTTTAAGAAAGAATTTACATTGTAAAATTCATTTCATTTAGAGTTGTTTTAACTTGTTCTTGAAAAACTGCACAACAAATCAACAGATTTTGAAAATGAAGCATTTAATAATGTATACTTCTCATTGCACAAAATGTTTGCTTCCATATTTAAATGCATAAACAGTTTTGTTTGCTGAGAAGAGATCATGCCACTGCTACATACACAATGCCACAGTTCAGCAGTCCAATACAGGTCTCTGAACATTTACCATCAACTGTCTAGAAGCAACTTGAGCGTGTGCGACTTTCAAACAAGCCCTTCATAACACACTGTCACAATGCAGACACCAGCAGTTGCTTCTTCTTAGCAGTAACAAAAATCCACCAACTGACAGTGTCAAGCAGCTACCATGAGGAAATATTGTGGGACACGTAAAATGTGATACACAGACAGACCCAAGAACCATATACTGAACATATCTGCCGGGAAATCATGAAGTCACAAGCTATTCATTTGCCTGGTATAACAGTGTTTGCACACTAAAAATGTGAACTAAAAAGTGTTGTCAATGCATAGGCAAACAAATATTAAGAACTACAAATACACACTGGGAAATAACTATTAAAGCTGACAGCACAATTATTGCTGCAATTGCTGATGTCCCTCAAAGAATGCAAATGCAGAAAAATTCTGGTTGGTTGACAAATTAAAGAAACAAAAACTGCAATTATGATGGGAAATTTATAGAAAGTATAAGTTCCCAAGAATTAGCATTTGATTGTGTGAACCATAACATCCTTTTAAATAAATTAGAATTCTATGGTGTCATGGGCAGTGCTGCAAAATGGTTCAAGTCATACCTCGCTAACATAAAAAAAAGGGTGTCAGTGCAAGGGACTAGTAAATTAAGTCATCAGTCATCATCAGAATGGGAAGAAATTACATGTGGTGTCCCACAAGGATCCATCTTAGGGCCATTGCTTTTTCTTGTGTACATTAATGATCTCTCATCAGTTACACTGCCAGAAGCAAAGTTTGTTTTATTTGAGGATGACACAAGTATTGCAATAAATAGTATGTCGAGTGTAGTTATAGTAAGATCTGCTAATGATATTTTCATGGATATTAATAATTGGTTTAAAGCCAACTCACTGACATTAAACTTCAAAAAGACTCACTATATGCAATTCAGAGCCTGTAAGAGGTTTCCACCCAGTATATGCAGAAAGTATGAAGAAGAGCAGATAGAAGAGGTTGACAGTCTTAAATTCCTGGGATTACAACTTGATAATAAATTCAGTTGGGAGGAGCACACCACAAAACTGCAGAAACGCCTTAACAAATCTGTATTTGCAATTCGAGTGTTGGCAGACATAGGCAACATAAAAATGAAAAAGCTTGCATACTTTGCCTACTTTCATTCCATAATGTCATATGGTATAATATTTTGGGGTAACTCTTCAAGTCAAACACAAGTTTTCAGAGTCCAAAAGTGTGTAATACGCGTTATTTGTGGAGTAAATTCGCAGATGTCCTGTAGAAACCTCTTCAAAGAACTGGGTATACTAACTACTGCCTCTATTTACTCCTTAATGAAATTTGTCCAAAATAATATATCTCTTTTTCCAACAAACAGCTCAGTTCATACATACAATACCAGGAACAAAAATGATCTGCACAAGGACTTACAAGCACTTACTTTAGTTCAAAAAGGGGTCCACTACTCAGGAACACTCACCTTCAATAATTTGCGAGCAAACATAAAAAATTTAGTTACAAATAAAGATCAGTTTAAAAGGAGCCTGAAAGACTTACTAGTGGCCAACTCCTCCTACTCCATTTTTTAATAGAAACAAATGATGTATTGTATATATTCATACTATTAGTATTGTTATATCAGCTTTACAAAAAAAAAAAATTAAAAAAATTGACATGTTCCACATCCATGAGGATCTCCTCAGCACGAATTTATGGGACAAAAAACTAATCTAATCTAATCTATCTGTAGCTGACACAGAACTTGAGACAAGAAAGCACCAAGATGCGGACCCTGTGTTACTAAAAACATGCCCTTGAAAAGTTTGGCTACGGTGAAGCCGAAAAGGAGAGAAAAAGTAGAGGAGTAATATTATTACAGTATACCTCACTTTATTATACCCCATATTCACGCAGAAAGCAGATCTATAACACAGAAAATGCAACAGACTCTCTACATCTACAATGAACTCAGGTTTTGAGGAGCAGCTGATTAACTACAAGCAAAATAGGTTCTTGGTTTAATTTAGTACACCCTGTTCAACACACTGAGTTGCCCCAGTGGTTGACTTCTCCTTGAGTTGCTTTCAAATGTGTATCCTTTTCTACATTTCAGTCGATATATATTCCCTCTAACACCTTTTGAAAATTTTTCTTTGGGGCCTCATTACAGGTAGTTAATATTTTTCCACTTTTGAATAATTCTCTTCATATTTCACAGAGTTATCCCAGTCACAGTTTATACAGCAGTAATATTTCAAATATAACCAAAAAATACCCAGAAAATTTCTACATAGTTGCAAATTTAGTGGTAAATGTTGGCATGATCTATAAAATCAGAATTCTATTGCAAAATGAAATATTTGGCAACAAGGATCAACAACATGGCATGCATTCCAGTACTGAGAGACTGTTGCAACCATCTTGACTACAAATTTCTTGGAAAAATATAGTGTGATGTAACAAATTACACGTTAAAATATAAACTGTTCTCAAGGAATCAGGAAACCTTGGCTTTGGACGTACAAAGCTTGCTGCTGAAATGGAAAAATGAGATTTTTCAAGCCCTACAGAGGAAATGATGCAATGACCATTTCATCATAATGGACCTTAGCAGTACACTGAGGCACATTACTCACAACTGCAAACACAATTCCTCAAAGACTCATTGCAATAAATAAGGCGATCTCACTAGCAAATGAATAGCATCAACACCTCACAGAACTAGAATTGCATCAGTACCACATTTACATCCACACACATACTTTGCAGGTCACCACAGGACAATGCCAGAGGATACCTTATACTACTCATTTCTTATCCTGCTCCACTCGCAGATGGAGCAAGGAAAAGATGACTTTGTATGTATTTCTGTATGACCGTAATTTCTCTCTATCTTTTTTTTTGTGCTTCTTACATGAAATGTATGTTTGTGGCAGTAGTAGTGTTCTGCAGTCACTCACAAATGCCCATTCTCTAAACTTTTTACATAGTTTTTCGGAAAAGGAATGTCATCATCTTTCCAAGAATTCCCATTTGATTCCCATTTCACAGAGCATTTCTGTAATACCCACATGCTGATCGAACATAATGGTGACAAAACTAGCATCACACTTCTGAATTGCTTCAATGCCTTCCTTTAATCCTATATGATGGTGATATGAAACACTGGAGCAGTACTCAAGAGTGGATTGCACTAGTGAACTACACTTTCCCAGAATTATTCCTATAAACAAAAGTCAACCATATGCCTTCACTCTTACTGAGTTTACATGCCTGTTACATTTCATATCGTTTTGCAGTGTTATGCCTCGATATTCAACCAATGTGACTTTGTCAAGCAGCACACTGCAAATACTATGTTTGAAGATTAGAGGACTATTTTTCCTACTCATCTGCATTTATCCATAAATTAAGCATCATCAGCAAATGTTTGCAGATTGCTGCTCATCCTCTGCATCAGATCATTTACATTTGTGGAGAACAGGAGTGGTCCTATCACACTTCCCTGGGGCACTCCTGACGATAGCCTCATCTCTAGTGAACACTCATCACTGATGACTGTGTTCTATTTCTTAAGAAGTCTTTGAGTCACTCACATGACTGGAAAGCTGATAGATATGCTCAGATGAAGAGCAGTAGAGCACTTGCCTGCAAAAGGCAAAGGTCCCGAGTTTAAGTCTCAGTCCGACACAGTTTTAATCTACCAGGAAGTTTCATATCAGCACACACTCAGCTGCAGAGTGAAAATTTCACTCTGGAAACATATGCTAAGATCTTCAATAATGATATGCAGGTGGCATTGCAACAAATACTTACTGAAAATCTCTAGGAATATGGAATCTGCTTACTGCCCTTCATCCACAGTTTGCACGATAGCCTGTGAGAATAGGGTAAGCACAAATTTTGCACAACCAATGTTTTCTAAAACCATGCTGATTTGTGGTCACAAGCTTTATTGTCTCAAGGAAATTTATTATATTCAAACTTAGGACATACCCAAGAACTCTGCAGCAAACTGAGGTTATAGATATTGGCCTGTAATTTTGCGGGTACATTTTTTTGCCCTTCTTTTAAAAAAGATTCACTTGCACTTTCTTCCATTCACTTGGGACTTTGTGCTGGGCAAGAAATTTGTGATAAATGTTGGCAAGTAAGGAGTCAATGCCACAGAGATCTCTCTGTAAAGCATGATGGGAATCTATCTGGACCTAATAACTTTTCAACTCTTTCAGTTGCTTCTCAGTTTCAGGGTTTCCTATTTATATATCCTCCATACAGAATTCTGAGCAATGATCAAATGATGGTATGTCTGTATGATCCTCACATGAGAGTGGTTTTTAAACATGGAGTTTAAAAATTGAGCTTTCCTTTTGCTGCCTTCTGTTGCCACACCAGAGTGGTCAAGAAATGACTTAATAGGAGGCTTCTACTCACCTAATGATTTTTTCGGGGTCTTCACAAGATCTTTCAGTAAGTATGACAGTAGAAGTTATATGTTTCATGCATCTATCTTTTTACAGATGCACAAATTTCTACTAATGTTTTCCTGTTAACATTTCTGCATCCACCCCCTTCCTCACAAACTCAGTGACAAACACACAGTTTCCTCAGTATTTTCTGGATTACATTATTAAACTACAATGGGATGTTTCCATACTTTTGGTACATCATACTTATCCAGTGTGCAATTTACAGTTAGTTTAAACTTTCCCCATAATTGCTCTATGTCCAACATAATGGAACTAACTTATGTGCATTCAGTGTCTAAGTGGGATGCTAACACCTGCTTATCTATTATTTCCAGCATAAAAACTATCCTAACCTTCTTGATTGATTTATTAATTTTAGTTACCATTGTCACTACAATATCACAATGGCTAATACCTGTCTCTACAGTAACATTGTCTGTAAGGTCAGGCCTGTTTGTAGCTAACAATTTTTCTATTCTGTATGGGCTGTTGAATTACCTGCTCAAGACAGTTTTTGGAAAATGTGTACAAAACCACTTCACAAGACTATCTGTCCACGTCACCAGAGATGAATCCATAGACGTCCTACTCTATACTAAGTAGGTTAGAGTTGCTTGCAACTAATATTGCAAGATTGGGGTACTTCCATACTACTGAGCGTAGACTTTCTTTGAATGATTCTATAATTGTTACGGTGGAATTATGTGGCCAGTAAAAACATCCAATGATTAACTCGGGTTCATCTACATCAGTTAGTCATGTCCAGATAATTCCTCAAGCTCAATTTCAACCTTGATAGAAACAATATTTTTGTCAACTGCAGTGAAGACTACCACTCCTATCGCATGATATATGACCTGTCTTTTGATATATGTGCCCTATCTCATTAAATGTTTTGGAGTTTTCCACTTGCAGGTTTCATCCATATCTCTATCCTGAGCATGAGAGCTTTCCTGCAGTGTGGGAATTTCATAGACTTTATCACAAATACTTAAACAATTTATTTTTAGAATTCTGTCATTCAAAGTCGACTGGCGATCATTCGTCAGAAAGAAAAGTGCACTCCATAAGAAGTCTGCTAGCTGAGAACCTGTTTCTTCTTTGTAGTGCATCCCTGACCTATCAAGTGGAATCCAATAATTTTCTACACAATAATGCAGGTCCAAAAATGTTCAGCCAATACCATCACAAAATTGATGGAGCCTCAGGTAAAGGCCCTCCACTCATCTCCAAAACAAAAGGCCACAATCAATTCTGGCTATGATGCTGCAAATTTTAAGCTCTGCTTGTATTCCAAGAGCAAGGCCAGCAATCTTCACCATTCCACCTCTCAACCCAAGCAAAAGACTTCAGTGGTACCAAAATGGGCCGCAACTTGACAATAAGTACACCCTGCACCCTCGATAGCCACAGGCTACTCTCCTCAGACGAGGTCCACGGCCAACATAACGCACCTAATATTGGAGCTTCTGACAGCGAAAACTTCTACAGTTGTGGCTCTCTAAATGTGATGAGACCACCTACAGTGCACCAGCAGAAATGACATATCTTATTAGTTGAAAAAGATTTGAGAGGTTCACTACTTGTTTGGAATGACACAATACTAGTACAGAATGGCTTAAAATTTGGAAACGAAGGAAATGGGTTTTAAATGATTCAGTGACACACAATATCAACAATAAAAGGAAAAGGTGAGATTGCTCGCCATATAGATGACATGTTGTGTTGCAGACAGGCACAACAAAAAGTATAGAAGGACAGGGTGGTTATAATTTAACTTTAATTTCTTGAGCCAATGTAAATGGAAAACTATTTACCATATGGATATCCAATTTTATAGGAATGATTTTCAGACTCTGCACTGTGGGATTTGCATTGTTAGTAGTGTTAGTGTAATGACTTGCTGTTAGGTGCAGTTCTGGTACAGCAACACAGGGTTGAAGCATAAGCATCAGTGTGCATTACAGGTGCAGATGAGCAGGTCTTTATTCCAAAAAGCTGTTTTATCAAAACAATAGCAATAATATGCAGCTCTTAATGAGTATCAGTGCATTAGAGGAATATGGAGAGGTTCTCTTTCCACACAGACATTGAATAACATGATTCAGAAATTCACATTAACTGGAAATTTAGAAACTGCTCCTGGGAGAGGCCAATGGCCAATTATGCCACAGCTGAGAATGCTGGACATAATGTATGATCTTCAAGCACTGCACGAGTTGTGTCACGACAGCTGAATATTTCGTGGTCCACCATTCAAAAAGTGCTGTAAACAATTGTGAAATGGTACCTACACAAACTTAACCTGAAGATGGTCATCACATTCAGCAACATTAGTAATCTGGAGTGAAAACAAGGTCCACAAGAAACATATGTTACCCTCTCATGTGCGAACTAAAATGTGTTTCTTTCAATGGTTTATTTGTTATTTCTATTCTGCATGTCCTTAAAAATGTTTCCACAAAGTTTCACTGTCCTATGATCACTCACTTTTCATGGGGTCCCTCCCAAGAAGCCCAAGTTTAATTACAACTGCTCTGTACATGACACTAGCTTTTGTCTTTGTCTCCCCTCATCCTTACAATGGGTGGGGACACTCCCAATCCATCACCCCCCCCCCCCCCCCCCGCCCTCTGCTTACCCAAGAAGGAACTAATGGTTTCGAAAGTAAGACAGTGTTAAGTACTTTGTTGTGTGTCTATCAGCAATACTGAATGTCTTACCACCAAAAACTGACTAGTAATTTGGCTCAAAATCTTTTGTACATTTCTGAAGTTAATTTTCGTTCAGATATTAAAACCATTCTGTTGTACATACACAACAGTGACCTTGCTACTATGATTCAAAGATACAGTAGCTTAATTACACACACACACACACACACACACACACACACACACACACAAAGAAGAAAAGGAAAACAAGTGTACCGTAGGTTCTTTGCTGACGAGTACAGTGCCCCCTATGCTGCTCCCCCCCCCCCCCCCCCCCCCAGCTTCATAAGAATTGTACTGTTCTTTTGCCATCTCAGTCATACCATACATCCTTCGGGTACCATTGTTATAGCAATGCGCTATAATTATGCCATTCATGCTTTACACCATGGGATACCACATAAAAGAAAATTTTCTCTCACATGCTATTTTTTTTAACACTTGCATGGCCTCTGCACTACATAGCTGCCACCTTTAAACCCACACAGTCAATACTTTTCTGGTTTGTCCCAGTCCAAATTCTGGAGTATTGAACATTTTTTTTTGTTTGCCCATTACGTTACTACATATTCACATATACAACACTATCTCCTTTGCAACTCTGAATGTTTTCATTTTTTCATCCCTTACTGCACTGATGCTGTTGCAAATCACTCGGAATGCATTTTAACAATATTATGGAAAGGAAAGTTGCTACTCACCATATAGCAGAGATGCTATAACAAAAACACTGTCACAAATAAGCTTCTGGCCAGTAAGATCTTCATCAAAAATAGATGACACACACACGGCTGCAGTCTCTGCCAACTGAAGCCGCACTGCGAGCAGTAGCACCAGTACATTGTGGGACTGATGACTGGGTGGCGGTAAGGAAGAGGCTGGGGCAGGGAGGGGGAGGGATAGTAGGATAGGGGTGGGGGCAGTGAATGCTGCTGGGCAGCACCCAGGGACGAGGTAGGGAGACGGTAGAGCAGCTATGTGCAGTCAGGAGGTTAGCCAGATGGCAGGGGAATGATGGGGAGGGGGAGGGGGGGGGGGGACGGGCAGGTGTAGCAGGAAAGGAGAGAAGTAAGAAGACTGGAAGAATGAGGGCTGTGTAGTTCTGGAATAGGAACAGGGAAGGGGTTGGATGCGTGAGGACAATGACTAATGAAAGTTGAGACCAGGAGGGTTAAGGGAATGTAGGATATATTGCAGGAAAAATTCCCACCTGTACGATTCAGAAAAAATGGTGTTGGTGAGAAGGATCCGATGGCACAGGCTGTGAAGCAGTCATTGAAATGAAGGATATCACGTTGGCAGCATGTTCAGCAACAGGGTGAGCCACTTGTTTCTTGGCCACAGTTTGCCGGTGGCCGTGCCATTCATGCGGACGGACAGTTGTTAGTTGTCATGGCCACATAGAATGCTTGCGTAATGGTTACAGCTTAGCTTGTAGATCACATAACTGGTCTCACAGGTAGCCCTGACGTTGATGGGATAGGTGATGTTTGTGACCAGACAGGAGCAGCTGGTGGTGGGGGAGGGGGGATGTATGGGACAGATCTTGCATCTAGGTCTATTACTGGGATATGAACCACGAGGCAAGGTGTTGGGAGCAGGGATTGTGTAGGGATAGGGATGGACGAGTATATTGTGTAGGTTCAGTGGATGGCGGAATACCACTGTAGGAGTGGTGGGAAGGACAGTGTGAATGACATTTTTCAATTCAGGGCACAGCAAGAGGTAGTTGAAACCCTGGCAGAGATTGTATTTCAGTTGCTCCATTCCTGGGTGGTACTGAGTTACAAGGGGAATGCCCCTCTGTGGCTGAACAGTAAGACTTTGGCAGAAATGTCCTGCCCACTATCCTTCCCACCCCTCCTAAGTGGTATTCTGTCATCCACCAAACCTGCACAATATACTCATCCATCCCTACATAACCTCCGCTCCCAACCCCTTACCTCATGGCACATATTCCTATAATAGACCCAGATGCAAGACCTATCCTCCTACCACACCTGGACCAGTCCAGTCGCAAACATCACCTATCCCATCAAAGACAGGGCTACCTGTGAGACCAGTCATGTGATATACAAGCTAAGCTGCAGCCATTGTACAGCATTCTATGTGGCCATGACAACTAACAACTTTCTGTCTGCATGAAGGACCAAGGAACAAGTGGCTCTCCCTGTTGCTGAACATGCTGCCCAACATGATATCCTTCATTTCAATGACTGATTCACAGCCTGTGCCATCGGGATCCTTCCCACCAACACCAGTGTTTCTGAATTGTGCAGTTGGGAACTTCCCCTGCAATGTAACCTATGTTCCCGTAGCCTCAACCTTTGTTAGTCATTGATTTCACCCATCCAGCCCCTTCTCTGTTCCCATTCAGGCACTTCACAGCCCTCATTCCACCATTGCACCCAGTCTCCTTACTTCTCTCCTTTCCCATTACTTCCACCCCCTCCCCACCTCTCCCCTGCCATCCGCCTAACCTCCCAACTGCACATACTGCCCTAGCCTCTCTCCTCCTTGTCCCAACACGCCCCCCGGCAGCAATTCACACTGTTTCCCAGCCCTCCTCCTTATCCCTACACAGTCGCCACTCCTTGCTTGCATTGTGGCTTCAGTTGCCAGAGACAAGTTGTGTCCTTTTCATAATATTGTTACATTCCATTCTGGATTTTCCATTGTTTGATTTTAGAATGCTATTTAAGTCATGTATCATCTCCAAACAAGAAAAACATTTTGATCCTTCCTTTTTGCTAAATTGTCATTTTTTCCAATGTTACTTGACAGTTTCAGTGCAACAAGAACCAAATTAACGTCATCAAAGACTAACTGAATTGATCGGCAGAGTTCTGTAACTCCAGAAACATTAATTGCTTTCACTTTTCACAAGCTACATTGGCAATTGTAGACATTGCCTTCTTCTGCTGCAATTAAAAATCTCTAATGAGTTTGCCAATTTGCCTGCTGGTTAATTGTGAAGCATTATTGGGTGTGTGCTGAAATTTAAAACCCTCTGTCTCTAAGATTATCAAAGGGATGTTAAATTGAAATATCCTTTCCTGAACGTCCAGCCAGTGTCAGTGTTAACTGACATCACGCAATGAGATAGGTCACATTAAGGACATGACTCTAGCACCTAACTCCAGAAAGCTCCCTCCTTTGCACTGGAAGACCACACACTTCAGGTGACACACTCCAGGGTGGACACACAGAATCAAGCTTTACTATAGTACCTCACAGTCTGGTTGGACACGAGACAGCAATGAACATTTAATCCATTTTTTACAGGACCAGGAAAAGACAACTAAAGTAGTTATCAAATTATTGTGTGGAGAATGTGACAGTAATTTGGCAGCACATCCACAAATATACATCTCAACTGTTGTACATGAGAAGTCTAAAAAAAGGTTAAAGTTTTTTATGTGAGACTAATTTTAGCAGTTTACAGATTTAAATATGCCACAGTGGCATATGTATACGATACTAACAAAATAGAAGAGGCGATGAGCAACTGAACAGATAGGTAGAAAATTATTTTCAGTTTGACAATGGTGTGTGTGTGTGCGCGTGTGCGTGTGCGTGATGGAGGACTTTGCCATCTATTTTGATAGTAGCAATCTGATCTTATACACAATATCTAATTAAAAGTATCAAGACATCCCTATTTAATGTGGAACTGACCATTACATATCACGGGAGGCAGACCCGTCAGTATCAAAGGAGGCAGTAAGAGCTGTGTTGTCAGTACAGAAGCAATAACAGTGGAATGGGTCAGTCAGGAGAACTCAGAGACTTCAAACATTGACCAATCACATACGTAACAAATTCATCAGGAACATTTTATAGATCTTATAATTAAATGAAACCCTGAGACATTCAAGTCTCTTCTTTATCTACGGTAATGATCGAAGCAAAAGAAATGAATTAAAATTTGTGCTGCGACCAGGACTCGAACCCGGGTCTTCTTGCTCACTAGGCAGAAATGCTAACCATTACATCACCACAGCACAATGGTCAATATTGCTGTAAGAACTATCTGAGTCGTGTGCCCCCCCCCCCCCCCCTCCAACACAAACTTCAATTCGTGTCTTCAGCTTATTTTCCCTTAGACTGTCACTACTGCCAGGGCTCTCCAACATCCATTACATCCAACGCTGGGGTGCTATTCCAATGCCAATGACTGGAAATGAGTGGTAAGGAGTAATGGATCAGTTTGCACCCCGTACCAGTTCAGTGGATGAGAATGGGTTTGGCAAATGCCTGGAGAACAATACCAATCATTATGTGTAGTGCTAGCAGTGAGGTACAGAGGAAATGGTCTTAAGGAATGGGAGTGTTTTGTGTGGGTACAGTGTGGTCCTCTTATTACACTTCAGAAAATGTTAAATGTTTAGGAATCCTTGAGCAGCCGCTGGTGAAGTATCAGTGCAGCAGGACTGCAGGAGCGAGTCGCATATTTAGCTTCATATTTGTTTTGTAGTTTGGTTCTTAATTTCTTTCCGAGTGTTTGTGCGCTTGCATATTTAATTACATAAAATCCCTGCGTATTCTCATATTTGAGATGAGTAATATTGCTTATTGATAGCCGTAGAGTATAAATTCGCGGAGTCGTTAGATACATACAATAAGATGGATAGGGTGTGCGCGTGCTGTGTGCGGGCGCAGGAGGAACTGGCGGCGGTTCGTGAGCAGCTGAGCGAGCTGTTGGCCACGGTCAGCCGCCTTCAGGCTGCTGCTTCGAGGTGCAGTGACGGCGGAGGGTCTGGCACGTCACTCGAGACACCTCAGCCACCGAGGCACCTTCTAGTGTACCCGGCGCATTGGGGCCGCTCTCACTACAGGGGGTGAGTGGCGGACTGCAACGCATTCGCGTCACTTGAGGTGGAGGGTCAATGAGGAGGTTGGCCGGCTGGCCTCGCCCGTTCGTCCTGTCAGTGGGCAGGTGGCCGCTCCTTCAGCAGGGCCTGAGCAGGCACATGAGGGCAGAGGCTTGCTGGTTGTTGGGAGCTCCAACACTAGGCAGGTGATGGAGCCCCTTAGGGAAATAGTGTACAGGGCTGGAAAGAAATCCAACGTGCACTCTGTCTGCTGGGGGGCCTCATCCGAGATGCGGAGGCGGCCTTGCCTGCGGCTATCGAGCTTAAGGGGTGCAGTCGTCTGCAAGTAGTTGCTCACGTTGGCACCAATGATGCCTGTTGCTTGGGTTCTGAGGCGGATTTGGTGAAGACCGCTGGCCTCGCACGCGGGGTGCAAGCAGAGCTCCCTATATGCAGCATCGTTTCCAGGGTGGATCAGGGTCCTTTGGTTTGGAGCCGAGTGGAGAGTCTCAAGCAGAGGCTTCGTCGACTCTGTGACGGTCTTGGCTGCCGATTTCTAGACTTGCACTATTGGGTGGCGAATTGTAGGACGGACGTAGATAGGTCAGGGGTGCACAAAGGAAGAGTACTTGTGGCATGCACATGGGTTTTTTTTAGGCTAGGCAGTAGTGCGAGATGTCCTGATGAACACTCACCAGTCGACGTGTAGAGTGTGATTGTGAAGTTATCTGGACACATTTAACAGGGCTAGGGGAAATAAAGTTAATTGTGGGGTGTTATTACCGGCCACCAGGTTCCGCTGTGACAGTTCTAGAATCATTCAAAGGGAGTGTACGTTCTGAATCGCAGAAGTACCCGGATCATGCTATATTAGTCGGAGGCGACTTCAACCTACCTAGTATAGACCGGGATGTCTATGGATTCATTACAGGTGGTACAGACAAGCTGTCGTGTGAATTACTTTTGAACACATTATCCGAAAACTGTCTTGAGCAGCTAAATTGACAGATCTGGTAGCCACAAACACAACAGGCCTCATCAATGGTGTCAGTGTTGAGACAGGGATTAGTGATCATGATGTTGCCATTACGACTATGGTTACAAAAGTTAAAAAGTCAGTCAAGAAGGCTAGGAGAGTACTCTTACTAGAAAGAGCAGATAAGAGTTGTTAGCATCCCACTTAGTAAATGAATCGACTTCATTTACTTGCAGTATGATGGACATGGAAGAATTATGGGCAAATTTTAAACACATTGTAAATCACTCATTGGACAAGTATGTGCCGAAAAAGTGGGTTACGGATGGAGAAGACCCACTGTGGTTTAACAGCACAATTCAGAGAATGCTCAGGAAGCAAAGGCAGTTGCACTCGCGGTACAAGAAAGATCGGGAGAATCAGGACAGACAAAAGTTAGTAGAGATTCGTACTGCTGTAAAAAGAGTGATGAGCAAAGCATTAAACCACTACCACCATTATACCTTAGCAAAAGATCTTGCTGAAAACCCAAGGAAATTCTGGTCTTATGTAAAATCGGTAAGCGGGTCGAAGCCTTCCATCCAGTCACTGACTGATCAGTCTGGCCTGGCAACGGAAGACAGCAAAACGAAAGCTGAAATTTTAAATTTAGCATTTGAGAAATCTTTCACATGGAGTATCGTACAAACATACCGCCATTTGAGTCTTGTACAGATACCCATATGGAGGACATAGTGATAGGCATCCCTGGGGTTGTGAAGCAGCTGAATGGGTTGAAAATAAATAAATCGCCAGGTCTTGATGGGATTCCAATTTGGTTGTACAGAGAGTACTCTACTGCATTGGCTCCTTACTTAGCTAGTATTTATCATGAATCTCTTGCCCAATGTAAAGTCCAGAGCGGCTGGAAAAAAGCGCAGGTGACGCCTGTATATAAGAAGGGTAGAAGGACGGATCCTCAAAATTACAGACCAATATCCTCAACATGAGTTTGTTGCAGGATTCTTGAACATATTCTCAGTTCGAATATAACGAATTTCCTTTAGAAAGCATCGCTCCTGCGAAACACAACTCGCCCTTTTTTCACATGATATCTTGCAAACCATGGATGAAGGGTATCAGATGGATGCCATATTCCTTGACTTCTGGAATGCATTTGACTTGGTGCCCCACTGCAGACTCCTCACTAAAGTATGAGCATATGGGATTGGTTCCCAAGTATGTGAGTGGCTCGAAGACTTCTTAAGTAATAGAAGCCAGTATGTTGTCCTCGATGGTGAGTGTTCATCGGAGGTGAGGGTGTCATCTGGAGTGCCCCAGGGAAGTGTGTTAGTTCTGCTGTTGTTTTATATCTACATAAATGATCTTTTGGATAGGGTGGATAGCAATGTGTGGCTGTTTGCTGATGATGCTGTGGTGTACGGGAAGGTGTCGTCGTTGAGTGACTGCATGAGGATACAAGATGACTTGGACAGGATTTGTGATTGGTGTAAAGAATGGCAGCTAACTCTAAATATAGATAAATGTAAATTAATGCAGATGAATAGGAAAAAGAATCCTGTAATGTTTGAATACTCCATTAGTAGTGTAGCACTTGACACTGTCATGTCGATTAAGTATTTGGGCGTAACATTGCAGAGTGATATGAAGTGGGACAAGCATGTAATGGCAATTGTGGGGAAGGGGGATAGTCATCTTCGGTTCATTTGTAGAATTTTGGGAAGATGTGGTTCACCTGTAAAGGAGACCGCTTATAAAACACTAATACGACCTATTCTTGAATACTGCTCGAGCATTTGCGATCCCTATCAGGTCAGATTGAGGGAGGACATAGAAGCAATTCAGAGGCGGGCTGCTAGATTTGTTACTGGTAGGTTTGATAATCATGTGAGTGTTACAGAAATGGTTCAGGAACTCGGGTGAGAGTCTCTAGAGGAAAGGAGGCATTCTTTTCGTGAATCACTAGTGAGGAAATTTAGAGAACCAGCATTTGAGGCTGACTGCAGTACAATTTTACTGCTGCCAACTTACATTTCGTGGAAAGACCACAAAGATAAGATAAGAGAGATTAGGGCTCATACAGAGGCATATAGGCAGTCATTTTTCCCTTGTTCTGTTTGGGAGTGGAACAGGGAGAGAAGATGCTAGCTGTGGTACGAGGTACCCTCCGCCAAGCACCGTATGGTAGATTGCGGAGTATGTATGTAGATGTAGATGTAGATCTGAACACATTTTACAGCACTGTGTACTGTGCACAGTGGAGGGACAGTTCAGAGATGACGAACGACCGTACCGGCATGACAGTGCACCCTGTCGTAGAGCGGCACCTGTAAGGCAACGGTTTAGAGCAATAACACTGCCGAAATGGATTGGCCTGCCCAGACTCCTCGTCCGAAACTGAGGGATGTCTTTACAGTAACTTGGAATGCCAACTTCGCCCTGGACCCCAGTGCCCGATATCACTGATCGCTACCTTCTTTGTTTTCAATTCTTGAGGCAAAATGGGCTTCCGTTCTTCCAAGTGCATTCTGACACGTCGTTTGAAATGCCCCTGGCAGAGTTTGAGCTGCCATAAGGTGGAGACTGGATGCACCCCATATTCATGTCCACTAATAGGTGTCTGGATACTTTTGATCAGACGGTGTACATTTCAAATTGTCCACGACATCTTAGCAATGCCATTTTCAATGATAGCACATTTTTATTCAAACAGATTATAGAAATATTAATTAAAGATTTCTCTAATAATCTATGTTTGATTTTGATGTTCTCTCAGCAAAAGCCCAAGTGCCAACACAAAACGTTCCTCCTTCATTGTGCAGCAAAGTGTATGCTACTGTTGGAGATGCCTAACAGGCTGAAGCTGTTGGAGATTCCTGACAGTCCAAAGCTATGCTGGATTGGAACTCGAGCCCGGATCCTCACTTCTGCAAATGATGTCATTGACAACTGAGCTATGCACAAATGACTCACAACCTCACTGCCCTCTTTCGTATGCCAGTATTTCTCTCCCCGTCACGAGTTTGCTCTCGAAAATCTCTCCGACTGCCGGACTAGTGTCCCGGGGAGAGAGAACGTAACTGAGAATGACTTAGTGACATCCTACAATTTGTAACCGGTATCAAGCTTTAAATCCTGCAGCTCGTTTGTCACCTGTGATTAACGTATTCGCCACAACATCCTTCTTCTAGCGATGCTAGTCTATCCGGTGTGCCAGGGAGCTATGGCAGCATTTAAAAGGTGGGTGAGGGCTACAAGTGGATTGCGAGTATGAGGGTGATTGTGAATTGTGCCCAGATAGCTAAATTGGCAAAAGCACTGCCTGTGAAAGTAAAGATTCAAATTTCAAGTATCGATCTGGTATGTAGTCTTAGTCCGCTGACAGGATTCGCGACAGCAAACACACTGCTACAAAGTGAAAGATTCATTCTGAAATAGATTGTGGCTAAGCCAGTCTCCATTGCAATTTTCTCTCCAAAGTTCTGACACAGGTAGTGTGCAAAAGAGCTCGAGGAATTTGAAAGTAAGGTGAGAAATGCCCTCCTGGTTAGCCATGCAGTCTACCGCACTGCTTTCAGGGCGGGAAGGCATGCCGGTCTCTGGCACGAATCTGCCTAGTGGATTAGTGTCGAGGTCCACTGTGCCGTACAGCCTGTGGATGGTTTTTAAGGCAGTTATCCATCTGCCTCGACGAATGCAGGGTGGTTCCCCTTATTCTGCCTCAGTTACACCATGTCGGCAATTGCTGCGTGAACACTTTCTCCATGTATGTGTGCACCATAATTACTCTACCACGCAAACATTGGGGTTACACTCGTCTGGTGTGAGACATTTCCAGGGGGTCCACTGGACTGGGGGTTGAACCACACAATAACCCTGGGTTCGGTGTGGGGCAGCGGTGGCGTGAGTGGACTGCTGTAGCCTGTTGAGGGGTTGTGTACCACAGCGGGCTACGACGGGGATACAGCCGCGTCGTCATTTCTAGGTCTCCGGTTCCATACAGAACAATACAAAGTGAGAAATAATGGCAAAATAGTTGTGGAGTGGTTCATACGTATGACTGTATAGCTCAATTGATAACGGCATTCCAAAGTTCCAAGTCTGAGTTCCAGTTAGACAGAAAATTTTAGTTTTCTCAAAATGTATTTTACAATCACACACAGAGTAAAATATTTCCAATGAAAGGCTCCTTAGTTTACATTTTTGTTGCGTAGAAATAAAGTGTGTGGAGCACGAGGAAATGTAAAAGCTGCAAACTGTTCCTTATAGACAGAACACAAAGCAGTTTATATCGCATCCTCTCTACAACAGGAATGCCAGCTAAACTGGAAAGATTAATAAAGCTAAGAACTAGTGCTATATTGACCTAAGAGCTCCATTTCAGTAAAACAATTTCAGTGATTGAACAAGTCATGTTCACACTCGTCAAAATTGTGATACAATATGGAAATATCTAAGAATCATCCGCTTGAGGCTTCAGATCTGAAAGAAAAAGAAAACTGAAATAGTGCATCACAATTAAATAGAAGTAACACTGCTAAACTGAAAACTCAAACAGTTGGTGACACTACTAAAAAATGAATAAATAACACAATTTTTAACTATGAGGTGCATCCATTATGAATAAAATTACTGTATACTTAATTTAAACAATGAGAATTCCACACTGGAATATCAACAATATTATGAAACGGGCAGATCAACAATATAAAGGAAGGATAGACTGCCAATAAACATAAATATGACGTGGTGAGTTGCAGATAGGCACAACAAAAAGACCGTTACACAGAAAGCTTTTGGCAAAAGCCTTCTTCATAATAAAAAATGCACACATGTTCACACAAGCAAGCACACCTCATGCACAAATGACCACTATCTCTGGCGAAATGTCATTTTGAACACAAGCAGCAGTCCGGAGTGGGGTGAGGAAGGGCAAAGGTTACAGGATACAGCTTGGGGGCAAAGAAGTCAGCACTGTCTCGCTGGGTGCGTAGGGACTATATGGCAGCAACACACAGCAGCCAACAGCTGCCAGGCGGAGCATCAGGAGGCTGTGAGGGAGAGACCAGCAGGGTAAATGGAGAGCAGAAAAGGAGGGGGACACAGGAAGGGGAAAAGGCCAATGGCTATGTTGGCGGAGAGTGGTATATAATGACGTTGAAGGGACACGAATTAGGAGGGGCTGATAAGACAAAAGGGGCAGAAGGTGTTGAATGGTTGGTGTGGGGGCAGTAGGTTGCCACAGGTTGAGGTCATGGTAATTTCAGGAACAGAGAAAGTGTTGTAAGAATAACTCCCATATACGCACTTTAGGAAAGCTGCTGGTGGAAGGGAGGATCCAGATGGTCCGGACTGTGAAGCAGCAGTCCTTTGTGCAGATGATTCTTGGGAGTGGCGAGAGGAAAGGAGATGTGTGGGGATTGTTTGCAGACTATGTCTGGGGGATAGTGCCTGTCTGAAGTCCTTTGTGAGACCTTCAGTACACTAGACAAGGGAGTTCTTGTCCCCACATGGCTAGCCTGTATGGGAGGGATTTTATGTATTTGTTTGTGTCTGTACATATTTTTACACTTCTTTTTGTGATCCAGCTTCTCTCATAACCACCTAATACCTTCATTTGCCCATTTCCTACGTTATTTCCCAGATACCATTCTGCCACAATTGACCCTGCTCCATTTTTCTGCGCCAGTTCAAAAAAGTATACCTGTGTCCTTAAATGCTGCCAAAGCAATGGCTCCCCCCCTCCCCCCCCCCCTTTCCTTCAACGATATAACCATGAAAATTCCTTTCTCTGTATCCTGCTCCTCCTTTCACAGTGACCTTCACCTTTTCAGATTCTGCCAATCCATTCCTCACAGAACTGGCACTGCAAAAATGCATCTCCATGGCATAGGCATCCCAGAACCAGTTTTGCTCCTCCGCAAGATACTGCAACTGTGTAATACCTTCTACATATATAATATCTCTGAAACTGAACACATGCTCTCCAGCACTTCAAAGAGCTTTCCAGACACCACCTCCAGAAGTTACCCGACCTGCTGACATCTTACTGTCACTTTTGGGCACCACTATCCAACCCCTATCATAACCAGTGTTTCTCCTCATCAACCCTTCATAGCACCTGGAGCCAGCCTATCACAACTTCTCAACTTGACACATCCCCAGAAACTTTCTACCAACACTTCAAAACCAAAGCCAAAGTTTGAACAATGCTGGAATACTGTTGTTAACCTTTCCACCAAAAACTTGAGCCACACAGAAGTTTCAATTCTATCCAAGGTTGCACCTGTAGCCACACACCCAAATTTAACCAAGCTGGACTTGTCAAAGCCTTACTCTCCTTCTACCAATCCCTGCAGTCACCTCTTTGCCACCAATCCCTCCAACCAAAGCCAACCTAATCCTAACATTGTATCCTACCTCTCCCAGTTCATAGCATTGCCCAACCATGATCCTCCTCTCCCTCCCACCTAACTACGCCTGGTCACCTTCTGAAAATTTCTTACCTCCAACTTGGCCTCCCCATCCTTCCCCAGGTCCCACCCTGAAAACACCAACCTTTCAGCAGAGGAAGGGAGACCATATACAGCCTCAAAGAGAGATTCTGACCCAGTCATCCTGGCTGTGGACAAAGATTCCACCACTGTAATTGTGAATCACAGTGACTTTATAAGTGACGAAGATTCTGTGACTTACCAAACGGGAAAGCGCTGGTAGATAGACACAATAAAAAAAAACACACAAACACACAAAATTTCAAGCTTTTGCAGGCGTGGGTTCCGAAAGCTTGAAATTTTGTGTGTGTGTGTGTGTGTGTGTGTGTGTGTGTGTGTGTGTGTGTGTGTGTGTGTGTGTGTGTGTGTTTTTTATTGTGTCTATATACCAGCACTTTCCCATTTGGTAAGTCACAGAATCTTTGTCACTTATAAAGTCACTGTGATTCACAATTACAGTGGTGGAATCTTTGTCCACAGCCATGTGGAATGTTTCTTTTGATGATGTGACTTACCAAACGAAAGTGCTGGCAGGTTGATAGACACACAAACAAACACAAACATATACACAAAATTCAAGCTTTCGCAACCAATGGTTGCTTCATCAGGAAAGAGGGAAGGAGATGGAAAGACGAAAGGATGTGGGTTTTAAGGGAGAGGGTAGGAGTCATTCCAATCCCGGGAGAGAAAAGACTTACCTTTGGGAGGAAAAAAGGACAGGTATACACTTGCACACACACACACACAGATTCATCTGCACATACACAGACAAGCATATATATATAGATGAGGGGATGAGGAAGTGGCTCTAGCTATTTGCTTCTGTACCAGGTTGGGAGGGTAGTTGCGGGATGCGAAAGCTGTTTTCAGGTTATTGATGTAATGGTTCACGGAGTGTGCAAGTGTATACCTGTCCTTTTTTCCCCCTAAGGTAAGTCTTTCCGCTCCCTGCATTGGAATGACTCCTTACCCTTTCCTTTAAAACCCACATCCTTTTGTCTTTCCCTCTCCTTCCCTCTTTCCTGATGCAGCAACCGCTCTGGGCATTTCTGCCTGTCACATTCAACAAAAGCTGCCCAGGGGAGACGCATTATCTGGTGGAGCACGCAGGTACTACCTGGTGGCAAGACAAGGCTTCCAGACACTGGTTTGAGATGTTGTGGGGCTGGTGGATGACCTCTGCCTACTGTCTGACTCCTCCAATTATAAACCCTATCCCTATTCCAACCCCCAACTCTCCCCCACAGAGTCCTCCCTCAGGGGTGTGTGTGTGTGTGTGTGTGTGTGTGTGTGTGTGTGTGTGTGTGTGTGTGTGTGTGTGTTTTGTCTTTACCATGAGTTGAGTTATTTTAAGTTAGCTTAAGCAGTGTGTAAGCTTAGGGACTGATGACCTCAGCAGTTTGGCCCCATTAGACCTTACCACAAATTTCCAAATTTCCAGCCATAAACATTCCATTCCAGCTGCAGTCATGGATATCATAAAACCTATTTACAGATACCTGACAAATCCTCAATTACTGACAAAGTGTCTGCACGGGCAGACTCAAAATCCCAATGAGTCATTCAATGACCTTACATGGACTCGTTTACCAAAAAGTGTTTTTCTTGGAATGAAGACACTAAAGTGGGGGTCATTGATGCTGTTATTGCTTTTTATATTGGCAACATTGGTAGGGTCAAAGTGCTACAGCATATGGGAATTAATCCTGGAGCAGACTGCATCGGAGAACTTGAATAGACAGACAAGGTTTGCATTGATAAAGCAGAGTATGCATCATAGTTGGTAACTAACGAGTCCTAAAAGAAGAAAAAACTTGGAAAAAGATCAAGAGTATGATATACCGTATTGTGCAGGGTGCTTCTAAGTGAGTAAAACTGAAAAATTAAGCATATGTCGAGTTACAATCTTTTGAAACTTTAGAAGCCATTCCTGAAAATTTACATTTTCTGTTGCATTTTTCCCTAACTCTCAGAAACCACTTCGAGTAGAGTATTCAAATTTTCAGGGAGTAATAACACAATTATTGTAGTTCCGTAGACTCAGAACATGCAGTTTAATGTACTGTTTCATGTCAATGACTACAGTGGTTCCTGAAATACAGGGAAGCCAGGTCACTAAATTTAACATTGTTGGGATAGGACATTCAAACTCCCCTTAATGTGTAACAGTTTTTTCGTTGCACCTGCTTGCAGCTCAATGCATATATTTCATTTGTCACCTATAAATACAACTGACAAACCTGTTGATGATGACTATACTAAATTCACATCAGTGTAATGGACAAACAGTGTTAAGTTGTATGGTATTGTGAATGTGAAAAGTTCAAGGAATGGAACATCATTGATTAGGAATGTAAATAAAAAGTCAAAGCACTCTACCAGTGGTCAGAAACAGAGCTTATAAGTAAAACAGAAGAAGAATGTGCCTGTCTAGTACTGTAAAAGGAATGGAGAGCATGAACTCCAGCATCTGCATATAACCTGGTGATCTCATCAATAACAAGGAGCCAGGCTCATTTTATGTCTAATGCACAATCACTAATGTCCTGGTTTTGTTTGATGATTTAATGATAACTGGTAACCAATTTAGCCTTGGGCAACAGCACACAATATGCTGTTCAGTAACTATAAGCCAGCACCTCTCCTCCCCTTGCTGAATTAACTTCTTTTTTTTTATGTTCCTTTCCCCTTTAGAAATTCATTTTTATAACAGGACATCAGAAGACCCGAATGGGTGGCTTTATGGACAGGGGGGAAATGATCCATTTCCTTTGAAAGGAACTACCCTGGCATTAGCCCTAAGCAATTTAGGGAAATCATCAGAAACTAATATCTGGATTGTCAGATGTGGAATTGGAGCACTGTCCTCTTAAATATGAGTCCAGACTGTGCCACTTTGCTCAATGGTTCACTTGCAATCTGAATAGAATAATCACTTTCCACAAAGAGGGAAGCAAAATAAAGCTTTAAACACATTTTCATGTCCCTCTACAACTACAAAATAGTTTCAATCAGATGATTATTTTCAGTGAATGCACAAAGTTGTTCTGAAAATTACTTGTAAGACAATAAATCACGAGCAATCTCCAACTTCAGAAACCTTTAATGTTTAATTTACTGCTTTAAGGAATGTTATTAAAGCATTGGACATATTATTTCAGAATATTGGAGTGCTGGAACATCTATAAGTAACTTGGACTGAGCCAGTTACTTCACAGATTATCACAGTGTTACTAACCCACGCTTATCTGTTTCCCAATAAAACACAAAATTTACTATTACAAGACAGAGTAGTTTTAACATCACACTAGTTTTCTGTAGCAGAAGAAGATAAACGCCAAACACCTCAAAAGTAATGAGATTTATTATTCCATTAAAGGTCCTGCATTGGAGACAGAAACAGACACGGAGACAGCCACTTCAGAATCTGCACCAGCATGGACCGAACCCAGCAGCACACTGGAAGACACGTTTGGCAGCAGTGCTGGGGCAGCCAATGCCGCAGGTGTGGGAAGCTACACAAGCGGCAGCTCCCACATGCCTGACGGTTCGCCACCCGGACCGGTCACGCAGTTCACCACGACAACAACAGAGCTGCCACCGCCACCACCCCCGCCGCCTCCGAGGGAGCCACCAATCCCGTCCCCTCGCCCTCCACCGGGTCGTAACAAGACACGTGTGCGGATTTCTTCTGAAGCTGCAGAGAACACTGCTCTAGTCATCGGCATAATTGCAGGTGCTATGATAGCCATTATACTGCTCATACTGATCATTCTCAAATTCAAGAACAGAGCAGACGGGTCTTACAAAGTGGACGAGAGTAAGAATTACCGTGCTCAACCTGTGCAAGGTGGTGGCAGTGGGGGTGTGAGTGGCAGTGGTGTTGCCATGGGGACCGGACTCCTGGGCTGCAATGGCCAGCCACAACTTCAGCAGGGCCTTCTGCACCATCCACAGCAAGTGCAACACCCTACACTTCAGCACATGAACGGGAGCATTAAGAACGGAACTGGGCTCGACAAGGTGGCACCTGGCAAACCCACAAAAAAGCAGAATGTCAAAGATGTCAAAGAATGGTATGTGTAGACTGTGTGGCTATGCGTCCATTTATTGTGCATGTTGTATTTGTTTTGTATGAATTTGGTGATTCGTATATTTTTAAAATGGCTTAAAAAGAGATGAACGACTGAATTTTGAACTTACTTTCTTTCTGTGGCTCATGTAATTGTTTCACAGAGTATTCTTAGAGCCTAAAATGTGCCAGACAAATGAATTTGTCAAAGCTGTTTTACTATTAGATTTTCCTAAAATGAAATTATATATGTTCTAATGAAAAGTGTGGCACATGTTGCAGCTACAGTATGAACTTCTAATGATGTTGTTACTGACACTGGGAAGTGCGAACTGTATTCTTACACTGCAACTTCCTCCATGTGGTGAAAACTGTGAATACCCAGTGTTATTCCATGTGTATGTACGAAAAGAAAATAATTCACTAAAGAAGCAAAAAGAATAAACATTTATGACATTGTGAAACATGTAACATTTACATATCAGGCCTGTTTTAATGTTGGTCTGCATCTTGTGTTCTTCCTGACTGAATGATGTGTGTATTGTCTGAGTGTAGAATGGTGTCAGATGGAAGAGAGGCCCAGTTCCTATTGTGGTCAAATGCACTTGGGCTGAAGGGATAAACAGTTACAGTTTCTGATGGAATTTTGTACATAATGCACAGCACAAAATAGAAAGGATAAGAATATTTGGATTGATCACAGTAATAGATCAAATTGTTAAAGACCTTGTGTTCTTTTATCAGAAGTGTTGTTGCGTGTAACACTATTTTCAAACTTACAATTCTAACATGTAAACATAGTTGAAAAATAAAGTGGCAATAAAATTGTTCATGTTATGAAAGTGTGCTAATCAAATAAATCGTGTATAGCATAAAAATGTACAAAAAATCACACCTTCCAATCAATCCTGAAGTGATCTTTCACTTTCATGGCTGCAGGTGAGGTAATTGAAGACACGAGTACTGCTTCAGATGGACAAAAATGAGGAACAAATTCGGTTGTTATTTTGTCATAGGGCCATCCAAGATTTAGTTTAAATGATTTATAGAGTCATTTGAAAATCTAAATTCGGATGGCCAGATAGAAATTTGATCTCTAATACTCCCAAATGTGAATCCATGGTCTTAATAGCTGACAAATGTATAAAACAGACAATGAATCTCAAATTCAATGTGAGCCAAGCATATTACTGGTAACACAACACATTAAATAAAATCCAAATATATGCATTAGTTACTGAAGGAAATTAAAATCTCACATGCATGAAAAAATTACCACATAATGATGATGAATAAATGGAAAGATGCATCTTCACTGCAAAGATCTCCCACACTCCATCTCTTTCCTACAATTCCACCACCTTTTAAGTTAGTACTCACCAAGTGACTTCAGGGAATGCAATATACTGGACAGGTGTTGTGTGGCCACGGAATTTTGTCCATCTAAACGTAATCTTGTGGACGTACATGATCATATTGCAAACTGATGAGAAGGAACATTTTCTTGAATTGTGTTTGCCAGGATTACCGTGGGGAATTATCAAAGAAATGTATTTTAGTGCACACTAGAATCCTGGACTTGTACAAATGAGGAATACAGAAAAATCCTGACAAACCACAATCAACTTTGAAGCTTATGCTACCATGTGTGCTCAGTGTTTATGGCAACAAATTACAAGTAGTAACCATACTTAGAATTCAACCCTTGGCTTTCGATTTCTTGACTCATATTAATGATTGTTTTAAATGTGTTATTTTAGTTCCTTAATATGTGCAAGTACCAAATAAATAAAATTTTATTTAACTAATATAATTATTAACAGGTTATAACTTTAATTTTTGAATCATTATCTGAACAACACAATATTAATCAAAACCCCGTAACTACCCATCACAGGAGACTTATTAGTTAACTCGCATATCAAGAAAAAATTACTGTTTAGACAAGTGAATAGTAAATATTTTATGTCCCTTCCAAATAAGAAAACTGAATCTGGTTAGGTAGGTCTGCAATAACATGTCAAGATTGTCAAGTCTTTGTGGCAAGTGTTGTCTCAATTTGACCCTAGATTATTTGGAGGCAGTACTGATAGTCACATTCAATGTGGTTTTCAGGCAATTACCTGTCTTTATCTTGGCACTAGTGACCTGGCAGGCATTTTCATTCACACTTTGCAAGAACAGGAATAATGTGAAATATACATTGGAACACTAATGCCATATGGAGTAACGTTTCAGCACTTGCACAAGCATCTGTAGATTTAACCTCTTTAGATAAAACCAGTACAGGACATTTATATACAAAAAAATTATAAGGTGGAATATGCTGGAGTCTGCTTGTCTGCAGTTTGTATCATGTTTCAGTGCTCTCATAAGGAATTAACCATACTCTTATATTTTACTGTATTGTACTGTGTTGTATTGTATTCATTGGTCCTGTTGTGTACAAAAGCATCTTTTGCATTGGACAAGTCAACTTACAAGTACCCTTCTGAAAGTGACTTTTAGCATACTTATTTGAGGTTACAATAATAGACATTATTTTCTTAAATTTGAATATTCTTGGAGTAAAAGGAGTGATGCTGTAAATACAACTTTACAGATTTTCCAAAGGTTTTGACCTCAGTAATAGCGTTTATGTTTTCAGGACGCTTGTTATGAAGCTTAACTCCCATGAGGAAAGTAATGAGATGTAATGATTTGGGTTACATGTATTTTTTTATCTGGTAAATTGATCATGTACATCACAGTGTTTTGCAGTCTGCAGTTCTTACCTATTACAATTAATTTAAAGAATATAAGGGTTTACATAATGTGTACACACGGTACTGGAGTAATACCAAATACCTTAAACAAAAGTTTTCAAGAGTCTCTAGGATTGCATCCAAACAAGATTCTAAAAGCCCTTTTTTTGTGGTTTGAAAGTGTGATTAGCTGTTTTAGAGTTTCCAAGTAAGTGACACCATATTTAAGGTGAGAATGGAAGTAGGCAAGGCATGCATTCATTACTGTTTTCTCACTACAGCATAATTCGAGTGCACAAAGTTAACATGTCTTGCTCAGTTCTGCATTAAGGTATTCAGTGTGCTTATTCTATTTTACATTGCTCTGCAACCAAAGTCTTAGAATTTGGTTTTGGTATTGTCACAAACTAGATTATTGTTGATAGAGACCAAGGGGATAAACGTGACATTGTTTGGAACACTATGGAGTTTTAGTACAATGGTTTTTTTACTATTTATTACAACCTAATTATTCTGTACCCAGCTGCTAAGTTGTTTTGTGTCAGTGTTTACTGATTGCTGCAATTGTTCACTGCTGTCTCCTTTTAGTATAATTGTGGTGTTATCTGCAAATATGATTGTTTTATGTGCATCCACATTCATCATTTATATACAGAATGAATAGAAGGAATCCCATTAGTGATCCTTGGGGTACATCATATTTAATTTGTTTAGAGTCTGATAAGTATTCCAATACAGTTTTAGGTGGACAACTGTGTGCTTGATGCACACTGCCTGTTACAACTGCTAAGGAACATGCTGATCCAGATGTCAGACAGACCTTGAACAACAGGTTTTTCAAGCTTTGACTGCAGAATCTTATGGTCCACCACGTCAACAGCTTTAGACAGATCAATAAATACTGCTATTGATTTGTGTTTCTTGTTCATCAGGATTAATATGGAATTGATGCACTCATAAATAGCACTTGTCATTGACCAATACCAGAGAAGAAAAGTTGCTACTCACCATATAGCGGAGATGCTGAGTCGCGGTAGGCACAATAAAAAGATTCATAGAATTAAAGCTTTCGGCCATTAGGCCATTGTCAGCAGTATATATTGCTGACAATGGCCTTAATGGCCGAAAGCTTTAATTGTATATATATATATATATAATTCAAGCTTTCGCAACCAACGGTTGCTTCTTCAGGAAAGAGGGAAAGACGAAAGGATGTGGGTTTTAAGGGAGAGGGTAAGGAGCCATTCCAATCCCAGGAGCGGAAAGACACTTACCTTAGGAGGAAAAAAGGACAGGTATACATTCGCGCAGCGCGCGCGCACGTGCACACACACACACACACACACACACACACACACACACACACACACACACACACACACACACACCACAGACACAAGCAGACTGTGTGTGTGTGTGTGTGTGTGTGTGTGTGTGTGTGTGTGTGTGTACCTGTCCCTTTTTCCCCCTAAGGTAAGTCTCTCCTCTCCCGAGAATTAGAATGACTCCTTACCCTCTCCCTTAAAAACCCACATCCTTCATCTTTCCCTCTCCTTTCCTCTTTCCTGGTGAAGCAACCGTCGGTTGCGAATGCTTGATAATTGTGTGTGTGTTTTTATTTTTTATTATGTCTACCTACCAGCGCTTTCCTGTTTAGTAAGTCACAACAGCTTAGGTCTTCGTGGCAAACGAATCTGTTCCAGTCCTGAATCCCTGAAACATTACACCAATAACCTGAAAACAGCTTTCCCATCCCGTAACTACCCTCCCGACCTGGTACAGAAGCAAATAGCTAGAGCCATTTCCTCATCCCCTCAAACCCAGAACCTCCCACAGAAGAACCCCAAAAGTTCCTCACTTGTGACAGGATACTTTCCGGGACTGGATCAGAGTCTGAATGTGGCTCTTCATCAGGGATACGACTTCCTCAAATGCTGCCCTGAAATGAGATCCATCCTTCATTAAATCCTCCCCACTCCACCAAGAGTGTCTTTCCGCCGTCCACCTAACATTCGTAACCGCTTGGTTCGTCCCAATGAAATCCCGAAATCACCTTCCCTACCCTCTGGCTCCTACCCTTGTAACCGCACCCGGTGTAAGACCTATCCCATGCACCCTCCCACCACCACCTACTCCAGTCCTGTAATCTGGAAGGTGTACACGATCAAAGGTAGGGCCACGTGTGAAAGCACCCACCACGTGATTTAGCAATGACATGCCTACACTGTGAAGCCCTCTGTGTGTGAATGACCAGCAATAAACTGTCCATTCACATGAATGAACACAGGCAGATAGTGTTTCTTGGTATTGAGGATCACCCTGTGGCTAAACATGTCTGGGTGCATGGCCAGCACATCTTGCCACAGTGTTAGACCGCCCGGGTTATCTGGATACTTCCCACTGACACCAACCTATCAGAAAAATACATTCTCTCTTCCCGTTACCCACGAGGCCTCAACCTCCGCTAATTTCAAGTTGCTGCCACTCGTACCTCACCAGTCATTCAACAACATCTTTGCCTCTGTACTTCTGCCTCGACTGACATCTCTGCTCAACCTCTTTGAATTTACATGTGTCTGCCTGTGTCTGTATATGTGCAGATGGTGTGTGTGTGTGTGTGTGTGTGTGTGTGTGTGTGTGTGTGTGTGTGTGTGTGTGTGTGTGTGTGTGTGTATAACTGTCCTTTTCCCCTGCAAGGTAAGTCTTTCCGCTCCCGGGATTGAATAACTCCTTACCCTCTCCCTTAAAACCCACATCCGTTCGTCTTTCCCTCTCCTTCCCTCTTTCCTGATGAAGCAACCTTGGGTTGCAAAAGCTTGAAATTTGTCTGTGTGTTTGTGTGTTTATTGTCTCTATCAACATACCAACGCTTTTGTTTGATAAGTTACAGCATCTTCGTTTTTAGATATATTTGTCCCATGTGGAATGTTTCCCTCTATTATATTCATATCATTAATTTGAACCCAACAATTACGTTTGTTATTGTCACTGTTGCATTTCGAAATCTTTTCTGTCATCTTACTCTCTCTTTTTGTTTGTGCAAGTTGTTTCAATTTGTATTCCCCTTCCCCTTTTTACCGTAATCTACCATACAATTTTATCCTACCTATATATACTCAATAATTCGTAACTTACTTCCAAACTATAACCAAAAATTTTTTTTCCATTTTCAACACTACCGCTGCTATAGAATCCACCATTCTCAGTTCGCCAACAGATCCTTTCACCTATTAAACAACCATTTTGGCTAGTTCTAAGAACTTTCGCTTTATTTCCATTTCCGTTTTCTCCACATCACCGATCATTTTTTAACCGCTTCCCACAGGTTTTAACGTCATTATTTCTTCGTCAGACAATTGTTAGCCTCATTTTCATAATCTGCCACCACAAAACCACTCCTTTTAATACATTTACACGCAGTTTTTTCAAAATTTTCCCAAATTTCTCCGCCCTTTAACGTGTTTTGGAGGCAACACAACCACCTAACCTTTGTGCACATCGTTGTTTACCAACCTAAGTTCACCACAGGATCAACATAGTTCAGCTTTAACCAACACTTTTCCGACTTTTTTTTCACACCATATCGCTAGTTGCTTTCTAGTTCACCTTTATCTCTCCCCATATATTTTTATTTTTATTTTCATTTCAGCCTCATGTTACACTTTCCACCTTCTAATACCTCGTCACCCTCACAACATCCCCACAACAACCCCATTAATTTTTATTTACATTCCCTCCGCACATATGCCTTTGCCCTAGCCACATTACGCTCCGATATTTTATTTACTCAACCTTGTCTGACATTTGGCATTACCCCCAAAGGCCTCACACTTAAAGTTCCCATCTCTGGCTGCAATCTTTCTTTCCATCAGTCCCTATACCAGTTCCAAATTGAACAAACCATAGCCCTCACCTGCCTAATCCTTCCCCTACACATCAACTCAGCCAATGAACACACCCGTCAACTACTATCCCTAATAAAAGTCCTCAATCATTCCTCTCCCACATCCACACCAGCTGTTCATAGCATCCTCCTACAGGCCAACCGCAAATTACAACAGCATGCCACCCTCCACCTCAAAAAAACTATCCAATCTCCTGGTTTCCCACCTCCGGAAAGGCCACTCACTCACCCTCCACAACCTTTCCAACAAACCTCAACCTCCTCTCATTGCACACAGACCCAGTCTCTCCCATCTACTCAATATCCCACTTCCAGCTCCACTCCCCCCAAAACCACAAAATTCCTCACCCCAATTCAGTAGTTAACCTTTCCTCCAAACCTCTCTCCCAATCCGAAACCTCTGTCCTATCCAAGGGCCTCACCTTCGGCCCTGCCCCCAGATTCAACCAAACAGCCCTCGTCAAAGATTTACTGTCCTACACTCTTACTCTCTGCTGGAAATATCACTTTGCCATGAAGAAAAATAGTCCTAATCCTACTCCTTATGATCCAACTCCCCAAGACACAATCCAAATTGAACCCTGCCAGGAACAGTTCCGTCCTCCATCACAGTGCGACCCACCTCCTCTTCCTCAAAATCACCCTCTCCAAACCTTCCAGGAATCTCTCACTTCCAGCCTTGCCTCTCAATCCTTCTTGAAAAACATCAATCCTCCTCCCAACTTCACCACAGCTGAAGCCCAGACTATCCGTGATCTGAAGGCTGACCAATCCATCGTCATTCATCCGGCTGACAAGGGTTCCACGACCGTGGTGCTTCATCGTTAGGAGTAAGTATATGGCTGAGGGACTGCGTCAGCTTTCAGAAAACACTACATACAAAGTTTGCCAAGGTAATCCCATTCCTGATGTCCAGGTGGAGCTTCAAGGAATCCTCAGAACCTTAGGCGCCCTACAAAACCTTTCACCTGACTCCATCAACCTCCTGACCCCACCGACACCCTGCACCTCTACCTTCTACCTCCTTCCTAAAATTCACAAACCCAATCATCCCGACCGCCCCATTGTAGCTGGTTACCAAGCCCCCACAGAATGTATCTCTGCCTACGTAGATCAACACCTTCAACCCATTTCATGCAGTCTCCCATCCTTCATCAAAGACACCAACCACTTTCTCAAATGCCTGGAATCCTTACCCAATCTGTTACCCCGGGAAACCATCCTTGTAACCATTGATGCCACTTTTTTTATACACAAATACCCGCACGACCAGGGCCTTGCTGCGATGGAGCAGTTCCTTTCACACCAATCACCTGCCACCCTACCTAAAACCTCTTTCCTCATTACCTTAGCCAGCTTCATCCTAACCCACAACCTCTTCACTTTTGAAGGCCAGACATACCGACAATTAAAGGGAACAACCATGGGCACCAGGATGGCCCCTCGTACGCCAACCTATTTATGGGTCACTTAGAGGAAGCCGCCTTGGTTACCCAAGCCTGCCAACCCAAAGTTTAGTACAGATTTATTGATGACATCTACATCATCTGGACTCACAGTGAAGAAGAACTCCTGAATATCCTCTCCAACCTCAACCCTTTTGGTTCCATCAGTTTCACCTGGTCTTACTCCAAATCCCAAGCCACTTTCCTCGACATTGACCTCCATCTGTCCAATGGCCAGGTTCACACATCCGTCCACATCAAACCTACTAACAAGCAACAAACAGTACCTCAATTTTGACAGCTGCCGCCCATTCTATATCGAACAGTCACTTCCCTAGAGCTTAGGTCTTCGTGGCAAAAGAATCTGGTCCAGTCCTGAATCCCTGAACCACTACACCAATAACCTGAAAACAGCTTTTGCATCCCGCAACTACCCTCCCAACCTGGTACAGAAGCAAATAACCAGAGCCACTTCCTCATCCCTCAAACCCAGAACCTCCCACAGAAGAACCACAAAAGTGCCGCACTTGTGACAGGATACTTTCTGGGACTGAATCAGACTCTGAATGTGGCTCTCCAGCAGGGATACGGCTTCCTTAAATCCTGCCCTGAAATGAGATCCATACTTCTTGAAATCTTCCCCACTCCACCAAGAGTGTCTTTCCGCCGTCCACCTAACCTTCATAACCTCTTAGTTCATTCCTATGAAATCCCCAAACCTCCTTCCCTACCCTCTGGCTCCTACCCTTGTAACTGCCTCCGGTGTAAGACCTGTCCCATGTACCCTCTCACCACCACCTACTCCAGTCCTGTAACCTGGAAGGTGTACACGAACAAAGGCAGAGCCACGTGTGAAAGCACCCACGTGATTTAGCAACTGACATGCCTACACTGTGAATCCTACTATATGGGAATGAATGGACGCAGGCAGACAAGTGTTTGTCGCTAATGAGGATCACCCTGTGGCTAAACATGCCTTGGTGCAAGGCCAGCACATCTTGGTGCAGTGTTACACCGTTCGGGTTATTTGGATACTTCCCACTGACACCAACCTATTCCAACTCTGGAGATGGGAACTTGCCCTTCAATATATTCTGTCTTCCCGTTGCCAACCAGGCCCCGACCTCTGCTAATTTCAAGTTGCCGCCACTAGTACCTCACCTGACGTTCAACAACATCTTTGCCTATGTACTTTCGCCTCGACTGACATTTCTGCCCAACCTCTTTGTATTTACACATGTCTAGTGTGTGTGTGTGTGTGTGTGTGTGTGTGTGTGTCCTTCGCACGCGAGTGTATAGTTCCGATCTCTGGAGTTCTGATTGGTTGGTGTCAGTGGGAATTATCCAGATAACCCGGACGGTGTAACACTGTGCCAAGATGTGCTGGACGTGCACCAAGACATGTTTAGCCACAGGGTGATCCTCATTACCAACAAACACTGTCTGTCTGTGTCCGTTCATGTGAATGGACAGTTTGTCGCTGGTCATTCCCACATAGAGGGCTTCACAGTGTAGGCATGTCAGTTGCTAAATCACGTGGGTGCTTTGATTGTGTACACCTTCCAGGTTACAGGACTGGAGTAGGTGGTGATGAGAGGATGCATGGGACAGGTCTTACACCGGGGGGCGGTTACAAAAGTAGGAGCCAGAGGATAGGGAAGGTGGTTTGGGGATTTCATTGGGATGAACCAAGAGGTTACGAAGGTTAGGAGGATGGCGGGAAGACACTCTTGATGGAATGGGGAGGATTTCTTGAAGGATGGATCTCATTTCTGGGCAGCTATTGAGGAAGTTGTATCCCTGCTGGAGAGCCACATTCAAAGTCTGATCCAGTCCCGGGAAGTATCCTGTCACAAGTGGGGCACTTCTGGGGTTCTTCTGTGGGAGGTTCTGGTTTTGAAGGGATGAGGGAGTGGCTCTAGCTATTTGCTTCTGTACCAGGTCGGGAGGGTAGTTGCGGGGTGCGAAAGATGTTTTCAGGTTATTGGTGTAATGGTTCAGGGAGTGTAGAAGTGTGTACCTGTCCTTTTTTCCCCCTAAGGTAAATCTTTTCACTCCCGGGATTGGAATGACTCCTTACCCTCTCCCTTAAAATCTACATCCTTTCGTCTTTCCCTCTTTCCTGATGAAGCAACCTTGAGTTGCGAAAGCTTGTAATTTGTGTGTGTATATTATATTTTTATTGTCTCTTTCCACACACACACACACACACACACACACACACACACACACACACACACAAGAAATAAAAGACATTAAAAGACTTGGTGTGGCGGTGCAATCGCGGCTGTGTAATGCTTGAATGGGAACAGGGTCACCCTCCCATCATGCACTGGTGCTGTTGCTCGCAGTGCGGTCCCAGCTCTTGTGTGAATCTTTTTATTGTGCCTACCGCGACTCAGCATCTCCACTATATGGTGAGTAGCAACTTTCCTTCTCTGGTATAATTACATTCCATCGTGGATTTTCCATTGTTTGACTTGTCATTGACCCTCATTTCTGGATCCATGTTGTTCATTACAGGGGATATTGTTTTTATTTATAAATTTCATAAGTTTGTCATACACAACTTTTTCTAATACTTCTGACATGCAGGAGGAAACTGTGATGTGTCTGTAGTTATTTACATTGTATCTCTCACCTTTTTTATACAAAAGAAATACTTTAGATGTTTCAATACGCTAGAGAAAGTGTCCGCCTGATGTGAGCAGTCGCATATGTGTCTAAGTATTTCAGTTAGGTTTGATGCATTCTTCTTTAAGGTTGTTGCAGGGACACCATCAATGCCTACAGAGTTGGAAATTTTTAGTTCTTTTATTGCTTTAGTTACTTCATATTGTGAGGCAAAACTGATGTACATTGACCCTCTACAAGCACTTATTTTATATTAATTGTCTTGGGTGCTCTTATGTAAGTTTGACTGTATCATATTATCAGAAACACCTTTGAAAAAAATTGCTAAATGTGTTGGAAACTTTTAAGTGGTTGTTTCTTTTTGCCCGTATTATATTTTTTCAGGATGGTCTGTGTTCATCAGATTCTTTTTTTATAATGCTCCACATGAACATCGCTGTGTTAGATGAGTTACAAATGTATTCATCATTATGCAATATTTTTGCTGCTTCGATTACTTTTATTAGTATTATGGAGTATTTTTATAGCATACATGTATTTCAAGTGAGAAATTTTTTGATTTATATATTTCATGAAGCAATGTTTTCTTCTGGGATGAAAACCTTAACCCCTTTTGATCCAGCTATTTGTTCTAGAATTCCCCCCTATGGTTACAGTTTTCAGTGGGAATGCAGTTTGAAAGAAATGGGTTAATGTATCAATTATGGCGCTGAATTTGTCATTTACATCATTCATTTTGTAAACCTGTGATCATTTTTCATTCAATGATAAGCTGTTTAAGTCTTCCCCCCCCCCCCCCCCCCCCCCTCCATCAGTCTACCGTCTACCGACTGGTTTGATGAGGCCCGCCACGAATTCCTTTCCTGTGCTAACCTCTTCATCTCAGAGTAGCACTTGCTACCTATGTCCTCAATTATTTGCTTGACGTATTCCAATCTCTGTCTTCCTCTACAGTTTTTGCCCTCTACAACTCCCTCTAGTACCATGGAAGTCATTCCCCCGTGTCTTAGCAGATGTCCTATCATCCTGTCCCTTCTTCTTATCAGTGTTTTCCACATATTCCTTTCCTCTCCGATTCTGTGTAGAACTCCTTATTCCTTACCTTATCAGTCCACTTAATTTTCAACATTCATCTATAGCACCACATCTCAAATGCTTCGATTCTCTTCTGTTCTGGTGTTCCCACAGTCCATGTTTCACTACCATACAATGCTTTACTCCAGACGTACATCTTCAGAAATTTCTTCCTCAAATTAAGGCAGGTATTTGATATTAGTAGACTTCTCTTGGCCAGAAATGCCTTTTTTGCCATAGCGAGTCTGCTTTTGATGTCCTCCTTGTTCTGTCCGTCATTGGTTATTTTACTGCCTAGGTAGCAGAATTCCTTAACTTCATAGACTTCGTGACCATCAATCCTGATGTTAAGTTTCTCGCTGTTCTCATTTCTACTACTTCTCATTACCTTCATCTTTCTCCGATTTACTCTCAAACCATACTGTGTACTCATTAGACTGTTCATTCCGTTCAGCAGATCATTTAATTCTTCTTCACTTTCACTCAGGATAGCAATGTCATCAGCGAATTGTATCATTGATATCTCTTCACCTTGTATTTTAATTCCACTCCTGAACCTTTCTTTTATTTCCATCAGTGCTTCCTCAATGTACAGATTGAAGAGTAGGGGCGAAAGGCTACAGCCTTGTCTTACACCCTTCTTAACACGAGCACTTCGTTCTTGGTCGTCCACTCTTATTATTCCCTCTTGGTTGTTGTACGTATTGTATATGACCCGTCTCTCCCTATAGCTTACCCCTACTTTTTTCAGAATCTCGAACAGCTTGCACCATTTTATATTGTCGAACGCTTTTTCCAGATCGACAAATCCTATGAATGTGTCTTGATTTTTCTTTAGCCTTGCTTCCATTATTAGCCGTAACGTCAGAATTGCCTCTCTCGTGCCTTTACTTTTCCTAAAGCCAAACTGATCGTCACCTAGCGAATTCTCAATTTTCTTTTCCATTCTTCTGTATATTATTCTTGTAAGCAGCTTCGATGCATGAGCTGTTAAGCTGATTGTGCCATAATTCTCGCACTTGTCAGCTCTTGCCGTCTTCGGAATTGTGTGGATGATGCTTTTCCGAAAGTCAGATGGTATGTCGCCAGATTCATATATTCTACACACCAATGTGAATAGTCGTTTTGTTGCCACTTCCCCTAATGATTTTACAAATTCTGATGGAATGTTACCTATCCCTTCTGCCTTATTTGACCGTAAGTCCTCCAAAGCTCTTTTAAATTCTGATTCTAATACTGGATCCCTTGTCTCTTCTAAATCGACTCGTTTCTTCTTCTATCACATCAGACAAATCTTCACCCTCATAGAGGCTTCCAATGTATTCTTTCCACCTATCTGCTCTCTCCTCTGCATTTAACAGTGGAATTCCCGCTGCACTCTTAATGTTACCACCGTTGCTTTTAATGTCACCAAAGGTTGTTTTGACTTTCCTGTATGCTGAGTCTGTCCTTCCGACAATCATATCTTTTTCGATGCCTTCACATTTTTCCTGCAGCCATTTTGTCTTAGCTTCCCTGCACTTCCTATTTATTTCATTCCTCAGCGACTTGTATTTCTGTATTCCTGATTTTCCCGGAACACGTTTGTACTTCCTCCTTTCATCAATAAACTGAAGTATTTCCTCTGTTACCCATGGTTTCTTCGCAGCTACCTTCTTTGTACCTCTGTTTTCCTTCCCAACTTCTGTGATGGCCCTTTTTAGACACATCCATTCCTCTTCAACTGTGTTGCCTACTGCACTATTCCTTATTTCTGTATGTATAGCATTAGAGAACTTCAAACGTATCTCGTTAGAACTTCCATATCCCACTTCTTAGTGTATTGATTCTTCCTGACTAATGTCTTGAACTTCAGCCTACTCTTCATCACTACTATATTGTGATCTGAGTCTATATCTGCTCCTGGGTATGCCTTACAATCCAGTATCTCATTTCGGAATCTCTGTCTGACCATGATGTAATCTAATTGAAATCTTCCGGTATCTCCCAGCCTTTTCCAAGTATACCACCTCCTCTTGTGCTTCTTGAACAGGGTATTTGCTATTACTAGCTGAAACTTGTTACAGAACTCAATTAATCTTTCTCCTCTTTCATTCCTTGTCCCAAGCCCATAATCTCCTGTAACCTTTTCTTCTACTCCTTCCCCTACAATTGCATTCCAGTCGCCCATGACTATTAGATTTTCGTCCCCCTTTACATACTGCATTACCCTTTCAATATCCTCATACAAATTCTCTATCTGTTTTATCTTCAGCTTGCGACGTCGGCATGTATACCTGAACTATTGTTGTCGGTGTTGGTCTGCTGTTGATTCTGATTAGAACAACCCAGTCACTGAACTGTTCACAGTAACACACCCTCTGCCCTACCTTCCTATTCATAACAAATCCTACACCTGTTATACAATTTTCTCTTGCTGTTGATATTACCCAATACTCATCTGACCAGAAATCCTTGTCTTCCTTCCACTTCACTTCACTGACCCCTACTATAACTAGATTCAGCCTTTGCATTTCCCTTTTCAGAATTTCTAGTTTCCCTACCACGTTCAAGCTTCTGACATTCCACGCCCCGACTCGTAGAACATTATCCTTTCGTTGATTATTCAATCTTTTTCTCATGGTAACCTTCCCTTTGGCAGTCCCCTCCCGGAGATCCGAATGGGGGGACTATTCCGGAATCTTTTGCCAATGGAGAGATCATCATGACACTTCAACTACAGGCCACATGTCCTGTGGATACAAGTTACGTGTCTTTAATGCAGTGGTTTCCATTGCCTTCTGCATCCTCATGTCATTGATCATTGCTGATTCTTCCGCTTTTAGGGGCAATTTCCCACCCCTAGGACAAGAGAGTGCCCTGAACCTCTATCCGCTCCTCCGCCCTCTTTGACAAGGCCGATGGCAGAATGAGGCTGACTTCTTATGCTGGAAGTCTTCGCCCGCCTATGCTGATTATTTATCAAAATTTAGGCAGTGGCGGGGATCGAACCCGGGACCTAAGACGTTTTGATTATGAATCAAAGACACTACCCCTAGACCACAGGTAGTAGTTTACATTATCCTAATTATACTTTCTACACGAGGTTCTTAAGGACATTATGTTAATAATACCACCTTTCATTTTTACATTTAGTATTTGTGCTAGATGGCCATTAAAAGCTGCAATGAAAATTTTTAGTGAAGTGTTATCTACACTTTTCTCAACTAGAAAGTCATCTAAAGTTGTCTCTCAAGTTTCTGTTACTCAGCTAGCAGCTTTTACTTCGGCCATTAAATTGTAGGATGTTGCAAGGTTCAGAAGGTCCTCTCAGTTTCTACTGTCCATGAGGAAATCAATATTGAAGTCGCCACAGATTATCAACTCACAATCAGTTTTATTTACGTTATTTTGCAATGACTCCATTTTGTTTAAAAAAAAAGTTCAAAATTTCCAATTTCGGTATGCTGTCTAACTACATACAACAGAATGATGCAACATGCTCAACAGTCGTGACATCCTTGTTTAAGTTCCACGTGGCCACAACAATTATCAGGGAGCTCTGTGACTGTGTGTGTGTGTGTGTGTGTGTGTGAGAGAGAGAGAGAGAGAGAGAGAGAGAGAGAGAGAGAGAGAGAGAGAGAGAGAAGGGGTCATTAGTTTTAGTTTTGAGAGACATTAAAGTATCTCAAGACTATGCATCACAAAAGAAAAGGAATTTTTGTCATGTGCTACTGCAGTGACATAGTTGACAAGCCAAAATAAATGCTGAGAGGCTCAGGTATTTCCCTCAGTGTCTCTTCTTACATAAAACGTAATTGTTCTAAATCACTGAACCTCACAGAACTGTACAAATTACTTGAAATTACTAGCCAGTCACGGCAAAATTTCATTACTACATATTTGCAATAATAGCAATAGCAACAATATTTACTTAAAATAACAGGAATAAGAGGATCTGAGTTAGGGATGAGTTATGTACCGATTCCGATTCCACAATTCCAAGAATTGTGGCGTTCTCTAGGCATCCTTAGAATCAGAATAAAACTATTCCAATGTCTCAGGCATCAGTTCTTTGTGTGTGTGTGTGTGTGTGTGTGTGTGTGTGTGTGTGTGTGTGTGTGTGTGTGTTTTTACATCAAGTTAGAATGTTAGTACAAAAGAATCAGGCTTCTCTCGTTTCCTATCATTCTTAGGAACAGAGCAAGTGTAAAAATTTATGAACTTTTAATACCCGGAGTACATTCTAGAAGCAAAAACTTTTTAATACTACTTTTTTATAAATGCCCAGATTTTGGGCATTTGAAACTACTTTGGGCAAATTCCCAACAACTGCCCACTTATAAATGTCATGCTCGACTCACATCATTAGCGAAGACTGAGGCCAGGAGGATCACACCCTCCAATTGTGCTGCCTTTTTCTGTTCTTTTCCCCACACCCATCTCCACCCCAATCTACACTCATTCTGCATTCATTCTTCCTTCTACTCAATCTCCCTCTCCCAATCCACTCTTCTATGTCACTGTGTACTGCACACATCTGACACTGCCTTTGACCAGAACACGCTCACTGCTTCTAGGCACTTACCCCATGTGCCTGCTAGTGCCCCCCCCCCCCCCCCCAGCTGTTATTGATCTTTCCCTAACCCTCCCTTACTCATACTCACCTCACCACCTTTCCCCCTCACCTACTCCACCAGATACAATCCCACATCTTAGCCAAGCTGCAGAGCTGTTACAAATGTAATGAGTTGGGACAATGTATGCAAGTGTCATGTGCTCTATAGCTCTGAAGGATGATCCGTTGAAAAGCTAGCTACATTCTCAGTATTGTTAATGCGGTTACCGGTGACTCGGCATCTGAACGTTCGGCGAGTTGTTACCTTTACTTCCTAAATTATGAAGTTAAGTACTGTCAGACAAACAGGTAAAAATCCAATCTGCAAGGGTAAACAGCCTCACTGACTTCATTTTCACAGTATGCTTAGTGTAACAAACAAGTTCTGTAAGATCAGAGATTAAGTGTTCGTTTGACATAAAAAGTAAGTATATGACAATGTAATAAATAAAAGAATAATAATTAATGTCATCTTCAACTTTTGTAGTCCTGTCTTCCTCAGTTACGTGTAATATCATGATATATTGATAATTTTTACTTATGGACCGCCTGACAGCACCAAAATAGTGTCTTATTCAGTTGCTGTCAGACGGTCCGTAAGTAAAAATTACCAATATACTGTGATAATTAATGTCTCTTAAGCTACTACAGAGCTGCAATCAGATGTGTCCACCGATGACAAAAAGTTTAGTTTACTCTTCATGAAAAACTTAAGCAGCTAAACAATATTGCCGCATCTTCAACAACTGTAAAACAAATCACAAATATTTCAACTGTGTGCAATCAATGGGGCTTGACAATGTATCATAAAATAAAATTTTCCTTTTTAGCAAATTATTAACTTTATTTTGGCGCCTGTGTACAATGTGTATTAACAGTGACATTCTTACTATACAAATACTGACTACCTAGTGTGTTACAAGTCACATAATGTAACAAGTCTCCTACTCTCGGGCACTTCTCGGCAGTTCACCACAAATATCATTTCCAACAGATCTTGCTTTATTCGTTGCTTCATCAGCAGTCAACGCCTCTTCAGGACTTGGCTCTAGAGGGTTTCCGGAGGAGTCCAATTTTCCATTTTTGAAGTCCTCTATTATTTTCCTGCGATACACTGCATCAAACAGGTCACGGGCTGTGAACTCCGACTGTATGACATCCGGAGCCGCATAAGACACGTAAGGTTTTAACTGTGAAAAACTGAATCGAGTTATCTTTCAACTTTCTTTGTAATTTTTTTTTTTTTTTAAATTATACTAGTTTTTGGAGTTTAGTAGCTACTGTAACATAGCTTTAAAAAGATGACTTTTTTGACACACATCAATAAATCGTCAGCTCCGACAGTTAATAATGTAAAACAGGTCTTACTTAGTTGAATGGTGAGAGCTATAAAAATTAAATAATATTTAAAAAAATTATGCTAAAACTCCATCACTAACATTTAGCATACTTTACGGACTATAAGATGCACTTTTTCTTTGAAAAATTGCCTCCAAAATTGAGGTGTGTGTCATGCTCGGAGTGAATGTAAAAATTTCCGCTGTGTGGTTTAAAATTCCCACCAGTCTTAAAAATGGCCATATGTTTGATGTTGCGGAAAACTCATCTCTATCCGGCAACATTGTATCCAACTGGCAGCAGCAGTGCACTGATGTGATGAACATGAGTTTGAGGATTCACAAGCTTGCTAACAATACCTCCCTCCCACCTCGCCATCACAAACCGTGAACACTGTCTAGCCGATGATGTGTCACTGCAGCAAATGGAGCTAGTGAACTTTAATTGAAAGTCAAGATTTTAAACATGGCTGCAACAGCAAATGTTGAAATTCTTCACGATAAGGGATGACAGCCAAATCAGTTGCAGGATAAAAATTTATTAAAATTCTTGACCAAGGTTTCGGTATATATAAATATACCTTCATCAGAAGCAAAAAATCCTGAACAGGAAGACACTTTCATTAGAAAAACCTTAGCATCGCAAGTGATAAACACAAAATCTTAAGTAACAGTGAAATTACTAGAGTAATACAGGCACAAAATCTTTTAGTTACTTACTAAAATTACATTATGCAATGGAGATTAATAAAACACCTACACTTAGAAGTCAGTTTAAGGTACACAAAAGTCAACACCCAATTCGCCCCATCGTTAATGGAATAAAGAGTCCACATCATAAATTAGCGAGATTCTTACACACTGAAATTAAAGAAGCCTTTGTTTTTGGAAATAATTATTCTGTTAAAAATAGTGCTGAGATAATAAACAAGCTAAAATCGATAAAGATCACTTCTTCCCCTCATTTGGTTTTTTTTAACGTCGTAAGTTTATACACTAACGTTCCAGTGGATATCACTCTTAATATATTAATATTATTATAATTTGACAACATAGAACTTTAAGTGAGTTGCTATTATCGGAACTTATGTCACTAAAGCAGGTTGTACTAGATTACAATTACTTGCAGTTTAATGGCAAAATGTATGAGCAACCATTCGGTTTAGCCATGGGTTGCTCGTTAGCTGATATCTTAGCTGACGCCTTTGTGAATGCGTTAGAAGAAAATTTCTTCAAAAATAATCCTGCATTGGGTAATATGATTCCTTTCTATGCTCGGTATGTTGACGATATACTCATAATATTTCAAGGGAGTGACCAAGATCTGCAACAACTGTTTCACGTTTTTAACAGTTTTCACGAGAAAATGAAATTCACAAAAGAGATCCAAAATAATGAGAGAGAAATCCATTTCCTTCACTTGAAAGTTAAGTTATCTGGTAACACTATTAGCTTGGACATTTTTCGTAAAGGAACTTTTTGTGATAATATTATCCCAGTAGATTCTTATCATCATCAAACTCACAAAATCGCCTTTTTTCATTCTGCAGTTCATCGTGCTGTAAGCACACCTTTAGAATAGAATTCTTTAGAAAAAGAAATATCTTTATTGAAATTAATAGCTACTAACAATGGATACGAACCTAAATTAATTGACCAAATTGTTAAGAAAAAAAAGCTGTAAAATGTTCAAATTTAGGAGATAACAGGGCGAAAAAGAATGAGTGTAGTAACTT